>NC_138542.1:4580980-5255980 GCF_964234715.1 Podarcis melisellensis | reverse complement strand
CCTTCCCTGGTATCGATGTCAAGCTCACCGGTCGGTAGTTACCTGGGTCCTCCTTTTTCTCCTTTTTGAAGATGAGGACAACATTTGCCCACTTCCAGTCTGCAGGGACCTCCTTTCCATCGTTTATTATGTTATCACCCATTTGGGCACTGCTTTCCTTTTGGGTGAAGAAAGAGGCAAAGTAGGTGCTGAGCAGTTCTGGGCAATCTTTGACTCTCCAGATGTTGCTGGACTTCAACTCCCAGCAACCCTAAGGATTGGCTGTGCCGGCTGGGGCAGATGGGAGCTGGAGACCAAACATTCCTGAGCCCTGTCCTATGGCTTTCAGTCTCTAACCTGAGGATTGATTTAGCATACACAACCGTATCTGTAAAAACAGTCGGCTTGGACTGAGTGGGAGGATGGGGCAAGCCTCAATTCAGAGCACCTCAAACACCTCTGTGAAATTTGCAGAAAGAGACTCTCACAGAGAAATTCCAGCAGTACTTGAACACGCTTCCAGTAGCACAGTACAGAAATGATAGAACAGAATCCATGCAGAGCCGGCCAGCACCCCTACTGACTGTTATTTACCCCAATCTTCATTTAAAAGAAAAAGAATAGTAATTCCTACATATTAGACCTTTATTTGCATTGCCCTCTACAAGTGTGTTTGTGGAATACTGTGTTTTGGAAAGATGTTCTTATTATTTTTTAAACCCTCATGGTTGAACTCAGGATATACAGATGGCAAAGAATAATGAAGCTTAATTATGTAAATCAAATTATGCAAACTGGCAAATAAAGCAAGCAGCCCTTATGTGGCAGCCCCCGTTCTGTCCCCCCCCCCGCAAGTTTTTGTATGAGCCTAGCTTGTTTGCCACTACAGCTGAACTCCTTCCTGCCTAGCCATTCTGCATCCATTTTCAGTTGCCAGATTCTATTTCTCTCCCTCTCTCCTCCCCCCGGAATAATAAATAAAAAGCTTTCTCTATTTAACATGAATCACATTTTGTTTGTAAATTCATTAATCCAGAATAATGTCAAAAAGATTATTAAAAAGAAAAGGGAAAGCTTTGAACAAGGTTAATAAGATTAGCTCTTCAACATCCTGTGTTTCTATTTCCTTTTTAAAAAAATCTTTCCCCTTCTTTTTCCTTGGGCAAGAATTCCAGAACTATCAAAGGGAAATATAAACCCAGATTGGTCACATTGAATGAATTCGCTTCCCTTTGGGAACTTAAAGCTATTATAATGACAAATTTATGAATTTCACTTCTGCTTTTTTAAATCCTTATCTAGGGGTAAGTTAAAGTGCAACTTTATTTGGAAGTTAGGAAACTATAAACAAAAACTGTAGCAGCAGAGAAGACAAAGGTGGTTTTAAAGCCTATGGACTTATATTTTCCTTCCAACTACACCTATGGAGTTAACATTTATTTTCTATTATTGGCTAAAATCAGGGTACACCTCAAGTCTAGAACTAATCTTCTCATAGCTTCAGTCTGTATCTTTGGAAGCTATATATCTGCCAACAAGGAACCCCTAATTTAAAGGAAACAACAGTCCAACTGCCCCAAAGAGAACTGGTTCCCCTCAAAGATCCCCTCAAAAGATCCTGTGAAGGTGCTGAAAATTGCTTGTTGGATGTCATCCGAACCTCATTTCCCTGAATTCCTTGAGCCCCATGGCCGCTTCTGGAAACATTTTTTCCAGAAATGTGTGCAAAGATAAGCTGTCCCCCTAGCAATGATGGTAATGTTCCTCTGCTTGGGGTCATGATAGCACATTAGCTGACAAAGGTGGTCAGAGATTCACATTGTATCTTTAAAATCACTGTCACAAATGAGTTTTCTTGTTTATCTGTTTGAATGATCTGAAATTCAAGGCACTTGGCTGATAAGACAACCTTGATTGATCATATATCAGTGTGATTCTGACTGAGATAGGGAAATTTAATTTTAGAAAATGAGGCATGGTATCCAAGTAACAGGCTGAGAGGAGCTCTTGCTTCATTTATTTTGCAAAATAATCTATTCATAGTTTGTGTTTTATGTGGTAGAGACTAAAGAGTAATTGATATAAATGGTAAGTTACTAAGGGTTCCTGCAGATGACCTGTTTATTGAGCATTATCCTGATTTCCTTGCCAAAAGTTTAAGCAGAAGTGAGATGGTGCCTGATCTTTATTGAATATTCATTCTGATTTGTTTTGGGGGAGGTTATATGATAATGAGTATTCAGCCTGATTTGTTTGGACGGTGGTTATCTGTCTTCCTGTTCATCGTTGGTTCACCCCACAGTTTTCAGTGCCTGCCCCATCACAAAAACTCTGGATTTTTAAAAAAAGGGTGGCAGAGTGCTTTAATCCACTTTAGTTCTGCAAACCTAATTTCTGGGACAACCACCAGTCCTTTTTAGAGTTAAAAAAGATAAAGGACTCCTGATAGTTAAGTCCGGTCGCGAACGACTCTGGGGATGCGTCGGTCATCTCACTTTACTGGCCGAGGGAGCCAACGTCTGTCTGCAGTTTTTCTGGGTCATGTGGCCAGCATGACGAAACTAGAGCAGTGCACGGAAACGCCATTTACGTTTCCGCCGGAATAGTACCTATTTATCTACTTATACTTTTTTGGAGTGCTTTCAAACTACTAGGTTGGCAGGAGCTGGGACCGAGCAACGGGAGCTCACCCTGTCGTGGGGATTCGAACCACTGACCTTCCAATCGGCAAGCCCTAGGTTCAGTGGTTTAGACCACAGCGCCACCCACGTTGGCGGGTTAGGTGCACCTAAACCCAGCAAACGTTGGCAAGGACCACATCACCAGCTGGAGGGGAGCCATGCAGTGCTGTGATTTGCCTTACTATCTCTGTGGCACCCCTTATCCCGTGCTATGCCCCCTAAAAAGCCACCGTCGGCTGTGCGCACTGTCTCCCTTCTAGGACTCAGAGTTAGTGTGTGCATTGCCTCATTGCCTACATCCTCCAGGGAATGCTAAGGGATCCATGGAAGCTAGGGGATTAGCTCAGACATCCATCAAGAGAGCTAGGGGATTAGCCACGACAACAGCAACTACAACAACAGCGCCCAGCAGGCCCAGGGCAAGCATCTTCTCCTTGCAGTTTTGCATTTCTGCAGGTTTTTGCATTCTCTGCTTCATGTGGCTACCTGTCCCCTAGACATCGAGCACAAGGCACAGTGGCCCCCACCTGTTGCACATCCAATACGTGTTGCAAATGCAAATCAACATTAGTTCAGTAGCAAGCACATTTTCAGCTTGTAATCACTGTGGATTTAAAATCTAAGTTCCTGACGTGATTCATTTCCATATGCTCTCAGACTTATTTTTCCAACTTTCTCTCCAGTGCCCCTTCTCCTGAAGCCCATTTCAAAGCAGACATTTTGCGAGACACAGTCAGATTGATGCCACGGCCCCGAGAGCGTAGACAAGACAGAAGGCTAAAAGCCAAGTGTGTCACTTGGCTGCCTTCCACACTTAACACGTGGCGGAAAATTTAGATCTCAATTACAAGGCACTCAGAGGCGCTTTGTACCTCACAAGGGTTTAAGTTTCAACTCTTGAGGGATATATTTCAATACTGTTATCATCCCTTACCCTTTTGCTTTGTGGGGAGTGTAGCATGATTTCTGTAACTTGACAATTATTTGTGAATCTGACTGTCACTTCCAGACATTCAACAAAGCAAAAATCTGGACCCTTGTGGCTTGGCTGGCAATATGCTCCAGTCATGTTTGTGACACAAGGGGAGACGCTGTTTGTATTAGGGTTTTCTGGCTAAGCTGCTCTACTAGCAGATCAAGAAGGCAGAGCATCTAATTTACATGGCACTAGGACAGATGCCTTGAAAATGTAGATGAGGAAGTCACATTAGACTTGCAGATGATAAATCTCCCACTGTTGAGACTGAAAAGGAACAGACACAGAGATTCAGCTGTGACCAAGCTTTACCTAAAATATTCAGGTTGTTTTAAAATAAAAACAAAATGTGTTGTATACTAGAGCACTTGGTGTGTGTCCACAAACGGAAAACATTCTAATTATATATATACAGAAAATGAATTACTGATGTTCGCAATCAGTTGTGCTGTTAGTTGCTAGAATGCAGTTCATAATCTGCTCTTTTCATAGGATATCACTTCCTGCATAGCTTAGCCTTAACCTTACTGTTAAATCTGTATCAACAAGAGTCAACACTGAATTTAGGTCCAACGTGGACAATCTGTAGCCTCACTTGATGCTTCTTAGACCAAGATGCCCACTAGGTGTTCTCAGACCGCAATTCCCATAATTCAGTGTCTGGATGCAGTAGTGGATTGGACAGGGGCCAATAAACTGTGTATAAATTCTAGGAAGATGGAGGCTCTTTGGGTAGGTGGTTCCCATGTTGGGGAATCATAGAATCTTAGAGCTGAAAGGGACCCCAGGGGTCATCTAGTCCAACCGCCTGCAATGCAGGAATCTCAGCTAAGGCATCCATGACAGATGGCCATTCAACCTCTGCTTATAAACCTCCAAAGAAGAAGATTCCACCACCTCTCGTGGGAGTCTGTTCCACTGCCAAACATCTCTTACTGTCAGAAAGGTCCAAGTGGCCTGTGTGACTAGGAGTGCCTTTTACCAGCTTCAGGACCAGTGGTCAGGGATGATGGGAATTTTAGTCCCAAAGCAGCTGAATACCCAAGTTTGGAAAACCCTGCAAGTTGAGCTTCATTCTGCCTGGAAGGTGGGGAGGAATGAGCACTGCATAACACTTTCTCCCCGTTTGAGGAGCCCACCTGAAAACATTGCTGAAAGCATGCGTGTGTGTGTGTGTGTGTGTGTGTGTGTGTGTGTGCCCTTTTCAAATTTCACTAATATAGCGTGGTGCATTTTCCTTCGCAGAGTCAACACGGTTTATTGAGATGCATTCGTAATGTGCATCTTGAGTTCTTCTTACCATTCAGGGAGTTTCCACAGGAGACTTATTAAAAGCTTACAGGACACAGCAAAACCTTTTAAAGTGGAAGCCTGCTAGTACAAACATTTGAAGAGCACAATAAAAGCTCAGGGATGAGCAGCAAGAGACATATCAGCGACTCAAATTGCTGGGTCTCTTCTCAGTGGTAAATATTCACAACCCCTTTCTAAGGGATTGAAACGAAAATTAGCTTTACATCAGTTGTTATTTGCTACCTGCAGAGTGTAAACTTTTTTATTCCTACTGCTTGCCAGCCAGATCCGTATGAGAAGCCCGCAAGCGGGACCTGAGTGCAATAGCCTCCTCTCCCTGTTTCACTCCAGTAACTGGTATTAAGCCCTATGTAAAATACACATCATTCCATCAAAAATGTCTCCAGTTCTCCACCTTACCATTCGTATGAAATATTCAAAATGGCCTGATTCCATAATTGCTGCAACAGACATTACTGAACTCCACGGATGCTCACGCCTGTTGATAATGGATTACAACGTATCCTGAAGTTCTGCATCTCGCTGACAAATCAGGTGCCACCAGAGTGGCAAAGCTGGAGGTGGTTTTTGCCCACCATGAGAAATCGTGCTGCATATGAGGCTGCAATTGTTGAATGTGAGGCTATTATGGGCAACCCAGCCCCCCTTTACGTGGGGGTTGCATTCCAAGGCACTGTGTGTTTAAGTGAAATTGTGAATATTTGAAACACCCTTGAAAAAGCCTGCAAACATCCTGTTCTGCTCCTCCCCACTCCCGCCCTGCCCTGCTGCGTTTTGTGACGTTTTCTGGGTTCGGTACGATATGTTTGTGCCTGGTCACACCATAGCTGTCAACCTTCCCTTTTTTTGTGGGAAATTCCCATATTCCAGCGCCGTTTCCCACTGCTTCCCGCTGCTATCCCGGATTGTTAGATATCCCATAGACTGTCTCCGGGATAGGTGAGGCTGCTGATCCCTTATTTTTGAGGCTCCCTGGGATGGGTGAGGCTGCTGATCCCTTATTTTCAAATCTGAAAGTTGACAGCTATGGGTCACACACATATTGTACATGTGTACATGTGGACTTGCCTGTACAGTGAGGGATTTAATTGCAGGTGCAAAGCACTGTAGTGAAAAGGAGAAGTGATTATTGGCTAAATGAATAAACATGTATGGGATGATATGCATGAGACCATATTACTAGAGTATATATATTGTGTCAGGAGATTATTGGGGGGTATCTATGGCTTTATGTATATTATATTGGATTGCTAAGAACAGTCATGAGATTGTTCCTGTTGCATCAGCAAATAATTCAAATCATTTTGTTATTTTAGAAAAATCTGATATTCTCCTTCAGAAGAGTTACTAATTAACCAGATAATTGTGGTGTGGGCTTTTTTTGGGGGGGGAGTGACTGACTTTTATCAGCATTTATAGTCCTTCCTTTGAAAAAGGTCAGTGACTCCCTAGAGATATTCTCTCCCTTCACTGTTTCAAAGTTGCGCCATTTTATCAGTTAACCTTTGAAATGCAATTATATCCATTTTGTTAACTAGAAAGTTCTATTTGCTCAAAGCCTGTGGTGTTAGCTTGACATAACTTTGCCATTTGAAACAGTTACCCAGTTGTTTTCTAACTTGTGACCTCCTGCGATAATGGCAGTGTGTGTTAATCTTCTGGGTCACACACAAAGCACATTGCCTTCTTATAAGCCACAGGCAGACTGAATAGAATTGGTATTTCCCCCTGTAATTCAAATCATGTAATGGCAGCCTATTATATATAAAAAGGCTTCTACATGTGTTTCTGAGGTAACCTAGTAGTTTTAGCACAGAGGCTTCAACTCCCTTAAGATTAAATACTGTGCTTGAATCCCCTCAATACCTTCATCCAAGTCGTTTATAAAGATGTTGATGCACATCAGGCCCAGGACAGAACCCTGCGGCACTTTTTTCAGGATGATGAAAAACTGTTAGTGAACACTCTTTGGCTTCGATCAGCCGACCAGCTACAAATCCACCTAACAGTTACTTTTTTCTTGTCCACATTTTACCAGCTTCTCCACAAGAATATCACGGGGGACTTTGTCAAAAGCCTTACTGAAATCAAGACACACTATGTCCACAGCATTGCCCTGATCCACCAAGCTTGTAACTCTATCAGAAAAAGAAATGATATTCATCTGGCATGACTTGTTTTTGAAAAACCTGCCCTGGGTCATAGTAATCACAGCATCATTTCTCAAAGACTACAGAGGCTCTGATATTACATCCGCAAGCTCCATTAGTACCTTTGGGTGCAGCTCATCAGGCCCTGGAGATCTGAATTCATATCAAGTAGCTAAGTGTTCCTTTACTACCTATTTTCCTAGCTTGGGCTTCAGCTCCCTCCCTGCATTGTTTATTCTGTTATCACCAGGTTGGATCCTACTTTCCTTTTGGGTAAAGACAGATGCAAAGCAAGTGCTGAGCAGTTCTGCCTTCTTTCTGTCACCCAATAGCATTTCTCTGTTTTCTCTGTGCAGAGGACCTACTACTTGCTTGTTCTTCTTCTTACTTTGAACACAGGCGAATGAACTTTTTAAAATTATTTTTAATCTCCCCTGCAAGCCTGAGCTCATTCTGAGCTTTGGTCTGCCTGACCTCCTCCCTGCAACTGTTGGTTACTTGTGTATACTCTTCCTTCATGATTTCCCCTTTGTTCCATTTCTTATACATGCGCTTCTTAATTCTCAGCTCATCTGTAAGCTCCTTAAGAAACTCCCATCCATCTTGGACTCCCTTCTCTGAGTATTTCTGACCATGGGATCAGATTAAGCTTTTTGAAATCAGCCTTCTTAAAGTCCAAAGTGTGTGTGCGACTGTCATGGTCTGGTCTACGGGCAATCAAAGTTCCGGATGTTGGGACCAGGGGCAAGATGGCAGGGTGGGAACAGGAACGAGAGTCCAGAAGCCAGGGGTCTGAGGTTCAGGAAGCAGAGAGTCACAAAGTCAAGATGCCAAGGATCAGGAAGCAAGAAGCCAAACACAGCAAGGCAGGAAACAAATTGCTGTGGCAAAGAGCCAAAGGGAAATGCTGACCTTATAGCTCTTCCCAGCTCTTGCCACCAGGTGCAGTGAGTTACCAAGCGGCCTCACCTGTGCGGCTGCGCCTTGTTTCTCCAGAATAAACTTAGGAAGGCCCCAGTCCTGTGAAGCCCTACTGGTCACAGGGCCTGGCTCCTGCATGCACTCCTGACAGCGACTACACTCAAAATGCATATTTTGAAATAATAAAGTCTAGAAATTTGCCATTGAAAAGAAAATGCAAGTTGAAATGTCTTAGGAAGCTGCATTTTTCAGCCCAGGGGCACTTTCTGAACTTCTCCTGCACCTTAGTGGAACTGTAACATCTACTCCTGCCAAGATGAGACTGTGTTGAAGAAGCATAGGTGGTCCACTTCCCCATTCTTATCCTTCTCCTCCTAGTATAGTTTATAGCTTGTCTTTTGACACTGCTGTACTATAGCAGGGGCATCCCTCTTTGGAAATACACCTGCACTTTCTTGACATTACTGTAGGGCTGAGGAACCTGTGGTCCTTCATATTTTTAAGGACTACAGCTCTCACCACCCCAGACCATTGCCCACATTCATCTGGAGTCCAACAACATCTGGAGGGCCACAGGTTTCTTAGCCCTGCACTGACTGCAAATGCGCCAGGCAAATATATTATTCTAGAGGTTGAATCAATCTTGTGAGGCAGAATAGTTGTTCCTTTTGGATGAAGAACATAAATGGAATGGGTTACTACAACACACAGTAGTTGTGCACTCATCACACTATGATTCTTATATGAAAATGACATTGTCTAGTTTAATTACCACACAGCTTTGTCTCTTGTTAGTTTGACTTCTCTCAGCTCATTGCTAATATGAATTAGACGTGGCATTACAAATCTCCTGTTGTGAGGAACCCTTTAGCTTTTGTGTGCGAGGGATTCACAGTGACATAGTTTGTAGGCATCTTTATGGTACCATATGAATGCAAAGTTGCTTATCAGTTGTCCAGATCAAAGCACAGAATTCTGCATGTGAGTTTCTTTTCACCATGATGGTTGTGAGCTGGTCTTCTTCATAGGCCCTAACCATTTTTTATGGATTGGAGATCTAATGGTTAGGAACACAGCATGCAAAGGCACAAGCCAAGCCCACTGAAGCTGGGATAGTTCGGTTGGTAGAGTATGAGACTCTCAATCTCAGGGTTGTGGGTTTGAGTCATATGTTGGGCAAAAGATTCCTGCGTTGCAGGCATAGCTGTCAACTTACAGATTTGAAAATAAGGGACCAGCAGCCCTGTTGCTCGTTTGTATGTTTTTGTTCCTTCACTTTGTATGTTTTTGTTTTTGTTTTGTTTTTTTTAAAAAGAACTTAATAAAAAGGAAAAAAAGGGAAAAGAAAATAAGGGACCAGCAGTCAAAATAAGGGACCTGCAGCCTCACCTGTTCCAGGCACTCCACTCTTCCTGTCCTCCTGCAGTCTGGTCAAACTCATGCTGGTAGCTTCGAGAACACTGTCCAACCAACTTTGTAACCAGGGGTTCAACTGAATAGAATCTGAATCACATGCACCACAAGGCCTATGCAGCCTCAACTTAAGATGGCTCCCCGGCCTGGCTTTGCACTGCAAAGTTTGCAGCAGCATGTGCAACAAAATGGCGTCCAGCATTCAAAAACCCCCTCAGCTTGCATCAACTAGCCACACACAAGACATGCAAGCTCCACCCCCCCAGTCGTTCTTAGACTTCTTATTGGGTGAGCAACACAGCCAAGCAACACAGTTGGAGTCTTCCTTCTCCCTGGCCGGCAGGGAGGGAGGGAGAGGAGCTGCTTCCTTTGAAATTTAAGGGACACCATTTAAGGGACATTTAAGGGAAATCCATCAATAAGGGACAGCAGCGGGACATGGCGCTGGAATAAGGGACTGTCCCTTCAAATAAGGGACACTTGACAGCTATGGTTGCAGGGGGTTGGACTAGATGACCCTTGTGGTCCCTTCCAATTCTATGATTCTATTATTTTTGTCCTCTCTGAGATTGTTGGATGTCACTCTTTGTTTGATATGCCTTTGGGAGAGTGCAGCATTTGGGTTTTGCCTTCTTATCCATATACTGTTATCTTATCCATATGGTTGTTTTAAAACCATCCTGTCAAAAATAAAAACAAAACATTATTATTACAGTATTATTAATGGTTATTATTGGGAGTTACTTAATGAAATCCAGCATTCTCTCTAATTGTTCCCAATTTTAGCCACATCCTGCCCTCTCGAAATAAAATTAAGAAGGAATAAAGGGGAGGGGGGATGATTGCAAAATGTAATAAGTCTTATACCCACATGTCTCAACTCCCCACCCCAGGGGGAGACTTCTGTCCTCCCTGAGCTTG
Organism: Podarcis melisellensis; assembly: GCF_964234715.1. Classification (NCBI taxonomy): domain Eukaryota; kingdom Metazoa; phylum Chordata; class Lepidosauria; order Squamata; family Lacertidae; genus Podarcis; species Podarcis melisellensis. The sequence continues at coordinate 5,245,625 of NC_138542.1, read as the reverse complement.
CCTTATCATTCAATCATTCCAGTACTGAATAAAGGCAGAAGAAAGCACTTCTGAACAACAACTGAAGCCACATCAGTTGCAATACCACAATGGAAAAACAAGTAAAAGGGAAGGATGGTTTAAACAATGGGGTGATAGAAGAAAATGGCTGGAATATCTGTTGCTGCTTCTTGTTGCTGAGGCCCCCAAGTGCTGAAGGCTTTATTTTTGTTGCTAAGCAATGATAATCTAAAATGGAACCATGTGATTATCTCGCAAATAAACACATTTTCCTGTGGTTTCCTTATGTCTGCTGAATATACCTGGGAATTGTAAGTGTACTGTTCTGAAAACATTTAAATCCCCTTGATTAACAAAGCCATTCAGAGTTACAGGGCTTATCGTTCCCGTATTCAGAGCCTTTCATATATCTCTAGATGTTATTGAGTTGACTTTGAGCAGAGAGATGGAGTTCAAATCTCTCAGTCTACTCTACCTCACAGAGTTGTGATGATAAATGTGGGCAGGTGAGAATGAAGGCTGCTTTCCAGATTCCATTGATGGCTTTTTGTTTTGGGATGGACAAGGGTTCAGTCGTGCAAGCCTTTCACCTGTGGTACATAGTTTTGCCACCTCAATCAGAGCTAGGCCAAATTAATCAGATCTTATGAACAACATCCTGGAGGACATCTAAGCATACTTTTATTTTTCAGGTTGTTGTTTGGTAGTCATATATTAATATCTTGAAGCTTAAAGGTCCCCCAGTAGATCTAGAGTGAGAATTACTACATGTTAATAAGCTATGATGAGAGAAATGTGCAGAAGTAGTCTTCTGAAGTATTCCAAAAACAAATTTGTATGATAGGAAATTATTCCTGAGGGATTTTAATTAAAAAATATGCAAATACTCTTAGATGGAGAAATGTTCCTAAGTGTGCCAGAGATTTTAACGTGGCAATGTACTACAACAGTGCTTCCAAAAAATGCCCCTTTCTAAATATCATAAAATGACATTATAGTGCAAAGAATGATTTTATGACTGTTTTGCAGTATGCTGCTTACAAAAGCTACAGCAGTAATACGTGCGTTTTTGTGGCAAGTTCTGTGCTAATAAACCAATTATGCATTGCTTGAATATAGCAAATTGCCTCATTTATACTTCCTCCTAGAATCTTTGTTTCTTTCTCTCCTTCTGAAAATGCAGGTGTTGGCGCTTAGCTCTAAAACAACTGCACTAAATAACTTGAGAGCATTTCATTTTGGCTGCCTTTAGACCGTGGACACTCTTGCGCACCTTGAAAGTGCAGCTGAATGAAACATCTGTGCTGACATGTGCATTTTACAAACTGCTGGGGCAGGGTGGGGAGGGGTGACACTGGAGGGAAGTCATTGTAATCCCTTTTGCTGCTCCACCAGGCCATTTTGTAAAGCTGTCTTAAAAACATTGTGCACGATTATACCACATTACAAAGTTTGTGTTTTGCAGACAGAAAGACTCAGTTTCCACCTCCAGTTGGAAGGTTTTCAGGGAGCAGACGGGGAAAGACTACCCATCTTGGAGAGCTGCGGTCACTAAGTAGACAAAAAAACCCAAAACTTTTTGCTGGATGGACTAAGGGTACGAACCAATATAAGACAGTTCCCTGATTTTTTTCTCTCTCTCCTCCCCCCTTTATAGAAGTCTCTGTATATATGCAAGAGATTGGATTGGGTGGGGCAATGGCTATGTAAAGCTGAACACCCCATATTTAACTAATTCTTGCTCTTTTGCTATCATGTTATTTTGCATTTACTTACCTACCACCTGTAATGAAATTCATAGGGAATGATATCGTGGGCTCTGAATCTTAGTCCAGACTGAAGCTCAGGCACACAAAAACCCACTTCATGCATAACAGTAATGTTTCACAATGCTTTAATTCCTTTTTACAGTTTAAATCTACACTTAGGATTGATTCACAAACAAACACATGCAGCGTGGCAGATATTGAAAATAATATGGACTTGCATGGATACAGTTTCATACTGGGGCTTATAGGTATGAAAAAGTGCCCTATTCCGCAATCACAGTTTTTGCTATTTGGGGAAAGGGAGAGGGGAGGGGTGAACGTGTTAGCAATGAAACATCTCTTTGATCTCATGATTCAAGTCTCTTGCTTTAATTACTATGCTGTTTCCATGGATTATTTTATTGTATATTTTAATCATGGACATTTCTATTTTGATGTTTGAATTGGATTGCTTTATGCAGTATTTTTTTTTATTATGGTGCATTTTAGCAATGTTGGTTTGTAAACTGCTCAAAAGCAAGCTGGGCATCAAGCAGCTTATAAATAAATAACAACTATATTTTGGGGATTGAGCCACACAAAAAGCCTCCAACAGGAAGCAGCATTAATAAGTCCGGCGTTTAAGCAGGTTCCATTCCACCCAAGTACTCTGTTGCCCTTGCTAGTATCATAGCTCTAATGGTGCAGGAAAATCTAAAAGACCATCATCTTCCTGTGTTTTTGTTAAACACCACCCAGAAGGGGCAATCTCTGCGGCATGTTGAGCTCATGTGTTAAGGTCATGTCAGGCACTGACTTCAGAGGTCTAAAAAAATGGGTCAAGAATGAGGAAACTACCACTTACTACTCTGGTGGTGAGCTCCCCCACCCCGAAGCACAGGAGCCAATTCCTAGGGGCAAGGTCCCTTTGGGCCCCCAATAAAATATTTAAAGGGCACTGATGGGCATTGCCATTCAAATGGTGTTTGTGTGTTGTGTCTTGTATGGTGGAGCTTACCTTCCCCCAATATTTTATTCAAGTTGGCACCACTTCCCCCAAGAACTACCATTCATTTACCACTCATTATTTGGTCTGCTAGACAGAAACTCAATAGAATTTTCTGCCATGGTTCCTGTTTTAATTACAAAATGTGATGTGGGATTGCATCCTTTAAAAGTGATGTGCTGTACTTAATCAGATACATTCAGCAAATGAGCCTGTATTTGCCTATATTAACATGTTCACTACTTAAGAAAAGTTTCTTATTTTCTTTAGAAAATGGTGTGCAGCAGATGGTTGTTACCATTCCCCCCTCTAGTATAAAATCAGTATTTTATATTCATTTACAGCCACAAAGGATTTCAGAGGGGGAAAGCACAGTGGAAGTCTTCATAAGAATGTTCTAGGCAAGACAGAGTTTGGTTCATTGTGTTGATGACAGTGTAGTGCAGTGAGTAGAGTATTGGATGAGGACATAGGGTTGCCATATTTCAAAAAGTGGCCAAAGTTGATGAGGTGTTGTTGTTGTTTTTTGCAAAATCTAAAAACAAACAAACAACAACAAAAACATGTTTCTGAGCCAAAATATATCTACACTTCTGACATGGGTTGCCATATGTCCGGACATTGCAGCAATTTCCAGCTGTGTTCAGGAAATTTCGGGGGTAGGCAACCCTATGAGGACATCTTGGTTAAAATTGTGGGGTAAGCAGCCTCATATAACCAGCATGCTTAAGTCTAACTAATGCATGAAGGGGTTAATACCATAGAGTCCAGCTGTCCTGCCATGCTTAGCTATGATACTTCTCTATGTCTTGGTAAGTCTATGAAAAGAAGGGGAATGGAAGGATCATGCAGGCTGCTCTGGGCTTTTTGGAAGAGTGGTGGAATAAAAAGATTAATTATCTCTAATTTTGACAGAAAATTAAGTCATAGTCAGTTTATTTGTATATTGCTATTTGGTATAAATTACACTCAAATCACTTCCTAGCAACAAAATGTAAAAAGAAGGGGGGAAATGAAAGAAATGGCAACAAAAGGGGGGAATGCATGGAAATGTTTGTGTTAAGCCTTTATAAGGGACATTTTCATGTCTAAAATTAAATAGCAACAGCTTTAATAAAGTATCTTATTCTGAGCGGGCCCCATGAATAAAGTGGGATGTTCTTTCTGCATTTGCAATACTGAAATATCAAACGAAGGCAGCAAAGCCGACAAGCGTCGATGGCTGCAGTTGAGTTCCATGCTGATAGGAAAAACAGTAAAATTAGAAACAATTAGATTTAACATTGAAATTAGGATGACAAAAAGATTTCATTAGTGGAACAGGATCTCAGCTGTAATTTGGCAGTTGACTCACTCCGACAATGACAGGTTACAGTCTGGAGAATAATAGAAAATTGCCTCTGGAAATAATTTTCCTTTGCATCTTTCTGCAACCACATTATCCATATAAATTATTTATCAGCACATGGATCTTCTCTTAACAAACTCCCAAACTCTTATCCAGTGATAGACTCTACTCTCATCACACCACCGAAGGAGATAATCATTCTGGGAGCGCCTCTGTGATTAGGCTTCTTGAAAGCTGCAGTCTGGCTTGCTGAAACATGCTGAAACAAATGTGAAAATCTCCAAGTTGTAGTGCCTCTATTTGCCAAGGTAACTGTTAGGCATTCACACACAAGGACTGACAATTGGCTAGTACCTGGAGCAGACAGTCTGGTGGTTGGGATGGTAGCCAGGTGTCAGATGTGAGCCAGCAGTAAATCACACTCTATGTCTTCTCCTGTCCAGGGTTTTTCCCAAGGAATCTGAGACTGCCCCTACATAGCTCTCTTTGCTCTCCCCATTTTATGCCTCTCTTGGTTCTGGGAGCCCAGGGGGAGAGAAGCTTGTCGCAGCAGCAGGGATGACAGCTCCTCTTCCCAAGCTTTTCTCTCTTCTCCCTATAACCACTCATCGTTGTCCCACCACTAGTCTCTGGGATCTGAACCTTCTTACTTTGGTGGTTCCCCAGCTGGTTTCTCTCACTATTCCTCTGTGTCCAACCAGTCCATGACATCAGGCGAGCTGGTGCCACAAAACAACAGCCTACTTTAGAAGTGGGTCAGCTTTTTCACCCTGAGAGCCCCATTGCATTCTGAGCAGCCCTCCATGGCCCACATGCCACTGATGATCAAGGCCCAAAGGCAAAGGTGGGCAGGGCAGCAAATGGGTTTTTTAAAAAAACTTTTAAAAAACAACAATAGGCTGGTTCCTAAATACACACACTCTTTTCTATCTTCCTCCTTCCAGGCAGGCTGGGAACATTATCAGAGTTCAGGGACAGATTCCAGACAGGCAAAAAACAGACAAGTAAAAAGATTCAAGGATGGTCCTGCTCAGAGTAGATCCATTGAGAATAATGAGCCTAAGTTAGCCATGTTTATTAGTTTCAATGAGTTTACTTGAGCCTACTAGCACTGAATATCAACAGGGATTTTACATTTTTGTTGAATACACCAAATACTAGATTTTCTCAAACCATATTGTTGTGGATGATTTTCTCACACCCCTCTTTCCCATTTAGCTGCCACATGAAATTTTGCTGTTGTAAGGACAAAAATAATTGCTTCTTTATTTTCAGGACAATTTCAGATTCATAACATGCACTTTAAATCTCAAGAGCTGTGGAGGTGTACATTTACATTAATTGGTGGAATTAGTCCAGATTTATATTGGAAAACTTCCAGTCTGACTTCTTATCAGCATGTCACTGAATAACATGGGTACTTTAGAACCTCTCATGCAGTGCCATAAATAAAGGAAAGGGAAAAATGGAATGTAACAAGATAATTAGATCTGAATGAAGGCAAAACCATAAACAAATTTTTGCACTGAATAATAACCAGCATGACCCTCGTGGATACCTCTTACACACCCCTCCAACATTCCTCTGATGAAAATAGGGATGTCCCATTCCATAATGATAATTTTACTATTTATACCCCACATATCTTATTGGGTTGCCTTAGCACTCTGGGCATACATACAAACCTAATAAAACACTAAACATTAAAAAAAAAACACCTTCCCTATTGTCTTCAGATAGCCCAGGGGTTGGATAGATCAATACCCACCAACACTTCTCCAATGAACATCTTAAGGAAAAGGACATTCCAGGATCAAATCAGAAATTGGGACTGCTTCTCTAAATCAGGGACATCCCTGGAAAATAGGGACACTTGGAGGGTTTGCTCTTACACATATAGGATAGACATACCTTGTGACTCTGGTACCCTTTAAATGTCCCTAGACTACCACTCCGATCATCCCTCATTAGCCACGGTGGCTTGGGCAGATGCCAATTGTAGTCCTACAACATCCAGAGAGACCTCTGCCTTATTGCATAATGCACCTTTATAATACACCTTATAAGGACCACTTTTTGTGGCTTCCTATGTGCTTTGTCTAATTTAACCTTGTTCCCAGCCCAACGAAAATGGACTGCAAAAGCACCAACAAGACCACTTATCTCCACAGTGAAGCAGCATGAGCTGATTATGCTTATTGTTTTTGCTTATTGTGACTTGCAGTGGAACACAAAATTAAGAGTCCACTCATTCAACATTTTGCCACAACGTGGCATTGAGTGTCAGTGGTACTTTTTGCTTTTCACCTTGGTCAAGGTTATTCAACAGTTACAAAGTTCTAACACCTCCAAATAAGATCATAAGAGCCTTTTGAATTTGCTCGGCTTTTTCATCCATCTTAAAAAGTGAAAGTGAAGCCATCCGTTTTAGAAACACCAAAGGGGTTCCCAGTGGTGCTCAGGGTAGATTTCAAGGCTATTTTAAATAGTTTTAGCTGTACTAAAACTAAAGAAGGCCTTTAGAAAAAAAGAACCTAATTATAATTATTACTCTGAGATATGATGATAATATCAAAGCTGTTTCAGTGTTTCTGTTTAAGAGAACAGAAAGTTCAGATATAATTCTTAGTCTTACAGTGAGAAAAAGACCACAGAGACTGTGGCAGAGAACATGGCTGGGAGCACCATGCTCACCATGACTCAAGCGACAGTCACTGCTGCTCCACCATTTTGAAAACGGATACATTAACATTCCCCACCTTAGAAATTTGTATGGTAGGCAATGAAGGTTTCATCCAACCAAGAATACACATTGAAATAAATGGAATGAAGTTAGGCATAGCTAACCTAAGTCCATTTATTTCTATAGGGTTTACTCGAACTCCCTATCTATCTTCACTATACTTTTATAGCACTATCACACCACTTTAAGCAGCCATTCCTTCCCCCAAAGCATCCTGGGAAACTAAGTTTGTTAAGGAAGCCGTTAGCTGTTGTTGTTTAGTCGTGTTCGACTCTTCATGACCCCATGGACCAGAGCACGCCAGGCACTCCTGTCTTCCACTGCCTCCCGCAGTTTGGTCAAACTCGTGCTGGTAGCTTCGAGAACACTGTCCAACCATCTCGTCCTCTGTCATCCCCTTCTGCTTGTGCCCTCCATCTTTCCCAACATCAGGGTCTTTTCCAGGGAGTCTTCTTTTCTCATGAGGTGGCCAAAGTATTGGAGCCTCAGCTTCATGATCTGTCCTTCCAGTGAGCACTCAGGGCTGATTTCCTTCAGAATGGAGAGGTTTGATCTTCTTGCAGTCCATGGGACTCTCAAGAGTCTCCTCCAGCACCAGAATTCAAAAGCATCAATTCTTCGGCGATCAGCCTTCTTTATGGTCCAGCTCTCACTTCCAAACATTACTACTGGGAAGACCATGGCTTTAACTATACGGGCCTTTGTTGGCAAGGTGATGTCTCTGCTTTTGAGGATGCTATCTGGATGCAGTCTTATGGGTGTCTAATCAGGAAGTGTGTCACACTGTGTCCAATGAGCTTTAATCCCTGGCAAGAGTGTTTAAGAAGGCAGCCTGTTGTTAATCATACACCTTTGTGGAAAGATTAATTGAGTAAAATTGCGCTTTCCCACATACATATCCAGAACTTCAGTAAAAAAGAACTCAAATATTTGTAAGTCCCGATTCTGCTCTCAGTTACCCCTTCATTTCATGATATAACTGGCGGTTTAAGTTGCTAACTCTTAGTTTTATGCAATGTTAAAGCAGACATAACGTACCCAAAGAGCAAACCCAATGCTGTTGCAAGTCTAATGTAACTGAGAGTTTTGGGGAATATCGCCAAGTCTCTGGGTGTTTGTTTCAGTAACATTAAAAAACATTTTTAAAATGTTTCTGTAACATTAAAAAACATACATTCTGTTCATTAGGTGCAGCCCCCCCGCCCCTTGTGGTTACACTGATCAAAGTAAATGCAATTGACTCCAAACCGGGATCACTGGTTCTGTTAAGGAGTTTGCAAATGTTACCTGAGGGGGAACTAGTCTTCAAAAAGATTTGAGACATTTAGAGTGGCAATATTCAAGTTGCAACACTGTCTGTGCAGGAGTGTGTGTGTGTGTGTGTTTGTGCAATCATTACACTTTTTTTCAGTTACAGTGGTACCTTGGGTTACAGATGCTTCAGGTTACAGACTCCACTAACCCAGAAATAGTACCTCGGGTTAAGGACTTTGCTTCAGGATGAGAACAGAAATTGCGCGGCAGCAGCACGGCAGCAGTGGGAGCCCCCATTAGGTAAAGTGGTACCTCAGGTTAAGAACAGTTTCAGGTTAAGAACAGACCTCCAGGACGAATTACGTTCTTAACCCAAGGTACCATTGTACAGTCATTAGAATCTAGTAGGAAATAGAAATGTGGAAGAGTACATTTTTTAAAAGAATGTATTGGAGCAATTTAGCCTAATTTTGGACACACTGGGATGGAAGGCAGTGCAAGGATGACAGTTCCTGTGACAGGGCTTCCCTCTCTCTGCAGCTCTTCAATGTGCTCTGGAGAATCAAGAGAACCCCAGGAACAGTGCCTGAGGCAAGGAAAGAGGAGATTGTAGGAACTCACTGGGTTGTATCCAATACTAGTCCTACTCAGAGTAGACCCACTGAAGTTAATAGACATGACTAAGGAAGGTTTATTCCAGGCATGTCCAACTCCCAAGGGACTGCAATCTATTCCCACTATAAAAAAACTAATAATAAATAACAAGATGAAAGATGGAAAAAAAATTATAATTCCAGTGTCACCTTTAAGATCGACTAAATATAAGCTTTCAAGGTATGAGCTTTCGTGTGTAATACACACTTCATCCGATACTCACGATAAAAAAAAACAAAAAACAACTGGCATTGGATTGACCAAAGTTGTTGAGCTTTTTGGAGGGAGAAAGACCCACAGTTGTTTGTTTGTTTTCTGGGTTGTTTTTTTTTGGGGGGGGCAATCGATCAGGATCACACGATCAACCAGCATCAACCAGGGATGCCCCACAAATGACCAGTTGGACATCCCTGATTTATTCCTTTCAGTGGGTTTACTCTCAGGTTAATGTTAATAACCCCTTTTAATTAAAATAAAGGCGATGGCTTGCGTCCAGCGGTGTAATTTTGCTAGCACAAACCCTAGACTTGCATAATTGGGAAGTCCCATGTTGGTTTAGCCTCACTCGAGATGTTCTCCAATCACTAGCACTAGTGCACATAGGAAAATCCTCCTTGCCACTTCAATATGCTGAGCAACAGCTGCAGTACTAGCGCTAGCTGTGAGGTTTGGCACGCTGGTACTTACACAACCATTGCCACAAACAGAAACTGCTGGCAGAATTGTGGAAACTCATCAACCATCCATCCATGAGAAAGGTATCCTTGGGTATCATTAAATGTTAGATTTATGCAGATCAGCAGGAATTAATATTCTGGGAAATGTCACATGAATGTAAGTAAACATGCCTATCCCTTATATTATTATTTTCAAACTGGCAAGCAGCATAGGCTCACACCCCCCCCCCCCAGATCGGTCTTACATTAATTCAGTAACATCATCATTAGTTTATTCCAGTGTGCAGATGGTTGCTTTATTACTGGTATCAAAGAACGAAAACATTTCGGGCTAAAACATACTGAATGTTAAATGAAAATAGGTCTTTGAACAAGTTACAAATGATAGTTTTATTAAAGAAATCTTTTTAAAATGCTGAAGTCTTTTGAAAGGCTTGCTCTCACTATTCATAGAATCGTAGACTTGGAGGGGGCCATCTGTGAACTATAAATACACTTAACAATCTAGAGGCCCAGCGCTGCAAGTGGCAGTTTTCTTCTGCCACCATTGGAGCAAGTCCTTCTGTGTCGGATTAATTTCTGTTTCGGCAGCCTGGGAATGTAGACAAGCTGCTTGAAGAAGTGTGGCTGACCACTTGCTCCTTTGACCATTGTCCATCTTCTCTTCCTAAAGTCAGCCCTGGAGAGAGAGCAATTCTTCAACAGAGGAGGTGTGCCACTCCCTAAGAAGACCTCCCTGGTCCATCAGCTGGCGCTCCCTTTTGGGGCAAGGTGCTCAAGAGGGTGGCAGCAGCACAGCTTCATGCATAACCAAAGAAGAGTGAATACCTGGACCCATTTCATTCTCACATCTGGCCAATCATAACACTGGTCAGGGACACACCCTGATAACCTTTATCGGGAAAGCTGTGGCAGGGAGACTGACTCTGCTTGTTCTTCTTGACCCCGGTATCCTTCTGGGCTGATTCAAGGGGTTGGGTTAACTGTAGTGATTCTCTTCCTACCTCTAGCACTATTTCCAGAAGGTAGTTATGGCATGCCACTGTTTGATGCCGTAGACCAGGCATAGGCAAACTCGGCCCTCCAGATGTTTTGGAACTACAATTCCCATCATCCCTGACCACTGGTCCTGTTAGCTAGGGATGATGGGAGTTGTAGTCCCAAAACATCTGGAGGGCCGAGTTTGGGGGTGCCTGTCATAGATGTTATCCTCTCCCCCATTCTATTTAACCTCAATATGAAGCCTCTGGGAGCTGTCAGCAGGAGTTTTGGAGCGAAGTGTCACCAATATATGGATAACACTCTGTCTCTCTTTTCTGTCTGAATCAGGAGAGCCAGCTGAGGTGCTAGATGGGTGTTTGGATGCAGTGATGAGCAGAATGTGGGCCAAGAAAGCAAAGCTGGACTCTGAAAATCAATGTATGTGTTTGTGTCCAATATTTTAATAGCTTTTTTACATGTCCACCAAGCATGATAAAATGTCCCTTCATGTTCTTGCTGCAGTTCTATTATGGGTACTAAAACTGCAAATGCCTCCCTTTTAAAATTACCTTCAGAGTGATAATTTATAACCTAAAAGAGCTTCGGCATCTGTCAGCAAAAACAAAGAATGGGTGAGCGAAGAGGACTTACTTCTGAGTAGACATGTATAGGATTCCACTGTAAAACCCATAAAATACAAAAATTACATTTTCAACATTTAAGTCCTAGATTAAAAAGGAAGTGGGGGGAGATCACCAGCAGCTTTAAAAAAAAACAGCAGCATCCAGAACAAGCTGTAATTTTCCAGCACTCGGGCTTTATTTATAAGCCTCATTTTTAATCTCCTTTCTGGCAGAGCTAATTTGAGGCTCTCTGGCATCCCTGTTCCTCCGTTGTATTTAAAACAGTTATCATTCAGTGTTGGAAAGGAAACACAGCAGTGATGACAAATCAGCAAAATAGCTCTCCTGATCCTGAACAGGCCCTCCAGCCACTCGCCTCCCACAAGTCCAGGGCCGCCCTCTTCAGGCAGCCCAGCAGGGCAGGGTAAGCGCTTAGAAGGGAGTTGGGACCATGGATGCTGGGCTGGCTCATGACCTCCATCACCATACAGTATTTATTTTATTTTATGTATTGGTTAATAAAATTATATTGCATGAAACACATATGAGTATTCAGTCAAAGCCACAAAATTACAGTGACTCATACACAAACAAGAAGCTGATACAGTGGTACCTTGGGTTAAGTACTTAATTCGTTCCGGAGGTCCGTACTTAACCTGAAACTGTTCTTAACCTGAAGCACCACTTTAGCTAATGGGGCCTCCTGCCGCCGCCGCGCCGCCGGAGCCCAATTTCTGTTTTTATCCTGAAGCAAAGTTCTTAACCTGAAGCACTATTTCTAGGTTAGCGGAGTGTGTAACCTGAAGCGTATGTAACCCGAGGTACCATTGTATTAGCAAAACAGATATATATACCATGTGCACATAACACATAGAGATCATATGCACATGAAAGCTGGAGGCTGTTCCGTCTACACGATCTGCACCCGGTTTTAGTTTTAATTTTGCAGGATATAGATCACACAAAGCTTTCAGGCACACAACATGCCTAAATAAATTCTGCTGAATTTATGGTATAAGTTGGGGCCCTTCATTCCACATGTATCTGCCACCCAGACAGGAATATTGATTGTTGCTTGTTTGTCTGAACTTGCACCTTTCAGGAATACCATGTTATATGCCATACATCCGCCTCCTCCTCCAGGATTGGATAATGCTCTTTTGAGTATTCATAGCTTTTGTTCCTATACATTATTTGTGTTGTCTCCGCAACAGGTCTTGCTGGCAGGCCATTGTTACAACGCTCATTTTGCAGAACAGGGGAGGGGGCTGTAAAATTGAGACAACAGCAGCTTCTGTAATTGTGCTGATGAGTTTTTAATTTTGAAACATATTCCCGCGTCATCTCTGTTTTAGTCTTCTTGAATAGACTGCCTTCCTCTTCCGACGGACATTCATTGTATTTGCGGCAACGAAAAGAGCCTTCCATCTTCATTACGCCTTGCAGCTTTGCTTCTTCCACTTCATCTGCCAAAGCTGATACCAGGCAGCGTAACTCGTATGTTATCTTGTAAGGCCACGGGTAGCTTCTTTGCTCTCAGTCACTGCATTTTGGTTGGTGTTCCAGTTATTCTTTCCAGCAGAAGTAGTTGACAAGTTGACAAGCCAATATGTAGTCTCTTCAAAAGGCATATTTTCTTTTTAACCCTGCATGGTGGATAATTTCCTGTTATCTCAGTCACAGTACAAAGTAACGTCTGCACAATTTTGAATGTGTATTTGAGATAGAGATAGATGGCCTGGATTCCAACAGGTAATAATGACCACCATTTTTGTTGCATAAGAAGGGAACATAGCAAGCTACGTTTTATCAAGTGAGATCACTGGATCATCTAGCTCAGTAGCCCTACACTGACTATATAACTGACTCTTCTTGATTTCACACAGAAGTTTTCCCCAACCCTACCAGGAGATTCCAGTGATTGAATCCAGATCTATTGTATGCGATACAGCTTTCCTTTGACACAATGAGCTGTTGCACATAGGGGTTGGGACAGCCAGAAAATCCTGGGACATACTGTTAGAAAGTACAGTTCCAGCATATGCATCTTTCTTGGTTTTTGTGAAAGCAACAAAAATGAATAGCAAGCCTAGTTTTGATTTTCTGTACTCTTTGTTTTACTTATTTGTGCCCACAGTCAAACTGTCAATGCTAATTTTTTCAAAAGGAAAAAAAGGCCTATGGAATATTGGCTCACAATACATCATTCTGTCCCCTTTTTTGGCCTGTCTTCTGTAATTTTCAATTCCTTGGGAAAAACAAGGATTTCTTTTCTGTGGTGGCAATCACAATGAATTATAGGGGAGAAATGCACCCCAGCAATGCACTTTAACATCAATTTGCTAATCATCCTGACCATATAGGGTTACAATCTTTTTATGATGATTATACACCATAAAATCACATCAGTATTCCATGGTCCAGTGCTATTTTGATACAGAAACAATGTATTGGGCGACAGAAGTTGAGGGAGAGGGCAATGGAAGCAGCTGCAATTCCCGTGCAAAAAAACAGCCCCACCTTATATTTCTGAATTTAAGTATCTAACAGTGAATTACAGCATGTTAAATCTTTTGAAAGATGTCCAAAGTCCATGTCCAAATGTCCAAAGTCCGTTTCGGTGGCCTAATGTAATCTGGTCCCTGTGGCAGTTTATTTCCTGGAGTAAATCCTAAAAAAAGCTCAACAATTCAATCTTTTTTTAAAAAAAAGGTTGGCTCCTTGGTTGGCCCTCACGGCCCTTCACTTCATCACATCTGGCCCTCTTTGAAAAACGTTTGGACATCACTGACTTAGAACATAGCAGAAACTGCTGGACTAAAGTCCATTTAGTCCATAAGAGCATAAGAAGAGTCCTAAATCTGGACCAGACCATACGCCCATCTGCATCCTGTTCTCAAAACAAGATGCCCCTATGGGACATCCATTGTCCTGTTTCCTGCAGAAGCCTGAAAGCTTCTTAGAAAAAGCAGTATCCCTGCCCTGCTGTGTGTCTCTCAACAACTGATTACCTCCTTTTACGAAGGTTTCATTTAACTGTTATGGCTGATAGCTGTTGATGGACCTACCCTGCATGTCCAATTTCTTTTCAAAGCCTGCTGAATTAGTGACCATGCGGGTGGCGCTGTGGGTTAAACCACAGAGCCTAGGACTTGCCAATCAGAAGGTCGGCGGTTTGAATCCCCGCGACAGGGTGAGCTCCCGTTGTTCGGTCCCTGCTCCTGCCAACCTAGCAGTTCGAAAGCATGTCAAAGCGCAAGTAGATAGATAGGTACCGCTGCAGTGGGAAAGTAAACAGCATTTCCGTGCGCTGCTCTGGTTCTCCAGAATTGGCTTAGTCATGCTGGCCACATGACCCGGAAGCTCCCTCAGCCAATAAAGCTGATGAGCGCCGCAACCCCAGAGTTGGTCACGACTGGAACTAATGGTCAGGGGTCCCTTTACCTTTTAATCCCATCTTGTAGCAATGAATCCCACAAGTTAATTAGGCCCCACCCCCATGTGCATCCTTTCTGATATAAAGATATGAAGACAGGGAGAGGATCCAACCCATAAAAAGTTGAGGAACACCTTAGGCATGACTGGAACAGACGTTAAGCACTTGAAAGGCTATTTGAATGAAACTTTAAACACAGGTGCTTAAAGGTGTCCAGCTGTGGCTGAATTGTGCCACAGCTGATAAATACATGTAAATGAAGAACTAGGATATCCCACCTGGTGTGATATTAATGGGAATTTCTGTACTTCATTTGTGAATGCCTACTGCTCACCACTGAACTGGAGCTGCAAGCAGGCTTACAGGAAGTGGGTCTTTATCCATGCAAGGAGAGCTCTCACAAACATATGACCATGTCACTGCCAAATATCAAAATGAATTGATATTGAACACTGAGGGGTGAAGGGATCCATTTCTGGTCTATGTCTCTTTTGCATAGCTTCACTCATAAGTCTGTTCTATCTCATTTCCTCACTAATCTGCAAATTTTCCTTTTTTTGGAGGAGGGGGGGTTAAACATGAGGATGTGCATTTCACCATGTGCTTCACACACAGATTTCTAAATGTATTTTCTCTCAAAACATACACTTCTAAAACATATTTTGATACACTTAAGCTGCTGAGAACCAACTTGCAAGGTTCAGAAAAGTGCAATCATTGCGTCAGTATGAGAGGTATAGATCAAGTCACTTCATGTCAGAATATAGAAACGTGGGCTTTGTCAAGCATCCCAGTCTTGAATTCTGCTTGATCCAGGTTTCTTTGTCAGCTTTAACTCCCCATCATTAAAATGGGACAATTTCTGCTCTATTCTTTATATCCTTCTGCCATATTTCCATTCAGTGTCCAAATTTCTTTGCTATTCCTCTACGCAGCTTCAGCAAACTAAGAGCTCTAGAAGGCCAGTCATCTAGTATACTACAACCATAAGAACCAAATTTAATATTAGCACAATGAGAGAACAGCAGTAGTTTTGAAATATTAGACTTCTGATTTAGGGTAAGGAGAAGCAAATTTGGGGATTCTAGCCAGCAGTTAAAGAGCCATGTAAAATATAATTCACAATGCAGCAAGACTCCCAAGCAGAAACAGACTAATATTACATGGTTGGCTGTATATTTATTCTTGTTTTGCATTTGCATGTAAATGTAAATTGCAAAACAAAAGAAATTGACTGATATTTCCTTCCCCAGAAGAAACAAATGAAAAACAACTACAACTGCAATGGGCATGAAGACTTAGCACAGGGGGGATCTATAGATAAGATCTGATATTTCAATACCCTCCCAGTAAGTGACTTGGGGAATTAACACATTTCTCTACATGCTTCAAACCTGGAGAGAAAGGAATTTTGGAGGCGGAAGAAAAATGTAGCTGACTTCATGATCTATGGATTCATTATCTTCTACAAATTAGCCTAGGGTTAGGATGCTTGAAAAGCTACCCCTCTCTTCCAAGAATATATGGAAAGGATTAGGCAATCTGTGGCCTTCTGGATTTTGCTAAACTGCACCTCAACCCTGACCACTGGCCATGCTGGCTGGAATTGTCTTCAATTTTGCCTATCGCTGTGTATTTGCAGTCAATAAATGAGCGTGTGTGTGATTTGCGAAGTGGAGAGAAAATTCAGCAAAATTTTCATGGCTGGAGTACTGTCAGGCTTTGGGGAACACGATCCCTCCCATGGTAACAGCCAAGACGCAGATAAACAATAAAAGTCCTTACCAATATATTCACAGAGAGAGACAAAGGAATGCAGCCTTCCCTAGATAACGACATTGCTCCAAATAAAGTCTCTCTCCCCTCCCTCTCTCCTATTCTACATCATCTCTGCGTCGGCTAATCTGAGCTTTCTGCCTCTGAGCTTTCTGTTCTACTACCCTCAATGCTTGCCTGGTCCTGGGAGGGGGAGGTCAGGAATGCTTTCCAAAGACACTGAGTCTGTCAGCTGTCTCTCCCCTGATGCTGCTTCTTCCTGCTGCTCTCCCAATATTTCCCAGATTCTTTCCTCTGCAGCCTCTGAATTATGAGCTTCTGCAAACCACTGTTCTAAATCTACACTGTCCTTCTGTTCTTGGGAAGGTTCAGGAGAAGGGGGGCGGCCCCCACCATTCCTCCTCAGTCCAGCCCCTGACAAGTACTGGGTTTTCATGACATTTAGCTTACTTTCAAGGTGACGAAGAAACATTGTGAGTGTCTTCCTTCATTCCAGAAATAACCTCTCCTGTGATCTGCAGTCTGGTTTTTTTCTGGGGGTTTGAACTTCCTGAAAAACCCACAAAGTAAAGGAGAGAAATCAGCTTAGGTTAAAAAGTTTTGAGGCAGTCTGAACATACTTACAAGATTGGCTACATTACCACCAACTCAATGAGACATATAAATTAGACAAACGGAAGGGTTTCACTACAGAACCATCAAGACTAGAAAAAGAACTGATACAATCTAAAGAGAAAACACTCTCCAAAATGTATAGACTCCTTGACTGGGAAGTCAAGGAGGAGGAGGTTATATCAGTGATGATCAAATGGGCCCAAGATTTTGGATATAATATCCGGATGGAAGCTTGGGAAAGATTGTGGAAGGAAGACCTGAGGTTTACTGCGTGCTATTCTTTGAAAGAAAATTTTATAAAAATGTTCTATTGCTGGTATCTAACACCATCAAAGTTAGCAAAAATGTATAGAAAAAGCTCTCAAGCAGTTGTTGGAGATGTGGAGAGGCAAAAGGCACAATGTTACATATGTGGTGGAAGTGTAGAAAAGTAAAGCAATTCTGGGAGATAATACATAATGAGCTTTAAAAGATATTTAAGATCTCCTTTGCAAAAAAAACCCTGAAGCCTTCCTATTGGAAATAATGGGCACAGACATCCCAAAAAATGTGAGGGAAATGTTTTTTTACACCACAGTTACAGCAAGAATGTTAATAGTCAGAAACTGGAAGGGAGACTCAATCCTGACCAAACTGGAGTGGCAAGCAAAACTGCTGGAGTATGTAGGATTGGCATGAATGATGGGAAAACTAAGAGACCACATGAAACAAACATTTAGGAGAGAATGGGACATGTATAGAAAATATCTCAGTGAGCATTGTAAAAAAAATGAATTCATTGGCAGGTCTGGAGTGACTTCTGAAGAAATGTTTAAAACCCTAGGAAAATAAGATAATGGAGATTGATTTGGACTGATAAAAGAAAAGTGTGACATGTTAAAAGTTTTTAGGACTCACGATGGGGTGACAAGAAGTCATTATAGAAGCTCTTTATGATGAAAGAAGTTAATTTTGTGGAAAGGTGTATTATTCTTTTCTTGACTGTTTGCTTTCTTTTGGAATTCAATAAAGCATTTAAAAAGAAAAAAAGGGGGAGGAAAAAGAAAAAAGAAAAACCCACAATGTCCTTGGCTCTTGTAAACATGGGGAAATGGTGAGTTCAATTCTCCACCCAGTGAAATGCTAAAGCACTATGCAAAGAGGCAGGGAAATAGAAGGGGAGAGAACTTTCAAGAAATTGGAGGACATGTTACACCACGTCACTAATCTATAGACATAGATTACATGAAGCAGACGTTAACCATTCTTACCATGTTTATGTCTGTGTGATGGGAGTGATACAGGAAGGAATAAGACCCAAAATGTTTGTGCGAAGTTATTCTGGAGGTGATCTAGCTAACTTGTGAGAACCAACATCATGCAAGTGGAGTTTGACTCACGAGCAAGATCCTTCCCCTCTCCTGCAGCTTCTCATCTCCCCCCCCCAAAAAAAAATCTGTTCTGCAGGGTCCCTCAACCCTCTGGAAAGGATTTCAGGAGCATACAAAGACTATTCATAAAAATGGGAACTCTTTTCCGCCAACATTTGTCTGTTCTACGGGTGGACAGCCCCTGCTGGATTTCACCCATTGATTAAAATTGGACTTATAAGTGGTTAGCTTTGGCTGGATCTTATCCCTCTGGTTTAGAGGTGGCACCATTGTAGTCTGTGGGGCAAATTAAAACTGAACAGTCTCAGAAGACAATGAAAGGCAGACCTCTACTGTCTGACAAGGTCAGGCAGAGAGTAGTTTAATTTGCAGGGAGCTGTAAGAAGAGCAGTCTGCATTGCTTGAGTATAAACAAGATCTGAAAACTTCAGGAACTCCACCGCTGAAACAATTAGAATTCAGACACGACTCAGCTAATTTATTAGTGCCTTGTTGTTCTTGTCAGAGAGGCTCGCGATGCTTTCTCGTTTTGCTGCACTCTGCTGCATGACTAATCGGGAGCTGTATCTGTGCCCTTGGTCCAGATGTTTACAAATCAGGGAGACCAGGAGCATTTGACTTGCTTATCGTTATTGGTAAACATGATGCACACAGGAGTCGGCAACCAGCCATGTCAGCCTAATCTGGTGCTGTTTGCAAGTCTCACAGAGACATTTTCTGTGTGGACAATGAAGTAAAGGGAAAAACCAAAATGAAACAAAAACAGGCTATTCCCCTCCCCACCTTCACCCACCTAAGAGTAAATATCAATAATTGCAACATATGCTCCTGGAAAGGAGCGCTATTCTTGCCACATTTGCAATGCTGCTGAGTAAACACATGATCGCGTTCTAGCAATTAGAGCCGTCACAAAAACTTAATTCATGGACCTGGGCAGAACTGCGGCAGATGTTAGAAGGGAGCAGGGTAAAGAGGGAGTGCCTGCAGGTTAATAAGATACTCTGTGAGAGAATACCAATGCCCATTTCTCAAGTGGCAAGTTAGGCCCCTTCTAATCTGTTTTGGCATTAGTACTGGATGGTAGGACCTGAACCAATGTATTCAAATTACTAGAAAGGGGGTTCCTTCCTTCCTGACAGTAACACCATTTGGCAGTGGAATGGTCTCCCCCAGGAGGTGGTGGGCTCTCCTTCCTTGGAGGTTTTCAAGCAGAGGTTGGATGGCCACCTGTCATGGATGCTTTAGCTGAGATTCCCGCAATGCCGGGGGGTGGACTAGATGACCCTTGGGATCCCTTTAACTCTACAACTCCATGATTCTATGATTCTTTAAACATTTATATTCATTAGTTCTTTTTATACAAAAAAATGTCTAAAAATAACATAATGAGGCTTCCAAAAGGGGTGATCCATTTATGGTGATATATTTATTTGATCTGCAGATTTGTGATGTATTTTGTATTTGTGCACATCCCTAATAAATACAACAGCCATAACTTCAGTAAGCATTCATTTGCTGCCTTTGAGAGAGTTGGGTGTCCTTGGGCAGCGCTTGGGACCCTAGAACTCAAGCCTAGGCCATCGCCTGAGGCTGGAAACTAGTTTAGCAAGCTCCCTGAATGTGAAGAGGTGGTGGTGGTGGGATTTTTTGAAATGTTTGCAGATCCCGGGAAGCTGCCTGAGTTTCATCTCAGAAGCTATTCATCCAAATCAAACTCGATTCAATTTGCACAATGAAAGTGGTGTCCAATATTTATATTCATTGCTTTTTAAAACTGGAGGGAAAAAATGGTGGGCATTAAACAAAACATGGCAGGGTTGCCCATCAGTGCAAGACTTTTGATCCAGAGGGTTTTTGGCACTATATCTGAGATACTTCAAAGCAGCCAGACCTCATGCTAGAGCTCATGTCCGTTTCTGATGACTCCCAGCACCAGATTGTACACAAAGACATCTTTTTATTTCTGTTGCTGCCCAAATGGAAATCACCGGATGAAAACAGCCAAGTGCTGAAATCCCTGCCCTAGCAAAAGAACACAAGGCTGGCATACGGAGTCTGGCAAGCAGGCCTTTCAAATAGATGTATAGACAGATCAATCCTGTCGTTGGAGAGGAGTAGAGTTAAGGGTTTTACTCATGCAATACGTGAAGGAAGAGATTTCATCAGGCAAGGCCTTCTTCCACCTGCCTTGCCCCACCGTCCAGTCTCTGCTTCTCAATTTGTATTGTATTATTTTATGCACTGTGGCTTGCCGTCGTTTTATTGATTGTAGTTTCAAAATTATTTATTGTAATTGTTAAGAGTAGATTTCTGTATAATTTTCATATGCTGATATTTAATATTATTTTATACTATTCTAATGATTGTTGAATGTTACTTTATTTGATGTAGGTTGCTTATTTGAAAGTTGTGTTTTATTATCACATTTTTGTAGATAGATAGATAAACTTTATTTGCATTAGCCAATGGGCCTAGCAACATAGAACAAGCAATACTGTATATACAATTAAAAAGACATCAGTGGGTAAAAAGGGCAATCAAATGACCAAGATTATCGTTCAGATAGTGGTCCTTAATCTCATTGCACCCTCGATAAACCTTTTTCGTATTGTATTAGATTGTTATAAGGCGTACATTCTTTGTCTCCTCAGCTTGTATACTGTCTTGGGTATTGTAAGATAGAAAAGACGGTATACAAATTAAAAGCGATGATGATGATGATGATAATATACACACACACTGTGCTGGCTACACAACTAGTTGCAACGTAATTGCTTTTGGGCCATGATTAAACAGAATGGAAAGGCACCACTATCAAAGGGACTAGGGCTAATTTTGTACAACATGGGTACAACATGCCCCTTACAGGGCACACAGAGTTGTCTTGATTACTAAGCTGTGGCCATAATGAAAAAAGCAAATAAAATGTGTGTGTGTGTGTATTTATCAAAGAAGAATGGAAATCAATTGATCCTTTAGAGCCAAAAAAATTGTTACAAGGAAATGCATGTAGCTCTCTTGCAATGGGCTTTTTTTGTTTCTAAGATGAAAAATGGGAGACTGTGAATTGGATTGGAAGAGCAATGAGGGAAAGGTCTGCTACCCTTGTTGCCCCTGGTTGATTTCCCATGTACAGTTGTTTCATTTTTTACCTTTAAGGCAAAAGATACAGGTACTTAACCTTAATGAATTGGAAAAACCTTAATGAATTGCATCCAGCGTTAGACTTAATGTAAGTAGATGCTTTAAAATGAATAGACATGGCTACTCTGAGTCACACTTAGTTGGATATAACCTTAAACAGGTAAAACACCTACCCCACCCCCCACCCCACGATGAAAACTGTGCATGCTCAATAGTCAAGAAATCATGCAGCTCAGTTCGTTAGAGCATGGTGCTGATAATGCAAAGGTTGAAGGTTCGATCCCCACATTCCTGCATTGCAGAGGGTTGGACTACATCCCTTCCAGCTCTTCAATTCTATGATTTTGTGATTCTATTAAATATAGTGTGAAATTCGGAAAGGAAAAGGCTAACATGGTTGGGTGTGAGAAGTGGAATGCCCTGTTAGAAAGGAAGGCCAGCTGCAATCCGGAACAGGAAGGTTCTTTTTAAGAGGGAGGAAGCACTGCAACATTTTGTTGCAGGGTCCACATGTTTTTTTTTTAAAAAAAGGCGGGGGGTAACTTCTGTATTGACAGAGCTGTACCGCTCTGTGAATTGACCCAAAAGGAATGATTTGACTTACTGAGTCGAGGTGAATCTCTAACTTTTCCTTTTTCCCACACCCCCACCTTTCAGATCTGACTACCAGGCAACCTTCCTTCCCCAGTCTCTTTGGAAATCTTACATTAAGCTCACTAAAGTACTCCAAAGAGGCTTCCCCCTCCCCCTCTCTCCTTGGGTAAATTGGTTAATCTTGCTGAGAACAGAGAAGGGAGAGATCAAAAACGCCGGGCGAAGGCATATTGCTGTGATCAGAATTCAAGACACAAACGACACAAGACACAAACATATAGTACATCTAATTACCACTCTTTAATTAAACCCCGGGGGATTTCTCAGCGAAGAAAATAAATGGATTCCCAGCATTTTCTCTTGCTTGGAAATTGAACTTTATGACAGCCGCGTTGAAAGCGCTTGCCAAAGAGTGGTCTGGCTCTGAATGGTGCTGGGGATGGTACTGTAATTAAAGAATCAGCACAGACAGAGATTGCAGGGTTCAAGTAATGCATTATTTATACTTTCAGGAGCAGGGATGGGGAAGCTCTGAAATATTGCTATTCATTAACCCCTAAGGCTCACAAGGGCCAAATGTTCTGGAAAAAACCTATGGCTTGCAGAGCCATAAAGCTATAACTTGCAGGTCTGCATGCATGCAGAGGAGCCTATGGACTCCTTCCACCCACTTCCTGCCATTGTGGAGGTGATGTGCTTCCCTGTATCAACTAGTCTGCAATGGGGCACATGCATCATATAGAGATTTCTGGATGCTGTTCCTCTCCTGGGTGCTGCAGGGTCACCTTCCAGGGATCATGACTACTATATGTCTAAAGAGGAAGGAAACATAGAACTGGGACCCTGAGAATATTCTAGTCTCTGCAATGCAAGAGCTGGTCCTGGCAAGGTCTTTCTATTCTTTTCAAGAAAAGGCGAGGGAAAGCTCTCTCTTTGTCCTATTGTTCTTACCCTATGCAGTCATTTGACCTCTTAGATACAACAGCCAAATGACATCCTTCTAGTCCTGAAAAACAACATCACTTACAGTATTGATTCCCCTCCCAGCAATGTTGCATTGACAAAAGGCAGCAGGGCTCTCACTCCGGCGGTTATGCTCTAATTGTTGTATGGTACCAAAAACATTTGGAGCAGAGTTCAGAAGACGCAGACATCCATTTCTGGCCGGAGTATCATTGATACCTCCTGCAGAGAAGTGATTTATTCACACGCAAAGCTACCACCCAACAGAAATCATAGTGGTTCAATGTCTCATCTCCCATAAAGGCAACCAAGTAGTAAACAAGCTGGGAAGTATTGGGGAAAATGCCACTGAAGCCTTTGCTGGAGCTTGTCACTTCCAGCCTTACCTCTGACCATGAGGGTGACATCCTCTGGCACATCAATTAGGGACTAAGAGTAAACACATATTTCAGGGACTGTTGTGGATTAGACTCTCTACAGCCCATCCTAGTCCATTAGGGGGAAGTGCAGGAATGGTGGAAAAATTTTCTTTTCTTTTCTTTTCGTATTTTTAAGGAGTTCCCAGACTTTTACCCAGTTTGGAATGCACTTAATCTGAATTTTGCAATTCAGTTTCAGTTCACAAAAATGTGCATCAAGTGCAAATTTTGTAGAAAAAACGCATACAAAATGTGTGTTTTTAGAGCGAAAATGCACAGAAAAACATTTTGCTGGGTGGAGAGTCCATGGGAAATGAATACAGAAGGTATAGGAAAGGCATATTTTAAAGCACTATAATACAAAAATGTCTTCAATTTAAATGTGGATTGTTTGTGTTGTTTAGGGAAAAAATCTGCAGAAAACAGAACAGGATGGAATTAAGACTGAAAGCGGATTGAAGACTGACATAGAATGGAAACAGGCTGATCTACCCACCCCTAGGAAAACATTACTCACACCCACCTTTATATATTTTTTTATCAATTCCTCACACATTTACACTTAAAAAAATGCATAAGACCCCTAAGAATCAAATTACAGCATTGATTTTAAAAACTGTCAATCAGTAAAAAAAAATAACCCCCCCCCACCCACATATAAAGTATATTATACCCTTATCTTAGAGGCAGTGAAAATATCAGTCTCTTAATTCTGGTTCCAACTTTCAGCAGCAGAGCTCATAGCAGAGGCACCACCTTGTTAATGTGACTGGGGGGGGGGGACAACGTCACATGGGCCAACATCGCATCCAGAAGTCACAAGTGCTGACGTTGCACGTGTGATGCCTGAACATCACACCAGTTTGGAAAAGCCAGGAATGTGGTGGAGGCACGGCTGGCAGCGTCTTCACTGCTGGCTCCACCCTCTGCCTCCTCTGGCTGCTTCCTGCTACTTCCCCCTCCTTCCCCTCCATGGCAGAGAAGGAGGAGAAGGAGCTGGCCACTGAAGCCATGCTGCAATTGTGTTCCTGGCTTCTACAACCTGATGCAATGAACATCGAAGGGCCCAGCCCCCTGCAAACAAATATGGGGGGAGGGAAGGGTTTGGCCTCCAGGAGTCGGCACCCCTGGCTGATTGTGACACTCTGTTTATGTGACAGGGCAGGATAGTCTGGCGCTTGTGAAGTCTGCCGTCCAATTTCCCAAATGTGGCAGGAAAACAAAGACTTCGAACTTAATATGACCAGTGTAAGGTAAAGGTACCCCTGCCCATACGGGCCAGTTGTGTCCGATTCTAGGGTTGCGCGCTCATCTCGCTCAAGAGGCCGGGAGCCGGTGCCATCTGAAGACACTTCCGGGTCACGTGGCCAGCGTGACGAAGCTGCTCTGGCGAGCCAGCACCAGCGCAGCACACGGAAATGCCGTTTACCTCCCCACTATAAAGCACTCCCTATTTATCTACTTGCACTTAGGGGTGCTTTCGAACTGCTAGGTGGGCAGGAGCTGGGACCGAAGATGGGAGCTCACCCCGCTGCAGGGATTCGAACCGCCGACCATACGATCGGCAAGTCCTAGGCACTGAGGTGTTACCCACAGCGCCACCCGCGTCCCATGACCAGTGCATGTTGTGCAAATAAAATGAAGTACACAAATCAGTGCCTGTAACATTGCCTGAGCCTGATAAATCCCTCTCAGATTTAGTAATTTTTGCCCTTCATGTCCTGCTGGTAGACTTCCCCCAGGCATCTGTTTGGCCCCTGAGGAATGCAGGTTGCTGAACTAGAGAGGGCCTTAGCCTGATCCACGAAGGCCAGCAGTAGACAGCATGGTGGGGCAGCAGCACTCACCTGACCTCCAGATGGTTGCATCACTGTTGCTTATCAGGAGGTAGAGGAGAGGGGTGAGGCATCAGTGAGGTCAGAGGGGTGCACTGGACAGGCTCTGCATCATTGCCCTGCCTCCTCAATCTCCCATGAGCAGCAGCAAAGTGGCCTACAGGCAAGGTGAGTGGCATTGCTCCACCATGTTCCAGCTACTGAACTGGGGTCTTCATATTCTCTTATGTCTCACATGCTATTAGAAAGTCCAGTGGAAGCATTTGATCAGTGGAGAAAATGGCAAGCCCAGGACATTATTTTGCCAGGACCTGGCTCCCATGGACTTCAAGAAGATCAAACCTCTCCATTCTTAAGGAAATCAGCCCTGAGTGCTCACTGAAAGAACAGATCCTGAAGCTGAGGTTCCAATACTTTGGCCACATCATGAGATGAGAAGACTCCCTGGAAAAGACCCTGATGTTGGGAAAGATGGAGGGCACAAGGAGAAGGGGATGACAGAGGGTGAGGTGGTTGGACAGTGTTCTCGAAGCTACCAGCATGAGTCTGATCAAACTGCGGGAGGCAGTGGAAGACAGGCATGCCTGGCGTGCTCTGGTCCATGGGGTCACGAAGAGTCGGACACAACTAAACAACTAAACAACAAAGCTCTTAACAGTCCATGAGTATTGCTGTGATTGCTGTGATCCTGCGACTCTTGTGTGAACATTTGCCAGTCTTCCCTGCAATCCTCCAGTTCTGCTCTGAGCTGAAGAGGGGCAGGAGAATTGCAGAGTATTTTCTATTTATCCATTCCTAACTGTTATACCTTAGTCAAAGATCTGAGGTAGCTAGCAATAAGTGTAAAAGCAATTACAACAAATCAGTGGGGATGGCTAAAACACTTATAGCACAGTGAGCAAAACGAAGCAGCAATAAACAGCAACACAACAAGGACGAAGTAGCAATATTAGATCAAACATCCACTAAAAGCCAGAGAAATGTCTAAAGTTTTGATTTAGTGCCTAAGATCTATTGAAGTCACCACTGTACAAATATCCCTGGGAATGGCATGTTCTAGGTGGGGCATCACCACTGAAATGGCCCTGTCCCCAGTCACATGTACTGTAAGTACTGGCAGCCTCTGTTAAATATCTCAAAAGATGGGCAGTTCCTTTGGAAGCAGAATCCCAGGGTTCCAAATGATGATCTATCCCAAGGATGATAATAGCAAGTATTTGTGAAACATTTTCAGTTACTTTCCCCTTCAGACTGAGGCCCCAGGTAATTAACTCTTAATTTCTTCTCTAACTGACTGTCACAACCACCCTGTGAAACAAGTTACTATTTTTTCCAAGTTTCCAGATGGAGAACTGAGGCGGAGTGACTGATTTGTCTGAGGCCACCCAACAAACTCATGGTTGAGCTTCAAATGCAAACATCTAAAACTTAATTAGCATTCTTAAAATTTTGGAAGTCTGGGTCACATATGAATGGAGAAGCTGAGTTGAAAACCAAGCACAGCACGTTCCACCCTGTGGAACGCCTTCCCATCAGATGTCAAGGAGTTGAGTAACTATATAACCTTTAGAAGACATCTGAAGGCAGCCCTTTCAGGGAAGTATTGTCTAGATCAATACATTTCTGTATGAAATATATACCCCTCAGATGGTTTTGTGTATGAGCAGCTACTCACAATTGAAAAGTATCACGAGCTGAATTAAGTTTAAGATACTAACTGATGCGAAAGAAAGAGGGGGCTTTGCCCTGCCAGACTTAAAATTGTACTATGAATCAGCAGCTTTTTGCTGGCTGAAAGATTGGCTGCTTCTCGAAAACACTGATGTTTTAGACTTGGAAGGATTTAATAATGCTTTTGGATGGCATGCATATTTATGGTATGACAAGGTTAAAATTCATAAGGCTTTCAAGAACCATATTGTCAGGAAAGCAGTGTTTAATGTCTGGACAAAATATAAAGACTTGTTGGAAAATAAGACCCCAAGGTGGTTATCACCAATGGAAGCTAAGGCTCGGAAAAGACTCAGTATGGAGGCCGAATGGCCGAAATATTGGGAAATGATAGAAAAAGATGGAGATAACTGGAGGTTGCAGAGTATGGAGAAAATAAAAGACAAAGTGCGAGATTGGCTACACCATGCTCAGATCAAAGAAGTTTTTAAGTTGGACAAAAAGATAGGATTCCAGGTGGAAAAATCAAAGTTAGAAACCGAATTGTTAGAACCTAAAACTAAGGTACTTTCAAGAATGTATAATTTGCTGCTTAAATGGAATACACAGGATGAAACGGTCAAATCAGCTATGATAAAATGGGCACAAGACATTGGGTACAATATTATGTTTGCTTACTGGGAAAGGTTATGGACCACTGGGTTGAAATTCACGGCATGTAATGCCTTGAGAGAAAATGTTATGAAAATGATATAGAGGTGGTACATGACCCCAGTCAAGCTTGCAAAAATATACCATCTGTCTGATAATAAATGTTGGAAATGTAAAGAAGCTGAAGGAACGTTCTTTCACCTCTGGTGGACTTGCCCTAGGGTCAAGGCTTTCTGGGAAATGATATATAATGAGTTGAAAAAGGTATTTAAGTATACCTTTCCTAAGAAACCAGAGGCCTTCCTTCTGGGTATTGTCGGCCAGAGGGTGCTAAAGAAGGATCGAACATTTTTTATGTATGCAACTACAGCAGCAAGGATACTCGTTGCTAAGCATTTGAAAACTCAAGATTTGCCCACACTGGAAGATTGGCAGATGCAACTGATAGACTATATGGAACTGGCAGAAATGACCGGCAGAATCCGAGACCTGGGAGAAGAGGCTGTGGAGGAGGACTGGAAAAAATTTAAGGACTATTTGCAAAAGTATTGTAAACTGCATGAATGTTAAGAAGGATGTAAGATCAATAATAATATGGTTCCATTAAACTAGTTAAAGGGAATATGAAGATAAATGGAAAAATTGGATAAGACAAATTTTGGATAAATATGAAGTTAAAGTTTAAGTTTATAAGGTCTGGGTAAAATTATCTGAAATTTGGGATATAACATTGGGAAACTTCAATATAAGAGTTGATACAAGTTAACAATTTGCTGAGTAAAGCTTGAGAAACTTGGAACGCAGAAACGAGAGATGTGAGGAAGTCCAAAGAAGCGAAGAAAATATGTTTTTGTAAAAGTACATGTTATTTGGTTTGTTTTGTATTAACTATTGAAAAAATTCTTAATAAATATTATTTTAAAAAAATGAAAAGTATCACAAGCTTTGCACTCATAAGGCTGCAAAAATAATAACATGAATGCAGTTTGTTTGCAGTCATGGAATTTGTAGTCTGCATAAACAGTTGTGTGCTAACATATAAAACATCCCTTGCTTGCTGTGCCAAGAATGACAGAACACTTTTAGAACTGACAAATTCTATACAGCTTCAGAATGAAACACCACATTAACAGAAATCCTAATAATAAATCAAATTTTCTTTTAGATAAAAATTTAATGGCCACCCTACTTCTGAAGTAGGTGTCATATTCTTGGTTTTGAGTATCAGCCCCTATCTCACACCAGAGCTGCCCTACTAAGACCACTACTCTCTACATGGAATGCTTAGAAAGTTGCTCCAAAATAGCAGTCTTAAGTTTAAAGCTACTGTGGCACATAGTTTATTGCTGAATAAACTGTAAGGGATCTAGTGCTTTGTTTAGTGCTCATACAGAAGCTGAGCTAATCTAAAAATCTGGCTCTAGGGGACACATTCTAATTCCACAGAAGATGATTGCAATTCTCATTGACTTCAGTAGGACAGCGATTTGGCCCAAAGGATACATTACCATTTTTTAAAAGGATACATTATTACAGTGCACAGATATTATGTATTCAAGAAATGCCTATCACATTTGCAATTTAAAATTACACCATAATGATGCTTCAGGAATCTACACAGAGAAAGAAAAGAGCACTGAGCATGCACACACACACACACACACACACACACACTGCTCAAAATGATTGGAAAAGGATTAGGTACTGGGAACCACAACAGGTATAATAGCACGTCCACATCTGAGTTTCTCATAGGACTGTGTGAAATTCTGCCCAGATTTGCTACCTTGTTTGTATCTGTTGGCAAATTTGGGGAACAATTTCAGCAATTTTTGTGGACTGTGGGACAGGGTTCACCACTGGTGGCAAACACAGCGCTCCCTTTTAAATTATGTGCCTGTTTTTAAATTTCTGCACCCACTCACTGGTGGGCACCATTCTTCCCTCTAAAGTGCCCTACAGTGGAGGGGGGGGCAGCGAAGCCACAAGAAAAATGTACAACATGGACTTGGGGGCACCACAGTTGTAAAATGAAGCTGGATTGGAAACCAAATATTTTATTTATTGAATTCTATCAAAGCCCACCTCCTAGGTCACTCTGTGACAGTGATGGCATAGAAGAAAGCTGACTTCTGTGTCACCATTACATCTGCTCAACACCACCATCTTTTGTGTGCTTGTGGGCCTCTTTTAACCAAACTGTCAGTAACCTTATTGCAGCCTGCCATGAGCAGTTTGCATTGCCTCTAGTCAATGCAATTGCCAATTTCCATCCATTTCTTTCTGGGCTCAGTTTACTAGAAACAAAAGTCTCCCTGCTTCCGGCACCTTCCATGAGTTGGGGGGGCAATGGCAATACTAATACAGGGAGGGCAAAGGGCACATGCCCCCTCTGCTTCCCACCCCACATGTTTGTTTCAGGGCACTTACAACGCCTGCATTGGGCTGGTGATATGCAGTGATATGGAATATTAGCCTCAATCCAGCCAAATTAAAGCACACAGTTCATGCTTTATCATTTTAATTAATGGTACCTAAAACTGTGTACCGATGATGGGATCATGCCTATCATTTCTTTTTCTGATAGAGTTACAAGCTTGGTGGATCAGGGGAATGCTGTGGATGTAGTGTATCTTGATTTCAGTAAGGCTTTTGACAAAGTCCCCTATGATATTCTTGCAAGGAAGCTGGTAAAATGTGAGTTGAACGAGGTAACAGTTATGTGGATTTGTAGCTGGTTGACTGACCAAACCCAAAGAGTACTCATTAATGGTTCCTCGTCATCCTGGGAAAAAATCAGAAGTGGGGTGGCACACTTTTATCTCTGGATGGTTGCCCAGATAGGACTGTAATCCTCAAGCTAAAAAACAGCATCCCTCCTTGCATTACTGGTTTTTAAAGATGCAAGTCTCCTGGTAATATCATGTCAACTACAAGAGAATTATTCTTCCTCCTCCACAACCACTCTCTGCCAGCTGTGGTCAGTGGGAGCACATAGGAAGGTATATGACTGGAGAAAGGTCTCATTCCGCGCCCACCCCCCCTTCTGTCAAACTGTGAACCAGGGATGGTGGCCCTGTGACCCTGCAGATGTTGCTGGATTATGACTCCAATCATCTCTGATTTTGACCAATATCTGGCAGGCCTTAGGTCCCCTTCTGCTGCTGTAGATGCAATACTTGCACAAGGGCAAAATCTGTGCACCAACATCTCTTCCCACCATCAAACATGTAGTCTTCTAACTAGGATGACTGCCAGTGAACCCATCCATAATCAAGATAGATGATGATGATGATGATGATGATGTACTGCAATTAGTTTTCAGTGAGAATTTTGTCTCAAGGCGTTCCATGCAAGACAGCAGATTCACTTTGATGCCATCCAAAATCCCACATATCATTATACAGAGAATATATATTTTTCTTTTTCTGAATAAATTATTGTTCAACTTTATACATGGTGCCCCCAGGCCATCCAGATGAATGGGATAACAAAGCATACAGATGAAATCATCAGTTTCAAAGTTGTAGCTGTTCTAGTACGGGGGAGTGGAAGATTGTGTGGGTTCGTTAATGCACTCTGCCACCCCCCACCCCCAGATGATTGCCAGAGCAGGAATAGATTCTGCTGTCCACTGCAGGCATTCACAAACTAGCATCTTTTCTGGTCAGGAGCAAGTGATGAAGTGGGTTCCAGGATACAAAAGTTAATTCCTTAAAAATGTGTTCATTCAAGACAGTCTTCTTCAATCTGTTTTTTTTTTTTTAAAAAAAAGATATTTATTAAGATTTTACAAACAAAGAAAATTACAATATAAGAAAAGAAAAAGAAAAAAGAAAAAGAAAAAAAGATACAAAAATACAAAAAAGATACAAAATATGTGAAAAATAAAAAAACAATTAAAAACAATTCAATCTTTTCATGTCTTATATTTCAATTACTCGTTTCCTGACCTCCTCACACCTCCCTTTTTTGTATTCCAGTTCACATAGTTAATTCAGCAAATCCTTTCCCTCTTTGTTTTTATCTTAATTATAAATCTTAATATATTGAACATCATATTTTCATCTAATTATCAATCCTTTTTTGCATATTCTTTTAACTTTGTTACTAAAACCATCTCATTTCAATCCTGCATCATTTTAACATTCATTAATTTTACAGTGTTCCTGCAGATAGTCTTTAAATTTCTTCCAATTTTCTTCCACCAACTCTTCTACCTGGTCGCGGATTCTGCCAGTCATTTCCGCCAATTCCATAGAGTCTATCACTTTCATCTGCCATTCTTCCAAGGTGGGTAGATCTTGTGTGACAGTCTTCTTCAATCTGGAGTCCTTCCGATGATATGGACTACTACCTCACAGTTGGGGTTGATGGGAGTTGTACTCCAAAACGTCTGGAGGGTGACAGTTTGAGGTACTTCAAGACTCTCTGGGCTGCCTTTTTATTTCATACTATGGGTCTTTGAAGAATATGAAAAATAAATGCTGAATTATAGGTTTCTGTCAGTATAATCTTATGCATGTCTCTTCAAATCTTAGGCACATCTGCTCCAAAAGGAGCCCCGTTAAGTTCAAAGAAAGCACATACAGGATTTCTCATGGCCGCAGTGTAAGCACTCATAGATAGAAGTAAATTGACTTGAATTTATTGGGGTTGACTTCTGCAGAGATCAAGCCATATAGGGACTCCTTTTACAGTCAGCAGACTGAATTTACAACACTGAAAGAGAAGTTTAGAATTGTGAATAATTATGCTAAAATCCAGCAAGCAGCATAATTTGTCATAAAAAGAAACAACATCCCTACATCAGTACAGTGTCTACCCAGCATAACATCCAATGGCTCAAGCTAATGGACTCAAGGGCATCCTGATCAAACTTGCAGATGACACCAAAGTGGGAGGGGTGGCTAACACCCCAGAGGACAGGATCACACTTCAAAATGACCTTGACAGATTAGAGAACTGGGCCAAAACAAACAAGATGAATTTTAACAGGGAGAAATGTAAAATATTGCACTTGGGCAAAAAAAATGAGAGGCACAAATACAAGATGGGTGACACCTGGCTTGAGAGCAGTACATGTGAAAAGGATCTAGGAGTCTTGGTTGACCACAAACTTGACATGAGCCAACAGTGTGACGCGGCAGCTAAAAAAGCCAATGCAATTCTGGGCTGCATCAATAGGAGTATAGCATCTAGATCAAGGGAAGTAATAGTGCCACTGTATTCTGCTCTGGTCAGACCTCACCTGGAGTACTGTGACCAGTTCTGGGCACCACAGTTCAAGAAGGACACTGACAAACTGGAACGTGTCCAGAAGAGGGCAACCAAAATGGTCAAAGGCCTGGAAACGATGCCTTATGAGGAACGGCTAAGGGAGCTGGGCATGTTTAGCCTGGAGAAGAGGAGGTTAAGGGCTGATATGATAGCCATGTTCAAATATATAAAAGGATGTCACATAGAGGAGGGAGAAAGGTTGTTTTCTGCTGCTCCAGAGAAGCGGACACGGAGCAATGGATCCAAACTACAAGAAAGAAGATTCCACCTAAACATTAGGAAGAACTTCCTGACAGTAAGAGCTGTTTGACAGTGGAATTTGCTGCCAAGGAGTGTGGTGGAGTCTCCTTCTTTGGAGGTCTTTAAGCAGAGGCTTGACAACCATATGTCAGGAGTGCTCTGATGGTGTTTCCTGCTTGGCAGGGGGTTGGACTCGATGGCCCTTGTGGTCTCTTCCAACTCTATGATTCTATGATTCTATGATTCTAATGTTCCAATAAAGCAATTTGATGCAGCAACGAGGAGCTGAAATGTGCACACAAGATGTGCGCATATTCCAAATATTTTCTGAAAATATCACAGGTATTGTAGTGCATGTAATTCAGCTGTGCGATACTGGTTGATAACATTGAGAACAAGTTTTTGTCAACTAATCAGAAAGATAATAGGGCATTGATTATAGTTTAGAATCTAACCTGCATTACATTTCAGCTACAGTAAATTAGAGGATTTTTGTTGTGGTGGTAGTAGCTTTATACCCTTGCTGCAGATGTGGATGTTTGGTTGTCCTTTAATGACATTGTCCATTACACAGTACAGAGATTGTGTTATCGGAGTTTTCAACGGAATGGTACTTCATTACAATCTAGCAGCATATAGGATATCCTTTCACATAAATGTGTACTGCAAACAAACAGATGTTAACAATATGCTGTTCATTACAAAATCAATAGCTATGGGGAAGGCGCAGAGCAAGGGACCATATACTGCAAGACTTCCTGTGAAAAGGCACAACGTTTCACTGTCTGCTCTGTGCACAGAGAGATGTTGACCTCTCTCCTCAACATTTCACTGACCAGTGAGGCCAGGTTCATCAGCTCAAGGCTCAGGGGGCAAATTCTGGCCCTGTCACCTGTGCCCATTTATTTTGCTTCCACGAACCAAGGGTATTCCATCTTGGTCTTGCCTTCTGCTTGGTTACAAATACAATTCTTACAACACACAAGAGAAGGTCTAATTAGGCCTGGTTTCATGCTCAGATTTCCTCATGGTTGGCTGGGTGGCACTTAACTCACCGCCCAAATGGCTTACTGGGAGGTAGAATGAGTTGGCAGTGGGAAGGTCAGGACTTTTGATGTAAGGGAGGCTCTAGTTATTTATCTTTCTACTTTTCCTAATTTTCACTAATTTCCAGGGGTGGTGGTGGTCCTGTACATCTATTTTAACTTCTTAACACTTGCCAAACCCTTTTTGTGCTACTGAGCTTATGCAGGCAATTAAGAACACATCTATCTGTAATACTTAGTTGATGATCCCTGATTTTTAATTTTTATTGCATCAATACAGTTGTTGTAAACTGCTTAAAAATGATACAATAGTATATAGCTGGAATGTTTAAACATTTTAAAGTGTCTTTCTGGACATGGTACAGCTCATTTTATGCTGCTCATATAAGCCAACTTGCTTAATTTCCACGATTCACCCTGTTGAGTCTAATCAAAGTCTCTAACTGTAGAGAGAGGAGCACAGTTCAGAGTGCTGGTGGGCTAGACATATGCTTTGGACTATGAGCAGGAGTTTATAATTTAATGTAGCTGGCTGAACAGAAGACTTCGGGGTCCCCCTTCCAACATCATTTAATGTCAATCTAATACTGTACATTAAAAATGGGGAAAGTCTGTCTTAAAACAGAAATCCCCCCTCCATCAAAATGGAGTCATGTCTAAGAAAAACAAGTCTTTATAAATGAAAGCTTGATGGAATACATTGAAATGAATCATTTCCCCCCAAAGCTCAAAAATCACAGAAAATTGGTTTTTCCTTAGCAAATGGAAAAGTCCAGCAACTGCATAAGGAAATATTGAGAATACAGAACTACCGTATTTTGCCATGAGAGATGCTTTGTCTCATTTGGTTCTCTAGGTGATTGTGGGAGGAACCAGCTTTGAAAACTCTTTTGTAAAGTCAATCCCTGATTGACTGCTAATAAACATGAAGGGGCAGCACCAGGAATTCAGTTTCTGTCTGGTTACAGATTATTTGTTTATGTACCTGTAGTCCTTTGGTACCTGTGAAAGCCAATGTTGTATAGTAGCTATGTAGTACTGGACTAAGATTGGCAAAACCTGGGCTCATTTCTCACCTGGGAAAGCTTGTGCCAATTATGCTCTGTCAGCCTAGATTACCTCACGGGGTTGTTATGAGGATAAATGGGGAACAAGCCAGGTCTCAATTTTTCACCTCCTCTTCTCGGTGCTCTATATAGAGGAACCACCTGCACCACCCTAAATCTGGCACTGTCACTGGGATCTCAATGCAAGTAACTGCACCTAGATTCAACGCATAATAAATTATAACTTCACAAGAATGATGCTTTACAGAGCTGGGGCAATGATGGTGGGAAGACTGTCCCAGGTGGGAATACTGCATTTCTTGTAGTGCCATATGTTGAGTGGGAGGCTTCTGTGTGGCAACACCTTGAGCACACACAGCGATCTATGAGGATCAGGAATGAGGGTGCAAAGATACAAAGGGCTGCTTTTGTTCAGGTTTAAGAGCACATTGCTAAAAAGCAAGGCATTTTTAAGAGCATTTCTGATGGCAACATTTTAATGCCGCAAAATAACTGAAAGATAGTTCATAAAATACGATAGTAGGGAGGACTGGCCCTCTTGTGCTCATTGGATAATAATTTCATCAATGATACATACCCAGCAAAAACAAAACACTTGTGAGCTCTTTCTTTACCAGATGAAGAAGATTCAGCCTGTGGGGCTCAAAAGGCAAGGCGAATGTCCTTCTAGTTTTAAAGGGTCTCAGGTAGCACAGACAAAAAAGAATAGAGGCCGTGGGCCAGTCAGAGTGGACATTGCAGAGAGAGGTAAACCAAGACAGTTTGCAGCCTGAAGAGAAGGAAAAGGAGGTACCTCTCCAATTCCAAATCCATGTGGGCACTTACTGTTCCCAACCCTAACCCTGTGGAAAGCCATCTAATTAGACTTTACTTTGAGCTGCTTTTAGGAGGTAGTTTAATTATTGTTTGATTTTATACTAATTTTTTATACTAATGTTTATTGTTGTTAGCCGCTCTGAGCCCGGCTTCGGCTAGGGAGGGCAGGATTTAAATAAAATTTTATTATGTTATTATTATTTTTATATATATCTGATGTTAGCCACCATGAGCCCGACTTCGGCTGGGGAGGGCGGGATATAAATAAAAGTTGTTTATTATTATTATTATTAAGGGAGAATATGTGTGTATAAATCTATTGTTGTTTCATCAAATATTAATCCCAATTTAAGAGGCTCCGAAGAGATTTCTTGAAGCTTCATTTTGAATGTTAAAAACTCCAAAGTTAAAAAAAAGACAAAGTAATAACTTTAGGATGGATTTTAACTGTTACATTCCTTTTAAATATAATGAGAAGCCTTTTGGACCACAGAAGGAAAGAGTCCTCCTCCATTTCCTCTCTCCAAATTCCATTTTCGCTTCATAGAAATGATTAAACACACATTCCCAATGGTCTGGTCTACGTACAATAGAGATACTGAAGCAGAACTATTGATATTCTCTCATAAAAATGAAAAGGCATTTAAGAAAGGTTATGGAGATCTCACAAAGAATACAGAGTGAACCTGAATAATGATAAGAGCAATGTATGGAACCAACAAAGCCACCAGAAAAATCCAATAGAGCAATGGCTTTTAAAGGTAATAACATTTATGGATCCAGCTCAATTGTCTGAAATGGTATAAATGGCAAAGCTCCTAACAGTTGAGCTCAGGTTTTTGAGAAACCATACCATAACCAGCTGGTAGATTTAGGGAGGGGAAAATAGTATTATGCTAAAATTAAATTGCTTAGGATCTCAATGACTTCTTTTATAGAGAACAAAAAGCAGTAAGCGTGGCATTTAATTAAAGGACCCTGTGTTTATGGGTTTTTAAAATGTTTTCTCTTACTGAGCAACTAGAGATTTAACCATATACTTACTAATTATATATTATGATCTGTAAGTAATTATTTTATCTACCAATAATTTCAGTTGATGGATGTTCTACATAAATGAGGTGTTCACTTGTTAACGAACTATCTGTTCTAAATTACTACATTGAATCTCTTCATGCTGAAGACAACACATGGTACCAGGAGTGAAACACTTCGTTTGAAGGTACTATGAAATATCTGAGAGCTCCACATCCTTTATCTCTCTTGCATGAGACAGCTGAGGAATGGAGGAGGGAGAAGGGAGGGTCACTTAAGAATTTCCCTTCCTTTCTTCCAGTGCCCCCAACTTGTTCTTCCAAATGCCCACATTAACCCCGTCCACTTCCGTCTGTCACTTCCATCTGCCACTCCCCAAATACTACTTCTCTCCAACATTCTTCTCCTATCACTGGAGCCCTAAAACTGTCTCCCTCTCTCCGACCTTTCTGTTCACTTCTTCTCATTTCCCAAAAAGTCACCTTTACCCAATTCCACCTGCCCCTTCCTCAGTTCTGTCTTTCTGTTCTCCCCTCCCCCATCACCAGAGGACTAAAGCAGTCTTTTACTGGCCCAGAAATGGAAACAAGAGGAAATACCAACGATAGAAGATTGGATATCGAAACTGACGGACTATGCAGAATTGGACAAGCTAACTGGGAAAATCAGACATCTTAAAGACCAAAAGTTCATCAAAGACTGGGGGAAATTTGTAGAATATCTGAAAAATATATCTGATGTGCAAACAAAGTTAGTGGGATTTAAAGAAGCATTGTGAAATCTAAGAGGTATTGTCAAAACAATAGATGTGGGAGGAAAGACTAAAGACAATACTAAAGGAGAAGGAATGTGTAACTAAGAGGTATAGATGGATGATTGTCAGAGAAGCTGAAGGAAGTTCAAAAAGAGAAAATTTGTTAAAATTGGATAAAATTGTTTATTTGTGTTGTAAAACAATAAAAAATTATTATAAAAAAGCAGTCACACGCAGAAAGGCGTTCCCTTGACCCCCCAAGTATCATTAATTACAGACATGAGTCCCTTTCTTTATCTTCCTCCCTGTTCCTTCACCCCCTGCCCCCGCCTTTAATAATAATAATAATAATAATAAATTTTATTTATATCCCGCCCTCCCCAGCCGAAGCTGGGCTCAGGGCGGCTAACAACAATCAAAAATAGTTCATCATTATAAAATTAATTAAAATCAAATTAATGGCAACCATCAAGCAAAATTCTGTGCAGGTTGCCAGAGGAGGGGGTCAGGCTGCGCCCTGACCAAAGGCCTGGTGGAACAGCTCTGTCTTGCAGGCCCTGTGGAAAGATGTCAGGTCTCTTGTGACAGAGCGTTCCACCAGATTGGAACCGCAGCCGAGAAAGCCCTGGCTCTAGTTGAGGCCAGCCTAACCTCTCTGTGGCCTGGGATCTTTAGGATGTTTTTATTTGCAGACCGTAAATTTCTCTGTGGGACATACCAGGAGAGGCGGTCCCGTAGGTACGAGGACCTTGAGAAACAAGAAATGAAAGCATATCATTAAGACTGTGTCTTATTGTCCCACAGGAAACATAGTCTGATACCCCTGGAATCTCACAGCACTTGAAGATGGGGCAGAGTGTGATGGTATACGTAGTAAGATTTGCATTTGTCCGTTGCATCACAGCAACCCACGTTTTCCAGGTGACGTATGATTAGGTTTAAAACAAAAAATAAAGACATAACCTGTGGAATATTCACTTTCTTTTACTTTTGGATTGTGGGGGCTGCTGACTATCTGTGATAAAGTTTGTGTCTCTTTGTTACAAAATGAGATGGCCATATAATGTTTCTATTATCTGTCACAGGCCAATTCCGACGAAGAACTTCAATTGCAGCAGTTATTGTGATTGAAGTGAATACTGCTAATGACGGAGGTATTTGAGCATGAATACCCTACTACTAGATTAATTCAATCACCAAATGCTTAAATTAGGTTTGCATCCATTGTTAAAGGCCAAGGAAACAGCAAATTAAATCCAGCCTGCAGAGTAGCTGATAGAAAATGAAGGATGGGGTAAAATATTTTCAAGAATTATACTCAATCAAGGGGAAATTGTTTTTATTAACTTCTGACATCACTTTGATTTTCATTGGAATGAGAGTCACTGATGGTGCTTCTCTGAGACAAGATTGTGGGGCACTTTTGAATTAATAGGGTAATATACAGATCACACTGTCTTTCATTGAGGGCAAACCTTAGGCATAAATAGCTAAAGAATAATCAGGCAGGGAGACACATTGCTTGAATAGGAGAACCTATGAGCTAAGCCAAAAATTGCATTTCTCCTTCTCTCCATGAAAATATTTCCAAGCCAACACATCTTTTCAGCCTAACCAACCTCTCAAGGTTGTTGTGATATAAAACAGGAACAATCAGAGCCATGCACACTGCCAAGAGCCCCTTGAATGACAATAATTAAAATCTAATTAACCGACTTAGTATAAGTTAACAAAATTTGCATGTGGGCAGGTGTCACATGGACAAAAGCAATTGCAAGAGCAGTGCCTGTGATTGTAATGTTCCCCATGCGATCAGAATGATGGCAATTGCTGCCGGGCCCCCTTGAGACCACAGGATCCACATACTATTTTACTCTGCATGAATGTGCATTCAGGGGCACCCAGGGGCACTTACAGGACAAATGTATGAGTTGTATTGTGTGCTGCTGTTCTGCTAGTGCATGGGTAGGCAAACTAAGGCCCAGGGGCCAGATGCAGACCAATCACCTTCTAAATCCAGCCTGCAGATGGTCCTGGAATCAGTGTGTTTTTACATGAGTAGAACGTGTCCTTTTATTTAAAATGCATCTCTGGGTTATTTGTGGGGCCTGCTTGGTGTTTTTACATGAGTGGGACATGTGCTTTTATTTAAAATGCATCTCTGGGTTATTTGTGGGGCATAGGAATTTGTTCATTTTCCCCGCCTTCAAGGTCCAGCCCCCCATAAGGTCCGAGGGACAGGGGACTGGCCCACTGCTGAAAAAGTTTGCTGACCCCTGTGCTAGCGCAACAGAATCCCACTTGTGCAGTGGAACTTCCCTCCCCTAAGTCTCATCTCTATTCACCCTCCACAGCTGTTCCAGAGGGTTGGGGAACCCTCCAGAGCTTACTTTGGGGGTGCACAGGGAGAGGAGAGGAAAGGGAAGTCCCATTGTGTGAGTGGAACTCTGTTTACACAGCGTTGGTTGCAATCAATTATGAGCAGATTTGCACAGTAAAATATCTGATTTCCTTCTGTGTGCTTGAAGAAGTAGGAACCTCTCAGGCTGCAATTATGTGCACCTTTTCATCATCATCAAACCTTTGTTGGCATCACTTACAAACATTCAGAATAAATAGGCCAATGCAATCTCGTCGCCATTTCAACAGTACAATCATTTGCCAAAGGGAAGAAGAGGCGAGCAATCTATTTCACCTCTGTGGGTCTCCTGCAAGGGCAGGGTCCTGTAGCGTACTTTGGCGGCAAAATAAATAAATAAAAAAAAATCATGAAAGTAAGCCATGTGGAACACATTGGGACTTACTTCTTAGTAAACAGACAGAGAGCCATGCTGTTAATAATTTTATAGATAGATCAAGGGAGAGAGATTTTTGTCTGAGCCACATTGCCTTTCTGGTGTGTGCACACCCCTGAGCATGTCGTCTTGCCTTCTTCAGTGGCTTTTGGCAGCTTCCACTTACTTGAAGAGCTGGAAAAGTACAGAATGTTTCTTTACCCACTTACCTCCCAACTCTCCAAGCAGCTGACAGCTGCTTCATAGTCTGGTAAAAGAAAAGAATGAGTAACCCTGGTGTTGGTCCTCCATTCTCTTCTAACTGGCACACCTTGGAGTCTCCATGGAGGTGAAGGTGTGGATTTGGAAGGTTTCTGCGTGTCTTAGCTTGAACGCCTGGGGATTCATTAAGCAGGCTTGGTAATGCTTTTGCTCTGCTGCAGTGCTGCTGTTTCAGAAAGCTTAGGAGGGATCTTGGAGAGTCTTCATGAATGGCCTTTAGCTGATCTTGAAAAAGTGCTGCCTATTTTCAGAACAACTTGCCAGAGATAAAATGAAAATACATTTAGGGACAGCAGCGAAAACAAGAGACTGCTTGTCTCTGCCAACCAGCTTCTCGTGTCACTGGGGGGGGGGGGACTGAGCACAAGATTCTGTTCGGACCTTGATTTTGACATTCAGAAAGCAGCCCAATTTGGCTTGGTCTGCTTTGGAGACTGGCTTCAGGTCCAAATCAGAACATCACTCAGGAAAACCAAAGCTTTGTGCATCCATATTCA
The DNA here is from genome assembly GCF_964234715.1 of Podarcis melisellensis. Classification (NCBI taxonomy): domain Eukaryota; kingdom Metazoa; phylum Chordata; class Lepidosauria; order Squamata; family Lacertidae; genus Podarcis; species Podarcis melisellensis. The sequence continues at coordinate 5,204,326 of NC_138542.1, read as the reverse complement.
TTACCGTGTGTGTGTGTGTGTGTGTGTGTGTGAATATAGCTATAGCTCCTTTATCTTTTGATAGAGCTGGATAAAATTTGCAGGTGCAGTAGCTTCACCTAAGTTTATAAAACCTGCCACATTCCAGACAAACTGATCCAGGGGTTTTTTTTGGGGGGGGGGGCTTCTATCTCATCTCTATCTTCAGCTGTGTTTAGATGGACACAGATGATTTCATCCAGTATTTCCAGGTTACAGTCTATATAAGCTTGCTGGGGAAGAGATGCTATTCTCCTGTCTCATCCAACGTTGGTCTGCTTCTCAAAAGCCTGGCGTTTTGCTCAGCTGAAAGGAGAGGACAGTCATTCACAAGGTGGCAATTTGTGCAGCAGCTGCTACAAAACCTAGAGGGACGTTGCTTGAAGCCAGCCTAGTCCCTCTTACGCTGCCTTTTAGATGCAGCATTTTATTATTGTGTTGTTCACTGTAATTGATTTGTATGATTGATTGTTATGGCCTAACCACTAAAGCAATAAAGTTTGTTTATTGACTGTACTGTCTCAGACATTATGCAAATGTGAGTGTTCAGGTAAACTGGTCCTTATTTTAACCTAGCGTGAAAAACTCAACGTTATTATGCTTCTGAGATGCATAAAATTCAGCAAAGTTTTACTTACCATGTAACATTTACTTGAGTGTGCAGGACTGATAAAACCAGGATCTTAATCATGTCAATTTCCACAATTCTCAAAACATCTTCTATGTTCTGGGCTTTGATTTCAATAATGCGACACTGACATTTGTTTGCAGGATCAGAGAATTATATGCTAGCTGAATTATTTAAGTAAACATACTGAAATGGAGGCAAAGTATAGGTTTCCAATCATCTTTGACATACATTTAAAGCACGTGGCTTCCCTCAAAGAATCCTGGGAACTGTAGTTTGCTGAGGGGGCTGGGAATGTACTTCTGTGAGGGATAAAATACTGGTCATCGGATACTCTGGAGAAACCCTGTGTTTTAAATGCACTTTAAACGCATGATGTGGCTCTGACCCTGGTCATGATCAAAAAGAACAGAAAACTGTTATTCAATAATGTGTAGGTGGTATAACTATTAAAAAAAAACCTGACCCAAAATGCAGGATAGAGTTTTCTTGGGGGTCAGACGTAACTAAAATCCAAGTGTAAAATGAACCTTGTTCATTTTACAACCTTCAAGGCTGTGCACTGCCCACTGTTCCTGCTTTCTTTTCACCATATCTGCGCAAGGAGATCTCAGACTGTACTCTGGATGTCCCAAAGATCTCAAGGAGCAAGAGCTAACCTACCACTCTCTGCTTCTCAGGCAAGAGATGCCCTTTCACACTTGAGCAAATGTGACCAAGAGACCTAAGACATTGGTTTCACCCAAATGAAGAGGTGGCTATTATATTGATAATACTTAAAAAAGCAGCATAGCATGAAACCTGTTATCAAACAGGAGGAATAGGAAAGGAAAACACCATTGATTTGAAAATCACAAAACGACAAAAGCAATAAAACTAGCCAACCTAGTCTGATGAATCCATGGCCCCATGAAAAGATGTCACACAGTTGTTGGCCAGGAAGGTAAAGGCAAAAAGTGAGGCACACTTGCAGGGCAACTTCATACTTTTCTCCTTAGTAAAGAGCCTGAGTCTTCCCAACCAACTTCGTGTGACTGAGAGTCCTGGGTGTTTCATGTGATTCCACAGTTGTGGGATCCCTATCAGCTATGTGGCCAGCTCTGGCCTTGAAGCACTGGTGCAGGCAAGAGAACACAGCTGCAATTAACGAGGATGCTAGCAACTAGCTGAGAGAAATAGAGAGAACTGCTTTCTTATGAACTAACTATCTACTCAGAAGCCTGTGCTTCTCCTGTCTGTGAACACGCCTAATGCAAGACCCCGCTCCCCATTATCTTGACAAGCTCCAAGAACACTTAAAAAAAAATGCTGGTTCGTTTACTGAGATATGTGGGGAGTGTAAAAAAGACAAGTGGGTCTACTTTAATATACAGTGGTACCTCGGGTTAAGAACTTAATTCATTCTGGAGGTCCATTCTTAACCTGAAACTGTTCTTAACCTGAAGCACCACTTTAGCTAATGGGGCCTCCCGCTGCCACTGCGCCACCGCTGCGCCATTTCTGTTCTCATCCTGAAACAAAGTTCTTAACCTGAGGTAATATTTCTGGGTTAGCAGAGTCTGTAACCTGAAGCGTATGTAACCTGAAGCATCTGTAACCTGAGGTACCACTGTATGGTGGTCATGTTAACTAGGGAAGACCTGCCTGTGCTGTCTTCACCTCCACAGTTTATGTGTAGGCTTACAACATTTCAGATACTACCACACGCAAAAGGGCAGCTGCCTGTCTGTGAGACAGTGGCATGTTTGGCAGGAGAGCCTCCTGACACCAGTGTCACTGATGTTTACTGGGCTAGGCTGAGGAAGAGCAACGGAGAGGGCAGGTTGTGGAGCTACCCTGGCAGAGCTACTACCATCCAATCCAAGAATGCAGCCCCAGACTCACGGCTGCCCCCGACCTGCCCAGGTAAGCAGCAGGGAGGTGAGTGGCAGGAGGTGGCTCTGTCTCTACACATGCTCTCCTAAGGTCTTGTATGTGTTTATGTGACATTATGGGTAAACACTGATTGCACAGGAAAATCCCCTTTGTGCAACATTTCATTGTTTTGTTCTTGTCTGACCCCATAATACACAATTGACTCTGTTCATGGATAAATATCACAGCCCACAAAATCATTACCTGGAGTGGGCTTGATTGATTATGATGACTAGCATCTGGCAAGGGAAAGTCTTCTGTGACTGCAACCAGCAACAATAATGGGAAGGTTCATCTTATTGTTTTTATAAAATGTGGTCTATGGCATCTATCAGAAGAACCTGGGAAAGGAGAGCTATTGATTTTGAATCATGATGAAAACTCAGTGACTGATTCAAAACTCACACTTAATAGAGCAGGAAAGAGAATGGAAAAAAAATCTTGCCCACAGCCTTTAAGTATTGCTCCCCCTTTCACAAGCTCTGCAGATTTTAGCGATTCATCAACTGCAAAGACCCTCCTCTGTGGCCTCTGCTACACATCCTGCTTCCTTGTCTTAAACCAAACACCTCACGAAGTGCTGCATATTGTATAGTACCTGCCTGGGGTTACCAAGCCATCACACTGTTAACAAAAAGTGATGGGTTTATTCAGGACCTGTTCTTACAGCCTCCACTGAACAAATAGCTGACAGGCTAGGAAGAGCCAAGGCAAAAATTTAAAATGAACCAGACAACTGTATTTGCATAGCACCAAAGGGAATATTCTGTATACATATTTCTACATTAAAAATGCCTCTGAAGAACCATTTCAAACGCCCTTGAATTTTGCTAGGGAGCCAGCAGTTGCAGACAGGGCACCCAGAAATCTGCCCAGCATTTGCAGGGATGTTGTAAAGGCATTTGTGGGAAGATGGAGTAGCATTTGAAGTCACTGTGGTTCTTTCCAAAGGAGGGATTTGGAGTGCCAAAGGTATGTCCCCCTCAGGTGCATGGGGAGGGGCAAATCTGTCCATTTCAGCCTTTTATGTTTCCAATCTTAAATTTGCTTCTCTACAATTCCACTTCAGTTTTGATTTATTTTTATTTATTTTTAAAAAAACACTCCTGAAAACTCACCAGCTGTGTAGTGAGAATTTCTCCCAATGTACACAATTCACATGCAAGTTTTCCAGTGCTGGGAAAAGTGGGGTGCGTGGGGGGTCTGCGTTACCAGTGTATTCCCCTCAAGGAATGTGTTGGCAAAGCAGATACCAGCAGGATGGCCCTCTCTGCTCAGCAGCTGATGAGTGGAGGGTTCAATCCTGCTGACTGCAGTGCAACCAGAAGAGGATACAGTGGTACCTCGGGTTACATATGCTTCAGATTTCATACAATTCAGGTTACAGACTCTGCTAACCCAGAAATAGTACCTCGAGTTAAGAACTTTCCTTCAGGATGAGAACAGAAATCGTGTGGTGGCAGCGGGAGGCCCCATTAGCTAAAGTGGTGCTTCAGGTTAAGAACAGTTTCAGGTTAAGAACGGACCTCCAGAACGAATTAAGTATGTAACCAGAGGTACCACAGTACAGGGTTTCTTTCTTTCACCTTCTCCTTCTATCTACATATTTAAAAACTCTGGTTAACCATGGAGCTGTGGGTGGGGGAGGAGACACAGCATCTCCTTCTTCCCCCACCCCCAGTTGATTCAGGGCCCAGATCCATGTTGGGTCAACTCTGGATTGACCTGGGGGCCACTCCAGATCAGGCCCCAAACTGGATTGGGGGAGGCCCTGCACAGCCAGTACATAATCAATTCACCAGTTTCAATTTCAGCCTGAGGTACTCCCATTCCCTCAACATTTTAACAATTCCTCATTTTTACCCACTGGCCCAGATCTTCCCCTACATGCCTTTTCTCTTGAGGGAGCAATGAGCTTTGCAATTTTAAACTGCACCGACATACATGTGTAATATTGGCCTGCATTTTTGGCTTGTTTGGTTTTGGAGGGGGCCTGGGGGAGGAATTATAAAATAGCTTATGAAACAGTTAAAAGCTTTATTTTCTGGTAATGCTTGACCTCCTAGTGGTAAGCAATAAAGGTAAAGGTACCCCTGCCCGTACGGACCAGTTGTGACCAACTCTAGGGTTGCGTGCTCATCTCGCTCAAGAGGCCGTGAGCTGGCGCTGTCCAAAGACACTTCCGGGTCACATGGCCAGCGTGCCGAAGCTGCACTGGTGAGCCAGCACCAGCGCAGCGCACGGAAACGCCGTGTACCTTTCCGCTATAAAGCGGTACCTATTTATCTACTTGCACTTAAGGGTGCTTTCGAACTGCTAGGTGGGCAGGAGCTGGAACCGAACGACGGGAGCTCACCCCGCCGCGGGGATTTGAACCGCCAACCTTGCAATCAGCAAGTCCTAGGCACTGAGGTTTTACCCACAGCGCCACCAGCGTCCTAGTGGTAAGCAATAGTATAGAGCATATTTGTGGGGCCAAAGTGCACAGCTTTAATGCAATGACAGAGCTGTAGTTGTACAGCTGGAGATGCCAGGGATTGAACTTTAGGACCTTCTGCATGTGTAAAGCAGATGCTCTCCCAAGGAGTGACAAGCCTTCTGCTCCCCCTGACATACCCTTTTCCTTCCTGGCACACCTGCTTCCTTCCCCCTCAGCTTGCCACTCAGGGATGACGAGTGATATCTCCTTTCCCTTGCTGTTGTTCTATTGAGATTAGTAGTAAAGAAACATTTGACTCACAAGTTCCTATTAGGGTCAGATATTTAGGTTGACCAAAACAGCATTCAACTTAGATATTCAACTCTGGAGCCTGGTCTTTGGATCTTTGCACAATGGCCAGAAAACGCTGGCAAATGGAGGGGGCTATTTCTCTGAAACACTCCCCCTTTGGAATCTGACTACAGAAGGAAGCAGATACTATTCTACTTTTGCATTCAAGAGCTCTGGCTTATCATATTTTTGACTTGGCAATGGAAACAGGATACACCTCTTTCTAAAAGCCACCAACTGCTTTTACAGGAACCCAAAGGGACCACTGCTTCAGGGCTGCCAGTGGCCTTCTGTCTTGTACCACAGGGCGAGAAAGTGTGTTTTCCCCCCAGGGGAAGATGTCACGTCAGCTCTTATGTTATCTGTTGGTTCATAGTAGGCCAGAAGAATAAAAAGAAAACCTTAAATGCAAATCATTATCACCACCAACATGGTTTGGATAACGCTGAAGGCTAAACACGAAATTAAAAGATGCCTGCTTTTGGGAGAAAAGCAATGACAAACCTAGACAGCATCTTAAAAAGCAAATGTCAGTATAGTTAAAGCTATGGTTTTCCCAGTAGTGATGTATGGAAGTGAGAGCTGGACCATAAAGAAGACTGCTCGCCAAAGAATTGATGCTTTTGAATTATGGTCTGGAGGAGGCTCTTGAGAGTCCCATGGACTGCAAGAAGATCAAACTTATCCACTCTTAAGGAAATCAGCCCTGAGTGCTCACTGGAAGGACAGATCCTGAAGCTGAGGCTCCAATACTTTGGCCACCTCATGAGAAGAGAAGACTCCTTGGGAAAGACCCTGATGTTGGGAAAGATGGAGGGCGCAAGGAGAAGGAGACAACAGAGGACGAGATGGTTGGACAGTATTCTCGATGCTATGAGCATGAGTTTGACCAAACTGCAGGAGGCAGTGGAAGACAGGAGTGCCTGGTGTCCATGGGGTCACAAAGAGTCGGACATTACTAAATGACAACAAACACCATCAATATTATTTGATTTGATAAATTTCCAGCTCACCAACTGGACTGGAAATAATTATTTGAGCTGAGAATATCTCCTTCCCAACTTATTTTAATAAAAAAGATCTGCTAGCTCTTCCTTGCTTCTGTATGGTCCTCCAGGTGTGACTCTCCCATCAGCCCCAGCCAGCAGAGGCCAGGGATTCTGGGAGCTATAGTCCAGCAACATCTGGAGCAGGCATAGGCAAACTCAGCCCTCCAGGTGTTTGGGACTACAATTCCCATCATCCCTGACCACTGGTCCTGTCAGCTAGGGATGATGGGAAGTCTAGTCCCAAACACCTGGAGGGCCGAGTTTGCCTATGCCTGATCTGGAGGATCTCAGGATCTCCATCCCTAATGCAGGTGCTCTGCTTAGCCTTGCTGAAATACTTCCCTCATTTCCCACAAACACTTGGCTCAGTTTGTGCAGATCTGCATATTCTCCTTCTTCCTATTGATTGCTTAAATGGAACCCAAGCTCTGCAAAAGGATTACACAAGGCTTTTCCTGGTCCATTTATCTTCTAAATTGTGAACTCAACAAGGGGAAACAGAAATGATATTTCTTAACACCCTTTGGTTTTCGCTGCTAGAGGCATCATTTGTGGGCATTTTGGCAACCCCTGGCACATCAACTTGGCATTTCACATCATTTGCTTCCATATTTTCATATGAATTTTTAATCAGCAGCCTGGACCTCCCTGATGTCGCCCTGAGACTGGTGCAGCTGTTTGGTTTTGATGTGTTAAAGCTTTGGTTCTGTGATTGCAGTATCACAACTTTTTATTGCTAACACTTCATTAGAAGACTGGGCCAGTCTTGTTAAAACAGAAACCTTCTGAATGATTCAAAAAATGTGGCATTACTAAAGGGGCAATGTTCTACAGATGTTATCCCAGGTGTCTCATGCCAGACCGTAATCAGCAAGATCTTTTTTTTTTTTTTAAAGAACACAGACTTCCCTGTGTTACATGGTCTCTGCAGCATTAGAATAGATTGCTTTGTTTTCCTGATTTTTCTCCAGGTAGCTCTTGCTATGTAGTGTTTCAGCACTCTATATAAAAGCTTTGACACAAACTGTTGACACCAGCAACATGACCTTCTGTTTCTTTACTGCAAAGTCAGCAGCTCAGAGATCAGGGACCTGGTTCACCTCCAGTTTTTGCTTTATTTTACTTCTTAATTACAGAATTTTAATGGCTAGGGCCTCTCTGTCTCCTAACACCTTGCTGCGGGAGTCATGATTTATTTGGGTTTTTGAGAGCAAATCTCTTAGGTTACCACTCATCCCTATGAAGGTGTACCTAAGCTAATGAATGTCAGTGAGTTCCAATATGAGCTTCCTAAAGAATACAATGATGTTTTTAAATGGTTGGTGAAAAACTGTGAAATATATAGAAAACAGAATCATGGAACTATGGAACTCACTCCCATAGGGGGCTGTGATGGCCACTAACATGGATGGCTTTAAAAGATATTTAGACTTCCAGACTGAACACCTCCAAAGTTGGTTGCATCATAGACAATTAAAGGGTATCTTTAAAGAAGATAATAAGAAAGGCTTCTCATACTCTGTTTCCAAATCCCAAATGGAAGTGATAGAAGAAAACACAAAACTACTAAAAAAAGGCATCTAATATCTTTTGGAGTGGGAAACTAAGGGTGAAGAAGTAAAATCGGTAATGATTAAATGGCACAAGACATAGGCCATAACATACAATTTGAGGATTGCATAAAATTGTGGAAAGTTGCATATTACTGAGAGAGAATTATATGAAAATGATGTATAGATGGTATACATATCACTGATTAAATTGGCACAAATATATAAAATGAAAAGAAAGAGTGTTGGAGGTGTGAAACAGAAGGTACGTTTTATCATATGTGGTGGGATTGCAAAAAGGTAAAAGCTTATTGGGAAATGATATATAATGAGTTGAAGAAAATGTTGAAAATAACTTTTGCATAAAACCCCATAAGCTTTTCTACTAGGTATCTTAGGCCAAGATATACCGAAAGAAAAGAGGACTCTCTTTATGTATACCACTACAGCTGTGAGAATGTTGATTGCACAAAATTGGAAGACTGGAGAAACACCAACTAAAGAACAATGGCAAGAGAAGTTGATGAACTATGCAGAACTGGCAAAAATGACAAACTATGAGAAAAAGACAACAATGACTCTGAAACCATTTATATTATATTTGCAGAAACAAAGAAAGTCTGTAGACTTCATGGCAGGATTTAAATAAACATTCACATCATTAGTATTAGAAAATGTGTATAAGATAGAGAAATAACATGGTGTACTTATTTTCATCTTTATGTTTTTTAGGTTAGATGTTATTGTATAAATATGTTATTAGCACTTTTTCTTTTAGGAGGTAGCATGTTGGGTGAAAGGAGAAATAAACCAGAAGCGGAAGTTGGGGGAAGCCTAGGAGATGAGGGGGGAAGGAATGCATAGTAAATGTTATGGATATGAGATGTACGGTATGTAATGAATGAAAAAGAAAAATGAATATATATTTTTTAAAAAAAGTTATTTAGACAAATTCATGGAGCAGAGGGGCATTGATAGCTACTAACCATGATGGCTCTGCTCTGCCTCCATGGATGGGAACAGCAAGGCTTCTGAACACCAGTTGCTGAAAACCACAGGAGGGGAGAGGGCTCTTGTGCTCAAGTTCTGCTTGCTGGCTTCCCACTGGCATCTGGTCAACCACTGTGGGAACACAATGCTGGACTAGATGAGTCAGTGGCCTGTTCTAGGAGGCTTTTCTTATGTTCTTAACCTGTGGAAACTGGATGTGACTGACATGTTATAGCAGCTAGGAAATGCTTCCATGTGGCAGCACCTCTAAGGTTGCACAGTATGTGGTGCCAAAATGGGAAAAACCCATAGATCTATGACTCTTCACACATTAATTATGTGAAGGGACTCTGTGTGTGCAAAGAACCTGTCCCTGACCCCAAGTTGTGCCCTTTCTTGCTGATGATGCCCACACGTTGAGTGTAGATGACTGTATTGGTGAAACCTTTCGGAATAATCCTCTATGTACACAGGCTTCCTCAAGCTGGAGTCCTGATCTTGTAGAGTTCAACCTTCCACAGAAGCCAACTCACATAGACGTCTAGGCACATGGATGTTGGATGAAATGCTGAGGAACATGGCATGTATACATAGCCAGTGAATGTTCAAAGGGGGCACATGTGAGTCATGGGTCCACATAGTAAGCATTGTTGCATAATGTACGGAGATGTTTACTCATTCGATTGCCACATGTTCTGAAAGAATGTTGGTCTTGTTTTGCATTCCCAGATCCCAAGAGTGGTGGAAAGATCCTGGTTGCACAGGATCTGTTTCCATTAAAAGGAAAGAAGATTGGGGACTTGTGTTTTCATAATACTGGATCATTTTTAAAAAAATAAAATGCTCATCTGGCAACATCTTAATAAGGACAAGTCTAAAAGATAGAGCACCATCAGAAGAAACATTAATCAATCTGCACAAACAAACAAACAAAAACTCTTAGCACCTAAAGACTGACAAGGATGGTACCAGGGTTGTCAAAACACCAGTGCAGGTGTTAACAGACCAACTCCCATAGAAGCACTTGCATTCAAGACTAGGCTTCTTGTTTGGGACAAGAACCATCACAGAGATAGGCCTGTCCCACATAAGGAGCACACCCAGTGGTGATCTGTGCTTGACGTGGTCATGTTTCCCACCAGCACTTTAAGTTATATTAGGTACTAATACAGCTCAGTCCATCTTGAAGACCGCTGACAACATCCAACACAGAGCTCTAATGTAATTAAGCATAGGTGGTTCAGATCTCAGTGGGAACAGGTGTACCATCTATGTCAGCTCATGACAAATAAGCTTTTGGTTAAGTTGGGACTATGGGATATATAAATTGCAAGTCTCAGCTGTAACATTGATGGTACTTTCTCATTCTCATAGATCTACTTAATGTACTTTGCCATTGGGAAATTAAGTTTCCCCATATATTATTAATACAATTGGTGAATTATTTAAAATAGAAATGTACAGTATATGTACGATACACATTTTGGAAAACAAAGGCAAAGTGGTAGCAAGCCATACTACGTGTAAAAAACTGTTGTTTCTTTCTGAAACAGATGCACAGACTTTTAAGGATCATTTGAGTTATTTTTCTGTATACCAGTATCTCCCACAACATTACAGACACTGATTTCTTAATTGTTTTAGCTTCCTTTCATCCATCCTTGAATTCATCCAAGAGCTGGAAGAGAAGAAAACACTTGCATTTTCACAAGGCTATAGAAGCTCATTTGAGAACATAAGAATCATATTCAGAGAGACTTTGACAAAGAGGTGCAATGGGGGAGAATCATATAGTTTTAAACCTTTTGTCCCTAATTGTTACTTCAATCCTTTGCATGTTTACTTAGAACTCACTTCATCCATTAGTGGCTTCAAATGAGACAGATTGTCAAGTGACAGCCTAATCTTAGATATATTTAAATGGAAACAAGTCCCTGGGGTTTATGAATGGAACTTATTTCAAGTAACCCTAATTATGATTGTGCATTTAAAAACCAACACCAGATGTGATCAATCCTTTATGAAACATTCCAAGTAGAAATTTAAGCGCACACCTAAGTCTCCCTTTAACATCAATAGGACATTAGCAGTGTAATCTTGCACCCTAACCCAGAATTAAGCTCCTTTGAGTTTAAAGGGATGCATTTTTAGGTAGGTTAAGTGCAGGATTGCTGCATTCCTAACCCCACTTACCTTCTGCACCACCCAGATTCTTAACTGAGTTCAACTGCATCATGAGACCATTGGTCCATGTGGGACATCAAGGGACTCTTGCTGGGGTCCATTCAGGCCTGCTCCTGCGGAGGCTCCTGCCTGCCAGGCTCCTACTGAGGTTCGTACCCCAACAGTGATGGCACTTCTTGCTGTTCCGCTAGTAGTAGTTTTTCCTTTTGCTGTGTGACTTAATGTTGCTTTCTTCTCCATTAGGTTTGCACTGGTGATGTTTCTTGCTATTGCCTTCCTACCGATGCTGCTGGCTTTTGCTAGAACTGCTAAAGTCCAGCTTGGGCCTCTTCTCCACAGAGGCCAGCAAGGGCAATGGGTCATTGTTTGCGGTACCCCTAAGTTGTTCCTGCCTCTCTCAAGAGCTCAGAAAGGGTACAAGCAGGCACCAGACATGGTGTCAGAGACTGGCAGGGCTCCAGTGAGTGTGTGGCAGACACAGCAGGATGTTGGGGTGTGTGAGCTGGCAGTAGCGGAGCATGTCACCAAGGCACCTGGAGTGTGTGTGTGCATGGGCACACTGGGGGAGGGGGGAGATGCAACTGGAGTGATTGGAAGGGTGCATGCCTGCTGTGCCCTCCTCACACTGCCCTACCAACACTGTCTGGAAGGGTGATGTCGGGAGGATGTTGCAGGCAGGCCATGAGTTCTCCCCGTGCACAGGGGGACATGGCTTACCATATCTAAGCAGCCACACGGCTGGGGATCACCCCCTTGGTTCCCGGTTCTGTGGATCTCCAGCCCTCTTTTCATGCGTTCGTCATCTTGGCCTTGCTGGTTGGTCATCTGTTGAGGGGGCCTGGTAGGAATTTTTCCACTTGGCAAATTGGCACCAGCCACTTGGTTTTCACCTACCTCGTAGCAATCGTCACAACTTTGTAAGGTTTGGTGGTTAGGCATTGGTAAAACCTGGTTCATGGGAGGGGAGGTTGTGGCCATCACCTGCCCTATCTCATTTAAGGGTATTCTGTTAAAGGGATCCTGGGGTATGGATCTCATCCGGAGCCCGGGTATGGGCCAGGCCACAGGGGTCAGAAAACTTTTCCAGCAGGGGGCCAGTCCACTGTCTCTCAGACCTTGTGGGGGGCCAGACTATATTTTGAAAATTACATACGAATTCCTATGCCCCACAAATAACCCAGAGATGCACTTTAAATAAAAGGACACATTCTACTCATGTAAAAAAACCAGGCAGGCCCCACAAATAACCCAGAGATGCATTTTTTTAAAAAGGACACATTCTACTCATGTAAAAACACGCTGATTCCTGGACCGGCAATTGGGCCGGATCCAGCCCCCGGGCCTTAGTTTGCCTACCCTTGGGCTAGGGTCATGCCATGACCCCATAGGGGACCCTGGGGGAGCTCACAGTTGATGTACACCAACAGGGCTCCCCCTACTGGTGGTTGACTCTTACTGGACTCCCTGCATTGCGGGCAGGAGTCAGATATAGTTGGTTCAATTCCAGTGCCTAAGCCAATACCACTCACATTCTGTAACCAATAAGGTTGTGGCCTTAATTTGCCCATTAACCTAAAATACTGGTGTCCATGTGTCAGTCTGATTGGGCTGATCTGAAGGACACATGCCTGTTACATCTTCTTCAGCCCCACGCTGCTTTGCAAGCCTGGGATGTGGGACTGGGCTCACAAAGCAGTGCAGGGCTGGCAGGGGCCGCGTGGGGAGCAAAAGGCACCCTCAAAGAAAATGTGCCTGGGGCAACAGCCCCCTCACCCCCACCCATGCTGTGAGCTGGCATGTAGCAGCAGCTGGCAAGTAGTGGGATGCGGGGAATGGTGTGATCCAGCAAGAGGCAGTGGCCATGGGGTGAGCTGGCAAGTGGCAGCCACAGGATGTGGGTGGGAGAAATGTCCCAAATTATTTGTGGAAATATTGGAGCGTATGAGCTATTTCCTCAGTGAGTGATAAATATTTTTCTGATGTTATTTTTACAAACCACTACAAAGTGTCTTTGGGATCTGTAGTGTAGCAGTTTCAGAGAGGACAGGTGCTGGAACACACAAATGCAAAAATATGTTGGGGGGGGGGCGTCAGGAAAAAGTGGCAGGCAGGGAAATGGTTAAGCATCCTTTTTTCCTTCTGAGCCAGTTAATTGGCTCCCCATGGAAAAGCAATGACCACAGTAAATATTGCATACAGCTGTGTTGTCAGGTATAGCTTGGCCTCAGGTGAGAAAAGGAAGTTTGTGTAAAGTGGCCCTTTGTGCTAACGCTTCCTTGTCTTTTAATAGGTGCTTCTGTTCAGAGTACGTCTCCCATGATAGAGTCTCTGCCTGATTGCTCTCCTATGCTCTTGACCTCATTGGAAGGAAGACGAGGCTTTCCTTCACAATGACATTATTAAATGAGAACCTAAATGCAAGAGCAGTTTATCATGGTGGAGTACACTGTGGAAGAGGCACAGCATAAGCTCTGCTTTGCAAAGACTATAAATTCTTTTAAAATCTTGTGAACCAAATGTACTCTGTCAAATATGTACGGAGCCTTAAAGTTCTTAAACATTGGAAATGCCCCTTTGTCATTCTGGCCGAAGGGGTCATTGTTTTAAGGGGCCAGCATGAAACAAGACCAAGGTGGTTTTCTCCTCCTCTGGTTTCTGTTTTTCGTAATAAGAACCAGAGCTCAGAGCTTCCTCTGCCTGCCTATCCCTGCATTTCCTAATTCCCACCTGTCATTTCTGCTTGGAAATTCATTTATCATAAGTGGGAGCTGGAACAAAATGTTGCAGCACAGCAACATTCCAGGCATTCCATTCTCCCTGCTCCTGTTTCTGATCTCCTCTTCCCACATCAGTCAATTAGCATTCAATGGCCACTGAGAGGCCACTCTCAGTCCTCATTGCACTGCCTGAACTTCCTCGCCCTTTGAAATTGGCCCCACATTTTGTGGGGAGAAGCAACTTCTGCACTTCGGTGTTCTCCAGAGCCTGCTTGTATCTCCTTCTTGACTGTGTCATTTTAGCTACATAAAGCGGTCACAGCCTGCACATAGAAGTTATGATGTTACAAACCAAGCTGAGCTAGACACTTCTTGACACTGAATGTTGCATATGAAGGATATACAGAGAACCATTCCAATCTGGAACTCTCCCATCTGTAGCCTAAAGCGTTAAGTGGTAAAGAACAAACGTAACTTATCACCTGCAAGGTCATGTGAACTAGGACTCAGGGGTTGGTTTCAGACAATCCACTCAGCTGCAAACTCAAGCTTAGAAGGGGCAATGAAATGATGTTAATGCTGACCTGCCTTACAGGATCATTGTGAGACCTAAAGGATAGTTTTTACGCAGACTGAAACAATCAATCTGTGAGCTAGAATGTGAGAGCCAAAGAACATCTTCCCCAGTGTCAATGAACTAATAAAAAAAGCACACATAAAGAATACTTCTCTACTGTTGATTGTTTAAGAAAAGTAAAACAAAACAAAAAGCTCTGGGCACTGTAGACACAATGCAGCAAATAATAAGCCAATTTGGACTTGTTACATATCATTGTAAGGTGTTGGAATATAAATTTGCAAGGTATTTCATTATGCCAGTTCCATGTATCACCAACCCACCAAAAGACAGCTTATGTTTCCCAGAATAGAGTTTTCCCATTAGGCCTGAGTTGATATTTGCAACTGCCTCATTGAATTATGGGCAAGTAATGGAGGACAACTGGATAATGGATGATTAATTGGTCAGCATTTAAAGTGAACTTTTCAAAGCCACCTAGGAAATCTGCATGCCAAGTTCCCATTAATTTTAGACATCCAGGAATAGGACTATACAGATGTCCTAGACCGATATGCGAATCTCGGTGGGGAGGAAAGAAATCCCTAGGTGACAAATGGTTTGTCTCCATTTGCTTCCTAATTAAAGGAGAATTTTTTTGTGATAATTTGAGCATACTGTGGAATCTGAAGCTAAAATTGCAGCTCCCACCCCTTCCTCTCTTCACCTAAGTGCCTTTGAAGGGAAAGTTATTAGAAGAGACGTTGATGGCCCTCAGAAAAAATCTGTGTGAGTCTAACCACATTATCATATATGTCAGTGATTCCTAAACTGTGTGCTGGTGCGTGCACTGCATGAGAACTCCTAACACACGGCAACGAAGGAAGAAGGTAAGTGGATAAATATAACAAAAGGAGAACAGCAATGAAATCACGTTCTGAGCCAAAAGCAGCCACTCGCCAAAGAGCCTTTTTCTTGCACCTCTTGGTGTCACTGACTGCTCTGAGCTACAGAAGTGGCTAGATGGTTTTAAAAGGGGATTTGGCAAATCCATGGAGGACAGGTAATATGTCTGACCCCTAAATTGTAGTAGTTATCATCATCATTATCCTTCTATTTTTTTATATTGCACCTTTCCCCCAACAACTTACAACAAATTAAAATACAGGTTAGATGAACCAATGGGCTGACTCAGTCCAAGACAGCCTTGTGGGTTGATCTGAACCACATCAGCAAGACAGTCAATATACCATTTCAACATCCATTTGGTGCCAAACACCATCCATTAGCCACAGATCGCTACATCTTCCATTAAGCCATAAATACAATCCTGTTCTTTACTTCCAGGAACTGCAACAACCAACCACTGGATATGGAAATGTGAAATATGGCTAGTTGAAAGAAGCAAGCTTCATAAACTATGGTTTGAAATTAGCTTGTATCGGTTTTAAGGTAAACCACAATTTGGTTGTATTGGTTTTAAGGTAAACCACAATTTGTCAGGTTCAGGTGACACAGCGAGCTGTGGTTAATTAAAAAAACTTCTGACAACACATGACACATAGAGGGCAGTGTGCAATGCCAAGGCTTTATTTGTCTCATTCCTGTCATGATAAACCATGGTTTATTGTGAAGTATGAATGCAACCTGCACATGATAGAGGTTGAGAGGAAAACTTGACACAAAGCTATAGTTTTCAGTGGTCTTATGTTTCATATAACGAGTGCTTCTGCCCACCATGTTCAGATTCAAACAGCAGGAACACTGCATGTGCTACACAAGAGGATTTGAGAAATTCATAGAGGATGGAACTCTCAATGGCTACGCATCGTGATAGTTGTCTACTGTTTCCCGGATTGGAGGCAGTGTACTACAGTGGTACCTCTGGTTACGAACCCTTCAGGTTACGAGCTCCACTAACCCAGAAGTAGCTGCTCCTGGTTGTGAACTTTGCCCAAGATGCAAACAGAAATTGTGCACCAGAGGCGCACACGCAGCGGGACAGCCCATTAGCAAAAGTGCATCTCAGGGTAAGAACGGTTTCAGCTTAAGAACGGATCTCCAGAACCTTTTAAGTTCATAACCAGAGGTACCACTGTAGTTCCTAGGGAATAACGATGGGAGAGTTCGTGTCCTGTTGTGAGTTTCCAATAGGTGCCTTGGTTGATTAGCTGTGGGGAACAGGATACCAGCCTAGATAGACGTGTGGTCTCGTCCAGAAGGGCTTTTCTTATGTTTTTAGTGAGGATGCTATCATTTCTCCAAAGGAATAACAGAGGAAGCGGGTAGTGAACATCCAGTGACATTCAGCAGCTGTTTGCTTTGTGCCATTCTGCTGCAGCGAGTTCTGATTTGCTTAGATTTTGAATATGCGGCATATTCCCATGAAAGGCAGAGAAAAAGTAATATTTAAAGTGAATTATCACCCAATTAGTACAGAGAGCCGAGCCCCAGCGTAATTGAAAAAAAAGCATACATCAATTTATTAAAGCCAGGGTTCTAATGGGTAAGTGCTTACAAGACCCTCCTAGAAGCTGTCCGCATGTATGTAAATATATGCTAATTACTGTTCTCCGCAGAATGCTTGAAAGACAATGAGCAGAATATACAGTTGCGAAAGGTCAACTGAATGAGAGTTTCCCCAGTGTGCCTCTAATGGCAGAATGCCTGTTTTGACAGAATGGATGTCACTTAAAGTAAAACTCATTTTCCTCATCACCATTTTCTTTCAGAAAATAAAAAACAAGCATAAGCAACATAATATCGCCAGAGGGCTTAAGCAGCGGACTCTCCAATGACTTGAAGGCAAGGAGAGGCTACGAAGCGCACCAAATGTAATGGGAAAAACAAACAAGGAGGGGAGGAATACGGGCAGCTGCTAATGAATTTAGAATAATGTTATGGGCAATATTTGTAAGTTAATTGCCCAGCTATGTCATTTCACCATTTTGTTCGTTTTAAGTGAGCAGGCGAAGGCTGTGGTCTTCTGTGTGCCTTGTGGGGAGCAAGAGCTCAGTAGGACTGATTTCTGAGCCATTAATAATATGCAGAGGGGTAGACGGTACGTATTTTCAAAGCAGCCCTTGCACATTATCCCACTAATCCTTACAACAGCCCTGAAAGGGAGGACATTCTAGAGACACAAAAGTCTTCTGGCACCTGAAAAACGAAGCTGATTTGTGAACTTATCGCTGGACCGATGTCCACTTCATCTGATACATGATGCATCATCAGTTGGCCAGTCTCTCTCTGGTTCTGCCCCTTATGAAGTCCATAAAAAATGTCTGTAGGTTAAGGTCAGTATTTATTAATTACACAAGTGAGACCTGCAACAAAATATTGCAGTGTGGCATTCTCTGGTCAGGGTTCCAGCCAGCCAGTCATTCTTTCTTCCAGGACATTCTTTGCCTCCTTCCACTTGTTTTGAGTACCCCCTTAAGATTTTCCCCAAACTTTTGAGGGGATGGCTACTTCTGAAAACCCAGAAGCAGCTTAAAGGCAGGGGGCTGTGGAGCAGGAGGTTTACTGGGTTTACTGGGAGTTTACTGTAGTTTACTGGGAGAAAGAGGGGCAAGGTGGCAGGGATGTCCATACAGTGACAATGTGTTGGTGGAGCCATTGTGGGACTCCGGACAATGAATCTACATTGGGCCAACCTGCCTGCTGCCTGGCCCCACCACCTCTCCCAGTAAATATCAGTGACCCACCTGCTGGGAAAGTAGCATAGCAGCTCTGCCCCACCTAACAGGCTGCTTCTGGTTCCCCCCCCCCCCCCAAGCCTGCTGATGGTGAATTATGTCTTTTTGGCTGCATCAGGCTCCACACTCAGAGAATGGAGTTTGCCAGTCATATATATGACATTGCAGAAGGGAAACTAGGTCTGAAGGACTTTGGCTTCCCCAAGGCCACTTCATGAGTTTGTGGCTGGTGTGAGGGTTGAACTGACGGCTTCTTCACAGCTCCTTCAATGCTGTGTCCTACACCATGTGATGAACGCATTACATTATCCATCTGTTTAAGATTCATTCCTCAGTGGTGGAAAAAAAGAGAGGGAAGCCTTTCCCCGCAAGATATATGGAATGCAGCTATGCTGCAAAATGTGCTGTGCACATGTATCTGTGAGTGTGCGCACGATAATGTGGTTTTGCGAGATAGTGCCCTTTCAGTTAATGTAATGACAGTCGGCGATAAATGGATGGACACTCTATGCTGTTTTATTGCTAGACTGCAGAATTCGTCTAATGTCCTCTGGACAAGGGTAAGCGCATTGCAACAGCCATCCAAATCCCTTTCCTAATACTTAATGATAGCTTTTTTTAAAAAATCTTGATAGTTTCCTGCTTCCTTTTTAACAGTCTTGCCTGCTTTCAACATCTCTATCTCATTTCAGGTGCTTATGTATGGAATTCAGGTTTAGAGCTGAGAGATGTATGCGGGGGGGGGGGATGTTGCAGGATTGGGGGGACTTGGTAAATGTCCTTAATGCCTTTTTTGCTGACAAGGAGGTTGCTGGCCAGTAGCCAGGTCTTCCTAGCTGGCCATGCCTCTGCATATGTGATTGGAATGGTGAGCACAAGAAAGATTGCACAGGGCAAAGCAATTTTGCAGAGCAGAACTGCATCATCCAGGTGGCTGTTGTGTGAAGGGGAAGTCTATACATACGGCAGTTGCCCATGCAGTTTAGATTTAAACACTCCGATTGACAGGTGATGGTGTACCGGGGAAATTAATGCAGAAGTCTGAGCTTCACAGCAAAGCAAGGAGAAATAAAGGGAAGCAGGATCTACAACAAAAGAGAACAGTGTGATAACGCTGACAGTGAGAAATGCTTCAGATATTTGTATTTTAGTGAGCAAATGCAGTGAAGGCTTATGTTGAAAATGTACACCAAACCAGCTCTTAAGTCTCCAGCAGTCCAGTATAGCTACCTTTTTGTAAATAGCATCAAGGGGGGAGTTAAGCCCAGTCCAGTCCAGGCCCCCTAACCCACTTCTAGGTATGTGTAGTGGTTAGTTGTCTTTGATGGGGATGAGTAACACCATCTGCATGAATTGATTCAGTGGGGTGCATGGTGCAGGTGTGCATTTGTACTAACAATCTGCTGTGCCTGCATCAAGTTCTTTCTGCATGCAGATCTTGGTTGCTGCAACAGAGAAACTGGGTTTAAATGCACCACACACTTAAGTGCAGGGAGCAGTGGGGAAGAGCTGGTGGTCTCTTGAGATGCTGATACACTGTGCCACAGGCAAGCCAATGGGAGATGGCCTCATTGCAAAGATAATGAGGATGCCCCGATGATTTCCTGAGAAGATCTGGCTAATTTTGAGCAAGGATGTAGAGTGATTGGTCTTGAATGAGGAAAGTGAAATATCGCTGGGAACAACAGTGGGGAAAGGAGTAGTCTCCTGCAAACCCTTGGCATGAACTGCTTCAGAGGAGACAAATGATGCCTGTCATTCTTCCTTTCACACACTGAAGGACACTGGGAACTATTGTAGAGTTCAAAGAGGGGGACAATAACTGTCAGGGCCCCCTTTCCCTCCCATTGTGTTGGATCTTGGCCTTTGTCCACAGGGAGGGATTTGAATTAGTACAGTGGTACCTCGGGTTAAGTACTTAATTCATTCCAGAGGTCCGTTCTTAACCTGAAACTGCTCTTAACCTGAAGCACCACTTTAGCTAATGGGGCCTCCTGCTGCCGCCGCGTCACCAGAGCACGATTTCTGTTCTCATCCTGAAGCAAAGTTCTTAACCTGAAGCACTATTTCTGGGTTAGCGGAGTCTGTAACCTGAAGTGTATGTAACCCGAGGTACCACTGTACTCAGTACTCAGCCTGAGGGCTCATCTGTGAGTGTGGGAACTCACATCAAAGAACATGCATGTAGATTCACTCTTGCCACGTATAAGGGATGTAGTCAAAACCTTTTAAAATACAAAGTTTCCAAACTGTGCCATGCAGTGTGTGTGAGAGATGCTTCATAATACAGTGGTACCTTGGTTTATGAACTTAATCCGTTCCAGAAGTCCGTTCTTAAACCAAAGTGTTCTTAAACCAAGGCGTGCTTTCCCATAGCAGCGGGAGACACAATTTACAAATGGAACACACTCAACAGGAAGCGAAACATGTTCTGCTTCCAAGGCAAAGTTCAGAAACCAAAACACCTACTTCTGGGTTTGCAGCATTCTTAATCCAAGTTGTTCATAAACTAAGCTGTTCTTAAACCAAGGTCCCACTGTATACTGATTTGCAGACATAGGTTAGGAACCCAGTGCCATTTCAAATACAACACATTATATTTTATATAATGTCAGGTATGTAGGGCAGGTGGGTGTGGCTTAGTCAAAATAACCTTGCTGACCAAATGGGGATGCCTGATGGGCCTAATGAGGCCTGTGGGGTGGAGTTGCCCCACATCTGTCTTACAATATAAAAGACACAACATTAAAGGAAAAGGGATTGGTGAGGGGCGAAAGCAAACCCAGATAGCTGCAAAATCCTTATACCAATCAGTCTTGATGGATGGAGGAGTCTGATGGACTGGTGTCTCAGCAGAACTGGCATATTGTCTCAGAACTGAACCCCAAGTTGCTAGCCAAGAACAGCATCACATCACTGACCACACACCTGGCCTGATATGTCAGCCAGAAAAGAAATTAGATGTATAACAGTGAAACCAGATAAATGTGTTAAATTCACCTGCACACCGTTGCTATGCTGCTCACCCTTTTATCCTGTAAGCATACAGGGTGGTTATTTCTGCAAAATAACTTTTGTGTGTGACAAACACACAGGGCAAAGCACCTTATATTTAAAGTGAGGAAGCCTTTCGGACTTCCTTGTTCTTCACCAAAGTACAGAAAAAGGCATAAATACAGGATTTTTTGTGGGTCACCTTTAAATTTGCATGTATGAGAACAGATAATCCTAAAAGCAGAAGGTGATCTTCCCCATTCTGAAAAAAAAAATGTGCAAAGGAGGCTATTGTTTAAGGATTAGACACAGGAAAATAAGGGAATTGTAATTCTAATCTCAAAAGGAAAATAAAAGACAAAAACAAGACTCTGTGATAAACACTATACACTGAGCTGTAAGATTAACATAGTTGTGTTTAGCAGACGGAAGGTAAACAGATTAGAGATGAAGGTGGCACTGGGATTCAATCTGATTTAGTTGCTATGAATACATATTCTTTGCAATCTAGAATGTGTAATGCTTTTTGAGGCAGCAGTCCTGCTGCTAGTGTTGTGTGTGGCACTGCTAATATACAGGTGCCAAGAGGAACAGACATAGATGTGGCATCTTGATTAAAAAACTTTGCTTGGTAGGTAAAATCATACCCCACAATGTTGACAATAGTCCATTCTTTTCCCTAGTCTTCAAGCCTGAGGGATTTTCCAAGGTGCCTTCTGTTCTTTTGATGGAAAAGATTTTTGGCACGCCTGCCTCCAAACAGGCCAAAACACCCTGGTTATTAATCTGCTGGTACCAATTCCCTCATTTGTTGCTCAGGTGAAACTGAGCATGATGGAACCTTGCCTCAGTAATCTGCTGGTGGGTGCTTAAACACAGACTCAACATGCTGCCTTTTGTGGGAGGTGCGTGGTTTCTTATTTCGCCATCTTATAATAATATAACAGGGGATTGCAGTGTTAAAGAAAAAAGGCCTCCGTTTTCTACCGACGTGAGCCATTAATATGTTGTGCACCATACATGTCATGAAAAGATCAAGCATTACCAAGTACAGTAGTACCTTCATTTATGAACTTAATCCATTCTGGAAGTCCGTTCTTAAACCAAAGCGCTCTTTGCCATAGCAGTGGGGCACGCAATTTACAAATGGGACACACTCGACAGGAAGTGAAACATGTTCTTATTCCAAGGCAAAGTTCACAAACCAAAACATCTACTTCCGGGTTTGCAGCGTTCTTAATCCGAGTTGTTCATAAACTAAGCTGCTCTTAAACCAAGGTACCACTGTAATACCTATCTACCCAAAGAGAGAGATCTAGTGCAAGGAGATAGTCAGCACCAAGGACAGGGCCATGAATGGAGCGTTGTGTAGCTCATTAAGTCAGACTACTTATATAGATAGCAAGAGATGCCAGTAAATTACTTACTTTTCTTATGTCTTTGAGGGTAATTATTTGCAGATGCTTGGCATTTTTTAATAGTATTTTTTAAAAGCAAAAGCAGTGAAATACCAAAACTTGCTTGCTCATTCACTCGGTTTACACAGGCATAATCACACCTTCAGGAGGCTTTCTCTTTTGTAAGGTAAAGTACATCTGTCAACCGAGCATTCTTCACATATTTTAAAATGA
Organism: Podarcis melisellensis; assembly: GCF_964234715.1. Classification (NCBI taxonomy): domain Eukaryota; kingdom Metazoa; phylum Chordata; class Lepidosauria; order Squamata; family Lacertidae; genus Podarcis; species Podarcis melisellensis. The sequence goes on along the minus strand of NC_138542.1, from coordinate 5,181,627 downwards.
AGTATCTCAACTGTTCATCCTGCATCCTTAAGGACTGCCACTTCTCCCACCGCAGCTATTATATCTTTCTGACTGTAAGAGGTTGCTGCTTCCCACTTCTGGAATGCTTTCCTGCTGTGAAGTTATGCATATTCCAGAAAGAATGCTAGCTCTTTACTTTTAGTATGATCCAGGAATGGATAGCTGTGATTCCCACCCCCCCAACCTACACATCCCACCCCCCCCAACCTACACATTTCTTTTAGGAATTACAGGGAATGAAATTAGAAGAAAAGACTGTAAACTTTTTCAATATGCAGCCACAGCAGCAAGAATTCTACTGGCCCAGAAATGGAAACAAGAGGAAATACCGACAATAGAAGAATGGAGACTGAAGCTGACTGACTATGCAGAATTGGACAGATTAACCGGAAAAATTAGATATCTTCAAGACCAAAAGTTCATCGAGGACTGGGGGAAATTTGTTGAATATCTGAAAAGAACATGTGATGTGCAAACAACACTGGTGGGATTTCAAGAAGCACTTTGAAAGCAGAGATATATTGTTAAAAACAAATAGGAGTGGAAGGGAAGTTTAATGGCAATATAAACAGAGGAATGCGTAAACTGAGAAGTAATTATGGATGATTGTCAGAGAAGCCGAAGGAAGTCTAAAAAGAATCAAATTTGTGAAAATTTGTGAAAATTTGGCATAATTGTATATTTGTGTTGGAAAATAATAAAAATTATTTTTTTAAAAAAAGTGATTTAGTTTTGTGGGTCTTCCCAGAATATGACTTAGTTGGATTTAAGAGTCCAACGATGTAGTTTCTGTTTACCTGGACATTCTCGGTAAGTGTTTCATTATAATTTGTTTTACTGACTCTACTGAGATGACATGTCAACAGCTGCAACAAAGTGTAGTCTTAGCAACAAAAAACTATGAACACAACAATGTCACTTGAGTCCCAGAGTGGTTCCAATGTTGTGCCGATATGTGATGTGTTGATTTATATTTACTCCACATTTTGTTGTTTGCAAACTCTACCCCTCCTGCACCGTTGCAGTGGAACTCCAGAATATCTTCTTGCTTTGAACTAGTAGCACTGACAAAAGGTGATCTGCCAGCTACATTAGCCAGCAATTCCCAAACAAGCCTAGACAAGATAGATCACATCCCCACCTCTTTTTCTAATTGCATGTCTGCAGACCAAGAGTTCCCAGAAACTGTTCATCTTGCTGCATGGTGGCACATTCTGGGCACTGAGTAGCAATCGGGACATTGACCTAAATGAGCTTGCAAAACTGTGTGTGGTCCTTTCTCTCTTGTTAAGGAGCAGGGCCTGCAATACCAGGGCCAGGGCTCACAGGAGCTCCTCTTCATGGTTCCTGCCTTGCAGTCCAGAGCTATCTACTTCTGAGAGGCTTTCAGCCCAGACTCAGTCCTAGCCTCCCTTGTGGTCTTCTTTCCAGCTGCCCACCATCTGTTTCTGCTGCTGAATCCCTGTTACTGCCTAGCACTGCCTGCTGCATCCTGCTGCCCTTTTGCTTATTTATCTATGTATTCATTTCATGAAATGTATATACTACAACTGTAAAAAAAACCAAAAAGTTGTTTATAAAAAGAGTAAAACAATGAAATTATCAGTTTAAAAACACTAAAAAAAATACAATTTTAAATATTCAAAAAAAATAAAAATAAATGATAAGCTAAAAGCCCCATGTCAGCATTCTACATGTCCAGCCTAAGGAAAAATGTGCAGCAGACACAGAAAAGAACACAGTGAAGGTACCTTCCTGATGTCATTCAGCAGGGCGTTCCAAAGGTGGGTGCTGCCAAATGAAAAGTAATATTATGAGTATTATGTGGCCCCTGCAACGGTGACCATTCAGTCAGTCCTCAACACCTGGGGGTCCTCAGGACAGGGAATATGCAGGAATTTTTGAGGAGGGGCCAGGGATTCCCTTTAACTTTACAAACTGATTGCCAAACATTGTGCCCAGGGACGTGGTTGTCATTGGCAAGGAAATCTGGTCCCTCTCCCTTCCATCCACACTTTGAACTATGGCTTTTGTTTCAGATCACTGCATTCTGATACCCAAAGATTTCTGCAGGTGAAGACAGATCTATCTTAGGTGTGTGACAGAAAGTGGTTTGCACATACATTCTAATCTCTGCCTTGAAAACAAATGCCTGTAATTAATGTGCCTTCAGACAACTGTTTTCAGCACGGTCTCTCTCCCTCCTAAGACAGCCACACCCCAGTATTAAGGTAACCGAATCTGCAGTTTGTAGAGAACCCAAAGTAGACAAGCAGGCTTCTAATCTCACTGACAGATTAATTTAAATTGATACTGGGAGAAAATGAGGTCATTTCTAAACTGAAACTGTGCAATGTATAATTTTTCTCTAATCATGGTTTGAAATGACTAAATTCTGCACAGATCTCATGTTTGTATAGAAGCAATATAAAGAGAGAGAAGTTCGAAATACTCCATTGCAGTGGGAAGGTTCTCAAAATGAGACGGAATGACCACCATCACAATCTATTCAGAGTAAACTATGCAAGTTAACTCTGAAGTGTGTTGTTCAAAGGGAATTTTCCCCAAGGTCCAATGTGCACAGGCTTGTGTGCAGCTTAAAAACTGCAAAGATACATTTTACCTGAGAACATAATGCAGAACTTAACTGTTTTGTTCCTTTTGAAACCCTCTTACCTGCTCAAGAGTTATAATGGTTTTATCTGCTTTTGTAATTGTATAGTCTATGGTTGTGCCCTGGGACCACATGGTGGAAGACAGGTAAGAAATTACTATAAAGAAAACAACAGCATTGAGAGTCCTATTTAGACAGATGTTGATGCATATTTGTTCAACTGTAGCAGACCATTGCAGGTTCATCTACGATCATGTACACATTGTCCGTTTCACCAATCATGCACTGAGAAAGCATCAATGGGAGCACCAAGCTCTATCTAAATGCTTGGCCAAGTGGGTAATGGGGTCATGTCATGAGGCCAGCCCATCACCAGCACACAGGATCCTTGGGCAACTTCCAGGACCTCAGCATCTTGACAAGAGCCCAACTTGGCAATGATGCAGGTCTAGGAGCCACCAACCATTTGAATTTCCCATAACGTTGGGAATGTTGGGAGGTGGGGGCTTTTAGTTTCAGCAACTGATTTCATGGAGTAGGACCTATAGGGCATGAGCTCATTATGCCCCAAACCCAGCCAAGCCTGTGAAGATTCTAATAAAGAGTTAACTACAGCTTTGAACTGTGTGATTTACTGACCAGCTTTGCGATGTGACACTATGCTAGGCGTGGGGAACTTTTGCCCCCCCCAGATGTTGCTGAACTACAAACTCCCATCAGCCCCGTCAAGCCTGGACAACAGCCAGGGATGGTGCTATTTGCAGTTCAGCAATGTCCAGAGGGTCAAAAGTCTCTTCCCCCGCCCCACACTCTGTGCATTTGATCTAACAGTGGTGTGGCATATACATGTCCCAGACATATACAGCTGCTAATTTTAGGGCCCAGATTGGGGAGATAAATATTGTTGGCTTTTATTTGGCAGATGTAGGCACGAAGGGGGGTGTGTGTGTGTAGGTGTGACACAAATGAGGGAAATACATGGATGCGGCAGGAGCAAACAAGCTGCAAACCCATCGCCACAAGACTTGATGAGTTTCCCCACATTGCTAAATTCGCACGAGGCTTTGGGGTCAAGAAATCAACCCCTCTTATTTTATCTGTATCTTATCACTAATGAGTGCTTTTCTAGAAATAAACATCCAATTAACCTTTCTATTTTATTTGATAAAGGATGTCAAATCAATGCCCTCCAAACTGAACTATGAAATAAAGAATTAAACAATGTGCAGCAGACATTGACTTCTTAAAAGCTCTATTGTGTGTATGGTTTTTTAGATTTAAAAATGCATAATAATATAATTTATTCTATGCTTGCATCTCTGTTTCAATAGATTTCAGATTTCATCTGATCTTATTTTAACAGTAGGATAGTTATCTGACAGTATTGTTGCTGGAGTTTATAATGAACTGATTTAATTAGATGTAGTTATTAAAATCTGAACACTTGGAGCTATTAATACATTCCAACAACAACAAAACTTGTTAATTCACAAAGTACATTAAACAGCAGTGCACACGTAAGAAAACAGGTGGATGATTAAATTGAACCTATGCAGATTGATGGCAGAGATCTCTCTCAATATAGAAAGATGGGCACTGCTTAGACTCAATATTTGGGGTAAGGTTAATACTCTTAAGAGAACTATCTTGCTGTGGACAATTTTTATGCTTTGTGCTATTTCTTTATATACTGTCAGGGACCGGAAAGACTCTGGTGTGTATGTGGTGGAGGCAAGGGAGCCAGTGGGTTTGGTGGCACCCGCAATGCAGGAGCCAGGGTGGGGAGAAGAGAAAGGGCCGGGGCAGTAAGAGACAGCTTTGGGGGCACAGGATGTTTCAGAAGCAAAGAGGCTGTTCAGGTGAGGGATGAGCCAGTCAAATGCCCTCCATCCCCAGCCCATCTGTCTCCTAGATCCTGGAGATGCTTAAAGAAGAAAGAGCAGCAATGATTTTGTGCAGAAGTCTCTGGTTGTGTGCTCACACTCTATCAGAGAAGGGTACATAAGCCTGGGACAGGGGAGTGGCCCCAATATTGCTTTAACTGCTCCACAGGGCATGAACCTGGGAAAGTTAAAGTCAGCTAAGTAGCCACTGGAAGCATGGGCCCATGCGCATCCAGTTCACTTTTGAAGCTGCTGCAGGTGTGTGTGTTTGTCAACAAAGAATTAACCATCAGGTGGTTGCCTTCCTTGGCTGGGTGGATACAGGCCATATATTCCTGAAAGGTATTTTCAAAAATGTGTTGCGACATTCTGGAAGTTTATTTGGTGGACTTCCCTATCTCATTTCTTCACTTAAAAATGTGGTTGTCAGTAACGGAAGCAGGATTTGATTTTTAAGTCTTATTTTAGGGCCTATTTTTTGACTCGTACAAATAACTGGCAAGCCTCCTTTCTGAAGATACCCCTGCATGAGGTTATGTACTTGGCACCACTTTATGGATGCATGGTTTTAGAGTCTATTTATATAAAGAGGAAAAGGCTATTTCCACCTGAAATTTCAGCAACTAAAGAGCTGTGGTGGATAATGTCTTACGTTTCTACCCATCAGCTCATGCTAAATGAACTCCACGGGGTTAACCTAGAGTTGCACGTAAGAGTGGTGGTCCTCTCTGTGGAAGAAATGAGCTGATAGGGGGATTTATACATTAGATCAGTTAATGGAATTGTATGGAGAATTTTTGTCATTTTCAATACCACAGTTTAGGCACCACTTACCTGTGAGTGCTAAATGGAAGCATCTTCAGCTACAGCACCTTTTGGTGTCTATTTGTGGACTAACAGCTTTGAGTGTTTCTTCATCTTTTATTCTACTGGCATATTTGGATCTTTACAGAAGGCTAAGCCCATAAAAATAACCCTAATGGGAAATTCCTTACATGTGAAATTCAGAAGGGGGGGGGGATACCAGCAGATACATTTTGACAGTCTCATTGTTTGCCTCAAATCAGAGAACTACAAATTGTAGGGAAATTAGACTCTTTGGTATCAATCTCATAAATCATCTGTGTGATTCCCCAGTGCATATACACCTCCTTGCTAGACATTTTACCTGTGGTGTCTGTATATTCAGCTTTCACTTATAGTTCCAGTTTAAAAACTTGCTGCCTTTGCACCACACCCCTACTGGTCTGCTAAGGAGCAAGACTTAAAGCCAAGCATCAGAGGGGATGAGGCAGATGATATCATTGTTCTGCTCCTACTACCATGTAACCCAAACATACCAAGGGTTAGGATGTCAGCACCACCACCACCAATGACATCAGATAGCATGATCATTGAAAGCTGAGAAGATGGCAGCTAGTAAGATTCCTTGGAGATGTAGGAATGGGAACTAGGGTAGCAAAATGGTCTTACTCTATAATGCATGTTTATCATTTACATTCACTTCTAATTGTGCAATTCCAGCAGATGTTATTGTTCTCTTCAAAGAACACACCCAGTCTTGGCAGGAGGCAGCAACTGTCTTACATTATACCAATGGTGGAGAACCTGTGGTCCTTCAGACATGGTTAGACTCCTGACCCAGTTCCAATTAGCCCCAGGCAGCAGAGACAATGGTCAAGAAGGATGCAAACAGTAGTCCAGCAATATCTGCAGGACCAAGGTTAGACTTTCCATTGCACTTTGTAATCTTTTGGTTTGCTTTTCATATAGTATCAGTTAAGGTAAGTTTATCAAAGTTGGCTGCAGAATGAAAGAAGAGCCTTGTCCTCCTCTCTATGCAGAAGCATCTAAACAGAGTAAGATTCATACTCAACCTAGTATGACTAAAGAGTGTTGAAACTACTATCTGGAAGAACTTCCACAAGATGCCCTCCCTGTCAAGCTCTTCCTCTCCATTTAAGAACACTGACTCTCAAAACTTGTGATTTTTCTGTTGATTCACAACTATACTATCTTAATCTATTCTTTATCAACCTGGAAGGTATGGGGGTAGTATTATTTATTTATTTATTTTGTGTAATGCCACCAGAAATCAGTATTGCTGCCCATATGAAAGTAACTTATCATGAACAGGTGATAAGACCCTACATTTGTCTTTTTAGCAGATTGATGTGACTGCCACCCATCACAATTGTTTTGCTTCATTCATTGTTCTTTGTCAAGGACTGAGCTGCAGTCTGACAAACACTGAGAAATGCTTGGTGTGTTGCTGACAGCCCTGTCACTCAAAAGCTATGTGGGAGAAATGAGTAAGCAGATTCATTCCACCGAGATTGTCAGAGAGCATAGGATAAACACAGATTTTTCTTTCTTTCTGGGAGAGCTCTGCTCTTTGAATCATATGCCGGGGGGGGGGGGTGTTTCCTCTTAAAATTTTCAGAGTGACAGACTGAAAACTTTGACGTTTCCTGTGGTACCTACAAGTTCTGCAGAGAAAAATGGCCAGCAAACATCTCTGTATTATTCTAAGAATGTTCAACTTGCATAAGCCAGACAGACCTCATGTGCACCTGACTTATGGGAAATGAATGGGAGCAACACCTAAGGAATATATATGGTTGGGCCCAGTATAAGAGAAAGTGGAATTGGAGGCTCTGAGCAAACTCCAGTATTCATTGTGGACTGAAAGCCATCTAGCAATTAAAGATGCAGCTCAGATTGTGCCTCAGTTGGGCTTTCAGATGTGGCTCCCTCTCTGTGCAATGCTCTCCTCAGTGTGGTTCACCCAATGTCAGGTAAAAACATACTTCTTTCCCAAGACTTTTGATGCAGTAAGGTGTTGTTAGTTGTGTGGCTGAATTGTTTTGCTACTGTTATTGAGGGTTGCTTTGTGAGCTTTTAATGTGTTTCGAATATATATATATATATGCTTCTTTTTTAAAAATATTTGTGGCGATCACACAGGTTCCCTGGACATTTCACCGTCTATTGATCCCTGTGCCACCACTTTATTTCTCACTGCCACCACCCAGGCTCTACCTGGTACAATACTGAGTCCAGTCAGGGTTAAATTGCAGTTTAACAAGCGTGTGGTTTCATAAAAGATATCGGTCAATTACAATCACGGGGTGCCTATCCAGACCTATAACTTCCGCTACCTGCTCTCACTCACTAAACCACATCTCAGATATTTACTCGTCTTCCTAGCTCCTAACTGTTCCTGACTCAACTTATTTCGCTACACTAACTCAACCTACCCACAGACTCTATCCCAATTCACTCCCACTCCAACCAACCACCCAACTCCCAACAAACTTCTCCCTTTCGCCCCTCCCAGAGCAGATTTTATAGTCCCTCTGACTCCACCCCCGCAGGTTCTGATTGGGTAACTTGTATAACTATTTCACCTCCAGCACTCTCGTATATTAATGTCACAATATTCAAAGTTACTTAGAAGCCTTTTTGTGGAATAAGCAACTAACAAGCAACAACAACATCATCAACAATGCCTAACTATTCACAGGCCAAGATTTCACTGAACTGGAAACCAAATTCCTGCAGTGGCCCTCCTTGTAATCTCCTCCACCCCAGATTAGGAAGCAGTATGTACCTTGTGCTTTCTGTAGACCAGAATACCTACTTGACAACTCTACGGAATGAGCCAGCCCTGCCATTAGGCAGAGTGAGGCAGATACATCAGGCAGTGGATGCCAGGGCATGGGAGAAAGCAATGACAGGCAGCTTCGCTAGCTGTCCCCCTCCTCCTGAACCAGTGCTAGAGAAGCGGGGATGCTAGTTTGCAGCTGGTCTTGGCTGGCCAGCCATCTAGCCTAAGCCTCAGAGTGGTTTCCTCATAGGATGCATAGTGGTACAGAATTGCAGCATTTTTTGATTAGCGAGCAGACGTCAGGTGAAATGGTGCAGGTGAACAATGAGGGGCTGGTCAGATCTGTGTGTGCCACACCAGCTGTCTTGCATCCCCTAAGACAGCTTGCTACCCTGGAGTGTACTCAGGGCTTTTTCAGGGGGAACTCAAAGGAACTCAGTTCCAGCACATCTCATGTGGGCACCATTGCCATTTTAAGAGAATGAGGGAGGTGTTCACGGTGGGTTCTGGAACCTCTTTTTCTAGAAAAATAACACTGGCTGTAATGGAGAATTCTGTTTCATCGTCTTTGTTGTGGTAAAATTCAGCTGCCAGTCGGGTCAGCTTCTGTATGTGGAAAAGGGAGAATGGTGCCATCTTGTTCCTTAACCTCAGGCAACAAAGTATCTTGGCCAAGCCCTGGAATAATCCACTAATTAACAACAAATATAATGCCATTACAGACCATTGAAACAAATGTGTTATAGTGGAAATTTGTTTAACTCTGTGAATTATAATTAAAGAGTTCCATTTTACCTGCTTAAGGATGGAGTGTCATCTCAGGGGCAAATTCCATGTCTAAAGAACTTTGCTTCATTTCACGGTTCTTGCACATAAATTGTACATGAAACGTCATTACATTAACTTGTAAAGGTAGTTTTAAAAATATGTCTGGAGGGAGTTCTCATCTTCTCTTAGCAGAGGACCTTTGAGAAGAAACTGAAGTGTGTGCAAGTGGCTTGCAGAGTCACTAATCCAACAGCACTGCTAGAAACTCTTAGACTCACATTTTCGCTACAACAGCGGTCTCTGCTAACTTTTTGGAACTGAAAGAACATTGGGATAGCTAAGGATCTGTCACATACAACCACAAAATACCAGCTTCACAGAAAAAGAAGAAACCAGTGAGGCTCAGAACTTCCCTGCATCCTCAAAAAACTAGCAAAAATCTACACAGATTCTAAAACAAATAAAACAAAGAGACAAAGAGAAATCAGGCAGCAGACACTCTAGCAAAACAAAACATAAATTGCAAAACAACCTAAATTTTTGAACAGACAAATGGCAGAGAGGCTTTGTGGCCAACAGCATGTGTAGGATTAATATGGGAAGCATTCATCCACAGAACATTCATAGAATTGTAGAGTTGGAAGAGACCCTGAAGATCATCTATTCCTACCCCCTGTGATGCAGGAATATGCAGTAGTCCCATACAGGGATTGAACCTGCAACCTTGGCATTATTAGCACCACACTCTAGCCGACTGAGCTAGCCAGGCAGGGATTAATAGCAATGTAAGTTATTAAGGATCTCCTCCCAGAGCACTGATGGAACAGTTTGCAATGGGTTTGCGAAACAGAAGAAACCAAATAGCTCTGTGATTCTCTCAGGATATTGCCTCTAGAAAGATGAAATTAGATATGGCTTTGCTACTTTTTAAATGATAAAACAAATGGGGGCTCTTTGCAGAGAATTGTTGGAGGCAACTATAAATGTTGGAGCTGGTGGCAGGGAGAACCTGGTGAATTTTGCAGGAGAGTCACTAATGGAATGACCTTGTGTGGACTCCCCCCCGCCCTGTAAGCAGGTGCTGTCTTTGATAAATGACGCCTGTAAATCAGGGCTAATGTTCGAGAATCCCATCTGACACGTAAAGTGTAAGTGCTCCTGATGAACTTTATAAATGCCAGCCAGCAGGTGCATTTTGTGCCTATTAACATTCATAGATTTTATTATAAATCCTGAAACAAAGAAATTTAGCTTAATGGAAATGTTGACCACCCTGTGAACACCTATTAGGACTGAGCCTTTGTCTGTGTGATCACTGTCGCTGCTCACTGAAGGGGAGCATCACTATGATATATCAAATTACAAAGAACAAGCCAGCACAGATTGTGTAAAATGGGATGGTAAATGTGAAGGCAGTAGAGGACTGCGGGAGGCAGTAGAGGACAGAGGTGCCTGGCGTTCTCTGGTCCATGGGGTCACGAAGAGTCGGACACGACTAAACGACTAAACAACAACAACAACAAATGTGAAGTTCTTACCAGTCAGTATGCCAGAAGCTGGGATTGAAAAGCTGCACTGGATAAACTTTTTCTTGAAGGTTTTGAAAAAGGCCCCATATGCGGAGCTCTCTAGGTCTGAAACCCTCTAGACAATTTATAGTACAAAATGTACTTCGCAAAGGAAGAAACATAACAATTTGCAGCACATCAGTTAGGCAGATAATAATTTATTATTATTGAATTGTTTCACTTCCAAAATGGCTGCCAAGCTGAGGTGGACATTTTTAGAAAAAGGTGAAGAGTCCACAATTCCTTTATCCAAATCCACATACAATTCACAAGGGGTGTGTTATATTGCAGGGGGGGCATGTTGTTGGTGTGTGTGTGGTGTTCTTATCATTTCCTTTTTTAAACTTGGAACAGCAAACACAGTATTTTGTCATTGGTTGTGGTGGCAGCAACAGACCTCTTCTCATCTTGATGTGGTCCCATTCCAAAACATTTTGGGAAAAGGAAACGTTTTGGGAAACAACGACACACACTGCCACAAGTGACAGGAATAATACATTTAAAAAATTGTTTGAAGTTTCTTCAGCCTGCAGTCCTGTACACACTAACCTGGAGCAAGCCCTTGTGAATTTGGTGGCGCTCGCTTCTGAGTATACATGCATATGACTTCACTGTAAATATCCCAGTGTAAAGGGGCTTACAGGACATGGGTGGCACTGTGGGTTAAACCACAGAGCCTAGGACTTACCGATCAGAAGGTCGGCGGTTCAAATCCCTGCGACGGGGCGAGCTCCTGTTGCTCGGTCCCAGCTCCTGCCAACCTAGCAGTTTGAAAGCACGTCAAAGTGCAAGTAGATAAATAGGTACCACTCCGGCGGGAAGGTAAACGGCGTTTCCGTGCGTTGCTCTGGTACGCCAGAAGTGGCTTGGTCATCCTGGCCACATGACCCGGAAGCTGTACACCGGCTCCCTTGGCTAATAAAGCGAGATGAGCGCCACAACCCCAGTCGGTCACGACTGGACCTAATGGTCAGGGGTCCCTTTACCTTTACCTAAAGGGCCTTACAAAGGAAAACGTCTCTGTGAGTTGACTTGAAGAACTTATCCCAGTAGGCTGGTCTCTAATTTTTTTAAATTATTCAAATATATTATCATTATAATTTTACAGCATTGTAAATGTACCCTTGCTTGCTACCCCAAATTTGCTAGTGCTGCTAGGCCTTTGGTCAGGGTTCAGTCTGATTCTTTTCTTTCTGTATAAGAACAGGCATTAAAGATGCCTCCTCACCTCCTCATAGGTCCTTTATAAGACCAGTGGTAACAGTTGGCCCTGGAGAATACTCATCACTCTCAATTTTACCCGTGGACTGCCATCTGTCCAGATTTTAATTTGCTCTGAACTAATTTTAAGATGTATCTTAATTAATTGATTGCCTGTTTTTATGTTCTTTGTATACTGTGTTAGTTTTATTATGTTAGCTGCCCTGAGCCTGGCTCTGGCCAGGGAGGTCGGGGTACAAATAAAAAAATATTATTATTATTATTATTATTATTATTATTATTATTATTATTATTATTCGTGAAACAAAATGCACTCAGTGTGTGTTCAGAATGTCTAGATAAAAATAAAAAAATCCCCTTCTTGCTTAGCTGCCATTCCCTGGAAACAATTCCAGTCTGATTATCCCCTGACCCTGTTTTCCTAAATCAAAGCCTACCCTCCTTGTGGAATGGGAAGAGAGCGAGGAAGAGCCTGCCAAGAGTTACAATAGTATTTATTGCTGTTTTGTTTTCTAAAATAGCTCCTTTGCCTTTCCTAGCTGAATGTTAAGCAGAAATTGGAACTGTTGTGAACTTTGGCAGTTGTTCCTGTAGAGGTTAAAAACATTGCTCAAATGCTTCTATTAAATGGGCAGTGCTTTCTTTCTCCCTCAAACCCTATATACAGTTTTTTAAAACTTAAAATGTTTATTGCCCATTCTGTGTCCAGTGGATAAAAAACCCTCATTCCACTAATAAAACAAGCAAATGGATAAAACCATCATAGCAACAACAGTCTTAAAATGCTGAGCAGCTGATTTTCTTATCATTACATGGAGTTAAGCTTTCATAAAAGTTGAGAAAATAGCCTGGTCTTAACCTGGTCCCAAAACTGAGTAAAGGCTGGTGCTAGTCAGAGCAGGAGCCAGTCTACTGCTATGGAGAAGCCCCTCTCTTGCATCACTACACAATGGTTGGTTCCCAGAGGTGGGATGGTAACAAAGGCCTCTCCGGAAGGTCTAATGCCCAGGCAGAATGAAACTGAGTGAGGTGCTTCTGGGATCTGAGCTGTTTAGGACTTTATACGTCACCATCAGTGTTATGTGATTCCATCAAACTGCTCTGCCCAACATCTGCAGTAGCTATGCAGGCATAGGCAAACTTGGCCCTCCAGATGTTTTGGGACTACAACTCCTATCATCCCTAGCTAACAGGACCAGTGATCAGGGATGATGGGAGCTGTAGTCCCAAAACATCTGGAGGGCCAAGTTTGCCTATGCCTGAGCTATAGTTTCTGGGACACCTTGTTTTGCGTTATTTTGTTACAAATAAAATAGCTCAAGTGGTACTTGCTTCTGAGGAAGTTGCACTATATCTTGGTCTTGCTGGCATCAATTGGGAGGGATGGGCTTGTCAACAGCCATGGGGTAGTGTCAGGGAACTCCCATCGGAGCCAGAGGCGGAGGCAAGGCTCCAGAGCGATGCCGGAGAGGGGCCCAGCAGGGAGAGAGGCAGCCCATCTGCTGGGGAAGGAAATCAGCGTAACACCAGGGGTGAAGGGGGGCAGATGGGGGAATCGGAGAGAAGGCTCCAGGACTCTTCCCCGGAGACCACTGGGGAGAGCACGGGTACTCCGCTGCCCACACCCTCCCTGTGCAGAAGACTTCCGCGCAGGGAGAGTAGGAGGAGACTTGGCGTCAAAGAACTCCTTTGCTGGAAGAAGTTCAAGAAATGCCCGCTGACGGATTCTGCCAGCGACTGAAACAGCCACGAAGTGGAGGGCTGTCCAGACAGAAAGGGTTCAACCAGGCAACCTAGCCAGGAGTGGCGGCAACTTACGCACGAGCAACCCCTAGAACCATTACAGGTAGCAAATCTAAAGTCACTCAAATGCTGTCGGGACGCCAACTCCCAGCAGCCTCAACCAGCATAACCAATGTTCAGGGATAATGGGAGGGATTATTCCATTATCTTCAAGCTCTGGAGGGCCACAGCTTCCTCACCCTGGGTCTGAAGAATGGTTCTCTCTGTCAAGAGTAAAACAGAGTGTCTCTCTCTCTCTTTCCTTGGAAAATTGTGTTAGCCCCACGACAACAGAAGCAGCTGCTGTTGTGCTGGATCTCTTCAGCAGGACTGAACTGTAATATTGCGACACAGCAAAGCCGGCAGCAAAATCTACTGTGAAGGTTTAAAATACAGAGAAAGGAAGCTGGCACAAGGGGGGTGGGGAATCACATTATTTCAAAGTCACCCTTCTGCTAATCATCCCAGCAGGAGATGGACCTTGGTTGACCTTCATCCTCCTGACAGAGATATCACGGAAGCAATTTCTCCTGACACTTTCTGTAATTGTCTCTCTTTATTCTGTCTGAAACAGTTCAGACTCCTGAATATTTTATATATTTTGGGTGATGTTGGTATTTATGCTGCTTAATTGGAATGTGTTTTTAAATTTCTCCCTTCCAGCTTTGTAGCAGTTGATCAAGATTTCCACTTCTGACAAAGGAGAAAGATGAATCTACATTTTTTAAAAACGCACCCACCCCACAGTTTTAATGAGTTCACTTTAGAGAAGTAAACCAACTCCAGGTTCACAGATTAGTTTCAAAGAACTCTTGCTTCCTTTTGCTTTAAGGTAGTGCTGCACCAGCCCTCCTTTCTCCTCAATAATCTTTGCACCCTGCAAAAGGAGTGTCATGCCATCATATTTGGAATTGTGATCGCAATACTGTCAAGCTAGAAATGTATTTTCTGAGCCTGATATGGACAAGGGAATGTGCTTGAAACTTGGCTTCCATGTGCTTCCCTAAGTATCAGGAACTGGCATTGCTTGAACCTGCCTGACATCTTTCTTCTTTTTGTGCTACAGCAATTCTTTGGATCCTTCCATTCACCAAATGTATATAGTCTTCCAAGGGAGGTCTATCTGGCCTCATCACAAGTCACTTTTAGAGAGCAGCAAGAATGGCCTTGTCACAACAAGCTAGGTAGCATTTCATTCTTAATAGATGTTCTGCTGTTGCTTGATTTTAGTCATGGATTTTTTAGATTATTTCTGTGACTTTATGAAGAATAAATACAGCACAACAACAACAGTTTAGCTCCACACCCACAGCTGCTGTTCTCCTCACTCTCCCATTTGTGGAGGGCAAATCTGAAGTTGGTGAGAGTGGTTGCCCAAAGTTGGCCTTTGGAATGCATCCACTTACAGTGACATACTTAATATTGTTCTTGTGAAGGCTCTTTGCTTTCAGAAGTTTTCCCTCCATGAATTGGAGGGCAAATGGAACAGTAATGGGTTGGAGCTCATCCTCACAGCTGCCCCTGCTCCCTGGTTACCTAACATGGGATTAGAATGCCTTGTGAGGCCTTTAGTCAGATCCCTTCATTAAACTTGGTCGTTATTCTGACAAAGGGGGCAGGATAAAATGCCACAGGTTATTTTCTCTCTTCAACTACCCAGCAGCGTAGAACCACACACTGGTGGCTTCCACAGCACTAATTTGTGGAAGAGAGAAGGAGGTGAGCTCAAAGGACACCACTGTGGTTAACTAGGAGAGTTCTGAGAATATAATAGGGAAGAAGATTTTCACCTCTTGATGCATTCCATAAGTGAAGGGGGCACGGAGCACCAATGTTGGCACAGTGCATGCAAATCCACAATTAGATGGGTCAAGAAATGAAGAGCAAGTTGCTAAAGTTCCTTTATTTAAGGAAGTCCCTTTATCTAAGGAAATAATACCCCAGGTAGAGCCGGGAATATCCTCAAACTCACACCACGGAAAGCCATTTCTAATCAGTGCAGACAGCACTGAACTAGACGAGCCATTGATCTGATTCAGTACATGGCAGTTTCCTATGCTCTTCTGCACATCAGAATCAGGCTACCAGTGAGAAGGCAATGCAACGTACAGCTGGGGGAAATTGCCTAGAAACGAAATGCATTTTTTTCCGTACGTCCCATCACTGCTGAAGATGTCAGTAAGAGAAGCCTGCTAGAGTGTTTGAGCTCGATAGTGGATAAAATATGTATGGGATCAGTGTCACTTATTATTAACTCCATTGCCAACATGTTGGTGGTTTGGGAACTGTAATTGCCAATGACTGATTTAAAACACTCTCTAAATAGCGTGTCATTTGAAAGCGATCAAAGAGTGAGGCAATAGCTAAGCAGATGCTTCGTGTCTCTGGCATCTGTGTAAGGATCTGTTTACACTCAGGTAGCTCAGATGTGAAGCACTGACTTTAAAAGGTGTCATTGAGGAAACAAATTCATAAACTGAAACAAGACAGCCACACAAATTATTTCTAAAATTAAGCCAGTAATTGCTACATGCCTTTGTAAACTTGCCATGTTGGGGTTTTTTTGTTTGTTTTTTTACTGCACTGTTATGTACAAAAGCAGTTGTGATTTAAAAAAAAAGTAAGCTGAGGCAAGGCAGCCCAAATATTTCATTTGCATCATATTTCATTTACTCCAATATGCCCAACTTGGAATATTCCTTCCCCACCCGTTTTGTGTAAGGAGGCACAGAATTCTCCACAACAAGCTCTGCTGGGCTTATCAAAATACCTTTCACGCTTATGTTAATAAGTCTTTCTCCTTAATTCAACCACCTGTGATACAAGCATTGTTATGGCTGATGGGAATTGTAGCCCAACAACTCCTGGAGAGCACCAAGTGGGGAAGGCTCCTGAAACCTTATAAGAAACGTCTCTGAATTTATGGGTACTCCTTTCTCTTCCCATATAATTTATTAAAATGTTTCTCTTGGACCAATTAATCTTGCTTGATGTGATGTTAGATTGAGTCTTGTTTTGAGTCTATTGCATCTTTTCAAGCATATTGTTAAAAACTAGTTACAGATAGGTAGCCGTGTTGGTCTGCCATAGTCAAAACAAAAAAAATTCCTTCCAGTAACACCTTAAAGACCAACTAAGTTAGTTGGTTAAAAACTAATTGCATTTAACCTGCGTTAAAAAGAATCTCAGCATATCTTTCCCACTGTTCTAAATGTTTATTTCCAAGAAACCGAGTATCACATTCTAACCCCCACATCTCCCACTTAACTAAACTGGAGAAATGTAAAGCTTTATGAGAGGTCAAGAGATCAGCTGTAACCACATAGTTTCTCTTACAAGGAAAAATAAATCCTGCCAAAATAAAGTCTCATGAAAGAATTAATATCATGGTTTATTATCCCTCTCATAAGTTGGCTAAAATCAGTGTGGCTAAAAGTTTCAGAGCTGTTGGTTATTTTGGTTCCTGATGTCCTTGATGTGCTACTTTGCAATATCCCATCTGAGGAGTTTCCTCAATGCATTCCTCATTCATTCTTATGTAGCTGAAGCTGCAAGCATGTGGGAGATGCCTGCTATAAATCTCTGACGAAAGAGCTTTGGAAAAATATTTTTGCAAGCAAGGATCTAATTAACTGCAACAGACGTTTGCCACATTTTTTAAAAGAATGAGTGATTACATGAGTTTAATGTAAAACCAGTGGAACTAATCATACAGAATTTCATTTGAACCGGCACTTTCCCTTTTGTCTTGCTATAAGCTGCCACAGCTGGTGGTCCAAAGGCAAACAGGCAGCTGAATAGCTTGGTCTGCATCTTGGCAACATGATTCTTCGAATGAGGAGCGTGGCCGGAGTTAGAAATCTTTTTGGCTCCTTTCATCACTTGATCTTTACTGGATCAAAAACTGCAGTACCCTTCTCAACCATCAGTAGTGGTGGTGCTGCAGCACATCAAAAGTTCTTTTCCACTTGTAAGCTGAACCTAAAGCCCCTCTTCAGTTACATAGGCACATAAGCCTTATACTTAGACCATCAGCCCACCTAGCTCGGTTTGGCAGCTGCTTTTCAGGGTGTCAGACAACGGTCTCTCCCAGCCCTATCAGGAGATTCTGAAAAAGAGATGTGGCTCCCTAGACACAGTCATGGCTGCCACCAGGAGGTTACATCAAGTTGCACACAATAAAGTTAATGTAACATGAGTTGCATTTCCGGCAAAATATTTTCTGCATTAGGTTAGTGGTGCATTTCAAAAGTTGCATATAATTCTGACAAGCTTATCTCTAGTTCCCACTTACCTCCCCTGCTCTGCCCTCTTGCTTGTTGGATATGGTTCTTTTTCTTCTTCCCCATCAGTTTTGGCCCAATATGATATGAAGAAGACCTTGAACCCGGATGAAGCTGTTCTGAAAAGGGAAACAGAGATTCCTCCAACCAGGAGCCAAAGGGATTAGGTGTGCTTGTTCCCTTGGGTTGTGGTCACAGTTGGATGAATTTAAATCCCACATTTTCCGCTGTCCCTGGGCGATCTTAAAATGCTGGCATTTTAAGATCGCCCAGGGACAGCGAAGGACTTTTCCAGGACCTCTTCCCAAGGCGGGCAGGGGGCAAAAGTCTTTGCTCCCCCCTGCCTACCTTTCCTTTAAAAGCCCCCGGAAAGGCAGGCAGGGGGGAGCAAAGACTTTTGTCCCCCGCCCGCCTTCGGAAGAGGTCCAGGACCTCTTCCGAAGGCGGGCGGGGGGCAAAAGTCTTTGCTCCCCCCTGCCTGCCTAACCGGGGGCTTTTAAATTGCCCCGGGACTGTCCGGGGCGATTTAAAAGCCCCCGGATGGCTTTTGAAGGCAGGCGGGGGGGAGCAAAGACTTTTGCCCCCTGCCCGCCTTGGGAAGAGGTCCTGGAAAAGTCCTTCGCTGTCCCTGGGCGATCTTAAAATGCTGGCGGGCGACAGCGAAGCCTTCGCTGCCGCCCGCCAGCATTTTAAGATCGCCCAGGGACAGCGGAAAAGTCCTTCGCTGTCCCTGGGCGATCTTAAAATGCTGGCGGGCAGCTTTGCTGCCGCCCGCCAGCATTTTAAAAGCCCCCGGGACTGTCCCGGGAAGGCAGGCGGGGGGGGGGAAGCAAAGACTTTCGCCCCCGCCAGCCTTCAGAAGAGGTCGGGGGACAAACTGTCCCCAGACCTGGTCTGAAGGCGGTTCGGTTTCCATAGGAACGCATTAATTGATTTTTAATGCATTCCTATGGGAAACCGTGCTTCGCAAGACGAAAAACTTGCAAGACGAAAAGACTTGCGGAACGAATTAATTTCGTCTTGCGAGGCACCACTGTATTTGGAAAAGTGAGAATTTTGAAGGATGGCTAAATTTCACAAAATGCTAATTTGATAAATACAGCTTTAAATGTGAGCTGAGTCGATTTTCTCCCCATCCCTAATTTACAGACTTTGAATATTCAACACCACTATTTAGACCCTTAAAGGCAAAGAGACAGGTAGAACCAGTGTGTATTTGTATTTTGTTGATTAAATTGTTATTTCTTCTTGTTCAAAGCTGGCAGCATTGCCAATTAAGGGAAGAAATGCAGCTGATGTTCCAAAAGTGCAAAGCCGCATAGTCTTCAGTAGTAAATATCACCACCAAGACATGTGTCCCACTTATTCCTTAGTTGGCCCAGCCCTATTAATTACTCAAGTTTTATTTCTACTTGATGGCTACCTGCTTTGGTTTTAAGATGCTCATTGTCTTCTTCTCATTTTTTAAACTCCCCGCGTATGATAGTCCTCCTGTTAAGTCTTCTCCTCTCCCCTAAGATTATGAAAATGCTAAAGCATGAATGGGAAGGAGGGAAGAAGCACGGCTGTTCCTAACCCACTTGCACCAAACTGGATCTGGATCAGTCAAGACTTAATAGAAATGTGTTCCAGATGTTGAAAAAAAAACTATAGATATGTAAAGGAAAGCAGATGGAGGATTTAAATGCAATTGGAATGATTCCATATCTGGGTGTGTTTTTTTTAATGGAATGAAAAGAAATCTGGGGAGAAAAATATTTCAACAAGCTGATAAATCACTCCACCAGATATTCTGTCAACAGAGGTTTAAAACATCATTGAGATTTCCGTGGAAGAGGCAAAGTGGATGCCATAAACCTGTTGACGATCCCCCAAGAATATGTAAGTACAGTCTAGAATTGGCCACATGAGTTAAAGATCAGTTGTGCTTGGGTGAAAACCCAGTATGTGAGATACACTTAAACATAATTTTGTTGCCTTTGTTTGACTTCATCTTCCGCATTTCTCCTGCTGCCTATGACACTATTCCATCTGTTCCGTTTACTGAGACCCAGTTAACATGATTGATGGGCTTTATGTACGGTTGTGGGGAATGAGGTTGAACACAGGCAAAAGTCTGCTAAAGTAGCTTGAGACTGAAAGGCCATTCCTAGAAATATGCGCTACATCCAATGGAGATTTTATTTACGATATAAATTGCTTCTTCTGTCGGTTTCGTCATGAATATCACAGACAAATTATGAGAATTGTATTGAGAGTATAGGGGCACGGGTGGCGCTGTGGGTTAAACCACAGAGCCTAGGACTTGCCGATCAGAAGGTCGGCGGTTTGAATCCCCGTGATGGGGTGAGCTCCCGTTGCTCGGTCCCTGCTCCTGCCAACCTAGCAGTTCGAAAGCACCTCAAAGTGCAAGTAGATAAATAGGTACCACTCCAGCAGGAAGGTAAACGGCATTTCCATGCGCTGCTCCGGTGAGCCAGAAGCAGCTTACCGTAGTCATGCTGGCCACATGACCCGGAAGCTGTTCACTGGCTCCCTCAGCCAATAAAGCGAGATGAGTGCCGCAACCCCAGAGTTGGCCACGACTGGACCTCATGGTCAGGGGTCCCTTTACCTTTATTGAGAGTATATGTAGGCAAAAATTGAAACCAGCTTCTTTAAAACACCCACCATCCTCACCCTCTTTGTTTCTCTCTCTGATTTTAATCCTTTTTGATCCAGAAGCATACGGAATAGACTCTAAGATGAACAGAAACCAGAAGCTTGATGTATTTGGGGTTGTCTATTTGGGATATACAGGACTAATAAGCACCTGCACTTTATATAAATGGAGCTGTGAAATAAAATAAAAATATCAGCAGAAATTGCCATAATATTAGATCATTTACACCACAATTCTGTACATGCTTACTCACAAGTAATCCTACCTACAATCACACACACACAATAACAGAATGGGTGAGTTCAAAACATTTCAGAATGGTCAACCTTTTACCACAGTATCCAATGTGGTGCCCTGCATATATTATTGCAGACAGCTAGACCAGTGGTCAAGGAAGATGGGAGTTTTAGTATGATGACATCTGCAGCGCATCAAGTAGGCTACCCCTGCTTTCTACTGTAAAATAATACATGGAATATGAAGTGGTCCATTTTTACGGGGAGTGGGGAGTTCTTATACTTGACACTCCCTTGGAGTATCTTATTATTCCAAAGAACAGAACAGCTACTGGACATAAGAAGCATTTCCACTTTAAAGCCAAAGTCCTCCCTCCCAGCCAAGCATAATATGGAGATCAATTCTGTGTGAAGTAAACGTGATGGAGGATAACCAATCTTGTTCGGAAGGTTCAACACTGGGGTGGATTTCGATCCATGCTTTGGACTCAAGAGGAGTGTGTGAACCAACCTGCCTATGGGTCTTTCTCAGAATAACGGTGTTGCTGCTGATTAAAAAATGGAAGGGAACTCTGTGCACAGATTCTTTCCTACCACATCATTTCTGGTTTGTGATCAGACGCCGCAGTGGTGTTCTGGTCCAGGCACACTGTTCCCAATCCCACCTCTCCCACCCTCATTATTACAATCACTTAAAATGTATTCCCCAGCTGACAGCGGATGCCTCAAAGAACAGATAAAAGTGTCCCTTGAGCTCGCTTAGAATTTAATGTGTACGAGCAAAGTACTTTCCTGTGGCCAGACTTTGATATTTTATGACTGAGGTTCACTTCATTTTACTGTTTAGCCAGCACAATTTGTTCCAGCTGGAGATTCTCATTTGGATTACCCAAGGAGAGTGGCTGACATTGTCCTGTGTTCATGCCACACATATTTTGACATGAGTATGTTGGGTTGGATCCAGGCTACGTTAGTTGTACTCATATCCCACTGACATCAATGAGACAGACAAGGCATTATTTAATGTGCCCTGCTGATTCCGATGGAAACTAAGTGCAACTAAAAGTCTGGGTCCAAAAGCAATCATAAAGCAGGGAACCTTTAAAAATATCTTTCCCATAGACAGCAATAGACATTACTCTTCTTCTTCCTCCCAGAACCCAATTAATCTTTCCTGGACACACATTCTTTCTCTCACTCATCCTCTTCCCACTCATCCAGGCACATAAAAAGATCACATTAATTAATGGAAAGAAGATAAATAGTCAGGAACAAAGTAGGGGATGAAATGGGGAGAGAGAGCTTGTCATACGGAGAGAAATGAGCACTTTCTAAAGTTAAATTCTGAGAGGTGGGGAAGGGGATCAAAGGCATGGATTGGCAACAGGTCCCAGCAAGTTCAATGGGATTTGCCTGTAAATCAGAACCCCCCCCCACATGTAACCAGTGCAGAGCTGAAAAGAGTCCTTTTGTTGAGCCCCTTGCTCAAAGGCACTGTTCCTCCTGCCCCCACACCACTGCCACCATCGTGATCAACACAATGCCAGCAGCAGTGAGCCAACTGCTTTAGCTGAGATTCCTGCATTGCAGGAGGTTGGACTAGATGAACCATGGGGTCCCTTCCAACTCCACAACTCTATGATACCATGACTGTATGAACAGAGCATCCCTGTGTAAGTTTAACCTCTGGAAGATCAAGCTAGTGACACCATACAACTTAATAAGGAACTTTAGTTCAGTTGAAATTCATTATTTTCAGAAATTGGGGGGGGGGTGTCTACTGGCTGGTTATTGACTCTTTTTGGGGAAACAGATCCACCCTATTAGAGTTGCTAGGCACATTCCCTAAAGTGGAGGAGGATACGGAGTGTCTGTGTGCATATATAGGAGGGGGGGAGGTTTTGCATTCCAGGGAAATGAGCTGCGGAAACTGTAGAACTAGGACTCCATGGGAACTTTTAAAATGATAGACTCACATTCTTCTCCCCCGTGTAAATCAATCATTTTTCTGACATAGGACGGGTACCCTTTTTTTCTATCTGCCATTCATTAAGTCCGGAGACACAAAAGGATAGCTAGTATTCTCTTATTGTCTCAGCATTACGTTTGTGAAGACAAACACAAAAATGCCACTGTTTAAATAACTCGGTGCATAATATTTAACATCATATTAAAAAGTGTGATACTCCCCCCCCAAAAAAAAGAGAGGGCAAAAGAGGACATGACCAATTTTGCATAAAATCTTCACACACAAACAAATCTGTAAATAATTACTGTAAGTTACGCAAATATATAACAAATCTCCCCAGAATGGGGAACAAGACTGTGTGCAGATGGCCCATGTGCCTATTGGTGCCTGCAGGGTCTGCTGTTCTGATGTTGATGGGCAACTTTAAGGCTCTCCTTAAACCCAGCCAGATGGGCAGGGTATAAATAATAAAGTTATTATTTTTATTCTTATTGTTGTCATTTATCTTTAAACAGGGCATGGAGTGAACAGGTGTTCAAATAAAAGACACCTAGGACTATTCTCTTACAGGTCTTCTGACAGTGGACTCTGTAAAGTACGTCTAGTCTAGCTAACTGGTACGTAAATATTTTAATTGCAAGCAACTACAGCAGCAATGATTGACTCATGCCCCATTCAGTCAGATCCTAATTATTTGTATTTCATTTTTTTATCAAAAACATTTATAACGTCCCACTAGTTCTGCATACAAAGCAAGAAACACAGTGGTTAAAACCACAATGAAAACAGACAGAGAACTCAAATATATTTGAAATCAGAGCCTGTTGCAAGTCAACTAGTGTCCACATACTAAGAATGTCTCTGCCTAGGCGTGGGCAAATCTGTAAATTTCAGTTCCTCTCAGTTTCTCATTTTAATGTATATTTATCCTAATGTATACATTTTGCAAAGCAATTTCCTTTAATATGGTGCATTTTCATATTTTATTTTCGTTAATATATGCATTTATTTGCAGATGACATCTTAGTATGTGCATGGTACATGGCTGGAGAACTGCATTGCAAAATTCAGATATGTGCCAGTCCAAAACATTT
The DNA here is from genome assembly GCF_964234715.1 of Podarcis melisellensis. Lineage (NCBI taxonomy): Eukaryota > Metazoa > Chordata > Lepidosauria > Squamata > Lacertidae > Podarcis > Podarcis melisellensis. The sequence continues at coordinate 5,157,916 of NC_138542.1, read as the reverse complement.
GCTTATTGTTTCAGAAACTGCAAGATAGGTAGGTTTGCCTTTAAATATGAACTGAAATGGATTTTTTCTCCAAACTCTACCTCTCCTCCAAAAGCAAAACAGAGCTGTTGATTGTCTGATAAATATATAAACCATGGGATTGTCCTTGGTGGAAAAGGTCAGCTGGAGCATTTGGCAAGAGCTTTGTTTGAAGTTTCCTGTGCATATTATATTTTGAAAATACCAAGCAAGGAAAAATGTCGTGGGCAAATATATTGTTTTTGAACAACTACTTGGTCTTTATATCCCTCTTCTTTCCCTCCCACAAACATATTTAATTTTATGACACTCCACTTCCTCCTTAAATTCAATTTAGATCAATTTAAGGCTATTCCACTCCTTCCTTTATGTTTCAAATAATCTCTTACCAAAAAAAAAAAAAAAAGGGTTCCAAGGAGACATAAATCACCCAAGGAGGCAGTATATAAGGAGCCATTATTTGTAAGCACAACATCCTGTTCCGTACATCACCATTTCCCCCTCCGCCCCAGGACTCATAATACAGATATATGAGGAAGCATTGGAACAGCTTTGTGAAAAACAAGCAGCGATCCAGCAAGTGAACTTTTGCTCATGATTTTAGCAGCTGAGATATACTGCTCTTTCCCTTTGCATCCATTTCCCCCTGAGCATGATTTATGGCGTGTGCATGTGTGTTTGTGTGTCTGCATTTTGGGCTTTGCACACCAAAAAAAGAACCCAAAGGCATTTTAAAGAACACTTTACAAGCCATGTGTCTCGTTTTCCAATATTAAACCCATCAGTGAATATCTCTTCAATGTAACCAAAGCAGCCATGTCTTCAGTACATTATCAACATTTTAAAGGTCCACCTCTGGCTTGTCTAAATAGACAATTTTGCATGTGAATGCGCATACACACACACACACACACACACACACACACACACACACACACACACTTTACAGCCTTTATCCTGAGTCATAAACAGGCATGTTTGAAACTGCCGCCTCCCATTTTTTTGTCTTACATCTCTCAGGCCCCATCTGTACCATACCAGTGCCCCCATCATGTTCTGGGCCCCTGCGCGCATAGTGAAATTGTGTAAAGTGGGGAGCACCCACTAAAAAGCTTCTAAGAAGCCTCTAAATGCCTATTTTTGCCTGCTCTCCAGCTCTCTCTCCCACTTCCTCTCCAATCCAGACCAAAATATCTAGAGTTGAAGCTTTGGGGTTGGCTGGGGGCTGGAGGATGTGCAGGAAAGCTGCTGCTGCTGCACTACCCCACATGTCAGCTGTTAGGCGGGGAGGCTGAGCAACCTAAACAAAGACCTGCTGTGCCTCAGGTCTCTTTGGGGCTTCCTCCACCCCCACTGATGTCCTCTTTGGGCTCCAGGGAGGGTCTCTTCACAAGCCGCAAGAACTCTCCAGCTCTCTCCTACCATTTCCTCGCATGACCTGCAGGTATAGGGTGGTATACAAATTTTATTATTATTAATAGGTATTTCTTTCCAGGTGTAGCACATAAACATGGTCACACATGTAAGTGGGGGGATGCATCATATCACTTCAGACATTCATGACTTCTGCCAAAGAACCATGGGAAGAGTTGTTTGTTAAGGGTGCTGGGAGTTATTAGGAGACCCCTCTTTCCCTCAAAATGTAGTAAGATATTTCTCCCTGTTGTGGCTGCTCATTTCTGTTGCAGTTTCGGATTTTGGTCTGCCAGTGGTTCTTATGGGTTCCCAAGAGTCAGTTGTTTTCGTTTAGATTGATGTTTAAGAGGAACTTACCTATTTGTTCTGGGCTGCTATAAGAAATGGATTTTTAAATTGTATATCTGGTGATGTTTTTCTGACGTAAACTGCTTAGATATTTTTTTGAAGTATGAAGCAGTGTACAAGTTGTCACCTTCTCTTCCTTCTTCACCTGGAGCCATATTTATTTCTCTTTGTCTCCACTTGCTTCAGTTTGCCCCAATTCACTTTGGACTGACTTGAAGATGAACCTTGATTATCTTTCTCCCATATTGAAAATACATTTTCCGTTCCATTCTGAGGCTTTCCTGCCAGCCAGCCCCCTGATCCCCAAACACCCTCCCTGCCAGATTCCTGCTCCTCAAAAATATATTCTCCCTTCTCCTTAATGCTTTATTTTAGCCTGTGGCTAAAATAAAAGTCTGTCTGTTCTGCCTTGCCTACCAGGTTGCAAGGCCCAATAGCCCATGGGAGATGTAGTTCACCCAAAAGCCAATTCAATTTCAGTCATCCTCAAAAGATCTATATCTTCCACGGTCCACCAGACCTCAAGCCCTCCCACACTATGTAGGAATGAGCCAACATGCCAACAAGTTTTTGGGAAGAGTTGGGGAATTGGGAAGAGAGATACCTCCCTTTCCCCCTCTTTTGAGGTGAGCTTTTGCAAGCCCCAGTAGTTCCTTGGAGAATTTCACCAGCATTCCTGTTGACATGACTAGAAAACAAAAAAGACTGCAGTAGCCACACAAGGTTTGTGAGCTCATCCTTGGATATTGGATATTGGGAGAGATACTTCTCCACATCCAACACTGCCACACACTGACCCTGGGCTCTGCAGTGTAGCTAAGTCCTATTTAGTACCTATTTCTGTCCAAGGGTTTCTCTCGGAAGAAGGCAACATAATGCTCCAGAGGTCAGAATTCAACAAGCTATCGTGCACCTCAATTCAGCTAGTGTGAATGAGCTGCAAATGATAAACTGACACTAATTAACCTCAGGTTGACAGGAAGTGGTGAAACTGCAGTAACCTGATGTTTTATAGTGAAGCAGTTCTCACTCCTTCAAATAACAGTGAAATCTACCCTCAACATACTCTTCTTTGGCTGAATAGCTCAAAGCCTTTTTTTTTGCCACTTTAGGTATCACTCCTGCCCCCTCAATGAGAAAGCAAGTGAATGAGGATAGACTCTAATGATCTACAGTCATGCTATATTACGGATAGGCTAGCTGAATAAGATTGTGAGTGGATGGGAAATGAGGTGGTTCTGGAGCCTGTACAGCAGGGTAGCCTTGCAGATGTTGCAGGACTACAACTCCCATCACCCCTGACCATTGGCAATACTGGCTGGCACTGATGGGTGTTGTAGTCCACAAATATCTGGAGGGCACCATCTTGATTACACCAATGGGGATTGTTTAAACAAACAAAAAACAACAAAAAACTTTCTTGCATGCTTTTATTTTCTTTTTAGATAACAGCAAAAGCATCAGCTGAGCAAGCAAAACCCCATCTCCCGACAATTAGCAGCCCAGCTGCATTACCAACACAAAAAGTCAACAGATACTCATAAAATTTCGCTGAATTTAATCAGCAGAGAAATATACCCTTTTAAAAAATGGAAGAACTGATGATTTGGATCTGGTGCTATGGCTGATATGATGGGAGATATGATTATTATTATTCAGTGATCAAACTTAAGAAATGTCTGGTTTTGCATCAGCATAAGTGAATGATGCAAATGGGCATTTGATTCTGTATTGGAAATTTCCTTTTCTGCTTCAAGTCCCTTTTCCTTTTGTTTCCTGGTTTTATTTAGATTATGAGCCCAGGAGCCATATCAACAAGTGATGTATTTAGGTGGTAAAAAAGGCTGAAGTTTATGTAGAACAATAAGCTGACTCTGTGCCCTTCCTTATTGGCATTGTAAGGATAGTAGCTGGCTGACACTGGAGTCGAGTGTTTGCTTCTTTTTCACTTTTGGCTCTAATTCTCTAGCTTCCCTTTGTCACAAACAGAGAGAAAACAACCCCACTTGCATTCTTAAGTTGTAACTCAAAGTCATGTGGAAGGGTTGTGACTCAGGAGTAGAGCACCTGCTTTGCATGCAGAAGGTCCCAGGTTCAATCATTGGGATCTCCAGGTAGGACTGTAGAAAGCCTTGTCTGAAACCTTGGAGAGAGCCGCTAGAGTGTCGAAATTACTGAGCTACATGGACCAGTGGTCTGATTGGTATAAGGTGGCTTTCTGTGCAGTTCTCATGTCACTGTTGTTGGCATCTGTCTGTCTCAAGAGACAATGGAGTGTGCCTCTGTGGGTTAAGGCAAACCGCTTCGTTAGCAGCACTGAAGTGACCTCCCTGAGATGCAAGCCTGGGCTGAAGGTCCTGGGTTGCCCAGATGTTGAGACCTCTTCTTGGCTTCGCTGATGTGCTCCAAAGGAAAGCAGAGCAATACGTTTGGCTGCAGGAGTTGTCAGAAGGTGTACAAGGCACCATCCAGCTCCACTCCAGATTTGTGTAGGGTTTGCTCCTTAGCCTTTATTTTTCTCCTGAAGACATCAAACCAGGAAATGGAGCTTTTGGATTGCGTTTTCCTTCTCCTAGATGAGCTGCCTTCCCAGGTTAACGAGCCCCATCTGCCCCTCACTTCTCTCCATAGCACATACAGAAACTGCCTTTTTGATTGTTGGGTCCACTGTTGATTTCATCCACTCAATCTGCCAGAACCTGTCTTTGCATGCAGGAGGAAGTCCCTAACTCACCACAGATTGGAGACCCATTGGCTACCTGTGGTTATTTTCACCCCCTCCCATTGTGAGAATCTCTTGACAATGTTTTCAGAAAGGAGAGGGCAGAATCTGCTCATCGCTTCTTCCGCTCCTGCCTGGCTCTGTGGGAGTCTGAGTGTTATCTGTGTAGAGATAGGATGACTGCATAAGAACTGTAACACTCATGCAGTCCAGAAGCCTCCTTTAGTCTTTTAGTTTATTTTTAGTTTGCAGTAGCCGTAAGAGAATAAAGAAGTTATGCTTCAGAGCTTTCGTTCGTGTAGTTCATATTCTGCTGAGTTTGGTGCTCACAGCTCAAGGTTGTGGGTCCGTTGCACTGAGACCTGCTCTCCTGCAGTGGAAGGTCTCTGGAAGTGCTTCCCAGTTTGCCTCGCCCAGTCGGGGCAGAAGAGGTGGAGCCCAGTCGTTGGCATCGGCTCAAAAGCGAAGCTGACACTACCTTCACCTGGTTTAGCCGGCCTTTTGAGCCATTCCTGGGGTGTGGCCACTGTCACGAGGAGCCACAGGTGGGAGCTGAATGCAGGGTGGGCACCAAAGGTGGACATCTCCCAGAAGGATCATGACCTGCCCACCACCAGAGGTGCTACCCCTACCCCTCTCATGTCACAGTTGGTCATTATCTACATTCACGTAGGTTTATTTAATTTGTCAATTGTCAATCACCTTCCCTAACAAAAAATTCCAATAGAATAAGAATAAGGGTACTTGTTAGCCACCAGGCCAGACGTTCTCTTACATTATGATTAAGACTGAATTCAAAATTCACCTTTAAATGTGAACTGAATTTAATCCCCCCCTAACATTTTAAAGCGACACAGTCATTCTATGCACCTCCCTTGTTGTTGTATCCTTTATTTCATTTATTTATGAACCATAAAATACCCCAAAATGATTTAACAACAAAAACAACAGCAAAACAAATATCAGGACAATTTTAGTCCAACTGGGATAATAAATCTCCACCCACAATGTTTATTTGACGAGGAAGGTTTTCTACACTGATGTTTTAGTTGAGGCAATTTAATTCTATTTGCATTAAATTTGCATTTTAAAAAAAATGTATTCTTGTATTCTAGTGTTCTCAGTCTGCAAGCTGCCTTGGGGGCCCTTTGGGGAGCTGAAAAACAGGGTAGGCATTATCTAAATAAATAAATAGTTTAGTATTCACAAGCGACAATTTTGGATTCCCTTTCTTTCCCCCTTTAAATCTAGTTACATGAAGGGTTTGATTCATTACACCCTTTTGTCCAATTTATCCATTCCTTGTGCAATGCATCCAGGGATTCTTCTCACTGTTGCCTCCAAAAAAACACAATACATCCCAGACTAAGTAAAATATCTAAATGAGATAAACGTGAAAGGGACTAAAAATTATTTATCGTACACTGTGGTAACAGGGTGTGTGTGTGTTATCTCTATCCAATCTTCACCGAACAACTTCTCCATAAAACCTTTGCTATGGAGCTATGGACACAAATACATAAACAGTTTCAGTTCTTCACAAAATTGGCAGGTCCTTTCAAGAACAAACTTATCCTATGACAAATATGCAAGTTGCAACACAAAAATTGAAACCTGTAAAAGTTTAGCTTAGCTATAAAACACAGTTTCATATTTCCAGTTCCCCAAGTGGCAGGAAGTTCCAGGGCAGCTCCACAGCATCCGTTTTTCTCTGAGAAGACGCAGAACTGGAAAGCAGAGACGTGTGGCCTTGCTGTTTCTTCACAAATACGCTGATAAGAGGCAGAGCCGTGGGAAGTCAGGCAGCGTGTTGCTGGAAAGCACAATAAATCCACAGAAGAAGCACTATAGCCTGCCCAAACTGGCCCTTTGCTAGTTCCAGAACTCTTCCCCTAGCTTTGCTTGTTGATTCTGCTTTGAAACCAAGATAAGAACGTTCTGATAGCTGCACATTGTCCATTTTTTAAATGTATTTTTTTTTTTTGCCCTTTATTATATGGTTACTATAATACAATATGCAGCTATAATCTACAAGATTGCAGCTATAACAAAGGCGGCATTTTTTCATCTCCGCCAAGCTAAGCAGTTGGCTTCCTATCTCTCTTCCCCTGACCTAGCCACTGTGATCCACACGACGGTCACCTCCAGACTGGATTATTGTAACTCGCTCTGCGTGGGGCTGCCCTTGAGACTGACCCAGAAACTCCAGCGGGTGCAGAATGCCGCCGCGAGACTCCTTACGGGGTCTTCGCTGCGAGATCATATTCATCTGGTTCTATACCAGCTGCACTGGCTCCCGGTGGAGTACAGGATCAGGTTTAAGGTGCTGGTTTTAACCTTCAAAGCCCTATAGGGCCTAGGACCCTCGTACCTACGGGACCGCCTCTCCTGGTATGCCCCACAGAGGAACTTACGGTCTTCAAATAAAAACATCTTGAAGGTCCCAGGCCACAGAGAGGTTAGGCTGGCCTCAACTAGAGCCAGGGCTTTTCAGCTGTGGCCCCAACCTGGTGGAATGCTCTGTCACAAGAGACTAGGGCCATGCGGGACTTGACATCTTTCCGCAGGGCCTGCAAGACAGAGCTGTTCCACCAGGCCTTTGGTCAGGGCGCAGCCTGACTCCCTCCTTTGGCAATCTTTACAAAACTTTAGTTTATGGTTGCCATCAATTTTGATTTTAATTAATTTTTATAATGTTTTTATAATGTTGCACTGTTTTAGTGTTGTTAGCCGCCCTGAGCCCGGCTTCGGCTGGGGAGGGTGGGATATAAATAAAATTTATTATTTATTATTATTATAAAAACACAGGTCACTACAAGTATAAAATAAGTATAATCTTGAAGTAAAATCATTCCAAATGGAACACTAAAAATTGGGGCAAAAGCGGTGGGTCCCATGGAGCAAATTTCTTTGACTGTCAAAGGGTAAAGAGGTGTGTCTTCCGCATGTGATACGTACAATACAGACACACAGCTCTGTAGGAGATCCACAGTTCAGGGACTGGCACAAAGGAAGACCTCTACCAGGCTGCCACACCTCAATGCTGCTGCTTTTTTTAATAATATTTTTTATTAATTTTCACAATTTAACATTATCATCACATAAGTATAAAAGTAAAAGTAAAAAAAGTAAAGAAAATAAAACCTTTTCACACCATAATGAATTCCTATTTTGGGATTACTTAGATCCCTTGCCTTCCCCCTACTCCCTCCCCTGGTTCTTTTGTATTTTCTTCATTTCTACATGTCAATAATTTCTTTATCTTTAATTATTTCCGAATTTAAACATTCTCCTTAATATTTCAAGTGTTTTTTAAACGACTGTATGAACTTCCTTACAACATTTTCCCTTCTTTTTTATATTTGTTGTCGACTTGATTTCTAATTCTTCCACTTAATTTAGCCATTTTGGCATATTCCATTAATTTAAGTTGCCTATCTTCTTTGGAGAAGATTGGCCACACCTCATACTTCTGAGGGTGAGGAATTACCAAGAGAGACCCCTCTGTAGGTGGTTGAGAGGCTGGCAGGTGGCCTTTCAGGTATTGGGGGCTGAAGTCATTTGGGGTTTTGAACATGAATGGGATCGCCTTGATTTTGCCCTGGAAAATTTTCCTCTGGGCAGCAGCTAAAGCATTGAGTCTCTGCCACTTCTAAGAACTGCTTGAGCTGGCAGTGACTTTTCCAGAACAGCCAAGTCCTTGCTGCTTTCAGAGGTATTTTCAGAGCTGAGTTGATCTTTGCCAGTGTATAAGAAAAGCAACAGCAATACCAAACTACAACTCTAGCTGAATTAATCCCAAGTTGCATTTAATTAATATATATTTTAAATGGGGAAATATCTTGCCGCACACAAAAGGCCTTTTGCCGTGAAGCTTTGAGTGATATGCTGCTGTACAGTATTGCCGGGTCTGCAGCAGAGCTGCTTGACAGACCCTACAGGTTATTGCTGCAAGAAATCTTGATGAGCAGACAGCAGAATGTAGGTTACATTAAAACCAATAATGAAAGCCTGAGCATAACGTCCTTTGTGACCAGAATTGCTATTGATCCCACATGCCCATCAATCGTCCTCTGCTCTAGATACTATGTCCATTCCATATCACTTTTCCAGTTCCCTGTATTCTAAATTTGGTCATTGGGCAGATGAGTTGCAGCGTAATGGACCAGAGTTGTCAACTAATGGTGATGAAGGAAATAACGGGTTCATTGGATAAAGCATCACAGGAAATGTCAAGGAAGAGATTAGCTTGTAAGAAATTGATCTTTTAGTGTGGCATAATCTTCCTTCTGGAACTTCCTGCCTACTGATGACATCAGGCACGTAGGTGCCTTTGCCATTCTCTTTTGGGTGCCTGCTTAAAACATTTTTATTTAGGCAGGTATATCTAGATGTGTGGGAACACGGGTGGCGCTGTGGGTTAAACCACAGAGCCCAGGACTTGCTGATCAGAAGGTTGGCGGTTCGAATCCTTGCAATGGGATGAGCTCCCATTGCTTGGTCCCTGCTCCTGCCAACCTAGCAGTTCGAAAGCACGTCGAAGTGCAAGTAGATAAATAGGCACCACTCCAGCGGGAAGGTAAACGGCATTTCTGTGTGCTGCTCTGGTTCGCCAGAAGCGGCTTAGTCATGCTGGCCACATGACCGGGAAGCTGTACGCCGGCTCCCTCGGCCAATAAAGCGAGATGAGTGCCGCAACCCCAGAGTCGGCCACAACTGGAGCTAATGGTCAGGGGTCCCTTTACCTTTACCTATCTGGATGTGTAGAAGTTTCATGTGTTTTATTTCTTTTTAGCTACTGCTGATTTTAATAATCTTCTGTGAAGTTTTTAACACATTTTAAAACTACTTTTTTATCAATAATGTTAATGTTTTAAATGTTTATAAATTTCTTAGAGGTCTTGGAGATTTATTTTTATTTTGTACAATCAAGCAGGGTATAACTTTTTGTAAGTAAGTAAACAAAACAAGCTGTGCTGCTACTACCCAGTTGCACAATAAACAGATGTTTGGGGCTCATCGAGGCTCTTCATATACAACATTGGGAATATGTTATTAAGATGAGAAGGGTCTCTGTAGCTAAAGTGACCAGATGCAAAGGACGACAGGACTTTCCCCCCTTTGGAACTTTTTTAGATGACAAGGGAATCTGGCATGAGGGGTATGCCACTCAAGTACTGCTGAAATTCTCCCTTCTGCACCCTATTAAAAGGGAAGGTACCTATCATCCTTGTTCATTCTGTGTTTGCCCTGCAAATTTATTATCAGGTGCTGGGGAGGCGGGCCTTTCACTGGCAGAAATTAGGAGCACGCTGGACCACTGACATCTCTTGTTAAAGGGATTGGGTGGTAGATGGTGGGAAGTATTTCTGTCTAAGGCTTTAGAGCAGTGATGGGAAACCTGTGGCCTTCCAGATGTTTCTGGGCTACAACTCCCATCATCCCTGATCCCTGTCCATGCTGCTTAGGGCCGATGGGGACTGGAGTCCTACAACATCTGGAGGACCACAGGCTCCCCATTCACTGCTTTAGAGTGTCACTGCTATTTAGAATAGGCAATAAGCAGACCAATGGTTAGAGAGTCAATAAAGAGCAACTTCCCAACTCTTCAACACCAGCTGCTGGCCATTGCAGTGGGCAGAGTGCCGTTGCATTGATGTCCAGCCTGCAGGCTCCCCATGCACATCTGTTTGGCCACCATGAGAACAGGATGCTGGACCAGATGGGGCATTGGCCTGATCCAAGAGACTCACCTTATGTTCTTAAAGTGAGGTTTTAATTTTGGGGCTCTGTTGATAACATATAAGAATGATCTCGGTTCTCTTATTTTCAGAGTCATTAATCTACATTTCACCAAAGTTCACTTTTGTCTTTATTCTGCTCCTCTTGAAAGGGATGCTAGAGAATTTTGTCAGAAATGGAAATGTGAGTGGAAATGGTTGCAATTCACATGTTCACATGTCCACCCGAGATCAGGAACAAAAATCGGGCAAGTGAATATAAAGTGGTATTTGCTACCATTGTTTTTTATTCTTTCTTGAAATCATTTTTATTGATTTTACAAATACGAAGTACAGATAAACAATTTAAAAACAAAACAAAAACCTATCTTTATAAAGAGATTCTCTGAGTCTCGGGACTGCCCCATCCCCTCCACGGGGTCTCATTTTAAACATCTGCAACTGCATATCCATCCATACTCCAATTTTTATAGCAAACCATATTATCCATAGTGATTTTTATGCTACAAATGAAATAAAAATCCTGCTCTTGTTTCCATTTGCTTACAGTGGTCTCCTAAGTAACTTGTAGTTTTTCCCCATTCTGCTACTGTTGTTTTTTCAGTGCACAGACATTACAAAATGAGGCCATTTTCCACATAGGTTTTGATGTTTCCCTTTCAGTGAGACAAATAATGTAGGGTCTAGCAGAAGCCAAACTGTAGTGGAACAGAAACAGTGCTGATCTTAATGCACACAGGGTGGGGTGAAAATTGCTGCCTAATTACATCCCTGCTTCCTCATCACTATTAACCCTGGCTGAGAGGCAAAATCAACCACCGCTGCATGTATGTGAAACTGAGCTCTGGTGATCAGTGAAGGGTTTAGAATTACACGTGCAAAGCATGAATGGTTTTATATACATGGTAAAAAAGTGTGTGAATTACTGAATGGCCAGTTCTCTCCTCCAAGTACCATCGGCCGATAGTCCGCTCTTCTACCCAACAGCAGTGACGTGTTCCTACATACAAATTTTATCTGCACTGCAGAAATCATGAACAAAGTCATTTCTGGAAATTTAGAATAAAACTAAACTCCTCAATAATAATCTGGGAAGTGACTAAGCCAGCTGATTGATCAATTAATTAATTAGGTGACTCTGGTTCTACTATGTCTTAATTAACAGCTTGTAATTTAAGCTTTTAGAAGTCTAATTTTTTTGCATTATATCCACAATTACCACAAGATGTTCAAGCAGACATACTGCAAGAGCAGCTGGGAATTGTATAAAGAATTATCTTCCAATTACATCCTTCTGAGCTGCTCTCACATAAACTGAAATTAATGCAACACAATCAGGTGGGTGGCTGCAAAACCTTTTCAAGCATTTTTTTTTTTGCTTGCAATTCTGTTACTATATTTCGTAGTGGAATTAACTTCTGAACTGAAAAGAGGAAAACATACCCTGCAACCAAACAACTACATGGTCAAGTGCTAGGATTGAGATTTGGAACACATAGTTGTTGCTATTTGCTCTAGGCTAGACACAACTGATATGTGCTCAGGTAAATGGTTCCTTCCTTGCCCACGTGGCTCTGTCATGTTAGCTTGAGAGAACTTAGAAGGATGCACATCCACAAAATTCTCCCTGCATCAAACAGTATGGGAACTCGACAATTCTGCATGTAGCTTACAGGCAATAGATGAATATCACCAGGTGTCACCAAACTGGAAGCCCCCTTGGTAGAGAAGGAGAAGGGTTGCAGGACTCTACCTCAGGGGTGGTGAACCTTTTTGAGCCTGAGGAGAGCATTCCTTTCTGGGCAACTTTCCAGGGGCCACATGCTAGGGGTTAGTGGGGCCAGAAGCAAAAGTGAGCAGAGCAAGGAGCGTGAGCTTTCCCTTTATACAGCAGCCTTCTTTCCACACACGCTCCTCTTTGTCTGCCACCCAGGCCAGCAAGAGGCATTGTCAGAGCTTTAGGAAACTTTCCAGCCAGGCAAAAACCCTAAAGAAGGGTGTGAAGCACAGAGGGGCATGGCCTATAGAGGGAGGAATGGCTCTGTATGTGGGAAATCTCAATGGCAACATAGAGGAGCTTGCAGAGCTGCATTTGTCTCATGGGCTTGTGGTTGCCCACCTCTGCTGTGCTATTTGATCTTGTCATTTTTGTTTGCCAAACCACAAAATCGACAACATCTCTGTACTGCATGTGTGAATGCGTGCACATCCTTCCAAGCTGCACAGGGTTGTGGGGAAAGAAGAAAATGCGGAAGGTGGGGGAAGTCATTTCAGTTGCAGTGTGACTTACATGCAAATTGATGAAGTGCAACTCATTCTGGCTCTGTTCATTCTCCTGGTGGGATGCAGTACTAGCAACAAACATCAGTCTATTTGCATATCACGAAATGACGAAAGGTCTTTGCCAAACTCTGGTTTTACGTAGAAAGTAACTTATGTCTGCTTTGTCTTTCCCAGCATTATAGCACCATATTTTCCCTGGGAAATCTGGATAATCGTAATAAATATTGTCATGATGCACTCACTTTTTTATAGCTGTTGTAAGTAAATAATACAAACTAGAAAATGACAAACAGCAGACAGAAAATGCCTTGGGGACTATTACTGCTCAGATATTATCTGCTTGCATGTTGTTCACTTTGAAGATGGTTAAACAAAGATGTCACACGTTGGAAGAAAGCAACAGTGGCTGGTGTGGTGCTACAGCTTATCTGGACGTGGTTAGAGTGGGGTGGAGCAACAAGGTTGGAGCTGTGTAGACACACCAACAAAGCCTATTTGGTGCTCCTGTCAGTGTGTCCACACATCCCCAACCTTGTCACCCCGCTGCTCCACAGGTCTACCCCACCACACTAAAGAACATGAAGTATTTTTTAATAATTAAAATGTTATCCTTATGTAGATAAGGAGGCAATGGAAAGAGTCCATGGAGGTGAAATTGTTGCATATTTTTTACCACACCACTCTAAAGCTGCACCCCTAAAGTCTGGTCCAAACAGATCTATAGATAAGCTTCTATTTGATCTTTAAATTGATTTTTTTGCATGCCAGTAATTTGAGAAATCAGATCGCTAGGCCATATTATGAGCTACAGAATCAACATGGCAACCCACCAGTACTGTATATAGAAGTGTGAATTTGATTCTATTCTTCACTTTGTGGAAAAGACAGGGTGATTGTTTTTGGGGTGGTGTGATTTTGGAACTAGGTAGCATAGCTGATGAAATTCAAGAGAAAACTGATACATGATAGGATATACATCAGGTTCCAGTTTTTGATCCACCAGCAAAATGGGAGATGAGGCAGGCATGGCTTCTTCAACAGATTTCACTTGTGTCTTTTCATTTGCTTCTTTTCCCACTTGCTATGGTGAGCAGGTGGGATGTGAATGAAAGAATCATAGAATGACAACAGCTGATACATCTCCCATGCCGTTGTGGATTTAAAGGAAAATAGCAAATATCCAAGTTGGTGATTGAAGTTTGAGCAGAAGTGTTTGGTTTGGGTGTAGTCAGGTATGTTTTGAGACGCTATATTGTTGTTCTCAGTGCTGCCTGTGTGCCTGCTTCTGCACTTTTGCAATACCAAGGGAATAAATTCAAATCTCTTCACATTTAAATGCATATCCTAGTGTAAATTGTGCATGCAACTGCATATAGTAGTAAAATTAATATACAGAAATTCTATTAGGAGAAAATGCTTTACAAAAATATGTATGTTAAGCAAAATTGTGTACCAACACATGTCTGTTAGGAAAGATTTACACTAAAATGCTGATGGATTTTTCACCAGGACTTCCACAAAACCGAATGGAACTGAAGAAAAAAAAGAGAGAGAGGCGGAAAGAAACTGAAATGGACACCTTCCCTCATTCCAAATGAAGAGAAAATCCAGTGAGATGAAACAATTCTTGTTCAAGATGAAGCTCAGTTCTAAGGTGAATTTTGTATGCTGGTGGAATTTTCCTTGGAAAATGGCAGCTATGACATTTCCCCCTTGAAAGCCAGACACCTGACAGAAAATATCTTAGTACAGAAGCAAGGAGGTTTGGGCTGGGTGGGGGTGGGGGGATACAGAGGGAGTAGAAAGCATGCTTTATATAGAATACAGACGTTGCAGCATGTCAATACTTAGAAGTTGACTCTATGGTTCTGCAATATTGATTTCTATTGTTGTATTTTTATAGCTACTGTGTTATAAGATTAAAAAAAATTGCCACTCAGCATCTACTTTCTCCTTGGGAGGAATTGCAACATATTCTGCTGACATTAAAGAATCTACTGTTTTGCCATACCAGTAAAATGGATTTATATTATATACTAGTTCTGCTGTGCACTTGATGCTCTATACGATTAAGAAAATTGTGGTATGATCAGAGGCTACCAGATAAAGTCTTATTAGAAGCAACTTAGCATCCTTTTTCAGTGTCCTCTCTTACAGAGTTCCAGCTGACATTAAGGTGATAGATTATATCCTCCTACAAGAATTGACTTTGGCTGGCTTCCAAAGCAGTATATAAATCTATATACCCTAGATGAAACTGCTCTGTGCTTTGGACATTTGCCATCTCATTCAAACAGGAAATAGCTGGAATTGCAGGGCTGGAAGAGGTCGTATGGCAGAGGGATAAAAACTGATGCAATTTTATCCTGCACCACCATATTTGAGACTTGGTCCCAATGATAAATCCTATGGATATTAAAAGTGCCATTGTGTAATCAATATGTTGAACAAAACTTATGAATGGCTACCATGGTGCCTTGTCTTTGTTTCTGAGTAGAGAATTCTTTCAGGAACGAGCACCGTGCCACCATTAGCTTGGGCACAGAATTGTCTGATAGCAGACTTTAGCCCAGAAGTGAGGGTTTATATTCTATATCCACCAAGAAAGCAGAACCAGTCCATGGGCTGGATAAGTGTCACGTTAGTTCTCAGACAGCAGAGGATGTCTATCAAGTGGGTGGCTGGTTCATTAATTCAAAGTGCTGCTTGTCTCTGCCATTTGAGCTTCTTACAACCACTCGGCTTCATTTCAGCCTGCACTACAGTGCTGGCAACACTAGATCAGCAGGTGCAGCTTTATAGTTATTTATTTATTCTTAATTAATTAGTAAACATCACTGCTTATGATCTCAGCCTGGGCCACATTCAAATAAAAAATAATTCAAGAATATGCAAAAACAGCAGTGAATAGCAGAACCATTCAAGTCTGTAAAATGGATTTGAGGTGTACTCCTTCTTAGGGCTGTTTACGTATTAGATTTGTCAGTGGTATAAGAAATTTGCAAAATTGTGCTGAGTTTTCCCATCCACCTTTGCAACATGGAATTTCCAAGGCTGCATGTTTCGGAGCGTCAGTCCCATGTGTCTCTATCCTAATTGTGCACTTAAAATGGTTAACCGTGACTGCAAGAAAGGAATGCATCATATGTTGGCAAACTCACCAGAAAGCAAGCTGCAAACTGGACTGTGGTGGACCTGGTGGTGTGACACTCACCTGAACTCTGGTCAGTTACATCTCTGCTGTTTACTGGGAGGTAGAGAAGGAGGGGAGGGGAGACAGTGAGGTCAGTGCAGTGCAAACTAGCAGAGTTAACCTGGCAATCCTGCCAGTGCATTTGCACCGCACGGACCCCATCACTGCTTCCATCTGTACCTCCTGATAAGAAGCAGTGGCACAACCCACTGGAGGTCAGGGGAGTGCTGCCACCTCACCATGTTGTCTACTGCTGAGTTCCACCTCCATGTCAAATGTGCACTTGTGACAAACCTGGGTTTGCTATACAAAATGGCATCATATAGCACAAAACAAACAGTAACTGGATAGAGGCAGTCTTCTGTGTTAGGTTAACTTTCCCCATTTTGGTGCCCTCCACAAGTTTTTGACTACAACTCTCATCAACCCCAGCCAGATGGCCAATTGACAAGAATGATGGGAGTTGTAGTTTAAAACATCTGAAGGGCACCAGATCGGGGAAGGCTGTGTTAAGAGGATGCTATGGGTACAGCTTTATATATATATGGAGTCATTGTGTAGCTTCTGGACTTCACAGCACTCCATTAGCATTTTTCAGCTCAAACAGAATTGTATGAGTAAAGGATTCCTGATGAATGCATTCTCAGAATCTGCTCCCGAAGCATTATAGTTTATGTTTGCCATCTACTCATAGGAATCAACCAGAGACATTTTGTTCCCATAAATGTTTACTGAACAGATCAGTCTGAGAGGCCTGACTGAAAGTGCAATTTCTATAACAACCATTATCCAATCCTAGTGATGCACATAATATATATGTTTGTGTGTTTTGTAATCCCGACAGATACATAGGTAAAATGTGCTGCAGCCTGAATATAACCTCAATGGCTGTACAAGACACAAAGGCAGCACCTGCAACAGAAAAGGCTGAAAGTTATATCAAGTACAATCAGGTTGCAAAAAAAGGAGGAAGCAAGAAGCCATTGCATCAATGCTCCTCCATATTAACTTGGGGGATCCTTCCTTTACTGCCAACGCAAAGAATAATGAATGAGACCAGGATTAATTACATTTTAAACAACTGTGCTAGTGTGACAAAGGTGAGGCAAATGGGCAGCAATGTTGAACACCGCTGGCAATTTGAGATAACCTTCTTTTAACCCTAATTCTACCCATTAGGAGATGTTGCGTGAGTTGGGAGACCATAAATCACTTATGAATAGTAATACGGCTCATTTATCTTTGTAAGACTTGCCATGTGGGAACCTCATTAAACCAAAGGACTAATTTACCACCATGAGGGCCAGTCTGCCTTTGGCTTTTTAAAAGGGGAGGCGAAAGGTAGGGGTCTTGTAAACTTTTGTTTTCTTAAATAGCTTTGTTTCTTCCTTCCTTGAGGGATGGGAAAATCCGTGCCAGTGTTATATGGCCAGTTTCCTTTGGAGTCGAGAGCTGGGGTGATTTCAGGGTCCCTCCTGACATGTCTGCATGCAGGAGGGTGGCTGATGTGAAAGGAGGGCAGCCAGCAGAAGACAAAAAGTCGTTTGTGGGAGCCATCCGACCTTCTCAGGAATCGTGGCTGCCACCAGCAGCAAAGCTAAGGAAGAGCATAGGTTGCTTACCACAGGGTTTGGTTCATCTACTCTGGACTAACGTCAACTCTGATTAGCTACCTTTCCCCATTTATTTATTTATTACATGTGTACCCAAATTTTCACCACCTAGGTCTCAAAAGTGGCTTAGAATGACCAAAAAAAATTCAATATGCAAAATTTAAAATGTGAATCAGGAAGCCGAATTACTTTGACCCTGAATTTGTAGCCAGCGGAAGCCCCCTTCCCAGATTAGTGGGGCTTTAAAGCCCCACCTTCATCCCTGCTGTGATGGCCCACGGGAGGTCAGAAGAAGGTTGGCAGGGCTGGGGGAGGGACATCTCCACCCAATCCAACTTCACCTGCCAGATCAGCACAAAAGGAGTTTGGATTGCTCTGTACAAATACCTGTACCAATCCAGGCAAGCTTGCCATGTTTGCAGCAAAGATATATGATGGCATGGCTTAGCTGTTAACTAAAATGTCTGCCAGGCAAATTTGGCATAAGGAAAATTAATGAAGCAAAGTTTTGAAGTGGAGAAAACTGCTCTCCAAACATGGCTGGCGTCTACAACTGGCTACAGTTTTGTCCATGGAGGATCACAGATATGTGGAGTTATTGTAGAACAATTGCTGGCATTCGCTCCTGTTTGTCCCTATGAAAAAGCTTGGCACCTTCCCTATTTAGTCTTATGAAGGAGAAGATTTGAGGTGGATTGTCAAAATGGTTTCCAATTAGAAAAATAAATTTGATTTCATCACATTGAAGGGAAAATAAAATGGCGCTTTGTAATTGGATTTTTCTCAACCTGTCAAACTGGGCTCTCACTGCTCTGTCTGTCCCCAAGAAGAAATCGTTCTAGCAATTGCAATTTTTATTAGTGCCTCTGATCAAAGCAAACTTATGGATTTAAATCGGGGACAATGTCTTTGATGGGAAATGTAAATCTGAGGACATCATTATTATCTACTGGGGGACTCTCACGCAGTGGGAGTAAAAACATAAGTTCCATCTTTCAGAGGCAGACAGGTAATTTTAATGACTGAGTTGCTAGGCAACACCCTTTTTGAAACTATGTTTTCATTTATGCAGAAGGAAAACTGGATGTCCGCCTCCTCCACAAAATCGGGAACTGCAACCACATTAACCTACGTAAAAACACCTGAGAAGGAATCAGGGCTCCCACTTCCAGAGAAAGGGAAAGTCTTCAAGGTTGCAATCCTGTGCACTTACTTGTGAGTCATTATGAGGCTGGGGGAGAAAATCGATTTGCTTTGCATTGGGCAAACCATGGCAAACCAAGGCAAGCTTACCTTATTGGGACTTTCTGAAACAATATGCAAACTGAAGCACACACCACCGTTCAAAATTCACACTTCTCCAACTTCTGCAATGCAGAATTCTCCAGTTAAGAAATCTGTACAAAATTACATATATTAGGATACTGTGCGCACAAAAATGGATATATTGGTGAAAGTAACATACAAAAATGTATTACATTAGGTGAAACTGCATGCAAAAATATGTAAATTAGGGAGAAATACTAGTGATTTTAAAGACTTTTCATAATGCAATAAAAATGTACAATAAAAATGTACTAATCTAAACAAAAATAAAAAAGAGATAGGAGGACGCAAAGTCCTTTCTCGCAGGTATGTTTACCTTAATCCTTTTCACGGTCAGAAAAAGGTGAGCCCTCCTAGCTCTCACCTGGAAGCTTTCCTTTCTTCCCCATCCTCTCACCCATGGAGATCTCCTCTTCCCTGTCCCTCACACAGGGTCCTTCATCAACTGTCCGTCACTTTCATCTGCATGCAGTTCTTGCTTCCTGATGAGAAATTAACTTTCTGGGTCCTCATGACCTCACTGGTAAGAAAGTTCAGCCCAGAGAAATGAAGAGCAAGACTCTACATGGGGTCAAGGGAGAAGGGTCACTTCTACCATACTCAGGTATGTTCTGCTTTTGGACCTCAGATGGGCGCCAACAGTGAGAGCCTTGTATCAGGGCATAATACCGCTTAAACTAGAGGTAATGTAGCAATACCTCTTATACTAGAGATATTATTCAGTAACCACTGATAGCCTTACCTATGAATTTGTCTTATCTGCTTTTATAAGAACACAGTTTCATAGCACACAATTTTATGGCACAGAAGGCTGTTTCATATACTACATTTTCTGGTGTGAATATGAATTCTCAAGTCATAAAAAGGAATGTGTGATCACTCCCTGGGATACGGACTTCTCTAACAGTGCAGATATGGGAGAGACATTTTGCAAGAATTACAACTAACTTTGCTAATGTTCCCTTAGAGAGATTTATGAGACTACAGCCTTTTTCTAGCGGTATCTAACAGCGGATTTTTTTGGTGTGTGTATGGCAAGCAGCCAATTACATTTCTTCCTCAATTTAATATGCTCGGATTTCCGTGATATGTTTATGATAGTCACTTAGTTTCTTCATCCGGACTATGAACATCATTTTCAGTTAGCTAATGCAAAGATGAGATGCACTTTTAAATGATCCTTATTTTTTTCTTAAAATAAAACAAAACTTGAATTTCTCTACAGCCATTAGAAAAGTTGATTGAAGAAAGGCCAGTTGTCAATGACAAAATAGTATTAACAATACATGTTAAATTTATGAAATTATCTGGCAGGAGAAATCACTAGTAGGAAAGCCCACAGACAGAATTCCACTGACATACTTGACATTCCCCCTATGTGGTGTGCATTCTCATCATTCACTATATTCAGTAGTGTTTTATGTAATGAACATGGTTTTTAGTCTTAAAACCGCATAATAATCAATCCCTTGGTTTGAGACTGTTCTTGTGGTAGTGGTTCTGTGGGTAATGTACCCCATTATTTCTTTTATTGCCCCATATTGTCTTTGATCTGAACTGAATTTTAAGAGTCACTTATTGTGGAAAAAGCCAACTGGTCTGAGCTGCAAATAATTGGTGTTTTGTTGGCTTCTTGTAACAGAATAACTCTTTTAGCTGGCAGAGCTCATACCTATTTTTTTACTTATCCATAATGTGACAAATAATTTTTTTTATGTTACTGTGAAAATTATTTTTTGTTGTTTTTGTTAATTGCTTTCTTATCTCCTGTTGTAACCTATGGTTAAAACATTGAATACTAACTGACTGAAAACTACATAAAGCCTCAGTTCTTCTAACATGATGAGCATTTTCAGATGATGTCACATTCCGAAACATAATTCGTCATCTTATAGCTTTGCATTGAGTTGTGTTGAAAATTTCATTTTTGATTGTTTGTTGGATTGGTAGGAGCCAAATGAAACCCTCTTGAAAGAATAGACAGGGAAAGTAATTTCCAGGAAAGCTTGCCACCTACTTTATCTAGTCTTATAAGTTTGCCAAGGGCTTTATTTCTACCACCACCACTAACATAACCATAGGAAGGTCCCAGACCTCTCACAGTGCCAGAAGGCTTGCCCCCATGTCATACTGCACAAATCCTAAAGCTGTTGGGAAGCCGTTTTCCACTGGCTGACTTCTGGGCAAGACCTAGTAAAGTAAGTGGTAATCCCCTCATGAAAATGCCAGAGAAATTTCCCCTGCTCCCAAGTAAGCAGCAGGAAATCGCCCCAGTTTCACAGGGGGGTAATATTCTTAGGAAACAGAGGGGGTATGGTGTGTCTTTGGCGCAGTCTTAGCTGTACAACTACTGAATCATTCTTGCAGCTGTGTACTGGGCCTTGGCACAACAGGGGGACATATTAAAATGTCAAGAAATGATTTAGCACAAAATGGTGAAAGGACCATGAGAATGCTGATATTGCAAAGATATGTAGATAATGCTCCCTGATGAAAAAGTGCCTACGCTGAAAAGTTTCAGGCCCAGGGTGAACATGTAGAGGTCTTGGTCTTCAGAATGATTGCCACGTCGACATAATGAAGGCTCCATTTCTGTTTATTGGATGTGCAATGTTGAAACCAAATCCCACTTCCTGCAGATTTTGTTAGCCACCCTTGAGGCCTCTGCCTTGATTGGTCTTTGTCCATAGATGTGTAACAGGGCAGACCAATCCACTGTGCTGAAGTGGGTTTGGGTCCGGTGCAGGTGTTGAGCTCTGCTGGGCTCTGTCATGCTCTGCCACTGGGGGATTTTGGGAATACCAGAGGTCCCTGTTGCACCTGACAAAAGTCAGCTGAACACTCACACACAATGGAGCATTTCTGGGGTGCGGAAGCAGCAGAGAAAGGGTCAAACTAGATTGGTCAAAGAACTGCTGGATCCTAAGCAGGTCCAGCTACCAGCAATGGGCTTCAACTGGATGCCTTTGCTGTGCTAGGGGCTAGCACAAATGGTAAGGGAGGGGGAGAATGGGGCCAAACTGTTTGCCCTCCACCTTGGCCAGCACGAGCATCAGAGTTTGGGATGTGGCTCTACCACTCCTAGATGAAAGTTAGGCTTGCTCTCTGAGTGTAGTTCATAGCATCTGGATTGGTGTGTGCTGCTGAATATGTCACTTTCCACAGAGGATATTTCTTTTCCAGGCCACTCTGCTAGGTTGTTTTAAAATGTATATGCATCTCAGAGCACAATGGTTATGTTTGCCACATTCAGGGGTAGCTCTGCCCCTCTGTTATGGCTGGCTGGGGTATGTTTATGGTGTTTTCATTGTCAATGAGATGGGCCAGGTTCCCCCAGGAGAGATGAACTGTAGGACCCCTTCGTGCATTTCCATCATGCATTTGAGGCCCTGGGTCCTGAAGACAGGACTAGGGTTTTTGAAAACTGGGAAGATGTGTAAGGGGAGGGAAAGAGAGAGGGGCGAATGCATGAACACCAGGCTCATTCATTTAATCAAACCATGGCTTGCAGCGACATTTGCAGTATTTCTCCCCACCCCTAAAATCTAGGTTCTTAAATGAAGACTACTCTGAAGACCCGCTTCCACATTTATAGCCTGATCTTAAGCATGTTTATCAGAAAATAATTCCTTATGAATTCAGTGGGATTTACCATTTAGTAAGTATGCTTAGATTGCAGCCTTGCTCCATATTCAGACAAGTCCAAGAATTAGTCTCCTCTAGGCTCAAATGTCCCCCAGATTCTAGCTTACTCAGCATTTTGAAACAGACAGAGAAGTGATTACTCACAGTATTGACCAAAAACATGTTTATGAAAATCGGATCAATACATGATTTAGAGACATCCAATTTCACGTATTTCATTTGAAAATGGTTCATGGTAGATTTTATTTACTTTATTATAAAAAGCCTTTGGCCTTATAGAAAATCAATCCTCTGCCATCTAAATGTTGGCATATAACTCTGCATGGTCTTAATTTATTCCCCTCCCCCCTACTTGTGTACCTAGTAATGGAGCTTTATATTTGAAAGAGCAGCCAAGAAAGCGCTTAGTTGTTTTGCTGGAGGGATTGTAGAGATTTGGAAGAATAATTGTTAAAGATTACTGTACCAAGTTCGTTAATATTTATATAAATATTCGTTTAGTTTTTAGAATGAACGCTTCATTAATCATGAGTGCTGCCACAGATATGAATAATGTGATCAGCTGCCACAAAAGCATTAATTAATTAGCCTAACAAAGCTAGACTCTGGATCAAGTTTCCACCTTCTTAGATGTATTGATGCAATTTCATATTATCATCCCTTTGGAAAGAGAGAACGAGCTGCCTTGACCCAGAGTCAGTGCCCTAAAACCATGCCTTCTGATCTGAGATATTTGACTCCTAATCCCATTACATACATCTGGAGTTTACGTTGTCAGCAATATGCTGACGACAAATAGCTCTGCTTCTCCTCTGCATCTGCAGGTGTGGCAGTGGAAGTGCTGGATCGTTGTGTTGCCTCAGTAATGGACTGGATGAGAGCCAATAAACTGAAGCTCAATCCAGATAAAACTGAGGCACTGTCAGGGGGCAGTTCCCTAGTCCAAATGGATGGGAGATTGCCACCTCCCTATTGTGGGATGTGAAACACAAGAGCAGTCAAGTACAACATTCCTAGAGTGGACATGTTTACACATGGGGAGGAATGTTTGTCCAGCCAGCAGCTAAACTTCCTGTTTCCTTCTGGGCTGGGACAGACTTCCTCTGCATGTGACTAGAGGTGGGCGTGGCCTCACCTGTGCCGGTAACAACAAAAGCACAGGGCAGCCATCTCTCTCTCTTTCACTACATGCATCGAAGAAGCAACATCTGCTTAGCCTAAGATGCTCTTGGCCTCCAGCCAAGAGAGGACAAAGGGACTGTCTTCTTATGGAATAGTTTCCAAGTGTATGTTACTTTTCTAAGCTAAGTCTGCCTTCTGGGATCCTATTGTGAACAGAATGGTATGTGAGTAAATTCTTTTTATACTTTTGTAGAAGACTGTGTTGTGTCTTATCTTTTATGAGGGAATAAGGGGGAAATATCAAAACAGTTATTATAGAGGCTTTAGCGAGCCTGAGCAAACACATCCGCTGAGTTTAAACAAAAGGGGAATGTTACTCTGCTAAATTGTGGAACTTGTTAACACAAGTTGGAGAAGGATATAATCAGACAATATATCCTCTCCTGCATCCCTGAACATTCCCACACCTATCAAGTAGCTGGGGGGGGGCTACTCCTGGATCCTTTGATGTTACTTGAAACTCAGGTGGTCTCAGTGGCATAGGGTGCCTTCCATCAGCTTCGGCTGGTGGCCCAGCTGCATCTCTGTCTGGACAGGGATAGCTTAACATCTGTTGTCTATGCTCTGGTAACCTCGAAGTTTGATTACTGCAATGCATTATATGTGGGGCTGCCTCTGACGATGGTTCAGAAACTTCAGCTGGTGCAGAATTCAGCGGCCAAATTGCTCAGCAGGCCAAGATAGTGTGAACTTATTACACCAATCCTAGCCCAACTGCACAGGCTGCCAATAAGTTTCCAGGCTGAATTCAAAGAGCTGGTTTTGACCTAAGAAGCCTTAAACGGCTCAGAACCACAAAACTTCAAGGACCGCCTCTCCCCATATTAACAGACCTGGACTGGTGACGAGCAGGGTCAAGGTAAGTTTTCATTCTGTCTTTTGGTCCCATGCTATGGTGTGAGCCAGCTGACTCGTGTCATAGCACGGAACCAAAAATGCCCGTCTTTTGGTCCCGCGCTCCTGCACAGCCAGAGCACGAGATCCAAAACAGGACATCTGGGGTTGGGATCAAAAGCCGGGGCGGATTCTGTCAATCTGGAATGTCCCAATTAAATGGGGACACTTGGACGCTATGCACTTCACCTTTCCTCACACAGAGCTCAAGGCATCTAACAAGAATGAGTAAAAACAAATATGATGATCAACTGAGTACAAATAGCAGTTGAGAAAAGAAAAATATACGAAGCTGTTAAAATCAATTTTCTCAACTGTTGTGCGAATCGGTTGCATATCAGAATGTAGCATGCACTGAAGTTAGAAAGAAACACACACACACCCCGTCCCCAGTAAACCAGCCTAGTTTTCCATAGCATCACAGTTTTGCTGAGGTTGTTCTCAGCTACTCCACTACTTCACATGCAGGCTGTACAGGCCATTAGGCTAAAAAGGATTGCTTTGCTTCTGTTTTTCCTTGCTCTGCCAGTGTCTCCTACTCACATTCTTGCAGCAGATGTTTGTTCTCTCCAACACTGTGGTCTTTTCTGGGGAGACAAATCTTCTAATACTCCACCCAGTCTCATTTGCGGAGGGGCAGGAGAATGGAACATCTGGCCCCTCCCTGCTATGATTAAGCAAAGCACTCCTGCCACAAAAAATGCCACCACAATCAGTGCCTTCGCTTGAGGCTTTGAGAAAGCAGGGCTGAGTCAATGCTCTGGCCTTAATGAAATGGCTCTGTTGCGTTTGAGACTCTCCCCGTTAAGGCAGCACAATATGCAGAGCACTAATGCAGGACTTTAATTTTTAAAAGCTTTTTTATGGAGGGAGCCCGAAGCTCTCTTAAAAAATTTATCGTGATTCAATAAGTTCATTAATCACTTCCTAAGCTCTAAGTGCTAGAAGAACTTTGGGGCTCTCAGTCTTCTTGTTTCTCTTGTTGCTCTCCGGGTAGCTGTGGGGATGCTATCATTTTTCAGGAATGAACATAAATGATAGTGCCAACCAGCACATATTCTCACCTGTGGTGCTCGGATTCCCTTAAATGTTCACACGCCTAATTCTGCCCCTGCTATGACATTTATGTGCTTACTCTCATTGTGTAAATACTGTAGAAACAATCCTGCAACCAATTACTTGATGAGTAGCCCCATTGGTAGTCTCTAGGGGCCTTTGGGAGGGTGGTGTCTGCAAAGCAATTTCAATAAATGCAGGCGCAGCTGTTTTGAGTAAGACTAACTGTTAAAATATTGACAAGAAACATATAGTCTGAGAAGAGAATTTATTGCTAATGTGCAAAGCTCGAATCTCCACTCCTTATTTGGTTATTAATGTAATTAGCTTCATCATGGGCTGCTTTAATAAGACATGGTCAAAAACAAACATCAATGTGACCAATGAGACACAGTCCCAAGCCATGTGCCTTATTATTATTATTATTATTATTATTATTATTATTATTATTATTATTTATTATTATTATTATTGTCTCCTTAGGTGGGGTTAGAATGATACTGGTGCTGCTGCAACTGGGTGATGAGTTACACCATATCTTACGCTCTGCTGTAGTGATATGTGTGGGGCAGTTGTAAATACGGGGGCAGCTGTTTTTCTGATATTTTCTCCCCATCACTGAATTTAGCTGAGAGAAATATGACACTGGTATAAAGTTGCGCTGCTGATGGGTGTTTGGCCATGGATTGAAGGGCACGGAATAAGATCTGGCATATGTTTGCTCCTCCCTGTGTCACCGGCATTCCACCCCTGATTTAACCCTGTTTGGGCCATTTTGGTGGCAAGTTTTTGCTGTTGGAACAGTGTCCCAACAGCCTATCTGGGGTGCTCCACCAGTGTTACCTTTTGTACTGGCTGCATATCTTGGAAGTGGAATCCTATAGCCCTTGAGCTGGCAGATCTCAAGTATAGGATCACCCCCTTAGTTACTCTGCTAAAACAGTTTCCAAAGCAGAAGAATGAAAACAGGTGAACCAACTAAACTAGTGGCATGTGAAGGCCTAATCAAATAACTGGGGCCAGATCATCTTGTTGCAATGGCTTCTTTTTACTTCCCTTCTCCCATAATCCTATGCAAGTACTGCTAACCTGGGCAAATGATAAAACTATATATTCAGAGACAATATTGTGTGACTGACTGTGCAAAGCATTGAGGAATGTTTATTTACCTGTTTGTTCGTTCAATTTATATCCCAGCCATCATAGGTTCCATTGATCCCAGGGCAGGTTACTTCCGAATGCATGATAAAACAATCCAATAAAATGTTTATTAACGAAAACACCAGCCAACTAAAATGCAATGACAGGCGGGTAGCTGGGAGCAGTCCCAACTGCTTCACCTCACTCCATCTGACACAGCTGGGTGCCAACAAGATGCAAGAGCAGCCTGGAGGTTCTGACTCAGCCCATACCTACATCTAAGGCAAGCAGCAGGAAGAAGAAGCAAGCACAGCGAGCAGAAGATGAAGGAGCTTTAAGAGCAATGTCACCACAACCAAGAGGCAGATTTAAGGACTGCAAGTGGAGAGAGATTCTATAAAACTTTGGACAAGATTAAAACTGTACAATTAAGACTCCCAGGAATCTTACGAAGAGAAGGTTCTCAGGACCCCCCCCCCCTTATCAAAGAGTAAGAGTAGCAAGCAACAAGCCACCTCTACAAACTTGAGTAGACTTGGGGCTCTGAAGGATGTGGGATGTAAAACTGCAGTCAAGTACAACATTCCTACATTAGACATCTGACTTGAAGTGGGTGTGGTCTGTTGTCCTAGCATGGAGGAGCACACGGCCTCCATGTTCTGGACATTTTGGATGTTGCTGTGTGTTTGGAGAAGTGACTGCTTAGCCACAGTCACTTGGGACTAACTTCTTTATGGAATAGTTCTAGTTGTTATGTAACCTAAGCCTGCCTTCAGGGATGTGTCTGTGAACCTGAATGAATCTGTGAGTGAACTATTTTTATATTAACGTTAATCAGATTCTTGTGTTTATTCTTTTTAAGAGGGAAAGGCAAGGGATTTTACCAGGAAGGAATCTTTAATAGTGAGACTCAGATGTGTCAGCAACAAGCTGATCGCTGCGTAATCTAAAAAGGGGGATGTTTGGAACTCTGCTAGAATATGGAACTTGTTAGCGCAAGTTTGGAAGGATATTATTAAATAATATATCCTCTCCTACCTCCCTAATCATCCCCACAAAGGAATCCGGTTATGTCACAGAATCCTTCAATGGATAGACTAGGATGACAGCAAATAACAATACTTTAGTAGGCCATTGCTAGTAGCTAGTGGGGCATTTACTCAGCTCCTACCCAAAAGCCTGGGCAAAAATATGTGTTTGGAGGAAGTTTGTAGTCAAAACAACAACAACAAACAAACAGTGCTTGCCTTACCTCAGTCTCAAAACCAAGGTGCCACCATGGAGATGGTTCTTTCTGCCTCCAACATGCCCCTAGCAGTGGAACCACAAGAAGTGACTCCTGTGCAGATCTTAATGTCTGGTCCTTCCTTCAGAGAATTGGGTTCCAAGTAATTTGGGGCTTTATAATGTAAATCGGCACACCTTGAATTGGCCTTAACAGCCTACAAGCAGCCAACACCACCACACAGAAATGACAGTTGTTTCCATTGAGGGTTTGGACTCAATGACCTTCATATATGTTCAGTCTTAAAAATCTATTCTGTTCTCCCTGGCAGCTTATTTAGGTCTGCTGTAACACAGTCACCTGCCCTATCACAGAGATTCATAATGCACTTGTGGCACTAATATTTACTATATTTTTCGCCCTATAGGATGCACCGCCCCATAAGGCGCACCTAGTTTTTTGGGGGGGGAATAAAGGGGGGGAAATTGTTTTTCCCCCACAGGCACGGGGCTGGGGCAGGGGAAGCCCGAGCTTCCCCCGACCCCACACCCCAGAACAGGCAACTCTCCGCAAGCCGCGGGAGCCCAGCGCCGGGCTCCCGCGCTTTGCGGAGAGCTGCGCGAAGTCTGGGCGCACTGAGCTCAGCACGCCCAGGCTTCAGCATGCAGGCAACTCTCCGCAAGCCGTGGGAGCCCGGCGCGGGCTCCCATGGCTTACGGAGAGCTGCGCGAAGCCTGGAGAGTGAGAGGGGTCGGTGCGCACCGACCCCTCTCGCTCTCCAGGCTTCAGCGAAAGCCTGCATTCGCCCCATAGGACGCACATACATTTCCCCTTCATTTTTGGAGGGGAAAAAGTGCATCCTATAGGGCAAAAAATATGGTAAATAGAGGCTCTAGGAGAGCAAGTGCACTGTGGTAGTTGGTGTGTTGGGTTGAATTTGGTCTGGGGAGTCATGGACCAGGTGAGAAATTCAGTCTTTATGAAGGCTGCTATGAACTCCCACCACTATTCTGATACAGTCATTGGCTTAAAAAAATGCATTCTAAGACACAGTGGAGGTTGGTCTATCTGGGCAAATGGGGCTCAGCTCCACCCACCTCAGTCTGGCTAGCTTAGCTAGACCCCACCTGCCGACCTTCCTACTTACAAGCTGTCCAGGGGCTGCCAGGTTCCTCCTCCTTCCTCCCAGTTTTGCTCTTTGTGTAACTCAGCAGGGGAGGAAGAAGGGAACAAAACTCGAAGTAGTTGCTCTGCTTTTCATTGTCTCTGGCTCCACCTATTATTCATTTCCCTACCTCCTGCCGGTCCCAATGGGCATCAGTCCTCACTGCTAACATGTGTATTTTGTGGAAAGGCATGTTTAACTTGGCAGATTTTGAGAGAAAATGCATTCAGTATGGCAGGTTTTGAAGGTGGGAAGGAGCCAAATGCAAATGCAAATGTAATTGTGCAGATTTAAAACAAATTGTAGATTAATGCAGAAACGAGACAGGAGGGATTTGTGTATGAACACCTGCAAAAGCAACATGGACTGGAAGTGGACTGATTGGTTCATGCCTACCGGCGTTGTAGCCACACTCAGCTTTGGAATGGGATATTGTGGGATAAATCACTCTTCCTCTGTGGAATCTATCTTGCAGGGTTATTGTGATTGCAAATAGAACTATAAGTAATCTCATGTATAATGCCTGGAGTTCCTAGAGAAAAAGGCCGGTATATAAAGAGCATTGCAGAAAGCAGCTTTTTTTTTTAATTTTTAAAGGAAGTATGATGGAAGCTGTCAGCTTGCTTGCTGCCATACTTAGAAAATTTTGTCCTTATCCTAGAATACTACAAATAATGCTTGAGGGCTTTTATTACATATGTATCTTATTCTCTCTCCTTATGCTTCCACTTCACTACCCAAACTCTCAGATTCTTTCACATAACAGAACCCTGTGACCCAATGTTTTCAGAATTATTATTAGGAGTCCATTTCTTTGTTGTGAGGGCACCTCAATCAATACTGCAGCTGAGAAAAGCATGGTGAGCGTCCCTGGTTTGACAGCTTGTCAATAATTCTGGCCTCTGGTGCAAAAGGTCCCTAGAAGGTATTCTCATCACCTAGACTAGGAGAAGAAGAGAAGCTGACTGACCTCACTAAGGCTGGAGGGAAGCAGGTAATAAAAGCTTGCACTTTTTTGGAAGGAAGCAAACCAAAGGCAGCTGGTTGGGAGAAAAGCATCCTGAAATTTTTTTTAAAAAAGAACTCGGATGCCCATCAAAGTGTGTGGCAAACAAATAATTAATGAGAACTTACTATTAGGCTGTGGGACACCAGGCACTTACCCCAGCTGAACACCTTGTCAGTTTCAGACAAAATATTCTCCAGAAGTCAGATGCTTCTTCACCTTCCCCACTTTTTGCTACACGCACAGAGTCTTCCACCTACTTTTCTGGGAGGCCTTTGGGGAATGTAAGAAAGCTGAAAAAGCTGAAGCACGTGTTGTTCTTACATAAGGAGCCCTCAAAGGGAATTGCTGTGCTTTCCGGAAGACACCTCCTGTCCTAGTGTTCTGAACTGTGAGTGCTTAGAAATGGTGCACTGAAGTGGAAGACCCAGGGAAGGGATTGTGGATAAAGCAGTAAGGGATGCCTTCCTTTTTTCTTGCCATGGGTCTGTCTGCGTGACCAGCTTTCAAGGGTTAACTGTTTGGACTTATTTAGAAAGCTTGTGCGCGTCACAGCAAGGAAGTTCCCATTTGGTCTTGAACATGCCTAAGAATGCAGTTTCTAGGGCAGGTTGCGGGAACGCCTAGGGCAATCTGGCCACCTGAGAGCTATGCAAGACATTCTTATGTGGTGCACTTTGTGCCTGCAGGTGGTGTGCTCAAATCCCCCCCCCCCCATAAATCAATCCCTGAATATAGGCAATGACATCATGAGAAGGCTAACCTAGAACCCTCCTCGCTGACAAGTATAAGTAGGAAACTTCTTTCCATTGGGCCTCTGAGGAGAAAGCATCATAGGAATTGATCCAGACTTTGGTTCTCTTTCTGACATCAATATCTTGACATTCCAAGGCTAGAACTCTGATATGTGAGTTCTTTTTGTTTGAGGAAATGCCATTTAGACAAGGCCATCTATAAACCCCATTTGGTGTCCTCGTGTCCTCTGCCTGCAGTTCTATCACAGCTGACATTCTCCTTCACCTGCTATTGCTTCTATTTTAGTCACATGGCTGAGTCCAGCCATTTGGGGACCATATAGTGAGAGGCATGGCAGAACAAGACTATTAAGCCAATCAGATATGTCTTTCTGTTCTGATGCCGCTATGGTTCATTCAGAGCGTGGACAATGCTTCCCAAACTGGAAACACTTTTGAAGCAAATGCCAACAAAATCACTGGAAATGGTTTGGGGTTTTTTATATATTGCTGGAAATGTGGATAAAAACAGCAGGTGCTTTGGGTCCCAGTGTTAATGCCATTTTAGCATTTGTGTGTACAACTCCTGTACTGAGCAGGAATGAGTTTTCACAGGTGTCGTCTTCTGTTAGTTGAGGGAATGTTTATTTTAGATGAGATTGGGCAGGTTATCCTGCTTGCAGACTTCGCCTGTGTGGTTGCTGCTTGCCAGTCATGTGTGATTGAAGGAAAGTCTGCTGCTGGAGAGAGCTGACAAGCAATTGTGAATTACAATATGAACATCAGCTGGGTAGTGTACAGATCTCCAGATCATCTCCAAAACACATTTGCTCTCCTTGGGTAGCAGTTGTGGCATGACATAGCAGTGCAGATTCAGTAGCAATGTGCGAAGACCAGCCTTGGCCAGCCTGGCGCCCTCGGGATGTTTTGGACTATGACTCCCACCAGCCGTGCTTAAGCGTCCATGTGTTCATGGGGCCCTATCCTTTGCTTTCTGTCTTAACACCTCAGTGAGGAAATTCTAACACATTTGTATTTATCGTCTTCTTTTTAAAGTTGCCTTTAAGCCAAGCAGAAAATATGTAAAATCAACTTACAAGAATTCATTGAAAGTAACATTTATTCATTCACTCACTCACTCACTCACTCACTCACTCACTCACTCACTCATATTTCACATGCAGGGAGTCCAGATCTTATATATAGCATGGCTGTCTCGGGATGGTTCTCTTGTATTGCCAATGACCCTCAATGACCCCGAATCATTTCTTAATGGCCCTAGCTTAGCCAGGTCTTTTTGCGCAGGCAAGCCCAGGAATTGCTCTGCACCTTGTTATTTCTCCCTTCACATCCCAAATAATCAAAATCCTGACACTTCTTAATTACTAGGATTTAGCCCGCACCCCCAAAAACCTTATAACAATACACTAATTTAAAGCTCAGCTGAAATCTCCATTCATGGGTGGGAAAACAGTGTGTGTGTTATGTTAGAATTTTTTTAGCGAGAAAGAAAATACCACCTACCCAATCACTTCATGTATTTGACGCAGAGGGCTATATAATATCAAGCTAGAAATAAATATGTCTGTCTTTAGGATGCTGCAGCAACAGGACTCATTTTGACGCAACATACTAGCATGGCAACTCTTCTGTAATTAATGGAGTATTTCAGAGGGCAGGCCATTTTGGCAGCTTGTGTGTGTGGGAGGAGAGGAGGCAAATGTTTTGCATAGAGTAATTCCTAAATATGATTAATTAGAGGGGTTTTGCACAAAAGATGGCAAGGGATTCTAGAGACATGAGTTTTCTTTGCACAGAAGTATGACTTTCAAAATGCAGGCTACCATGAACTCCCTCTTTTCACTCTCCTTGCATTTGTGGCTGTTTTAAAATGCCCACATCTACAGCAAATCCTTTAGTTTGCAGAATCAGCACAAAATGTACCCTGAATTTCAATTAATTGTTCAGTAATCTGCTGCATCATTTGAGACCTTTTGAAATTACAAATGCACATCAAAATGGCCGTTTTCAAATTTGATAAAAGGCCTTTATTAATTGCCTTAGGAAACGCTTTGGAGCAAATGATGCAGGAAAGGTGAATTTAACCCTCTGTGTTTGCTGGTTTACTATGCTAATATCCTCATGACACACTCAAAAAGGATGGTTTTACAAAGTAAGGAACAAATGTGTCTACTGTAAGAGATTCTTTGGGGAGTAGCTTGTAGAGCTCAATCAATTCTTCTCCTGGTTAAAGTTCAGGAAAGATAACTTAGGTGGACCCCTTCTGAATATAAGGCTGCTTCTGACCTGCTTCACAAATCATTAGCTAATATACACAGGCCTATTTTTAGTCAGGGTGAGAAAGTCTTGCCTTTTTTCTGGTATGTTACCTCTGTGCAGAGGAAGGAAAACAATTGATGCCCTTCCATTACTATCACAGTTCAGAGGTCAGAAGCAGACAACATGGTGGGTTCTTTGCTTCCACCCTTCTGACCGTGGTGTCAATGCAACTCACCAGGAGAGTCCAAGAGCAGTGAGGAGGCTGGGTCTGGACAGGTGGATGGGGCCTGGGGCTGGGAAGCTTCTGGCTTGATTTTGTTCTTGATTTTATAATGCATTTTGTGGTTTTTTACTTTTATGGTGTTTCCTGTCCTGAGAGCTACAGATGAAGAGTGATATACAAATTTTATTTCTTCTTCTTCTTCTTCTTCTTCTTCTTCTTCTTCTTCTTCTTCTTCTTCTTCTTCTTCTTCACAATCCAACATGGCCACCAGCGTACACACTCAACCTCAACTCCTTTCCTGCCTCACCATCCTGGGAAGTGCCAGCCAAAGTGCTGTCAGGAGCACTGTGGTTTACCACTGCCCCAGTCCTGCTGGTTTTGCTCTGAACGCTCTGGTGTGTTTATTTAAAACTCTTCTGAGTCCTGAGTAAAACTAGTGCAAGCTTATTTCACTCTGGGGTCCACCTTTGGTGGTTAGCCACTTTCCCATTCTCATTGTTTATCTCCATAAGCATGTGTTAACAGGTGTGGGGAAGGGCCAAGGTGGGGTGTGTGTGTGTGCCTGGGGCAGACAATCCAAATGGGAATCCCAATTCGTAAATGGATTTTCCAGTGGGCTGGTTGAGTCTTTATATTTGGCTGATTTTAAAAAAAAGTTTAATCTGGTGCATTTCTTACCAGCCGCGTGGTATATCTCTAATATGAAATTTATTTCTGGAGCTTTAAGAGGCTATTGATTAGGCATGGGTAGGCAAACTAAGGCCTGGGAGCCGGATCTGGCCCAATCGCCTTCTCAATCTGGCCCGCGGACGGTCTGGGAATCAGCATGTTTTTCCGTTAGTAGAATGTGTGCTTTTATTTAAAATGCATCTCTGGGTTATTTGTGGGGCATAGGAATTCATTCATTCCCTCCCCCAAAGTATAGTCTGGCCCCCCACAAGGTCTGAGGGACAGTGGACTGGCCCCCTGCTGAAAAAGTTTGCCGACCCCTGGATTAGGGTAAAAGTCCCCAAGTTTATATAATACCACTGTTTCCCACATAGCAAATGAACCTCATTTGGCTGTTGTGTGAAAGGAAGAGTGTTAAAGGGGAATCTAGAGGGAAACGTTTCAGTCTCTATTCCTCCCACAGGAAAGAGGTTAACGGTGATTTTGGAAAGAGGTTAACGATGTCTTCTGTTGTCTTGTCCATTTTCTGATAGGGGTGTGAACACATAAAATCTTGATCTCTATCATCCCCCATTTATAACCATAGGATCTGATCTGAGCCTTGTAAAATCAACAGGATATGCAAGCAAGTCATAATGAGAGGATACACAGCACACTGTGCCAAACCAAAGCATGGTGAGCTCCCAAAGAGACATTGTTTGCTTTAGTAACTTCATCATTAAAAAATGACTTATTTCAAAAGTTCAGAACACTGGGAAAAATCATAATAGAAAATTCAATAAACATCTACCAGGATCTCTGTGCAGTTTTTCATTAGGCATGAGATGGCAAGGGGGCAATGAGGAATCTGGCACCTAAGGTTAGGAAAGTGGAAATCTGCCCAAAGACCTGCTCCGACCATAACGCTTTGAAAATGGACATGACACTATTACCAACCGGCTCCTTTAGATGGAAGATGAATGACAATTTGTTTAGAGATCAGGAGATCATTAAGAAGGCCCAAAGAGTCTTAAAGGACTATTTTGAGATAAATTTGAACACCACGGTGGAAAAAAGAACAATCTGGGACGCAAGCAAAGCTGTGATCAGAGGGTTCCTGATACAACAGAATGCTATAAAGAAAAGATCACAAAATGAAAAGAAAGACAAGATTCTGGAGAAAATTAAAGAACTAGAGAAGAAGCTAAGAGTAAATCCGAAGTCACAGCCGATTCTGAGAGAAATTAAACTTCATCAGGCTCAATATTCTAAACTGATAAATCAGGAAATAGAATGGAAGATCAAATTAATGAAACAAAAAACGTTTGAATCGGCAAATAAATGTGGGAAACTGCTGGCCTGGCAGTTGAAGAAGAGACAAAAGCTGAATATAGTAACAAATCTAGAAATTGAAGGAAGAAATATCCAGAACCCCGTGGAGATTAGAAAGTGTTTTCAGAAATATTTTAAAAAACTATATACTCAAGGGCTGCAAAATGAGGTAGAGATTGAACAATTCCTCGAAAAAAATGGACTTAAAAAACTGTCACTAGAAAATAGATCACTCCTGAACAGTAAAATAACACGACAAGAGATTGAACATGCCATTCAGAACATGAAATTGGGCAAATCTCCAGGGCCAGATGGCTTGACCTCCAAGTATTACAAGACATTAAGTGACTATTTGATACAACCATTGATGGAGGTCAGCAATGAAATTATGGAGGGAAAGAAGGCGCCGGAATCGTGGAAGGAAGCCTTTATCACATTGATACCAAAATCAGAAACTGAAAAGACACAACTCAAGAACTATCGTCCCATCTCCCTTTTAAATGTGAATTACAAAATATTTGCTGATGTTTTGGCAAGCAGACTTAAAAGAGTTTTAAATGAAGTAATTCACAAAGACCAGGCAGGCTTTCTCCCAGGCAGACACATGTTTGCTAATACAAGGAACATTATTGATATTTTGGAACTTTTGCAAACAGACATAAATACAAAAGCAGTGCTAATCTTTATAGATGCGGAGAAGGCCTTCGACAACATCTCTTGGAAATTTATGAAGGGAAATTTAAAAGAAATGGGAGTGGGGCGGGGTTTTGAGAATGGGATTGATGCGATATATTCAGAACAAAAGGCAAAACTGATAGTTAACAATGTGGTTACAGAAGAGTTTAAAATTGAAAAAGGAACACGACAAGGCTGCCCGATCTCCCCTTTGTTGTTTATTTCTGTTCTGGAGGTGCTCTTGAATCTTATTAGAGGAGACCGGTTGGTGCAAGGGATTCAGGTCGGAGCGAAACAATATAAACTCAAAGCCTTTGCAGATGACCTAGTTTTGACCCTGCAGGAGCCAGAATCTAGTACAAAAAGAGTATTACAATTGATTCAAGACTTTGGTCGGGTGGCGGGATTTAAACTAAATAAACAGAAAACTAAGGTGTTGGGAAAAAATTTGACAGATACAGAGTCAGAACGGTTTCAGAGAGAAACAGAACTAACTGTGGTTAAAAAAGTAAAGTACCTAGGGGTAAATATAACAGCAAAAAATCTGAGTCTATTTAAGGATAACTATGAAAAATGCTGGTCTGAAATTAAGAGAGATTTGGACAGTTGGACAAAATTGAAGCTTTCTTTGTTAGGCCGAATTGCTGCTATTAAGATGAATGTATTGCCAAAAATGTTGTTTTTGTTTCAAACATTACAGATTGTGGACAAGACGGAGTGCTTCCGGAAGTGGCAGAGAGATATTTCTAAATTTGTCTGGCAGGGCAAAAAGCCCAGAATTAAGTTTAAGATATTAACTGATGCGAAAGAAAGAGGGGGCTTTGCCCTGCCAGACCTAAAGCTGTACTATGAAGCCGCAGCTTTCTGCTGGCTAAAAGACTGGCTGCTTCTCGAAGACACTGACGTACTGGATCTGGAAGGTTTTAACAATGCTTTTGGTTGGCATGCATACTTATGGTATGACAAAGTTAAGATCAATAAGGCCTTTAAGAACCATATTGTCAGGAAAGCAGTGTTTAATGTCTGGGCAAAATACAAAGACTTATTGGAAAATAAAACTCCAAGGTGGCTTTCACCTCTGGAAGCTAAGGCTCGAAAAAGACCCAATATGGAGGCCAACTGGCCAAAATATTGGGAAATATTAGAAAAAGATGGAAATAATTGGAAACTGCAGAGTTTGGAGAAAATGAAGGATAAAGTGCAAGATTGGTTACATTACGCTCAGATTAAAGAAGTCTTTAAAAATGACAAAAAGTTAGGGTTCCAGGTGGAGAAATCGAAGTTGGAAACAGAATTGTTAGAACCTAAGACTAAGATACTCTCAAGAATGTATAACTTGGTTAAATCGGTTATGATAAAGTGGGCACAGGACATTGGGCATAACATTATGTTTGAGGACTGGGAAAGGTTATGGACCACTGGGTTGAACTTCACTGCATGTAATGCTTTGAAGGAAAATGTAATGAAAATGATATATAGATGGTACATGACCCCAGTTAAACTTGCCAAAATATACCATTTGTCTGATAATAAATGTTGGAAATGTAAAGAAAGTGAAGGAACATTCTTTCACCTCTGGTGGACCTGCCCTAAAGTGAAGGTCTTCTGGGAAATGATATATAATGAGCTGAAAAAGGTATTTAAGTATACCTTCACCAAGAAACCAGAGGCCTTCCTTCTGGGTATAGTCGGCCAGAAGGTGCTAAAGAAGGATCGAACATTTTTTATGTATGCAACAACGGCAGCAAGGATACTCATCGCTAAGAACTGGAAAACTCAAGATCTACCCACACTGGAAGAATGGCAGATGCAGCTGATGGACTATATGCAATTGGCGGAGATGACTGGCAGAATTCGAGACCTGGGAGAAGAAAGGATTGAAGAAGATTGGAAGAAATTTAAGATTTATTTACAAAAACATTGTAATTTGGTGGAATGTTAAGAAGGATGCTTGATTATAAATAATTGGCCATCACTAAATTGGTTCGGAATTTGATGATAAATGAGATTAAGAGAGACAAAATTTCTTGGAAAATTGTTAGATTATATTTAAATGAGTGGTTATAAAATTGCAAATAAGAGGATAATTTGCTTGAAAAAAGTTATTAACGATGTAAGTGGGAGCGGGAGATGTGAGGAAGTCCAAAGAAGTTATGGAACATTGTTAAGATAAAAGTAATGTTGTTTATTATCTTTGTATTTCTTTTATAAAAAACCTTAATAAATATCTACAAAAAAGGGGGGGGCAATGAGGAATCTGCCAAAATCTTCACAGCCTTCCTTCAGCACTAGCAAAACTCTGCCAAATACAACTTTGGAGCCAATTCATAGTTTTCTTTTGTATTCATTTCCCTTGGTATCCTATTGACAAAGTCAATAAAAATAAGTATGTTAAAAGGGGAGAAATAGTTTGATTTAATCTGCCACTTCAATAATGTGACTAACTCAGTACCAGAAGCCTGACAGGTGTTCCTCTTTGAAATAAACATGACTTCTCATATGGGGGACAAATTATATTTTACATTTTGGAATAAATAGCTACAAATCAAAACTGACTCCCCCCCTCCCTTAATACCCACCAAATTTGACTTTTAAAAACAAACAAAACAAAAATTCCCAGGCACTCAAATTGAATAATGAAAATGAATTACAAAGCTTAACCTGGCCAAACTAACAAAAAATAATTCTGCCTGCAAAACGCAATACAGCAAAGGCAATGATTGCTGCACACACTGATTTAGGAGAAGAAGAAAAATAATACAGAACAAAGTTTTGGAAAAAAAACTGGAGGGGAAATCAAAGTAGGCAAAGAGGAATGAATAACGGAATTGTAAATTTGGAAGGGATCCAAGGGCCATCTAGACCAACCCCTTGCAATGCAGGAATCTCAGCTAAAGCATCCATGACAGATGGCCATCCAACCTCTGCTTAGAAACCTCCAAGGAAGGAGAGTCCACAACTTCCCAAGGGAGACTGTTCCACTGTTGAACAGTTCTTACTGTCAGAAAGTTGTTCCTAATGTTGAGTCGGAATCTCATTTCTTGTGGCTTGAAGCCATTGGTTCATTTTTTTTTTTAATATAATTTTTATTAGGTTTATAATATACAAAATTCAAATTGCAAATACATGTTTCCATAAATCTAATGGACTCCCCCCATCTTCCGAGCACTGCATTCTCTGTAAATCCAAAACCTCAGCAATTTGTTGACTTATTTTAAACATAATAATATATCTTCCATTTTATCGTGATATCTGGTCTCTAAACATTTCAATCCAAATCCATTAATTTTTAGTTTCAACACAATAAAATTATTTCATTACACCACTTCTGTCTTGTTGTGCCTTATTTACCAATTCAAAAATTTACCGATACTGAAGCTGTACTTTCCTAGAAAGGAGCATTTTTTAACATTCATACAACTTATAATGCTTTTTCAAATAGTCCTTAAATTTTTCCCAAACTTCCTCCGTTTCTTCTTCTCCCGAGTCTCGAATTCTGCCAGTCATTTCAGCCAGTTCCATATAGTCCATCAGCTGCGTCTGCCATTCTTCCAGTGTGGGTAGATTTTGTGTCTTCCAGTGCTTTGCCATCAAGATCCTTGCTGCTGTAGTAGCGTACATAAAGAAAGTTCTATCTTTCTTGGCCACCCTCTGGTCTACCATGCCCAGGAGGAAGGCCTCCGGTTTCTTGGGTACGGTAAATCTAAGCACCTTTTTTAGTTCATTATGTATCATCTCCCAGAAGGCCTTCACCTTCGGGCAGGTCCACCAGAGGTGTAGAAATGTCCCTTCCTCTTCTTTACATTTCCAACATTTATTATCAGACAGGTGATATATCGTTCACGTTCCGGAGCCTCTTACGAGGTCCCTTCCTCGTTTCTGGGGGGGCTTCTGGCACCCGCCGAGTCCCACGGCCGCAGGCTCGCTCTGCCTACGGTTTGTCTTAATGGGTCTCCGCTTTGCCGCAGCGGACGACCCTTTTTCGCGGAGCCCCTCTTCACACGGTAAAGAGGACCGCCATTGCCGTTTTGCGCCGCCTCCGGAAGTCTTGAAGCCATTGGTTCAGAGCAGGAGAAAACAAGCTTGTTCCATCTTCCATGGGACAGCCCTTGAAATCTGAAGATGGATATCATATCTCCCCTCGGTCTCATCTTTTCTATGAATTATGGCACCATATATCTATCCGCAAAGCACCATCCACTTTGACACTTAACTGACTTTTCCTTCCATTAGCAAGACAACTTCCATGCCCTAGCCACCCCAGAGGAAGGATGGGCAACCTGTGGCCCTCCTGATGTTGGTGGAGTACAGATCCCATCAGCCCCAGTCAGCATGGCCAGGGGCGAGAGATGATGGGATCTGTAGTTCAGTAACATCTGAAGAGCCACAGGTTCCCCACTTCTCCACCCAAGGGAGTGCCATGAAGCCACTTCGGTTGGGTGGGGAAGGATAACAATTTTTGTGAACTTGCGTTACAGATTTCCCAACTGGTTCCATAACACCAGTTCCCCAGTGATGGAAGAACTTCCTGGGATGGTATCATCTAATTTAGTCAAAGCCCCATTTTCATCCCTATAATGGCGTCCTTTTCTTATATGGGTTTATTTCCTCTGAATGGAGGAACTTCAATAAATTAAAGAAATTAAAAATGAGGTTGCGCTCAAATCCTGTCATTCATGAAACTAATTTGCTTCCTCAACATATAATACAAGCTGGGAACATTAATAATGGCTAAAAACTTTTATTAACTCTTCCATTTGATGAATTCTGTAATTTGAAATACTGAGCCAGTTTTCTAAATCTTAAATAAATGGAAACAATTAAAACTTTTACCCCCACACAATTGATCAAAATCAGACAGAAACAATATAGTTATTAAGCATAATGCCCTCTTAACTTCATTTTCTTTCTATACATTTATTCCTGGCAGTCAATAAGATATAATTAGTTAATAATGTTATCCTCTTGAAAATAAATAAGCTTAATTAGCTAAGCTTTTAACAGAAAATATTTGTACAGAAATAGAACCCAATGTTACCAGCATTTATTTGGATTTCCTTACCCAGTGCTCATCCACACTTAGCTTTTTCCCTGTGCTTTCTAGGCACAGGTCTGTGCTTTAAAGCGCCAAGTCTGCTGGTTGGTGTTGTTTTCCCTGGTGCTTTCCCTCCGAAAACCCACTCTGTCACTGAACCAGAACAATTCGTGTTTGCTCCGATTCAGCGGCAAAGAGTGGCTTTTTGCAGGGAATGTGCAGACTGCAGACACAGCACTTTGAAGCACAGACCTGTGTCTAGAAACACGACACAGATTTGGGAAAATAACAAATTCATTGGGGGGAAATGGAATGTGGCACAAGAGGAAGTCTGAATGAGCCCTTAGATAACAGTTCAAAGGATGCTGATCCATTATGAATCTCACAATATTCATTTTTACGAAGAACCTGGAGAATTTATTGCTGGTTACCTTCACTCCTATTTTACAGAAAAGAAAACAGATACTGAGGGGGAGAGAAAGAGGAACTCCTAAAGGTCATGACAAAGGTTAATTTTGCTCCTATTTCACAGTTGAATTAACAGATGGAGGGGAAGAGAAAGTGATGCTTAAGTTCATGGTGAACACTGAGATTTGAAGCTAAATGTATCATAGAAGCTAAATATATCATGGAATAATATAATCGTATGCAAGTGCTGCACTCTGTGGACTCAATCACACTGCCTCTCAGGACCAAACGAAACATGGTGCTAAATGCAGAATCTTTGTGTTTAATTTACAGGGTTTTAAAATAATGAAAATCGCGTCAACAGAGGGTATTAATTTACAGAACCAGAGCAGCCATGGAAAGGGAATTTAGTATTTTCCTCCTTTGTCGTGTGGTCCTGAGGAACATTCTCATCTGAAGCTATTACAGTGGTACCTCGGATTAAGTACTTAATTTGTTCCGGAGGTCCATTCTTAACCTGAAACTGTTCTTAACCTGAAGCACCACTTTAGCTAATGGGGCCTCCTGCTGCCGCTAGGCCGCCAGATAACAATTTCTGTTCTCATCCTGAAGCAAAGTTCTTAACCTGAAGCACTATTTCTGGGTTAGCGAAGTCTATAACCTGAAGCGTATGTAACCCGAGGTACCACTGTATTTGCATTGGGACAAAATTCCCCATAGGTGCCAATTCAGACCAAGAGGCTAGTAATCATCTTCTGGGCCTGACCCAACTGCAGCTTCTAGCTAGGTTTGGTAAATGCAGACCATACACTTGAAATATACTGGCCAATCTTGATTAGAACAAGAGGAAGAATTTGAGGGCAAGGGATCATTCCTCAGAATATACTGAGTTTGGAAAATCCATATTCTTATTTCATTATTGTCAAATTTCAGCAGCATAGCATGTCCAAAATATACCACTGAGAATCCAACTCCTCTTGGATTCAGGTAGTAGAATTAATAGGTATCTAAAATGGTGCTGTAGAATTAGAAAAAAGATGGGCTGGGTTTAAAATGGCCACTTGCAAAATTAGTATTGCTTAATTTCATATGAAACACAGCCCCTGTTGTATTTTACATAGAAGAATTAAAAATTGTTGAGGGAGCGGAGAGAGGGGTTGTGGGGAAAAGAAACAGCTGGCGGCTGTGAAGAGGGAGAAATAAGGGAGAGAAAGTGTTTCTGCGCTGTGCAGGAAGGAAGGGGAGCTCCCCTCCCCATTGGGCAGCACTGCTGCTGCTCCTGCTCCAAAGAGACCTCTGTGTGACCATCCTCGCATCCAGGTGTTTGTGCTGCTGGAGCTTGGAGCTGCTTTCCTTTCGTTTTCTTTTCAGGTAACAGTAGATTTCTCCAGTCCCCTTGCCAGACGCCGGCCCATCTGTTCCATGTTGCTCCGGCTTAATGATTGCTGGAACAAGCAGCCCTCAAGAGCTTTCGTTTAGCATTACGCTGACTAATAAGGACTGTAGCGTTTGAATGTCATAGAAAGCCGGTTTTTAAATGTAGTGTGCAAGCAGAAAGATATTAGCTTTTAGCAATTGCACCATTGCCATGAAAAGAAACCCAAGCGAGCAAACAAACAGAGAGGTCTCTCCAAAGATGGGGTAGGGGGCAAGAAAACACACACACCACATAATGTTAAGCACCATATTAAAAAACACTAATATGTGCAATATATTAAATGGTACAAGTAAACACAATGTATTTTAAAAATTTAAAAGGATGTAAATTATTTAAATCATCTGGGCTTTGAGAAGGGATTTAATTTATCTCTGTTATAAAGGGATGGCATAAATGGCATAACAAAATACTTTATTTAGTTTTCAAAATAGCCTCCCAGACGTGTCCCAGAATCCTAGTCTCCCACCTGCATGCTCCCTCCTCCCTTTTTCTCTCTCCATGCCATCTTTCCACTCCTTTTGAAAAAAACCCTGCCACCCCACTTTAAAGACAGAGCGAACATGTCCATGCAGAAGCAGCTGCTTCTCTCTCTCTCTGTCCCACCCACAATCTCCCCGGCTCTCCTTTGGGTAGCATCTGAGGCTTTTGCAGGATGCCCGCTGGTCGCTGCTGTTTATCTTTTAAAAATCTCCCCTGTAAACAAAAAATTTCCGCACCGTTGGTAATACTCCCCCTCTAAGAGCGCTTTCATTTTACACAGAGGGATCAAGAAATGCAAGAAAATAGCAAAATAGCTGTATGGTAGGTGTGCCTGGAAACGTATGCGTGTCCCCTCCAGTTTGGTTTTTTGCTTTTTCATAACGCACACCCCCCACCGGAAAAAACCCCACCAGCACCAATAACCTCCCTCCATTTTTTAGAGTCCCCCCGTTCTATAAGGAGGGATCTAAAAATAAATCAGAAAGTGAGGGGTGCCTTCTGTGTTTCTCTCTCCTTGTACCCCCAATATCCCTCCCCCCTCGTCTTCTCTACCTCTCCCACCAGGCAACCTCCTTCTCCACCCCCCCCCCCCCCGCTTTATGGAGTCAGGGAGAATGTTGAAGGAAAGGACCATTTCTGCATGTGTGTCCTGTGCTGTGTGTTTCTCACTTTCCATCCCCCCAATAACATATTTTCCCCAAATGTGCACACTAATTTCGGAGAGGCAGGCTGGGGCTGTCATGTGGAGTGCGTCAGCTCAGCCCAGCCCAGCCCAACACAGCAGTGGCATTGCTTGGGTTCCCGTTGGTTTGAATGGGGCTTGTGCAGGAGAACTTCCTGCTTGGTTGGGTCTTGCGCATTTAGGGCTATTGTGTGTTATCACAATAAGATCCTGTCTTTTCTACAGGGAGCTCAATGTGGTGTATGTGGTTCTCCACCCCAACCCCAGTGCCCGCTCTATCCACACAACAACCCTGCAAAGTAGATCAGGCTGAGAGGCAGTGACTGGCCCCAAGGTCACGCCTAGTGGACTTAACAGCTGAGGGGGATCTGAATCCCTAAAGCTGCCCCAGACCCCCAGGCTGGTTTGATCATTGCTCCTTTACTTCAGTTTTTCCA
Source organism: Podarcis melisellensis (assembly GCF_964234715.1). NCBI lineage: Eukaryota > Metazoa > Chordata > Lepidosauria > Squamata > Lacertidae > Podarcis > Podarcis melisellensis. The sequence continues at coordinate 5,113,571 of NC_138542.1, read as the reverse complement.
ACTCTTCAAAATGGGGCAACCAGAGCTCTTTGCTTGATTGCAAAGCCACACATTTAAACAGAGGTGTAGGCATCTGTAAGACATTTAATTTACTCTTGAGTAATATTAGAAGCAAGGGATGCGGGTGGCGCTGTGGGTAAAACCTCAGTGCCTAGGACTTGCTGATCGTAAGGTCGGCGGTTCGAATCCCCGCGACGGGGTGAGCTCCCGTCGTTCGGTCCCAGCTCCTGCCCACCTAGCAGTTCGAAAGCACCCCTAAGTGCAAGTAGATAAATAGGTACCGCTTTATAGCGGGAAGGTAAACAGCGTTTTCGTGTGCGGCGCTGGTGCTGGCTCACCAGCTGCAGCTTCGTCACACTGGCCACGTGACCTGGAAGTGTCTTCGGACAGCGCCGGCTCCCGGCCTCTAGAGTGAGATGAGCACGCAACCCTAGAGTCGGACACCACTGGCCCGTACAGGCAGGGGTACCTTTACCTTAATAGGCAGGGGTACCTTTACCTTTACCTTACCTTTACCAACAAAGGTTGGTGCTCTCCAGGGATGCCTCAGGCCATAATTAAAAGTATTCCCCACCCTCACCCTGCTCCAAATAATAATGTATTTCTTTACTGTCATTATTTACATGCTGCCCAACAGAAGAACTTTCAATACATAGAACTGTTTGGATAAAAAAATAACATGTCATGTCAAACTGTAAAATCAAGGCAAGTGTTAACAATGATGGCATTCTCCTACGACTGCCAGTAATTGTGGCCAGCTGAGTTTGTTTTGGCCCTAAGTTGCCTGTTACTGTATTCCTTCTGCTTTCAGAATTTCTTGCCACCGAAAAAGCAATATGGCAAGAGTCTTTAGTTTAGCAAGCACTACTTAAAAGCAAAACAGAGGAATCCCCACTTGCATGTGATTGGCATGTGCGTTCCTGCTTATATGCTCTCCTAAAGTGAGTGGGGCTGGAATGGGGGAATCCCGATTTACGAATGTCCCAGTGACAGGAATGGACTTCCCACATAAGTGGGGATCCAGTGCTATTTTTCTAGAAAAAGAGGGGCCAGAACTCTCTTGTTCTCTTATAGTGGCAATGGCACCCACCTGAGAGGGTATCCCACAGGGGAGTGTGTGGTTGGCCAAGGGAGCCATGGACTCAAAAAGGTTGAAAACCACTGCTCTATGCCACAGAGTGATATAATCCATGTAGCACATTTCTCTTATTTACTTGGGTTGCAATGTTACAGAATGAAGCAATCCCAGTGACAAAGCTTTGCCGTCTTTATCACAATAAGCAGAACAGCACAATTGGCAGCACAGGCCTACAGATGTCTACTCAGAAGTATATTCCCTTAAGTTCAGTATGATTTATTCCCAGATAAATGTGCACAGAATCGCAGACTGAAGATGATGTAGAGGCAGTTGAATCTCTGACGTCTCTCCTTTGAATTGTCAGAATTTCACAAGTCAAGGGACAAACTGAACTTGCTTCTTCCTGTGCACTCCCGACACGGCGATGATCTTCCTTCTTGCATCGGCTCCTGTTGATCAGCAAGGAGCGCCCAACACCACAACAAGGCTTGGCTGGGTTTTGTCAGCCCATCTGCAGATCTGCAGCTTTCTCAACTCTTCATTCAGCTGTGTACAGAACAGTTTTCAAAAGCAAAGATATAGGAGACTGTGGGCAAGGCTTGGAAGCTTTGAAGACACACACTGCTATCTAGTGGCAAAAAGGGGTGGCATCATCCAGCAAAAAGGGTTTGTGACAACAGTAGCTGCTTCTTATACATTGATTTTTGAACATGATTTTTGAACATCATCTAGCTTTATCAGTAATGAATATTCTATCAGAGTACCGTGTTGCAACTAATGCCCTTCACCTTGTAAATTACGTTGGCTAGTAAATTCCAACATGCACTCCTGGGTAGCTAGACCGAACAAGCAGCCTCTCATCCCTGAGGGCAGAACGTGGCTGTGCCTGGGTTTACTGAAAATATATTGTAGTGACTGCTAATCACTGTGGGCGCACCAGACAGAATCTGCTTGTGCATCTACACAGCCACAACTTCTCCCCTGCCCTAATCTGCTCCACCACATGGGCTGCTATTGAATAGCAGGTATAGGGTTGTTTTACTAAGGACTTCAGTGCATGGGCAAGGGAGATTCAACTCTTCAGTGTTGCAATCCTGATGAAAATTCCTCCCTATCAGTTCTATTAGCTCTGGAATGTGTGTGTGCATTTTTCATTGTCACAGCACAGAGGAAAGGACTAAACCTCTCCTCTCCTGTGCTGTAGTTCTATCCCCCCTCCACCCTACTGCCAATGGGGGCTTTGCTTCTGCGGATAATAGCAAGCCAGGAAAGAATGGGTCAAGCTTTGCCTCCCTGCACCCAGCAATTGTGACACACACACGCACCATCCATGCCTGTTATCAATTAGAAACAGCACCTGTGCAGACATGGTTGCAAATGATGCATTCAGCAAAGTTTGGCCCTCACATACAGTGTGCCCATCTCTCCCAACCCCTCTTCCTCACTTTCTTTCTCTACCAGTAGCTTGGGCTTCCCCTACTTCTTCCTGGCCTTTTTTCAGTCACCATTTCTCCCATCTTCTCTCTGGCCACATCCACAGTACACATTTAAAGTCCTCTTATATCACTTTAACGGTCATGGCTCTCTTCCTCTCCACCCCCCGCCGCAGAAACAGCATCCCTGGAACTGCAGTTCATTACGGGTGCTGAGTGTTGTTATGAAACCTCATAGAGCTTTGATTCCCAGCAGCCTTAGCAAACTGCAGAGTCTCATGTTTTTAGATACCAGACATCTGGTCCTTCATTTTTTTTTACTTATCTCTTAGTGGGGCGCAGTTAAGTTGGATCTGAGAGAGAAAGTATGAATGGATTTTGTTGTTGTTTATCTTTCTTTCTAATGTTCATTTTGGAAGTCAAGAAGCAAATAGATAATAACCTGGTGGTTACCAGAGGATAGACAACAATTTGAGAAGGTGATGTGAACCTTTCACTGATTTTAAAACGGCACTGATTTTTTGTTTCTTAGAATTCCCAAGGAACACTGGTTCTCGCAGAGAATAATCTATGTAGCTTGGGGCCTTGAGCAGATTTCCACAGCAAATCTTGCTATCCATGTCAGTTCCATTCTTTTACTATTATCAGATGTTCAATTCATTTAAGAGCTCAGTATATTTTCACACATTCATTCTTCCCTTGCAGACAGATTGCACTACATTGGTTTTTTCCCCCAGTCCTAAGGATTTGTAAACAGAGTTACACGCTTGTGTGTTTTGACTGAGGCTGCATTAGAAAGGCACATGCAGCGGTATCAGGGAGTAAGTGTTTTGTTAAGGCCCTTGCCAAATTCAAAGAGATCATGAAATACAGAATGTTCATTGTCACTGAAGAAAATCACTAGGCTCTTTCTGGATAAATCAACACGAATTGTATGTATATGATTCATCTGCCAGCTGGTTTGCAACTTTTCTGCTCTACTGAAGTGTGCATTTTAAAGAAAATCCCACTTTAAGTAAAACAAGATGGCACATTCCCCATGCTGTCCTTACCTCAGGGCATTCTGTTGGCTCTCACCTCCTACGTTGTCCTAAAGAGTGTTCTCCTTCATGGAGAGCATGTGTTGCGGTGGGGTCTAGAAGTCATCCCTCTGTTGCTGAGCGGGTAAATTTAGATGGCCACATTTGCGACTGGGCTCCTCCATGTTGTTGGGGAGATTTTAATGTTGTTATTTCTGATTGACAGCCTAATAGCTTTATATTCTCTGAACACAGTGTTGAGCTTCCTCTTTTTGCTGCGCGCATCGGATCAGTGAAAGGAGCTACTCAGATGGCTGTATTGTCTTTGGCTGTTCATTGCATTTATTGCCTTTGAGTTGTCCTTATTTTCTTTTCTTTTGAGTGCCCCGGTTCCCCACCCTCTCCTTTTCCTGCCGCCTTATCCTACCTCACCCCCCTTTCCCCCTGTTTCTTTATTGTTTTATTCCCCCCCCCACCTCCTTCCCACACTTAGTCCTAGGTCTTCCCCTTTACCTCAGTGGCCGGAGGGCTGCTTCCTGGCAGCAGGAGAGGAGTGTGGTCCTGGTGCAGATCTTCAGCCGCCTGTCTTCCCTGCTCCAGCCGCTTCACGCCTTCGTGCTGCGTTTCGGCTCCAGTCGTTAGTCCTCTCCCCCAGCCACCTTCCCTCTATCTGTTGGCGGCTACTGCCGCTTTGTTGGCAGCGTGAAGGGAGTGTGGCTGTAGCGCTGAGTTCTGGCCGCCTTCCCCTCACTCATTTTGATGGCTTAGTGCTGCGTCTCCGGGGAGTGTGGGAGCACAGCCTTGGAGTGGAGTTCTAGCACTCATCTCCCTTGGGGTTGGCGGCTTGGAGCTGCTTCTTGATGGAGCATGGCTTGGGAGCTATGCCCTGGCTGTCTGCCCACCTCCCTTCGGCCATGTGGGGAGCTTAGCCTTAGGGAGCCTGCCTGATCTACCTCACCAGCTGTGTGGGGCAGCCGGTGTTGCTCTTCCAGCGGAGCTTTGCACACCGGCCATTCCTGCTGCAGCCCAGCTCTCTTTGGTCAGTGGCGTGCCGGCTTCGCAATCGGGGGGGGGGGGCACCCTGGATAGGTGCCTGCTTCTGGTGTGTGGCTAGCTCTGTCCTTGTGTGCCGTGGGCTTTGTAATTATCACTGGCTAGTGGCTTGCACAGGTGGGGGGGGGGTTACTTTGTCTTTCAGGAGGGAAGCTCTTTAGACAGGAGAGCCATTTTAGGTCTCCTTTCGCATTGCAACTGCCAGTTTTGGTGGGAACGCCATTTTAGGTCTCCGTTCTCCTGGCAATATTGCAGACTTTAGCCCCTAGTGGCCGTGCTGCACCTTCCATTGGGGGTGCGGTGTCAATATGGCCTGACGGCTGTTTGATATTGCTGCTTAGGGGTTGGTTTCTGTATAGCGGCCCCTAGTGGTCAGTTGTATATGTTGCTTTAATTTGGCAAATAAGTTTTGGAAATAAACTGATAGGAACTGTTACATTGCTATTGATTGATTTTTCTGTTCTGTACCTCATTCTGTTTGTTCACTGGCAGTTAGTATGGCTCCAAAGAAGTTTCCGACGTGGCCTGCCTCTACCACCCCACTGAAAAGGGTGATTCGTGGGCCATCTCAGTCACTCCACTCGCCCTCTCCTGGTCAAGCTATGGGCTGTCTTCAGTCCTTGGTTGCAAATCTGGCTGGTGATCCGGTAGCGTTGTCATGCTTTGTGTCGGAAGTGGATGGTCTCATTCAGCGCTGCTCTTCCCGGCCCAGCTTGCAAGCAGAACTTAATTCCCCAGCTGATGTTTCATGTCCTGTTACCTCGGCATCTAGTGAAGGAGGATCTACCAGTGTCTGGAGTTTTATTTTCTGATTCACAATTTTCCCGGATACCAGTCCTCACCTCTTCTCAGAGTTGTATGCAGGAGCTGGGGGGCCCGACTCAGCAGGCCAGCAGAAGGCCCCTTCCAGGTCTGAGGTGTCTTCCCAGTCTTTACCTGGAACCTCTGGGTTGGGTCATTCACCTATCACCTCTCTTCAGTTTCTGCCAGGTACCACACTCCATGGTCCCGTTTCCAAGTCTTCTGCAGAAGACAGCCTGCCTGTGCCAGCAAAAATGTCTTCAGGAGGGAAATGTCACCATAAGAAACATTCCGGAAAGTGGGCCAAAAAGAGTAGAGGAGACACTTCATCTCCATCAATTTTGGCTCGCCCGCAGAGGCTGATGGACCCTGATAGATTCCGTCAGGCCTTGCAGGACCTTGCTCCCCCTGGTGACTCATTGACTGAGCTTGTTGAGGGCTGGAATATCCAGCTCCTAGCAGCCATCGATGAGATCGCACCTAGGCACCCTCTGCAACCCCGCAGAAACCGGGCTCCCTGGTTTACCGAGGAGCTTCGGAAAATGAAGCGGGACCTCAGACGGCTAGAGTGAGTATGGCGGGGTGCCCGTGACGGAGCCTCAAGAACATCTTATAGGGTTTTTATGAAAAGCTACGAGATGGCAGTGAAGGCCGCTAAGAAGTCCTACTTCTTGGCCTCTATTGCCTCCGCTAGCTCTCGCCCGGCGCAATTATTTAGTATAATTAGGTCTTTAACGTCCCTTGAAGGACAGCCAAATTTAAATAATAATTCGACACACAGCTGTGAGGCATTTGCGAGCTTTTTTGTGGAGAAAGTCCTGTTGCTCCGCCATGACCTCCCTGCCAATTTGGATACAATAAAGGAACTGGAGGCCCCTCAACTGTCCTCGGGTCCAGTATTGGACCACTTTGACCGGATATCCCCAGCCGATGTGGACAGACTCCTCCAAGCTGGAAAGCCCACCACCTGTCCTCTTGACCCGTGCCCGTCTTGGCTGATTAGAGCGTGTCCAGACAAGGTGCGGGCCCCCCTGGGTGATATCATCAATTTGTCCCTTGGCACCGGGATATTCCCAGGGGAACTGAAGGAGGCAGTGGTGCGTCCACTCTTAAAGAAAACATCATTAGATCCTTTAGATCTATCCAATTACCGCCCGGTTTTGAATCTTCCATTCCTGGGAAAGGTGATTGAGAGAGCGGTTGCTGAACAGCTTGGTAGGTTTCTGGATGAAACATCGGCTCTGGATCCATTCCAGTCCGGCTTCCGCGCTGGTCATGGGACCGAGACGGCTCTGGTCGCCCTAACAGATGATCTCCGCAGGCAGCTGGATCGAGGCGGGTCGGGGCTGCTGATTCTCCTAGACCTGTCAGCAGCCTTCGACATGGTCGATCACAAACTCCTGGACCACTGCCTTGCCGACGTGGGGATCCAGGGCACAGTCCTTCAATGGCTGCGCTCGTTTCTCTCTGGTCAGGGACAGAGGGTGGCGCTTGGGGGGGGGAATTGTCATCGCGCCACTCCTTGGTGTGTGGAGTGCCTCAGGGTGTGATTCTCTCCCCGATGCTTTTTAACGTCTTTATGCGCCCCCTCGCCCAGCTTGTCTGGAGTTTTGGGCTGGGTTGCCATCAGTATTTACAGGAATATTGCAAAATTAATGAATGTTAGAATGATGTTGGATAGAAATTAAGTGGTTTCCAGCTGTAATGCTTTAAAAGAATATGAGAAACAGGCTTAGAAACAGGTTAAAACTTAATGGTAAGGATTTGCTGAACCAACAATTTGAATCGGAATACAAAAAAGGGAGGTATGAGGAGGTCCAGGAAACATGTTAAAGGAAAATGAGAAATGGAAAATCTGCATGTTGTTGTTTTTTTAATTATTTTTACTTTTGTATTTTTGTTACTATTTTTTATTTTTTTTACCTTTATTGTATTCTTATTAAAAACCTTAATAAATATTCTAAAAAAAAAAAAAAGAGTTTGGGTGTAATCTTCGATATATCTCTCTCTATGGAGGTGCAGATTACAGCTATAACAAAGGTGGCATTTTTTCATCTCTGCCAAGCTAAGCAGTTGGCTCCTTATCTCTCTCGCCCTGACCTAGCCACTGTGATCCACGCGACGGTCACCTCCAGACTGGATTATTGTAACTCGCTCTACGTGGGGCTGCCCTTGAGACTGACCCAGAAACTCCAGCGGGTGCAGAATGCCGCGGCGAGACTCCTTATGGGGTCTTCGCTGCGAGATCACATTCATCCGGTGCTATACCAGCTGCACTGGCTCCCGGTGGAGTACAGGATCAGGTTTAATGTGCTGGTTTTAACCTTTAAAACCCTATACGGCCTAGGACCCTCGTACCTACAGGACCGCCTCTCCTGGTATGTCCCACAGAGAAATTTACAGTCTGCAAATAAAAACATCCTGAAGATCCCAGGCCACAGAGAGGTTAGGCTGGCCTCAACTAGAGCCAGGGCTTTCTCGGCTGCGGTTCCAATCTGGTGGAACACTCTGTCACAAGAGACCTGACATCTTTCCACAGGGCCTGCAAGACAGAGCTGTTCCACCAGGCCTTTGGTCAGGGCGCAGCCTGACCCCCTCCTCTGGCAATCTGCACAGAATTTTGCTTAATGGTTGCCATCAATTTGATTTTAATTTGATTTTAATTAATTTTATAATGAATGTTTTTAGAATGTTGGATTGTTTTGATTGTTGTTAGCCGCCCTGAGCCCAGCTTCGGCTGGGGAGGGCGGGATATAAATAAAATTTATTATCATTATTATTATTATTATTATTATTATTACTACTACCAGTCCATCGTTCTTATGGCTTTTTCTATGGCCAGAGAGGCCTCCGCAATCTCCTACAATGAGAAATTTAGGACGTATGGACCACTTATGTGGCCCCTCTAATTGAGAAAAAGATCCCAGAGTTGCAGAAGCCGAGGACCAGGGTTTTTAAATCAGCTCATCTTGCAAGTTCCCTCATGTGTGTGAAAAATGCAGGGGGAATCAACCTGGTTCTGCATGTTTTGGGGGAAGGCAGCCCTTTCGGGGTGGAGGGGGGCTCTCAACAAGCTTCAAAAGCTGCCCCCCTCAACTGGCCACAGGGGCTTCTAAGTAGCGTCGACTTGTCTTTGGCTTATATGCCAGTCCCGCTCCCCGAGCTTTTATATTGGCTACAGTTTTACCCCAATCAGGAAACAGCTTCTTACCTGTGGGAAGGTTTTTCCCATGGTTTCAGGATTCTGGTAGCCACTTCCCCCATGGTACGTAATTGAGGAGGAGATTGAAGGCTTTTAAGAACCATATTGTCAGGAAAGCAGTGTTTAATGTCTGGACAAAATATAAAGACTTATTGGAAAATAAGACCCCAAGGTGGCTATCACCAATGGAAGCTAAGGCTCGGAAAAGACTCAATATGGAGGCCGATTGGCTGAAATATTGGGAAATAATAGAAAAAGATGGAGATAACTGGAGGTTGCAGAGTATGGAGAAAATAAAAGACAAAGTGCGAGATTGGCTACATTATGCCCAGATTAAAGAAGTTTTTAAGTTGGACAAAAAGATAGGATTCCAGCTGGAAAAGTCAAAGTTAGAAACGGAATTGTTAGAACCTAAAACTAAGGTACTTTCAAGAATGTACAATTTGCTGCTTAAATGGAATACACAAGATGAAACGGTCAAATCAGCTATGATAAAATGGGCACAAGACATTGGGTACAATATTATGTTTGCTGACTGGGAAAGGTTATGGACCACTGGGTTGAAATTTACGGCATGTAATGCCTTGAAAGAAAATGTTATGAAAATGATATATAGGTGGTACATGACCCCAGTCAAGCTTGCAAAAATATACCATTTGTCTGACAATAAATGTTGGAAGTGTAAAGAAGCTGAAGGAATGTTCTTTCACCTCTGGTGGACTTGCCCTAGGGTCAAGGCTTTCTGGGAAATGATATATAATGAGTTGAAAAAGGTATTTAAGTATACCTTCCCTAAGAAACCAGAGGCCTTCCTTCTGGGTATTGTCGGCCAGAGGGTGTTAAAGAAGGACCGAATATTTTTTATGTATGCAACTACAGCAGCAAGGATACTTGTCACTAAGCATTGAGGAAGTCCAAAGAAGTGAAGAAAATATGTTTTTGTAAAAGTATATGTTATTTTGTTTGTTCTTTATAATCTATCGAATTTTTTAAAAATAAATATTTATTTAAAAAAAAGAGAGGAGATTGCATTACGGTTTATGGTGGGACCTTTCAATGCCCCTCCTTTTCCCAGGCTGCATCTCTCCCATTAGGAATTGTGCCCAAGAAAGCCCCCAGAAATTCCGCCTAATCCATAATTTGTAAATGACATTATCCCTTCGGAACTTTGTTCTGTAAAATACGCCTCCCTTGATCAAGCGATCAAGATTATTAGGAAATTTGGGTCTGGTGCCTTGTTGGCTAAATGCGATATAGAATCGGCGTTCCGGTTGTTACCAATCCATCCACAGGATTTCTGGTTGTTAGGGTTTGATGGGGCCTTCTATTTTGATAAGGCTATGCCTATGGGCTACTCGGTAGCCTGTACAGCCTTTGAGTGCTTCAGCACTTTTTTGGAACGGGCCTTGCTTTTTAAAACCGGCCTGGAAGGGGTTACTCATTACCGCGATGCTTTTTTTATTGGCCTCGGTGCATGACACTGGTAATTGTGTCATCCTAATGCAGGCATTTGCTTCCCTTACGGAAGAGTTGGGTGTCCCTTTGGCTGCAGCTAAGACCGAGAGCCTGTCCACTCAATTGATCTACCAGGGTATACAATTAGATACTGTTGCGCGTACTTCCCGACTGCCAATGATAAAATAGTTAATTTGCAGAGGGTTATTGAGGAATTGCTTCCCATAACCAAGGTAACTTTGAGGCAGCTCCAGTCTTTGTTGGGCCACCTAAATTTTGCTTGTAGAGTGGTGGCGCCTGGTCGCCCATTTTGTGCCCGCTTAGCCAGGCTTACGGCCAGCCTGCAGGCCCCGCATCGGGTTTGACTTTCAAGTGGAGTGAAGGCGGACCTTTGGATCTGGCTGAAATTCTTGAAAGAATACAATAGAGTTTCTTTGTGGCAGGATACTTTGAACTTTCACAATGACTTCCAGGTTCAGTCTGATGCGGCTGGTTCATTAGGGACCATCGGCTGTGGTGAAGACTGAAGGGCGTGCTCCCGTCCAGGGCCTTTTCCAACTGGCCCAGGGGGCGTGGCCCAGGCCCTCACTCTCCCAGTTACAAAGGGACTCCTGCTGCGGTGAGACCTTGGACCATCGGCTGTGGTGAGGACTGCAGGGCCTGCTCCCTTTCCAAGGCCTTTCCAACTGGCCCAGGCCCTTACCTGGAACAAACATTTGGGGAAATGCGGGAAGTTGTTCTGCTATTGCTTCCCTGTTCCAAGTGATTAATGTGTTTTAAAATTCCCTCAAGCAGTTGGTGGCATTTTAAATTTTTTAAATTTCCTATTTTGGGGGTGGGTGGGTGGGATGGATATTTGGTTGGGGATTAATTTTAGTATAATTGTTCTGTTTTTGTTTTTTTGAGTTTTATTGGTTGTGTATAGTTTGTGTTTTGTTTTTAAGGGGCGGGATCAGGGCTGCCTGGGAGTGGGGCCCCAGCCAACACAATGGTTGGGACAAGTTCCACGGGGGGAAGCACTGGGACATCCGATCTCAGTGATCATGGGCAGCAGGAGGAGTTACGCTAAGACCAGACCATGTCATTACAGAGGAGGCAGGTTTAGTCGTTGTTTGAAGACTATCCCTGCCTGTGCGGCAAAGATGGCGACGGAGGTAGCAGCCTAATCAGAACCTCCGACCTCAACTAAGCGTTTTTTACTAGTTTTAGCCTCTTCAAGACCTCAAAACTGCATCTTAAGGACCTTAAAGACTATTGGCTGGCTGTCTTGTCGCCTCGTTTTAATTAGTTTATTCTTTTATTGTTTTACCGTCGCACTGTTTATTGATACTGCTACACTGACTCACAATCTTGGAGCTCCCGGATGACGGATTGACTTGAAATATAGCTAAAGAAGCAGAGGAAACCGCTGAACTCCATTGAGCCTGCTTTCGATAAGATAAGTCCAAGAACTCCCCCATGAATACTCTCCCGCTCCAAGTTAAGGCTTAAGGAGGGTAAGGTAGGGAGGCTCCCTGATCCAACAGCCCGGATACTGGACTTCCAAACTTTACCTCTACCTTTATTTCTACAATAAAGTTTCCAATAAGGGAAGCTTCCAACTTAGGGAATGGTGTTCACAAGACAGATCTATAAAGAGCTGGGAATCCCGCTCACCAAAGCGGCTGAACCCTCTACAAGAGGAAGACAGGTGAAAATCTCACACTATTTTAAACCAAAAACATTAAATAAGTAATGCTGAGAAACGACACCCCCACGAATGGTTCATAGACTGCACTAGGTACGGGGAGCTCATGGAAATAGATGAAGAAGGGGTGGGAGTCAATTTGGCAACGGAAATAAAACAAGTTACCATAGAAAATGAAACCTTAGTGAATCAACCGGGGCTGGAGCAGGAACAAGAGTCACAAGAGGAAAACTCAGTAATTAAGACAAATGAGCCCTCCCAAAGACCCAGACCCGGGGAGAAGATGGGGTTTCACACTGTGATGAATGAGGACCTGGAGGACACAAGAGCCCAATATCTGGACTTGGAATGCCTCCCCTACATACTAACAGGGCTATACAATGATCTGTTAAATGAACAGAAGTTGCAGATAGGCAGAGAACTGGGACACATCAAAGACTTCCTCTCAGAATGCTTGGGCCTACTTACCGCCCTGACTGAAATAACTAGGAGAATAGATAACTTGCATTCATATAAAGTTCTCTAGCACACCAAACGATAACAGCATTAAGGAAAATAAAACCCAACATGATGTGGGGAAAAAGAAAACATCTAGGATCAAATCAAACCAGAAGGGAAATTTATTTGACCCTAAGATACTCCTCTTAAAGGGGAAGTGTCCCAGGAATAGAGAAGAAGCCCAAGAACGTAAAAATGGGAAGGAAGACAAAGCTCCCATCCCGAACAAAGAAAATGAACTTCACAAGACTATTTAAGTTATTAGAGAATTCAAACCCAACGAGCCCAGCTAACCCAGTTTTGCCACCCCTTGATAAAAGCCGAAGCCCAAGCTCAAATAAAAACCTCCATAAGGCTGAATGCGGCTATACAAGGAGACTATCCTGGTCAATTCAACAGAGGAACTCCATAAGGCTGGGCTTCACAATTCAACAGAGCAACTAGCGCTCCCGAATGGAACCGCGGGAAAATCAAGGGAAAACCCGATCCCTAAGCAAGAAACGCCTCTTAAAACAACATACTCTCGCAGAAATCTAATTCTAAATAAACAAAAACTTATCATCCTACCCGTATACATGCACAAAGATCTCCTTTCCCCAGCACAACAGAGAATCTATATTCTCAAGAAAACTGAATTAGCCGTTAAGAGGGTTCGTACCAGCAGAAAACATCATTAATGTTGAATTCCTGCCATCAGACAAGGACCTAAACAGAATTGTGGTAACATTCAGAGACTTGCACACAACCAAACTAGTTTCAGATAATAAGGACAAGTTACAAAGGGTTGGATTGCAGGTGACTCGCCTATTCGAAGTGTCCGGTACTCCCACTCCTCTCATCGAAACAATCAAGACTGATAAGATAAAAATAAAGCCGCCAATGTCTATGATGGACGAGAACTGTAAGATGCTTCAACTAGAGGCAGATAAAGCCCCAACCCAGCCGGCTAAAAGACCAAAAACCCTATCCCCAAATCACGTACCAGACGAAAGTTCCAGTATAGAAAAGGAAAACCGCCTCATAGCAACTATTGAACAAATACATAAAGCTCAGGACACACTAATTGAAAGATTAGCATCCATAAGGAAATCTATTACCCTCCTAGCCACACCTGTCACCAGGGAATTTAACTATGCAACTTATACCACAAAACCTTTATCCAACAGTGAGTGGATACTAAGGCTATTCCTATCGCCAGAGGAACTGGGACCTACGGAACCACCTATAACAAAGAAAACAATAACACATCAAGCTGAAATAGCGGTCCCACTGGGCAAGAATGGTTCAATCTTTGTGGACAACCTAGGAGCCCTAGACACCATTCACACGGATGACTGAAATAAGGTCACGGGGGAAGGACGCCCCTCCGGGACACTAAAATATGTCCAAGTACACACCGTGCCAAAATGTCCTACTAATCGTTAAAGAAATTGGAGTTCTTGTTGAAAATACACTGAAAAGGATATACCAAGATCTCTGGCCAAAAGTTTCAATATAAGGAATAATTCCTACTCGAGAGTTGAAAAGAAAAACGTGTATATTCTGCTAAGAATCCGCACTCTGTTGTGGATCCGTGATCGATGTTCGTTTATGCGTAGTTTAATTGGTCTGGTGCTTTTGCCTATATATATCTTGTGGCATGGGCACATCCATGCATACAAGCTATTCTTCGTGTTACAGTTACTAAAATGTTCAATCTGAAACTTGAAGCTGGTCCGCAACAGAGTGCTAGAAGCCCCAAAAGTAGATTTATATACCAGGAGAAATATTGATAGACTATTGTTACAACAGGAAGCCCGATATATTTATTTGTTTGAAACGATGTCCCCCAAGGGCTTGAATGAACATCAAGACTACAATTCTTTTCTTTAAAAAACCACTACAGAAAAAACCACTACCTTGGACTTTATATCCCTTCTCTGTTTACACCTTTAAGAAGGGAGAGCCTATCCTCCTCCCCCACAGACACACATATAAGACAATGATCTCACTCCCTAATAGAAAACGCACAGAGAAACGCAAGAAAATTTGGATTCAATTATCTAAGGTGAGAAAACACTCATCTGATGTCCGTTTTTCACAAACAATTTGACTGGAAATAATAACTCTTGTAAATTCTCATTTCTAGACGCATGTTGGAAAATGAAACATAAAAGAATTGAATGATATAGACTTCCAACAGATTTATAGTCCTTTAAAAACCGAGGTATGGAACCAATTATCATCATATGTGTTAATACACTTTAGAATGTATATACTTTATTATATTTATGATCTATGGTATTGGAGAACCTTGATCTATTTTGACATATTATTTGATATTACCAGCTGAAGAAGGCGTTTACTCCAAAACAGGGCCCTGTCCTGGTCACCACTACTGAGTCGTACATCTGATTCACACTCCGGATACTTCTTTTTGGCCCTATTTGATTCTTTATTCTTTATTCTGATTTTATATAACATGGACTCTTTTTGACTGCCATTGAGACTTGTATAAAACAATTGTTGTGTACTGGTATTTTATGTACCTTTATACTATATCACTGCATATTTGAAACTACATTATTTCTGCACTTAAACGTTGTATTTAAATTTACAATTATCTTAAAACTGTCGCACTTATACGTTGTGTTTAAATTTACTATTAGTTTAAAACTGTTATTCTTAGCAGAATACAGTGGTGCCTCGCAAGACGAAATTAATTCGTTCCGCAAGTCTTTTCGTCTTGCGAGTTTTTCGTCTTGCGAAGCACGGTTTCCCATAGGAATGCATTAAAAATCAATTAATGCGTTCCTATGGAAACCACCTTCAGACCAGGTCCGGGGACAGTCTGTCCCCCGACCTCTTCTGAAGGCCGGCGGGGGGCGAAAGTCTTTGCTCCCCCCCCGTCTGCCTTCCCGGGACAGCGGAGACTTCTCCGCTGTCCCGGGGCGATCTTAAAATGCTGGCGGGCAGCAGCGAACCCTTCGCTGCCGCCCGCCAGCATTTTAAACACCCCGGGACAGCGGAGGACTTTTGCCCCCCACCAGCCTTCAGAAGAGGTCCTTTTTCTACAAAGATAAAAGATTTAGGATCACTGAAAGTCGGGAGGTGGGTAAATTTCTACGCAGATATGAAAAAGATCTTGGGAAAGTAGAGGAGAGATATGGAGGGAGAAATGGTGACTTAGAAGAGAGAAGAAGAAGAGAGAAGGGAGAACAGGAGGATAAGGGAAGGAGGAGAAGAGGAAGAAGAAGAGGGAGAGGTGGAAAAGGAAATGGAAAAAGAGGAAGAGGAAACAGAAGACAAAACCACTCAGATATAAATTAATTATTTATATATCGGAAAGTAAACATAGCAATTAATCAGAAAATTCTGTCATGGAATGTGAACTGTGTGAATGAGAAAACCAAGAGGAATAAAATTGTGAATATCTTGAAAAGAAAGCATCTTGATTTAATCTGTATGCAGGAGACACATGTGACCAAAAGGCATAAACATATTTTGATAAATAAAAAACTGGGAGTTGAATTTATACATTCCATCGCAGAAAAAAAAAGAGGAGTAGTAACATATGTCAATGAAAAATGGGAACCTAAATTGATTTATAAAGTTGATGAAGGAAGGATATTGGGGGTGCAAATTAACTTCCAGGGTGAAAAACTTAATGTGATAAATATATATGCCCCGAACTCGAACAAATTGGAATTCTTTAAGAAATTAGAACAAATATTATTAGAGTTAGAGTGTAACAGGACAATACTATTGGGAGATTTTAACGGAGTACTGGCACCAGAAATTGACAGACAAACAGAAAAGAAAAAACGTAATCAAGGGAAGCTGCCAAGATCCTTTAATAATTTAGAAGAAAATTTAGACCTAGTAGACATCTGGAGACACAAACACCCAATGGAAAAGCAATTCACCTTTTTCTCAGAAATACACAAAAGCTGGGCTAGAATTGACCAAATCTGGATCTCAAGAGAACTTACTTTAAGAACTTTAAAATGTGAAATCCAACCGAGAACTCTCTCTGATCATAATTCGATAATGTTGGAAATAAAAGGTGTATCACAAGGGGGGTTCAGATGGAGAATGAATGAATATTTATTGGAGAGTGAAGAAGTTATTGAAAAAGCTAAAGCTACCTGAAAAGACTATTTTGATTTGAATCTTAATACAGAATCAAGTATAGAGATAGTCTGGGATGCTAGCAAGGCAGTATTAAGAGGCTTCTTCATCCAGCAAAACAGCTACAAGAAGAAAATAAGGGAGCAAAAGAAAGAAGAAATTCTCAGCCAGATAAGAGAATGTGAGAAAAAATTAATAACAAACCCGAAAGATGAACAAAACATACAAATTACAAAAATATTACAAACATAGTATTCAATGCTGACAAATCAAGAAATCGAATGGAAAATTAAGTTAATGAAGCAAAAATATTTCGAATCAGCTAATAAAACAGGTAAATTACTAGCTTGGCAATTGCGAAGAAGGCAAAAACAAAATGTGATAAATAAGATAAAAATAGGGGAGCAATCGATAGAAGATCCAAAAGGAATAAAGGAAAATTTCCTCAAATTTTATGAGAAATTGTATAAAAAGGAAGACAAAGATTTAAACCAAATAGAAAAACATTTAGAAGACTGCAGTGGGAAGACCATAACAGAGGAAGAAAGGTGTCAACTAAATAAACCTATAAAAATAGAAGAGATCCAGAATGCGATAAGAAAAATGAAATTAGGAAAAGCCCCGGGACCGGATGGACTGTCCGCAAAATACTACAAAGTATTAGAAAATCAACTAACGCCAGTGCTTTGTGATACCATGAATAATATATTAGGGGAAGGAAAAATACCAGAGTTGTGGAAAGAGGCTCACATCACCGTGATCCCTAAACCAGACACGGACAAACTAAACATTAAAAACTACAGGCCTATATCATTATTAAATAATGACTACAAAATCTTCGCAGAGGTAATGGCAAATAGGCTTAAAAAATGTCTAGTAAATTTAATTCACAAAGATCAAGCAGGATTCCTCCCAAACCGGTTTCTGAAGGATAATGTAAGACATACTTTAAACATCATTGAATATCTGGAGTGTAAGAATGAGATACCGGCGACTCTGATTTTTATCGATGCGGAGAAGGCATTCGACAATGTCTCATGGTCGTTCTTATTAAAAAGTATGGAGAGGGCTGGGATAGAGGGCGAATTCATGAAAGGAATAAAGGCAGTATATTCGAATCAATTTGCTAAACTGATTATAAATAACAACTTAACAAATCCATTTAGAATCGAAAAAGGAACAAGACAGGGTTGCCCTCTTTCCCCGCTTCTGTTTATCATTGTATTAGAGGTAATTGCAAACAAAATAAGAGCAACACCAGAGATTCGAGGGATTAAAGTAGGAACGAAAGAATATAAATTAAAAGCCTATGCAGACGATTTGATGCTATCCCTAGAAGAGCCTGTAGTAAAGTGGTTACTGTTTAGAAATCATTCCTCGGTCAAGTAAAAAGAGTGAAGCCTTATGGGAACTCCATCAGCCATAAGGGACCCTGGGAAAGTAGTTGTATCTCTTTAACCTCTAGACTAGCTGGCTCCTTGGCGTGAAAGGTTTATTAGAACCAAGGAAGCCTGATTTAATGGAAGACCTAACACCTGGGTTTGAGAGTGTAAACACCCCCCCCCCCCAATGATGCTATCTGTCCTTGAATTGCTTGGGAATGTGTATCTGGCTAATTTCCACGGAAGGGAGGAAACCCTTTGATTTAAAGTTTGGATTCCAAATTGACCCAGCTGTCAAGGGGTAAATTGATTGACCAGCAAGCCGGTCATTGGTGAATTTAAAAATAATTTAAGTCTTATGATTGGCTTGAGAGTTACGACGCCAAGTGCGAATTGTGAATAAAAGATCAGGGAATTGTTTGAGAATTTGCTCTCTGCCATTGCTCTGCAATCCGCATAGATGCCCGGCTCTGATGTTCCATACTAATAGCCATCGTTCGTCTTTTGAAATGGAGATCTTCAAAAGCCTTCAACTTGCAGATTCCTAAAGGACTTCAACTATCCTATTTTGTGTTAGATCTTGTGAGTATGTAGAGCTAGCTATATTATGCAATGTCTTTATTTTCTTATCTGTAACATTCAAAAGAAGTGCCTGCTATTTTAGCATGATTCTTATGTTATTTTAAAATAAACTTTTAAGAATGAAACTGTTTTAGTTTGTGCCTTCCCGGGGGAATAGCTAAGTCCTAGCCTTACGCTTGGTTATGCTATACCGTAGAACTTCTGTCTGCAAGTCTGTGGAAGCAGCTTGTGGAGTGGGGGACAGCCAGGATAACGGGTCACAGCCTTCTCCCTGGGTTGTGATTCTGGGTCCCCTGGAATAGAGGGAGTGGTGGCAGCCCTACCGGGTCGTGTTTGTTCTGTTTTGCAAAAAGTAATGCGTCTGCCAACCTTGCCCTGGGCGTCCTAGTCTGGCCGGAGAGCAGAGACAGGAGAAGGGAGGGTGAAGCGGTTGGGGGCAACATTACTACAGAGCCGCTAAAAAGTCTCAGCAAGGCGCTTGAAATATTAGACGAATACGGCAAACTATCCGGTTTTAAATTGAATTAAAGACAAAAATGATGACTAAGAATCTGGGAAAGGATGAAAGAGAAAAATTAGAGATACAGAATGGAATCAAGGTGGCTAAAAAAATAAAATACCTGGGAATCTGGTTAACTACAAAAAATATAAATTTAATTCAAGATAACTACTTGACAACGTGGAAGGAAATTAAGAAAGATTTAGATATATGGAATAGAGTCAAACTCTTGTGGATGGGAAGAATGGCGGCAATAAAAATGAACGTACTCCCAAAAATGTTGTTCCTGTTCCAGAACATACCAGTGATTAAAGGTTCCAAAATGTTTAAGGATTGGCAGAAAACCCTTTCGAAGTTTATATGGCAAGGGAAAAGACCAAGAGTCAGATTTAAGTTACTCACAGACCGAAAAGAAAGAGGGGGATTCTCGGTCCTGAATCTGAAATTATACTTCGAAGCTGCCTGCCTTTGCTGGATCAAAGAGTGGATAACTTTAGAAAACACTGACTTATTAGACCTAGTAGGGTCCAGCAATAGGTTTGGCTGGCATGCCTATTTGTGGTCAAACAAAGAAAAGGTAAGTACATAAAGGGTTTTCAAGCCATATTATTAGAGGACCACTATATGAAGTTTGGGAGAAAAATAAAAAACTTATAGAATGGAGAACACCCTGGTGGTTATCATCAATGGATATTTTAACAACTAAGAAAACAAATATGGAAGGAGAAAGATTAACCTACGAAGACCTACTGATAAGATCAGAAAGCGGCTGTAAATTGAGAACATATGAGGAGCGGAAAGAAAAATTAACAGGCTGGCTACAATATCATCAAATAAATGCAATGTGGATGGAAGATAAAAAAGTAGGGATGAGTGAAAAAAAAAACCAAATTCCAGATAGAAATAATTGAAGGCAAAACCAAGTTATTATCCAAAATGTATGATATATTATTGGAATGGGACACTAAAGACGAAGAAAAAAAGGAGGTTATGACAAAATGGGCAATGGACCTGGGATATAATATAGAATATGAAAAGTGGTCAAAACTATGGAGAAATGGAATGAAATTCACGGCTTGCTTCACACTCAGAGAAAATTTAAAAAAGATGATGTATAGGTGGTATATTATACCAGTAAAATTGGGAAAAATGTACAAAACAGGAAATAAGGCTTGCTGGAAGTGTAAAATCAAAGAAGGCAATTTCTACCATATGTGGTGGATGTGCGCAGAAATGAAGAAATTCTGGGATTTGATTTACAATGAGTTAAAAAAAATATTTAAATACACCTTTCCTAAAAGACCAGAGGCCTTTTTATGAGGAATTATCGGGGACGAAATTAAAAAAGATAAGACATTATTTCAATATTCGACAGCAGCGGCCAGGATAATCATTGCACAAAATTGGAAAAGTTCGAATATCCCAACGGTCAGAGATTGGCAAACAAAATTATTTGAATATGTGGAAATAGCAAAAATGAAGCAAAAAATTAGAAACCAAAAAAATACAAAGTTTATTAATGATTGGAATAAATTTATGGTATATATTGAAGGAAATTACAGAAATTTAAAAACAATAGCTGGTCTGATATAAATCTTACGATGCGTAAACCATCAATAATTATTAGCTGCAGAAAAGTAGATAAAGAAAAAGGAAATTTCTTTTTACCAAGAAGCCTGAAATCAGGAGGGAAGGAAGTCGATAGGTGTGTAGAAGAAAGATCTAAATACCTAAAGATATAAAGATGTAAAGAATAAGATAAAGAACTGTAACAGAAATTGATGCTTTTTCTCTTTGGATTATGTATGAATATTTTTTCTTTTTTGTCTTTATTTCTTTTTCTGAAACTGTTTTGCTTTTTGTCGTTTCTTTTGGTTTTTTTGATGATTTAATTGAAACTCAATAAAAAGAAATTTAAAAAAGAAAAAGAAAAACACAAGCTGGTCACCTGTACGTGGAACATCGCAGGGCGGGGAGCTAAAAGTAAAGATCCCAATCTAATGGACTTCCTCACTAAATTTGACATCCTGTTCATCCAGGAAACCTGGCCGATAGACGAGCTCTACCTGGATAATTACCACTCGTGTATAAAGAGAGCAACACCTAGCCAAAGAGGGGGCAGACCCAAAGGAGGCTTAGCCTTACTGTTCTCAACGCAGATACAAGCTAATATTACCCAATTACACTCCAATGATGAATGGTCTGTAGCAGCAGTTTTAGATATTGGACAAATCAAACTGCTATGCATAAACTTATACTTACCCACATGTCGGCGGCAGGCACAAGTAGAACAACTATGGAAAGAAGTGGAAGCCCACGTGGTGCAATGGAGGAGACAACATCCGTCAGCCATGATATTACTAGCTGGTGACTTAAACGCAAGAGTGGGCCCCAACGACAATGCCCTATACACACATTTTCACCAATGGCCTCCAGAAACGGAAATTATCCCACCCCTAATTATAAGATCATCCTATGATAAGACATGCAACATTGGAGGACTACATCTAGCACAGATGGCCTACAGACAGAATCTACACTTACTGAATGGGGCTATACAAGGAGACTATCCTGGTCAATATACATATTGGTCAGGACACAAATTGTCAGCAATAGACTATTGCATTGTTTCCCAGGACTTGGTCCCTAGGATATCAAAATTCACCATTACAACAAGAGCTGAAAGTGATCACCTACCTTTATCCCTTGTGTGTGATCTACCCTTTGATCTGCCCAATCCACAACACAGATATCAACCAGATCTAACACCCGGAACAGGCCTCAAGAAAATCAGATGGAATGGACAAGTGAGCGAGCGGATATCTAACTGGTACAAATCTGAGGAGAGCTACCGTCTCTCAAAAGCAATTATGGAAGGGTGCTTAGAAATAGAGGAGAGCGCCCCGAACACGATGACAACATATGAAATGCTTATACAAAAAATTCAAGAGTTTGTTGTAAAACCGAATTCCAAGTCTCCCCACCATAGGAAAACTTCCAGGGAGTGGTTTGATCATGAGTGCATAGCTTCCAAGAAATCATTGATCCACTCCTTCATCTGTCATAAGGATAATCCAACAGAGGATAACAGACAAAAGATGCTTGAAGCCAAAAGAAGTTACAAAAAACTCCTGACACAAAAGAAAAGGCACGCAATGAAGTTATTATGGCAGCAACTGATAGAGGCCTCCAATTCCAGTAACCCATCATTATTCTGGAGAATCGTTGCTGTACAGCCGGATAGGGGCCTATCATAACTATCCTGCTGCATATCAATGAAAGCCTGGGAAACACACTTCCATAATCTTTACGAGGAATCTAGCGATGAGTCCTATGCATTAGACATACCGGAAGATCAGACACAGCCATGGCCAGCAGTCTCAACAACAGAGACTCATCTGCTGATTGACCAACTAAAGAACGGGAAAGCCCCCGGAATTGACTGTATACCAGCGGAACTTTTTAAAGCTAATGCGATCTGGTGGGCCCCCTTGTTAGCCTCTCTGTTTACATATATAGATAGAACTGCACAGATTCCATACGACTGGGGGACTTCCATCATTATTCCCATTTACAAAAAAGGCTTGAGGGATGATCCCTCCAACTACAGACCTATAAGCCTCCTGAATATAATAAGTAAATTATATACTAAACACCTCAGCGAGAAACTGTGCGAATGGATAGAAAGAGCGAAGATTCTTGATGATGCACAGGCAGGATTTAGACAGGGGAGATCCACAATGGACCAATGCCTGATTTTACAGCACCTAGCTGAGAAATACACGTCGCATCACAATCACCACCTATTCACAGCATTTGTAGATTTTAAAGCAGCCTTTGACTCCATCCCAAGAACCCGACTCTGGGACAAACTTAACAAATCACCCATAGACCAACGTCTGCTGCTACTAATATCCAAACTGTACAACAACGCACGACTTCGTATAAGATGTAGCCAAGGCGGCCAACTCTCTAATTTTATTAGAACAAAGGGAGTTAAACAAGGATGTATTTTGGCCCCCTTTTTGTTCAACATCTATATAAACCCCCTAATAGATCACCTACAAGGAGCGGATACACACGCCCCAAAATTAGCAGACAAAAAACTGCCTATCCTACTCTATGCAGACGATGCGGTTATATTGTCCCAGACTCAGATGGGCCTCAAAAGAGCTCTTAACAGCTTTCCCCAATATTGTAGAGAAGAGAAACTAGCAGTGAACTACCAAAAAACAAAAATCATGGTTTTCTCTAACAAAAGAAAAATATACAGATGGAATTTAGACAATCAGGAGATTGAACAAGTGACATGCTTTAAATACCTAGGAGTTATATTCCAAGCATCAAGGAAGAAGACTGCCCACATAAATTACAGCTCCTCTACAGCACAAAAAAGTACAACAGCAATTCTAAGATACCATCGCACAACGGGAGGAAATTTCATTCCTGCTACAATTAAACTATTTGCTGCAAAACCAACAGCACAAATACTATACGGCGCACCACTCGTCTCCCTCTCTAATCTAGACCCATATGAAAAGATACAATCAGGTTTCCTTAGATCACTCCTGCGAACATCTAAATGCGTCCCAAACGCCGCCCTACGACTGGAAGCGGGCTTATACAGCATTAAAGCCAAAGTATGGATAAGAACCTTATGCACTTGGCTAAGACTTAACAACTCGCCGGTTGGACTACTTTCCCTGATGCTTCTTGACAAATTCCAATCTAGTTGGAGGAAGGGCACTCTCAGAAAATTGGCCACATATGGTCTCTCCCCAGAGTATTTATTAAGTTTAGAAAGGGGAAGGGCCTAGAACATAATCAAAGAAAGACTCAGGGACATTGAAGCCCAAAATGACTTTAATCAATTTCCAATAACTTATAAACTCCTATACAATTCCCAAAGGCCCCATCTAGCAAACTATCTCAAAGTTCTAGACAACGCTAAACACCGATGGGCATTTTCCAGGGCCCGCTTTAACGCTCTCCCTTCAGCTCTTCTAGAGGGAAGATACAACAAAATACCGATCGAACAAAGATTATGTCCCTGTAACAGCAACGAAATCGAAACCATCGGGCATGTCATCTTATACTGCCCATTATATCGAGACTCAAGAAAAGAGCTGATCGAACCGATTCTGAGGAAAATACCTCGTCGTACAGACAACACCTATATCAGACACCTCTTAGCTGATAAAGAGCCCGAAATTAACAGGCCTGTGGCAAAGTACTGTTACATTGCAACAAGAATAAGACGAGCAATGATGTCAGCAACGGAGTTCAAATTGTAAACATCAAAGGAACGATAATAAACAGTAGTGACATTTGAATTTAATTCTTAAAACCTTAAAAGACGAAACCTGGTCATAAATATAAGCACCAATTCTGTGAATTGGCCATATTTCCACTGTTATTTGTAGCACAATACTACTTATAATGTCATATTTTTATAAATTGCTTTCTGGTCATTGACCGTATTAAAGATATTTGACTATCCCTGCCTCCGGGTCTGGCCTTGACCGGATGGATACTGGAATCAACAGGGGAAACCCACATGACCTGAAGGTGTTGCTGTGTAATGCCAGGTCAATGATGAATAAAACCACTGCCATCCACGACCTGATTGTGGATGGAGGATTTGACCTGGCATGTGTGACAGAGACCTTGTTGGATGAAGCAGATGGGCCTGTCCTTGCTGCTGCTTGCCCACCAGGTTTCTCTTACGCACAGCAACCCAGGTCATGTGGGCGGGGAGGGGGGGTTGCAGTGATTTTTAGGAAGTCATTAGCTTGCATCAGGCGTCCTACTGGGAAGACCCAGTTCTCTGAGTGCATGTTCTGGAAGTTGGGCAATAGGAATGATTCCTTTTGGTGTACCGACCTCCCCGCTGCACCAAGGATTCCTTGTCCGAGCTGCTTCAGGTCGTGGCTGCTGCTGCACCGTGAGTGTTTGGAGTGTAAGGCCTCTCCCTCCTCAGGCCAATTCCGTCTGGCCTAGGGGGCGGGGCCCAGGCTCACCTTCGCCACGGCTTTAAGAGGCCTCATTGAGGCCAGGGACATCGCTGCTGCTGCATCCATAAAAGACTCCAAGGAGGCCTGGGACACTGCTGCTGCCGCTCTGCCGGTGAGTCTTGGGGAGGACCGCTCCCCCTGCAAGCCCATTCTCCATCTTGGGCCTGGGGGCAGGCCCCAGACTCCACCTCAGGAGGCCTCGGAACATTGCTGCTGCCGCTTTGCCGTGTGTTTGTGGGGAGGGCTCCTCCCCCTGCAGGCCCACTCTCCATCAGGCCAGGGGGCGGGGCCCACGCTCACCACTGCCGCAGCTTTTGAGGACACTAGTGCTGCTGCAGCGGTTGTTTGAAGTGTTTTTATATGTTTTAAACTGTTTTTATTTTTTTATTTGTTGTACCACCATAAGCTGTGGTTTTTATCTATGTATTTTTATTTTATTTTGGTTTATTTTGGGTTGGGGTGGGGTGATTGTGGAGTGGGGTGGGGATTGGTTTGTTTCCGTGTAATTGTTTTTTGTTTGTTTGCTTTTATATTCTGTAAATGGAGGCGAATATGAGGCTTGGGATTCCTACTGTGGAGGGGCGAGGGAGGTATGGCGGTGGGGGCAGATGTCATAGGCGAAGGGGATCGAGATACGGATATGCTCGTACCCCTTCCAATCTGCGCCCCATCCCGAGAGACGAGGGTAGGGTGGGCAAAGATTACTCACCTCCGTCACTGGTGTTGTGCAATGCCAGGTCTATAGGCAACAAAACCGCCACCCTACGAGATTTCTTCATCTCGCAGGGGGTCCACCTGGCTTGTGTGACGGAGACCTGGGTGCGCGAAGGGGATACTGTTACTTTACGAGAGATGGCGCCCCCAGGTTTCTCCGTCCTCCACCAGTCGCGGACTGTGGGCCGGGGGGGAGGGGTGGCATTATTAATCCGGGAAGATTGTTCTTTCAGGGCTCTACCATCGCCATCGATCCCTGGCATTGAATGTGTTGGCCTAGTGTGGGGCTCCGAGGAGAGCTTGGCTGTCTGGCTGGTGTACCGGCCACCTAGCGCACCAGCAGCCACCCTGTCAGGCCTGCTGGAGGCGGTGGCCAGCTGGGCCTTGGAGTTCCCTAACCTATTGGTATTGGGGGACTTCAACATCCATGCTGATGCCACTCCCTCCTCACAGGCTCTGGACCTGGTGTCTTCCATGGCGACACTAGGGCTCTCCCAGTTTGTTTCGGGCCCCACACATCAAGCAGGCCACACGCTGGATTTGATCTTTGGCGCTGGTATAGATGTGATCATGTTTCCTTCGATGAAGGTGCCATGGTCTGATCACTACGCTCTGAAAGCCAGGATTGACGTTCCACCCCCACCCTGCTTAGGTGGCGAGCCGATTTGGGCTCGCCCGCAGAGGCTGATGGACCCTGATAGATTCCGTCAAGCCTTGCGGGACCTTTCTCTCCCTGGCGACTCATTGACTGAGCTTGTTGAGGGCTGGAATACCCATCTCCTGGCAGCCATCAATGAGATCGCACCTAAGCGCCCTCTGCGACCCCGCAGAAACCGGGCTCCCTGGTTTACCGAGGAGCTCCGGAAAATGAAGCGGGACCTCAGACGGCTAGAGCGAGTATGGCGGCGTGCCCGTGACGGAGCTTCAAGAACATCTTATAGGGTTTTTATGAAAACCTACGAGATGGCTGTGAAGGCCGCTAAGAAGTCCTACTTCTCGGCCTCCATTGCATCCGCTAGCTCTCGCCCGGCGCAATTATTTAGTATAATTCGGTCTTTTAACGTCCCTCGAAGGACAGCCAAATTTAAATAACAATTTGACACACAGCTGTGAGGCATTTGCGAGCTTTTTTGTGGATAAGGTCCTGTTGCTCCGCCATGACCTCCCTGCCAATTTGGATACAATAAAGGAACTGGAGGCCCCTCGACTGTCCTCGGGTCCAGTATTGGACCACTTCGACCGGATATCCCCAGCCGATGTGGACAGACTCCTCCGAGCTGGAAAGCCCACCACCTGTCCTCTTGACCCATGCCCGTCTTGGCTGATTAGAGCGTGTCCAGACGAGGTGCGGGCCCTCCTGGGGGATATCATCAATTTGTCCCTTGGCACTGGGATATTTCCAGGGGAACAGAAGGAGGCAGTGGTGCGTCCACTCTTAAAGAAAACATCATTAGATCCTTTAGATCTATCCAATTACCGCCCGGTTTCGAATCTTCCGTTCCTGGGTAAGGTGATTGAGAGAGCGGTTGCTGAACAGCTTGGTGGGTTTCTGGATGAAACATCGGCTCTGGATCCATTCCAGTCCGGCTTCCGCGCTGGTCATGGGACCGAGACGGCTCTGGTCGCCCTAACAGATGATCTTCGTAGACAGCTGGATCGAGGCGGGTCGGGGCTGCTGATTCTTCTAGATTTGTCAGCAGCTTTTGACATGGTCGATCACGAACTTCTGGACCACCGCCTTGCCAACGTGGGGATCCTGGGCACAGTCCTTCAATGGCTGCGCTCGTTTCTCTCTGGTCGGGGACAGAGGGTGGCGCTTGGGGGGGAATTGTCATCGCGCCACTCCTTGGTGTGTGGAGTGCCTCAGGGTGCGATTCTCTCCCCGATGCTTTTTAACATCTTTATGCGCCCCCTCGCCCAGCTTGTCCGGAGTTTTGGGCTGGGCTGCCATCAGTATGCTGATGACACCCAACTCTATCTGTTGATGGATGGCCATCCTGACTTGGCCCCAGACACACTGATCAGATGCTTGGAAGCTGTGGCTGGATGGTTACGAGGGAGCCGGTTGAAGTTAAATCCTTCGAAGACAGAGGTCCTCTGGCTGGGACGGGATGATATGGGACTGAGGGGGCAACTCCCATCTCTTGCGGGGGTGCAATTAGTGCCAGCACCGTCCGTTAAGAGTTTGGGTGTAATCTTCGATACCTCCCTCTCCATGGAGGCGCAGATTGCAGCTATTACAAGGGCGGCATTTTTTCATCTCCGCCAAGCTAAGCAGTTGGCTCCTTACCTCTCTCGCCCTGACCTAGCTACTGTGATCCACGTGACGGTCACCTCCAGACTGGATTATTGTAACTCGCTCTACGTGGGGCTGCCCTTGAGACTGACCCAAAAAACTCCAGCGGGTGCAGAATGCCGCAGCGAGACTCCTTACGGGGTCTTCGCTGCGAGATCACATTCATCCGGTGCTATACCAGCTGCACTGGCTCCCGGTGGAGTACAGGATCAGGTTTAAGGTGCTGGTTTTAACCTTCAAAGCCCTATACGGCCTAGGACCCTCGTACCTACGGGACCGCCTCTCCTGGTATGCCCCACAGAGGAACTTACGGTCTTCAAACAAAAACACCTTGAAGGTCCCAGGCCACAGAGAGGTTAGGCTGGCCTCAACTAGAGCCAGGGCCTTTTCGGCTGCTGCTCCAACCTGGTGGAATGCTCTGTCACAAGAGACAAGGGCCCTGCAGGACTTGACATCTTTCCGTAGGGCCTGCAAGACAGAGCTGTTCCGCCAGGCCTTTGGTTAGGGCGCAGCCTGACTCCCTCCTTTGGCAACCTTTACAAAACTTTATGGCTGCCATCAATCTTGATTTTAATTAATTTTTATAATGTTTTTATAATGTCGCACTATTTTGGTGTTGTTAGCCGCCCTGAGCCCGGCTTCGGCTGGGGAGGGCGGGATATAAATAAAATTTATTATTATTATTATTATTATTATTATTATTATTATTATTCTCCTGGAGACACCGAGTTTGGTTGTCCTAGGGTATTTTAACATCCATGCCGACACAACCTTACAAGGGGCCGCTCGGGACTTCGTGGAAAGCATGGCCTCCATGGGGCTGTCCCTGAATACGTTTGGCCCAACGCATGTCTTAGACCTGGTGTTCACCTCTAGTGATGTGGATGATCTGACACTAAGTAAAAGTGAAACAAAAGAAGTGACATGGTCAGATCACTTCCTGCTGCAACTGGGCTTCTCCACGACCCTTCCCCTCTGCAGGGAGGTGGGACCAATTCAGATGGTCCGCCCCCACCACTTAATGAATCCAGATGGTTTCCAGAGAGTGGTAGGGGATGCTTTATTCCATGTTGATGGCCTTTCAGCTGATTCCCTGGTGGCCCGCTGGAATGCGGAGTTAACCAGGGCTATCGACTGTCTGGCTCCGAAGCACCCTCTCTGATTGCATGGAGCCCGGACAGCCCCGTTGTTTTCTTTGGAGCTGAGGGCGATGAAACAATCGCTGAGACGGCTAGAGCGTCGGTGGCAGAAAGCTCACTCCGAATCTGACCGGACACAGGTTAGAGCTCAACGTCAAGCCTACCAAGTGGCGATAGCGACGGCGAAGACTTTCTTCACCACGGCCACACAGGTGAGGCCAATTAGTAACTCACAGCACCTGGTGGCAAAAGCCGGGAAGGGATATAAGGTCAGCATTTCTGTGATGGCCTGGGATTCAGATTTGGATGCTGAACATGAAGAATCCCAGCCTGCACAGGATTCCTTGCCTCCAGAACCAGCTGAGCCGGGGCTGGGGCATGAGCCTGAAGGGTCCTCACCTGCAGGCACCAGCTGAGTCTGCTCGGGCTCTTGAGGGGGTGGAGGACCCATTGCCTGCAGGTGCTCCATTCTCAGCCCCGTCAGAGGAAGCTGAGGTTGCCTCTGGGTCCGGTAACCCTCCAGCCTCTCCTGAGCTGCAGAGGCTCAGGGTAGAGAGGCAGAGGGAACTAAGTTCCCGCAGGAGGAGTGCTCGCCTCCGGGCCAGGAGAGGCGAGTCACCTGAGGATCAGGGCCGCCCTGTGCCTCGGGGCAGATAAAAGCCAGCCAGCCCCAGTCCCAAGTTGCGGGAGCAACTTCATTGGTTGACAGTTCCTGCCTGAACCCTGTCCTGCTATCCTGCTGGAGCTCCTGACCTCACCTGACTACCTGCTCTGCATCCAGCTTCAACTTTTACAGACTGCCTTCATACTGCACCTTCGACCTCGGACTGGACTCAGACTTCACCTCTCGGTTAGCCCACGGGACCAAATCTGGGAAGACTTAGAGCTATGTTTGGAGAAGGCTGAACTAGAATTCCCTGGCATGGATATCCTGCTGGCAGGTGATTTCAACGCCAGGATAGGAAACGACATTAATACATACTGCTCTAAATCTCAGTTACTGCCAGAGGCAGATTGGTTTATTCCCTGGTCCTCTGACGATAAGGTCTTGAATAAGGCAGGCATTACATTAATGGAGACTGCCTTCAAACATAATCTGTATAATTTGCATGGTACCCATATGGACAGGTCAGGGGGTTTCTTTTCTTTCCTTGGGCCTAGAGGAACGAGCGTTATTGATTATATCCTGGTCTCCCCAAAACTCTTGGAGAGGTCACAGGGCTTTAGGATTTTCAACAGAACTGAGAGTGATCACCTCCCTATATCAATCTCACTAATTCCCCGTGGTTTGGAGGATCCGCAATACCGTAATCACTGTGCAGACCCACCTCCAACTCTGGCCCTTCGTAGGCGTAAATGGAACAGCGACCTGGAATTCAAAATCAAACTACACCTGCATTCATCAGATTTACTGGCCTTGAGAGACCAATGTATTTTATCTAATTCTGACCCCTTTTTAACATTTCAGCAGGTCTGAGTCGCTCCTCCCACTACTTACGAACTCCAACCAACCCAAACAACAAAATAATTCGAGGGCCTGGTTCGACAAAGACTGTAGGAATCTAAGATCTTTGCTTAGGAAATTACAAAATAAGGTAAAACAGGAAGGGACCCTGTCCTCAGTGGAAAACCTGCGCAGGTGGTGCTCTCATTATAAAAATACTCTAAAATTTAAGAAATCCCTCTATAGAAAGGAACAATGGGAGGCACTCGACAAGACGATCAAATTGCGGGACGATAAAAAGTTCTGGGAAATAATTGCTCAGGGAGTTTCACCCAAAGGGAAAATTGTAACCAATAGTATTTCATCTAATTTATGGTACCAACATTTTTCCCGGCTATGTACAGCTCCAAACATTGCTAAACCGAGCCAGTTTCCTCCTATTAAAAACGATCTATTAATGGGCTGGGATCCTGTTACCGAATCAGAATGTTTACAGCTAATTAAAACACTCAAGAATGGCAAAGCTCCCGGTGAAGATATGATTCCTCCTGAGGTGCTTAAACTAAATGCCCAGTGGTGGGCTGCTTTTTTGGCCCAACTTTTTACGGCAATAAATGATACATGCAAAATCCCAGAAAACTGGAAACTGAGCCTGGTAGCCCCCATCTATAAGAAGGGAGACCCCCCAAGACCCCTCAAACTATCGCCCCATAAGTCTCCTGGACATTGTGTATAAACTTTATACTCGCCACTTGCTAAATAAATTGGTTCACTGGGCTGACCACTCTAACTTGCTTAATCCGGAACAGGCAGGGTTTAGAAAGGGCCATAGTACAATAGGCCATTGTTTGGTACTACAGACAATGATAGATAAGTATACAAAGACACATAAGAGCAAACTTTTGTAGATCTCACATCCGCTTTTGACTCAATCTGTAGGGACAAATTATGGCAAAAACTATATGACACAGATATTGATAGACGACTTCTCAAAATACTTAGAGAGTTACATTCAGACACCACAGTTAAAATCAGAACTGGGATGTCAGGCAACTATACTGACCCACTGCCACTGGGGAAAGGGGTTAAACAGGGCTGTTTGTTAGCGCCGTTCCTCTTTAATTTCTATATAAACGACATTGTTCAACATATTGAAGGAGTGAGGACCAGGGGTCCACCTGGGTCCACTTTGGAGAGCCAGGCTGGAGCCATTTTATAAGCTGAAAGCCATCTTAGAGAGCAAACTAAAAGCTAAAAAGACATTTCTCTCTCCCCTGCTTGCCCCTGCTTGCCAAAACAATATTTTTGCAACACTGCGAGTTTGCAAGAGGATGCGGTCAGGGGATTTTGGAGCTGTTCTGAGAAACTGTCCGTTTGCCCAGGATGTCTAGCCCACCACAAGGTTCTAAGCCGAGCAACCTGTTAAAACCACAAACACAGGTGGGGGCCAGAGCATTTACTGGAACCAGTAAAGAGGTCAGAAAGATTTTAAACTCGCAGCGCCACCTAGTGTATAATGCAACTTGGAACCGAAAGGCCACCATCAATTCTTTAATTGGTTGAGTTTCAATGAATATGCATAAAGGAGGATGTCTGGTGGAAGGAGAGGCTGAACTTTGCTTTGCCTAAGGGGATAAAAACTGTTTGCCCCTGGTGTTCGTGGGCATTCTCTCATTTTGGCTGAATGCACCCCTTTGCTTTGCTTGTCTGACAAATAAACCAAAGTCAATAAAATTTTTGTTTTAAAATATTGCTGCCTGGATTTTTCCATTCTGGTCTGTATTCTGAAGTCTCTAACAATATGGCAAAGTATAAGTCATCAGCTCCTGCCCTGGAAGGCAAACACCTGAATATACTGCTATATGCTGATGACATGGCGGTCATGGCACTCACTCGAAGGGGCCTACTCAGCATGCTGGAGGGGCTCGCAGCTTATTGTTCCCAAAACTCTCTAAAGATAAATTATGATAAAACAAAAATTGTGGTATTTACTAGAGCTCGCCACACATTTAGATGGTCTCTAGATGAACATAAAATTGAACAATGTCTCTTCTTTAAATATCTTGGTATCACTTTCCAAGCTACATCTAGCTGGCTTGCCCACTTCAAGACTATAGCCCTTCTAACACGTAGGACAACTGGTGCTCTGCTCAGCTTTTTTTATTCAAGGGGAGGGCAACTGGTGACCCCGGCACTAAAAACTTTTGTTGGAAAAGTGATTCCCCAGATGTTTTACGGAGTAGAACTCTGGGGATGGAATCAGAAGCTGTTAGAACGGCTTGAAATCTTCCAAAAATTTTATCTCAGAAGAATTCTAGGCCTCCCTCAGAGTACTCCGGCAGCTCTCCTAAGAGTGGAAGTAGGATTACCTTCTGTGTCTGCCAGGGCCCACTTAAGATTCCTGCGTTTTTTCACCAACCTCATAGATGCCCCGAACACCTTATTGGCTAAACAAGCCTTTGTATCATTACAAAATAATACCACCTGGCATAAAAGCCTACTAGACATTCTATCCAGATACAACCTACCTGAGTTTAATACTCTTAAATTGTGGAGCCCTGATAAAGTTCGGGAATGGATCTTTGAAAAAGACGCCTTTTTGGACTCCACCAAGATAAAAAACTCTGGGTTTTCCTACTGGTTCCCCCGACTAAAAGCAGTCAAAATCTGTGCCAACTACTTGGTGGAGATCACTGATCCCACCCTTCGGAGAGCTTTCACTATGGCATGGTTTCAAACATTGCCAACTGCTTATCTGACCGGTAGATACACAAAAACCCCAGTAGAACATCGTTTATGTCCTTGCCTCATGAAAATTAAAGAGGATCTTACACATTACTTCCTCTATTGCCCCATTTACTCGGGCTTTAGAGACCCATTGCTGCAAATTATACCCAACTCTATAATCAGTCCTGAAGATAGAGTAAAATTTTTGTTTGTTGATGCAAACCCACGCATTACCCATGTGGTAGCGGTCTTTGTGATGAAGGCCATGAAAGCCAGGGAAAGATTTATGGACGACAATGTAAAGACCCCTTCATCGTCTGTTTAACTCGCTGCTCGTTTTCCCTCCTTTTCTATTTTGTGGGAAGAAGGTTTTGTTGGCATAGTATGTAATGAATTTTAATATTTTTAACTATTGTAGTGTGATTTTTGTGCACAGGCATGGTCCTCACAATAAACGGATTTGATTGGATTGGCAAATTGGACCGAGGCTTTTTTTAATTCCACCATCTTGGCTTTAAAAATAATCAACAAAGAAATGTCAGAAATAAGAGATGTAGCGCTTAATTTTTTTTATGTTTTAGATGTAATCCTTGCTTCCAAAGGTGGAGTTTGTGCCTTGATTCATTCTCATTGTTGTATGTATATATCTGATCAATCGACTAATATCTCTGCTACTATTGATTATATGGAACAAATGATAGCCCATAATCCTTTGAACCCACCCGAAGGTTTTGATCCATGGAATGGTTGTTTTCTTGGTTACCTAATAGAGCATGCTTAAGAAAACTTTTGCTAATTGTAATTTTGCTTGTTGTAGGATTCATTGTGGTGTGCTGTTGTATTCAATGCTTGCCTTCTTTGATTTCCCAATGTACTGCGTGGTGGTATCGACCAAGGCCCACCACAGGGGTTACAAGAGGAATTTATGTTGCAAAATATAAACGCTTAGGTAATGAGATATATGATTCTGATTAAAAAGTCTCCTCCCTCTTATAATATAAACAAGAAAAGAGGGCATGTGGGAAAATGATTGTTTGTACATAAGAGCATGAGCAAAGTTCTTATTGTTGCAAGGTGATTTCATAGCAGGAGGCATCGCTTGGAGCATGATCAACGCGTGGACAGCTCATGATGTCCCAAATGATTGGCCCACGTAACATAGCCTGATCAACTACGTGGCCTGGTGTGATGGCATGGCTTTGTTCTTATCTGCTGGCTGAGAAAAAGTTGCTTTCCCTGTATTTGTACCTTTTTGAGTTCACACAATAAAATGTTGGCTGCAGCCGCTGCCAGTATTCTTCAACCCATCTCTGTGTGAGACTAATTATTTATCGGTGGCGAGCAGGTTCTCGTCACCTGGGAGAAAATGATTTGCCTGCCTCAGATTGCTTCACCTTACGTTCCTCAATTCAAAAAGACTTGGTGGAGTTGGCGGTCTTTTTGCCAGATGTAAAAAAATTTTGGTCGCAGCTGCTGCAGAGGCACACGTGGCGTGGCAGTCGTTGCCCAGCTTCCACCGAGAAGGCTAGAAAGCGCACTGACAGTGCGGCCGCAAAAAAGGTTATTGCATTGGGTGGGTCTTTGATTTTGTACCCGGATGTTACCTTCAAGGCTGCTGCCCTTTATAGGGATGATGGGGTGCATCTTTCTCCACTGGGGAATGACACCTGGTTGAAAGCTGTTGCGTTGGGGTTGAAGGTATGGTTGCATATGTGAGTGGTTGGCGGCAAGCTTTGGAGCTCGACTGACGGTTAGGAATTGGTTTTATGAATTGGTTGTGGAGGGGCATGGATTGGCTGTGCCTGCCCCTCCAATGCTGCAAGGGTATTCCGTTAAAGGAATCCAGGGGCTCGCCATGCTCTTGTCCAAACCCGTCAAGGGTCTAGGGCCACGCAAGAGCCCCTGGGAACATTTGGGGAGAGGTGAGGGCCTGCACCCAGCTCCATTTTCTCCCCAAAATTGTTTTCCCTTTCTGACTTCCGCAGGTGTGCAGATGTTAGTTCTGTCCCTGGGTGGGGACAGATAGTCGCAACAAATGCCTAAGCAACCACTCACATTTTTTTTTTTGTATTTTTAATAAAGTTGTGGCCAAAATTATGCCAACCACCTTAATCTAAAATTCTCTGTGAATTGTGTTTATTTGAGGGTGGCTTGGGGACCTCGACACGCAATACTGACAATACCTCCAATTAAGACAAGTTAATAAAACGGCTGAAGCAAGAACTAAGCAATTTCACACAATTCCCTTAATTCCCATTATATTTTCTTGCTGAAGTTTTACTGTCTGAGATTATTTAAAACAAAAAACAAAAACAAAGAACACTGATAGTTTCCTGTGACCATTTCATAGAGCTAGTAATGTCAGAGGGCATGCAACAACAAACTGTTATGTTCTCTCCAATTTCTGAGCGGTGAGAGATTTCAGGGGTGCCAGCACATACCCCAGGTTTGGTTTCCTTAGAATGAGGGCCACTGATGTCTAACCCCAATTAACCATTCTGGAATTTAAGTGCTATGTAAATTGATTTAATAGCAATGATAATCAGGGCTTTTTTTCCAGCCTGAACTCAAGATGGGCGCCATTGCCATTATAAGAGACCAAGGGAGGCATTCGTGGTGAGTTTCAGCACCTTGTTTTCTAGAAAAATAGTACTGATAATAAGTATTATAATTCTTTGAGAATCTACTTGAGATATAAGGCTTCAGAATCTCCCGGTAAATTTCCAGATATTACCCTGGCTGTGGCAAAATTTCTCTAGGAGGTAATAAGAAATAGAAATCTACACGCTCAGGATAAAACATAGTGATTGCCTGGGAATCTTTTCCCTGTATCTCTGCTGCATTTTGCATTTGAAACTGTTTTTGTGGGTCTTTGGACCGTAATAAAGAATATGTGTATAATTATAATTTGTATTATTATTATTCACCCAAATGTCTGGATAGGCTACTGCATAGTGTGAAACCTAGCGTCCTGTCACAAACATCTGAAATCACCGGAAGCTGTTTTTGCAAAATTACTGTTGGCAATTTATTACAGTCTATGGCAGGATTTGAAAGCATCATGGTGTAAAGAAAAACTTCACAGGAGCTCTGTGGGTTCCAAATCTACATGGGATATCTTTCTTAAATATCATTTTAAAGTACGGAGAACATTGATTTAGAGGCCTCGGCCAAATGATTCTACAGCTGGACTCTCTCCTTAGAGAGAGATCTTCAGGAGTGATTTCCAGTGGCATCTAAAACTGCCACAAGAGTCCTGGCAATTTAATGCCTAGATATGATTACTAGCAAACACCTGGATCAAATGACTCCTTGAATAAAACCAGTAAATAAAGCTTCTTTTAGTGACAAAGAAAATGCTTAAAGGTGAAGCTGCCAAAAAATAAATATTGCTGCACATAACTCAAGAGCATGGTAAAAAGATTACTTGGAAGTGTGTTTTATTTGCAGAGCTTGTGAGAAAAATTCCCTTCCCAAACACCTCCATTCCCTACTACCTTATTGCAGGTGACAGTGTTGAACAAGGGTCACTTAGTCTTTCCATTTATACAGCTTGTGAAATGTACTCACAGAAAGGATTGCATTAATGCTTTATTTTAAAATACTGCTAACAAATTAATAAAATGATTAAAACAGCTGTTGCTGCTGCTAAGATTCCAGTGAATACTATTCATTCTCCTCCAATCCCCACACACCGCAGCTTTCCTCCTTGGAAAACTCAAGGATTACTGAGATCTAGGCATCTTTCTTATTATGCCATGTGTGATGGCCTGGGATTTCGACTCGGAGGCTGAATCTGAGGAATCCCAGCCTCCACAGGATTCCCCGCCTCCAGAACCAGCTGAGCCAGGGCTGAGGCATGAGCCTGAAGTGTCCTCACCTGTGCTGGATCCTCAGGTGCAGGCACCAGCTGAGTCTGCTCTGGCTCCTGAGGGGGTGGAGGACCCATTGCCTGCAGGTGCTCCACCCTCAGCCCCGTCAGAGGAAGCTGGGATTGCCTCTGGGTCTGGTAACCCTCCAGCCTCTCCTGACCTGCAGAGGCTCAGGGCAGAGAGGCAGAGGGAACTAAGTTCCCGCAGAAGGAGGGCTCGCCTCCAGGCCAGGAGAGGCGAGTCACCTGAGGATTGGGGGCCGCCCTATGCCTCGGGGCAGATAAAAGCCCGGGACCAGCACCCCATGTGTGGAATGCTTGTTTAGCACTCCAGCCAGCCAGCTATGGCTTTCTCTGAGCACTCCATTTCCCCTTTCCCCATTGGTTTTACATTCCCCCTGCACAACTGACGCTCAGTATTCTGTGGCCACGGAGCACGTTCAGCCCTCCTTAAACTTATTTTCTGGGGTGGTGGTCCCCCCCCCCGGATATTTTTTCCCTCCTCCTTCCAACCTTGGGGCTCCCTGAGAATGCTGATATCTGTCCTTTTTAGCAGGCCCATTTAGGCTACAGAGTTACTATCACTCCATACTTGAAATCAGTGCTCTTTCCCCTTTAAAAATGTTTAGGGGTACCCTCATTATGACTCAAGAAAACCACAATTTTATAGTTCAAATTGGGAAAGATAAATACAGCATATGGACAAAAGTACAAAGAATATGCATTACACCGGGAAAGGAAATGAAGCAGCCATCGGAGGCGGTAACAAGAAAAACACCCAATTACCGTGTCAGGGAAGAGTTAGAAGTTTTCAGTTTATCAGAGGGAGAAAGCATTCCCCAAGGGGGGAAGGAAAGAAGTGAATCTACCAGAAGAGAGCAAGAGGAACAACAGGGAGGGACCGGCTGTTCCCAGGAAAGGTTAAGTTCTAGCTCAGATTCGGAGGAGGGGAGATACAGGCCAGCTCTAGCCAGGAGGTTAGAAAAAAGAGCGGGAAAACGAAGGGAAAGGCGCCTTCGCCATTTTGAGGGTGGCTGGTCACGGAGAAGCAGAGCTCAGAAGGTATCTGAAAGAAGTGACTCTGAGGAATGATATTTAAGAACCGTTTATAAGATTGTTTTGTTAAGAATCAATAAAAAGTTATGAAAGAACAAAAAGCGTTCGTGTGGTGATCTGAAGAGGACAACGACCAGGCCTGACACACCGTGCTAGATTCCAATTTCTACTTCACACATTAAGTGCTCGCTTCTGTCTGAGACTCAGGAAACGCCGTGACAGGAAATGAGGCCGCCATCAGAGGGAGCAATGGAACTGCCGGTTCACCGTGCTAGAAGAGAAACTATTTTTTTTTTAATTAAGTTTCTTTCATTATATTCACAAAATGTTTAGGGGTATGTGTACCCCTGTGTACCCCCAGAAAAAAAGCACTGCTTGAAGTCATATATTCTAATCTACCTATGGCTCTATGTCTATGGATGTATCTATCTGTGATGGATACCTGGAAGAGTATCATTTAGGGTGGCAAACATTAGGTGCAAGAAGGGTGATGACCTGTACATGCCTAAAAATTTGACACCCCCACTTTATGCATGATT
The DNA here is from genome assembly GCF_964234715.1 of Podarcis melisellensis. Taxonomy (NCBI): domain Eukaryota; kingdom Metazoa; phylum Chordata; class Lepidosauria; order Squamata; family Lacertidae; genus Podarcis; species Podarcis melisellensis. The sequence goes on along the minus strand of NC_138542.1, from coordinate 5,074,972 downwards.
GGAGCAGCTTTATTAAATGCATCTCTGCCATCACCTTGTTTGACCTCCACTCTGTAAACAAGAAATACATCCAAAATGCAGTAGTTCTTAAAGATAACCAAATATTTTTTTCGCAAAAGCAATTTTTTCTTCTATTCCTTCTTAAAACAATTAGTCTTGCCTCGGCTGGATATTTGTTGTTGATTTTCCCATGGACTAATTAACAGTACACTATCTTCTGAGAATTTCTCATACATGATTCTTGTGGCTATAATAATTAATGATAGTACCATATTTTCTGATGTGTAAGACGACTTTTTAACCCAGGGAAATCTGCTCAAAAGTCGGGGATCGTCATATACACCGGGTGCTGAAACTTCCGAGCTGAACTGGAGAATCTGCGGTTGCCACATATGGTGGAGTGAGCTCAAAAACAGCCACGGCCGCATCCGGCGGCCATATGAAAGTAGCAAGTGCAGCGCTGTACAAGTATGGTAGAAGAAAATCCACTCACCAGGATTCATGGAAAGAAGTGACTTAACACTGTCCCGATGACGTGGTGAGGGGGCACCTCACCGGGAAGGTGTAAGTGAAGGGCGGAGCAAGCTTCAATCATATATTTAGAGGACCAATACTCCAAGTATGGGAAAGAACTAAAAATCTATTGGAAAGGAAGACACCTTGGTGGATTTCACCAACAGAGATGTTAACTGTCAAAAAAATTAATATGGAAGGGAAGAATGCCACCTATGAAGAACTTGAGCGGAAAACTGATCAAGGCATTAAACTTAGACCGTACGAAGAGATAAAAAATGAATTTACAGGGTGGTTGCAATACCACCAGGTAAATGATTTGTTAAAAGAAGATAAAAAGAAATTAGGATTTGAAGACAAAAATCTAAATTTAATATGGAAGTTATAGAAGGTAAGAACAAAATATTGTCTAGGATATACGATATTTTACTGGAGTAGTACACAAAAGACGAGGAGGTGAAGGAGGTCATGACTAAATGGGCGATAGACATTGGTTATAACATTGACTTTGAGAGGTGGCTGGAATTGTGGAATACCAATATGAAGTTCACGGTGTGTACGGCACTAAGGGAAAACCTGTGGAAAATGATCTATAGGTGGCATCACATGCCAGTGAAGCTGGCTAAGATCTATAGTTTGAAGAACAAAAGATGCTGGAAATGTGGAGAGGCAGAAGGTGACTTCTACCACATGTGGTGGTCATGTAGCAAAGTGAAAGGCTTTTGGGAATCGATTTATAACGAACTTAAAAAAAAATTTAAATACACTTTCCCCAAAAAGCCTGAAGCTTTTCTGCTAGGAATGATGGGTAAAGAAATTAAAAAAGAAGATAAGATATTATTCCTATATACCACAACAGCCGCAAGAATCATGTTAGCACAAAATTGGAAAACAGAGGTTATACCCAATATAAGCGATTGGCAGGTTAAAGTGATAAACTATGCCGAGCTTGCCAGAATAACAGGAAGATTAAGGGATCAAGACGAACAGAAATTTCATGATAATTGGAATAAATATTTGATGTATATTGGAACTAAATTTCAGATGACACTGGCGGGGTTGAAATAACTCTAACAGTAAGTGATTAGTAAGTAAAATAGATAAAATACGTGTCTGTAAAACCTATCTGATACTTACCAAAGCAGTGGAGGGAAGTTCAAAGCTCGGCAGAGCCTAAAACAACTTTGTATTATACTTATGATTTGTGGAGTGGATATAATATGTGCAAGTTATGTAATGGATTTTGTTTATGTCTATATGTCTATATATGTAATATCAATAAAAATTTATCGGGGGGAAAATAAAATAAAATGGGCGATAGACATTGGGCATAATATTGAGCTGGAAGAATGGATAAAATTATAGAATTAAGGTTTGAGATTTACTAGATGTATGGCTTTGAAGGAGAATGTATTAAAAATGATGTATAGATGATCCAACCTTTGCTAAATTTATCCAAGGCTACGACATAGTATTTTTACAGGAGACATGGCTCACAGGGGACCTAGAAGTTAATGGCTTTTCCTCAATGTCCCTCGCAGGATCCCCAAGCACTAAACGGGGGAGAGTCAAGGGTGGCCTAGGCATTTTAATATCTACAAGGTTGAGGGCGTCCTTAGTAAAGCTAGAGACACTGAAACACCTGGCTATGGCCTTATTAGTGAAAAGTAGATTCTTCACCCTGCCACTGATTAATGTATATCTCCCCCCCCCCCAAGAGGCAAGCAGCTGATTTAAAACACCAGGCATGGGCTGGAAACATATATTGATGGTTTGATGACTCAAACCCCTGCAGCTTCAGTGCTAGTGGCTGGTGATCTTAATGCCAGAATTGGCCAGTCTGACGAAGCACTATATGCACACTTCCACGACTCGCCACCCATCGTGGAAGAAAACCATCTTATACCCACCAGACTCTCAAAAGACAAGGGATGTAATTATGCAGGTCTGTGCCTATTGCGTCTTTCTAACAAGCTGGACCTGGTCATACTAAATGGGCGCAAGAATGGCAAGACTTGTGGGGAATTTACTTTTATATCAAATGCAGGAGCTTCCACTATCGACTATGTTATGGTATCATTTAATCTCCTAAATAGAGCCCTTGAGTGCAAAGTGGAGGAGAGGGTTGATAGTGATCACTTACCGCTCTGCCTCCTCCTGGATGCAAGAAAAGACTTATTTTGCAACGATAAACTTGAAGCCCCCAGGTCCTCCAATATGGAGTTGAGATACTCACGTATTAGATGGTCCGAAAAGCTGAATGCCGAAACATCTGAAAGGCTATACTCGGACATATTCCTCATCAGAAGAGATAATCTCTTAAACTCACCATGTTCTGAATCTAGAATAATCTTGTTCCAGGATCTGATCTCACTTTTGCAACCCCACCTAACCCAAAAAAAGACATCGCGCCAATCTTTATCCCTTAACAAATCCAAACCTTGGTTTGATCAGGAATGTATTGCTATGAAGCATTCTTTGTTGGAGAAGTACAGGAATTACAAATCAGCGAACTTACCCCTGCTTCCTGCGGAATGGTTCGAAGCCAAACGTAAATATAAAGATCTGATTAAAAAGAAAAAGCTTCAGGCCCAAAAGGGGGAGTGGCAACGTTTATTAGAGGCCTCTCGAAGGAAAGACTCAGCCACCTTTTGGAAAATAGTTGCGAAAAGTTGGCAAGACTCCCCAATTGAAATTGATTATACTATACCAGTTGGGATTTGGGAGGCTTACTTTTCATCTTTATATACATCAAATCAACATTTGCAGGCCATGCCCCCAGCTTTGAGTGATATCGGCGCCGAATGGCCCCCAGTAGCAACTGAAGAGATCTATAGGCTCATCCAATCCCTTAAACCTGGAAAAGCACCCGGCGTAGACAACATTACACCGGAACTCCTTAAGGCTAATGTTGAATGGTGGGCCCCTGTGCTAGCTGCCCTATTTACCAGCATAGATCAATGGGCCACTATCCCTGAGGACTGGGGATTAGCAATCATCATCCCTTTATTCAAGAAAGGGAGCCGATCAGATCCGGCTAATTACAAGGCCAATTAGCCTCCTAAGTATCATTAGCAAATTGTACGCTGCCCACCTATGCGATAAATTAGTGGACTGGTTGGAACAAAGCCACATTCTTTCAGAAGCACAGGTGGGTTTTAGGGCAAATCGGTCAACCTTAGACCAGGGCCTTGTTCTCCAACATCTTGCGGAGAAATATACATCAAGAGAAGGAGGTTCCCTATACGTGGCCTTTATAGATTTCAAATCTGCTTTTGATTTAATACCGAGGGACAGGCTTTGGGGAAAGCTAAGTGCCGCAAATATAAACAAACGCCTACTGTATCTCATCCACAGTCTATATGAAAATACATGGATCCGGGTAAGGTGTGACCGACAGGGCCACCTATCCAAGAAATCCAAATCCATCAGGGGGTTAGGCAAGGGTGTGTCCTTGCGCCTACTTTATTTAATTTCTATATCAACTCGCTAGTAGGAAATATGGAGAAAGAAAATGCCCATCCCCCCAAATTGGCTGGTATGCCCCTCCCGGTCCTTTTGTATGCGGATGAGTTTTAATTTCTTTTTCTTGTGTTGGATTAAGAAAGCTTCTGAGATCTTTTACCAAATATTGCAGCATCGAACAACTAACAATTAACTACAACAAATCCAAAGTCATGGTGTTCTCTAAAAATAGGAGGAGGCACAAATGGAGAATAGACAATCGCTCAATAGAACAGGTAGCAACCTTTAAATACCTGGGTGTAACCTTCCAGGAAAGGGGTTCCTGGCGCTTTCAGATTAATAATACTATTGCAAATGCAGAAAGATCTACCAAAGCGTTAATAAGATTCTTTTATGGGAAAGGGGGCCAATACATACCGGCAGCCTCCAAGGTCTTTGCTGCCAAAATACTATCACAATTGTTATATGGATCCCAGATCTGCAGCTTTAAAGACCTTACTCTCTTAGAGGCATTCCAAACTAAGTTTTTCCACAGCCTGCTGGGGATCCCCTCTTGTGTATCCAACATAGCAGTCCGTTTGGAGGTTGGGCAAATTCCTATCAGCACTTGGATATGGATATTGAAGATCCATTATTGGCTAAAGCAGTGTTTTTCAACCACTGTTCCGCAGCACACTAGTGTGCCACGAGATGTTGCCTGGTGTGCCGTGGGAAAAATAGAAAAATTTGATAGATTTTTTTAAAAAAATGTCAAATTTTTGCCCACTAGGCGGGCGCTGGACTGTGTCCTGGGTATGGGGGCGATATGGGGGCCCACCCTCAGCCAGCAGGGGCGCTGATTGGCGCTCCTCAGGGGAACACCCTCCCCTTTTCTGATACCTGGGCTGTGATTGGTCCAGACTCCAGCCTAGACCTGGTTACTAAAACTGGTTACTAAAATTTTTGAATCCCACCACTGATGTTAAGGACTATAAATAGCTCCGGTGTCAAGCGCATTAAGTACTGAGTGACAGTGAGATACAGCAGTGATGGACAAGTTTTTGAAAAGAAAAGAACTGGACTCTGAACAAAATTTGGAGCCAGATGAGAGCCCAAGTATGAGTGGGGATGAAAAGAAAGCAAAGATGGTTAGCTCAAGCAAATTCTCTGGCACAAGGCAATATAGCGAAAGCTATATTTCATTTGGATTTACTTTCACCGGAGATGCAAACAAACCAACTCCACTGTGCGTGGTGTGTGGTGAAAAGCTAGCTAACAGTGCTATGGTCCCAAGCAAACGTAAACGTCATCTCCAAACGAAACACCCTTCGCTTCAAAACAAGAATGCGGACTATTTTGTTCGCCTGCGTGAAAACACGGAGAAACAGGCAACTTTCATGAGACAAACCACAAAGGTAAATGAAAGAGCTCTTAAAGCTAGCTATCAAGTTGCTGAACTTATAGCCAAGTCAAAAAAGTCGCAAACTGTGGCAGAGACATTAATACTTCCTGCCTGCAAAGCTATTGTAGAGGAGATGCTCGGACCTGAAGCAGCTAAGGAAATAGCCAAAGTCCCGGAAATTTGCAATAAAAGCGAGGCTTCCAGTTTCCGTCGCAAACAGACAGGGAGGGGGAAAATCTCCGGAGGAGTTTTCTGAGTAATACAGGGGCTTGGGGGGTGTCGCAAAGGCACTGCGCCCCCCATAAATCTCAAGGGGGAGACCCTTGGGGGAGAGATACCCAGCCGTGTGGAAGTGGTCTGCTGTTTTTTTCGGGGGGGGGGGGGGTTCTGGAAGATCTCGAGGCAGCGAAACCCCAAGCACAAAAGGGAAAGCAACGACCCTGTATTACGATGCCTCTGACTCCCACTGAAGAATGCGACGAACCTCCAAAACTGTAAGAACGGAACCCTTAGTGTGAGTAGACTCATTTAATGTTACAAAATTTAAAAATACACTAAGAGAACGTTGGATGTATTAATGACATGTCTGCAGACATTGAAAGTGTGGTTTTGGAAAAGATCCATATCAGTGAGAAATTTGCATTACTCTTGGCCAATGTGCGTTTTGTTGATGGTGATGCAATTAGAGAAAACTTCTTTTTTTGCAAGGCATTGCCAGAAAAAACAACAGGAGAAGAATTTTTCCGGGTCACATCAGAATACCTTGAACAAGGAGGACTTAAGTGGGAAAACTGCACAAGTGTCTGCACCAATGGAGCTGCAGCCATGGTCGGGCACACCAAAGGCTTTGTAAGCAGAGTGAAGGAAAGAAATCCAGATGTGATTGTTACGCATTGCTTTTTGCACCGTGAGGCCCTCGTAGCCAAGACTTTACCAGCAGACCTAGTTCATGTGTTGGATGATGTTGTGCGCATGGTAAACTTTGTAAAGTCACGACCCGTGAAAAGTCGCATATTTGCAGCTTTGTGTGAGGAGATGGGAGCGAAGCATAAAACCTTGCTGTTTCATACGGAGGTCCGGTGGTTGTCACGTGGCAAGGTCTTGGTTCGTGTGTATGAGCTGCAGGAGGAACTTACAAGTGTTTCTGACAAATGAGAGGACAGATTACGCAAAACTGCTTGCAAGTGATGAGTGGTGTGCAAGACTGGCATACCTGGCAGATATATTTCATCATCTGAATGAACTGAACACACGAATGCAAGGCCGAAATTAAAACCTGCTTACAAGTACAGATAAAATAAATGGATTCCGTTCAAAGGTGCAACTCTGGCATCAACACGTGGAAAGTGGCAATCTTGAAATGTTCACACTCACCAAGCAATGGCAAGGTGTTCACACTGCTGCACTATGTGAGATAATAGTTAAACATTTAAAAACTCTCGAGGAGAAGTTGTCATTTTATTTCTCTTCAGTCTCCACTGAATGCCTTGACTGGGTTAGGGACCCTTATAGCTCAGCATCAGTTGGTGGAAAGGACATGACTTTACAGGAGCAGGAGGAACTAATTGAAATGAGACAAAATCGTGGTTTCAAGCTAAGATTTGCTTATCTATCTTTGGACAGTTTTGGGTTGGATATTGCCAAGGAGTTCCCCCTTCTGGCAAACAAAGCTATTTTGACATTGCTCCCATTTTCCACTACATATCTCTGTGAGTTGAGCTTTTCAAGCATGATTGCTATAAAAACTAAATACAGAGAGAGACTGAGAGCTGTTGACGAAGAGCTACGTGTGTGTCTTTCTTCGATTCCAGCCAGAATATCAGCTTTGTGTTCAGCCAAAAAGGCCCAGGTTGCGCACTGAATAAAGTATTTTATAATTTTTCATATTTCTGTTTACTTACTATTTCATAATAAATTATAAAATACTTTCTTTGTGTTTATTTGATTCCTATTCAAGAGAATTACTTTATATATAGTCAATATAGGCACAGAGTTAATTTTTTTAACATTTTCTAATGGTGGTGTGCCTCAAGATTTTTTTCATGAAACAAGTGTGCCTTTGCCCAAAAAAAGGTTGAAAAACACGGGGCTAAAGCTTATTTTCTTCCCGGTTGGGTTGGCACCTTTAACCTTATTAGATACCTACCAATCCAGATGGAAAGCTACACTGCTGGAAAAGCTTAAAGGCTTGGGGATCCCACAGCAGACCCTGATAGCGACAGGCTTCAAGAAAGCTAGGACTACAATCCGCCAGCGTATCTGGGACGTAGAATTACAATGCCTCATGAGCGAAATGACCAAACATTCAGCAATAAGGGACCATGGAAGAGTTTTCTCTCCAGCTAACTATCTGTCAGGTCTTCAGGTACCCAAATACAGACGGTCTTTTACCCTCGCCAGATTTAACGTTCTCCCTTCTGCCTTACTTCAGGGCAGATTTGAGGGTAAACCATACACAGCACGGGTCTGTCCTTGTGGCTCGTTGGAAGTTGAAACTGCTTCACATGTACTATTACGTTGTCGTCTTTATGATATACATTTGACTTTTATTACACCTGTTTTGCAAAAGTCCAGGAAAGAATCGGAATACCATAGTTTAAAACTACTGCTAGAGGACAAGAAGACTACATTAAATGTATCTAAATTCTGTGCATCTGCAATCAATCGCAGGAAGCAAGTGGTATTCCATAATGTTCAAACCCCTAAATGTTAATTACAGGGGACACGCTAACAATTTTAATTTTTATATTTAAAGCCTTGTTATATTCATATTGTCCCTTGTATTTCTGATATTTTTTATGATCTGTGATATTGTGTGTGTTGACGCTGGTCTGTGACCGTATTAATAAATTCATTCATTCAGATGGCATTTGATGCCAACAAAATTGGCAAAAATGTATAGAAAGAGAGATAGAAGATGTTGGAAATGTAAAGAGGTAGATGGGGATTATTTTCATATGTGGTGGGCCTGTGACAAGGTTAAAAGATTCTGGGAATTAATTTATAATGAACTTAAAAAGATGTTTAAGTACACTTTTCCCAAAAGACCAGAAGCATTTCTGTTAGGTCTAGTGGGAACAGAGATTAAAATGAAAGATCAGAATTTGTTTATGTATGCCACAGCCGCCGCAAGAACTCTACTGGCCCAAAAATGGAAAACACAAGATTTACCAACCATTCAGGAGTGGCAGGTGAAGATGACAGATTTTGCGGAACTTGCCAAATTGACAGGGAGGATCCGGGACCAAGAGGACCAGAGATACAATAACAATTGGAGCAAATTTATTGAATATTTAAAGGAGAACTATAAAAGTTTAAAGACACTAGCAGGATTGGAATAACACCTTCAATGTAAAATTTAGGATATGAGAATAATATACGCGATCAGAATGTGATGCTGGGAGGGAGGGAAGTCAAGACTCGGCAGAGTCAAAGAGATTATATTGTGATAATAAGGATTGTTAGAAAAAAGATTATATGAAGAAAACAATAAAAATTTATTGGCAAAAAGATGTGAAATCTACAAGGAGTTTGTAGATTTTACTGATCCAGACCACCTGAAGCTGCTCAGGTACGCCAGTACCCGATGGCCGAGTCTGTTAACCTGCTTCCAGTGTTGAACCAATGGGCCACACTAATGGTAAGGATGGTAAGTGCAGCAGATATATACATGCTTTACTATGCTGTTTTCATTTTAATTATATTCTGCAGGCCTACTTTAACAACCTTGAGGTGGAGAAGAGTGCCAAACTACGTGATCCAACCAGCCATCTGGGTGATCCAGTCATGAAGATCTACTTCATGTTCCTGTCTTCTGCCCTTAAGCCTTTATCTGAATTTAATACTGCCTTCCGGGTGGGTACCAATGACATTGTATGTATGTGTGAATAATAGTTATAAATAAATAGGATTGTGCTAATTGTAGAATTCCTAATTCCCTGTTTTTTGACATTTTCTGCAGTCAGAGGAAGTGCAAATTCACAGGCTTGAAGAGGAGGATCCTGGGCTACCTGATACCAGCCAGGGCCATCGTGGGTGTACCTCTCAGGGAGGTGGAGTATGGAGAAGGAAATCAGTTGGCTGATGAAGACCTCTTTATCGGAACAGACACAAAGGCGTTCATGAGAAGAAAACCTTTCAGTGAGTATATTACCCAGCAGTGATGTAATCATGATATCATCTCAGTATGAGAGTATAGGCTGTGTGCCTAAAATTTTGCCACTAATCAGTTTTTTTCACTCTTATGCTGTTGTAGATCTGTGAGAAGATTCTATGAAGCAGCGCTTCAGAAGATGTTCTCCTTTTCCCTTGACAATCCACTCCTGAGGGACTTGAAAGTGCTGGATCCTGCTGCTCGCCTTGACATCACTCCAGGGGCAGGTAGACGTTTGGGACAGTTTCCCCATTGACAGAATGATTGAGTTAGTGCATAGTTTAGATCAGCAATGTTCGGTTAAACACTTGTTTTGTTCTACAGTGGAAAGGCTAGTGGCCCTGCTCCCTGTTGAGCTTGAGTGAAGATAAGCTGAGAGAGAAACTCATTGACTACCAGCTGACAGACAGCAAGCAACTCTCGCAAGAAGAAAAAATTGACAGATTCTGGGGCCAGCTAGGGAAGGATGTGAGGTTCAGTGAGCTGCCAAGATTAATGAGGGCTTTACTCTGTATTCCCCACAGCAATGCCAATTCTGAAAGGGTGTTTAGTATGGTGAGAAAGATAATTACAGAGAATAGGATGTCATTAGACAACAACACTGTTTGTGCTTTGCTTGCATGTAAAATCAACCACTCTGGCCCAGCCCACAAATACACTCCTTCCAAAAGAGTATTAAAGGATGCAACTTCTGCAACACATTTGTATAGTAAGTCATTAATGGATGCCAGAGAGCCAAAAGAGTGAACCTGATCAATCCCCTCATGAAGAATTGACGCTTTTGAATTGTGCTGAAGTCCCGTTGACTGCAGGAAGATCAGACAGATCCTGAAGCATCACATGAGAAGCGAAGACTCCCTGGAAAAGAGAACCTGAGGTGGGGAAAGATGATGGTGTGTAGCCTTGTGGGGACAACCGAGGACGAGATAGTTGGACGGTGTTCTGGAAGCTACCAGCATGAGTTTGACCAAACTGCGGGAGGCAGTGGAAGACAGGAGTGCCTGGCGTGTTCTGGTCCATGGGGCCACGAAGAGGCGGACACGACTAAACGACAACAACAACAACAACAACAAATATATATAATCGACTTTGAGGGTTCTTTTCCAACCCTCCAGTGAAGCAGGTGGGGGAGATTTGTTGTGTATGAGGTAGGCATTCTGAGTGCGCAATGATTTAGTTGGACACAACCTTAGGTTCAGACCTGTGCATTAGTGTAGGAAATGTGGATCAGAATTCATAAAGAACAACTTCAACCGTCCAGAATTTAAATATACCTTTTAAGCATATTTCCCCATAAAATACCCAATTTCTAAAAGAAAGGAAAAAATCAGTGGAAGCAAGTTCCACTGAGCTCAGTGGGACTGTCTCATTGGCTGGTAAGTATAGGATTTCATTACACTCCCAATACACACATGAGTTGTGAAGGTGTGAATTTGATCAATTCATATCAGATGCACAAAGATCAGATTTCTCAAGCATTCCTAGATATGAGGACCACCAAAGATGGCTTTTCTAAATAAGGCGCTCAGGATGTTGGAATAAGAAAAGGGAATGATGTTTCCCTGGAACAGATTTACAAGCCTACGCAATTTGCAACAAACTTATTTACCGCCTCAGAACCTGGTTGAATCTACACGTGGGTTCACGGGGCTTCACCTATAGAATGTCTTTCTCTTCTTTCTCCTGATTATGTGCAGTAAAAAAGCATGTTGTGGTACAACACAGTTGCATGAAACTGGGGCGCATGCACTGGTCTCAAGGCACAGTGCTGCTCCTGCCTGCATTGAGTGACTCCTCTCACTGACATGAGTGTGGAAAGTATTTCATCAAGTGCTGTGCAGATTGGAGCTCCTGTGGCTGCTTGAAATGATGGATAAATCTAAGTGCCTGATTACTAAATTGCCTCTGCTACATTTTATATGGGTTGCTATCACAATGCATAGGGGAAGAATGCTGCCATCTTGCCAGCATCCTTTCACTTGTTGGTAATAAAAGTGTGAAAAGTTTCTAAGCCACAGAGATAAAAGAGCTTAATATTGCTGCAACGCAGAATTTTTACTGACCAATAAGATTCTTGATGTGCTGAATGCCACGGTTTCTATTTTTTGCTACATGACCCAGTCTTTCCAGATATTCTCCAAAGCTCAGCAGTTTTTAAAGTTGCCTGTTCATGAAGCTGGTACATAATATGCTCTCCTATATCCCTTTGTGTAGGAAATTATTCTTTCGAAATGTAAAGATAGAATTCCCCTCCCCATATTGCTGACTGCACTAGAAAGAGGTTCCTTAAAGTATGGCTAATATACTGATGTTTCCTGTCACAGAATTAGTTGTAATAAATGACGTCGCATATGATAGAACTGATTTGTTGAATTTCAAAAGCCACATGTTATACTCAGAGTTCTCCATACAAGGACTTCTATTATCCTTTGGGAAGAAATGCAGGATATACATTTAATAGATCACCACCACCCTATTTCTGAAGCCAGATACCAATAGCTCCTCACAGCAGTGTGACATAATGGCTAGAGTAGTGGACTGGCACTTGGGAGACCAGGGTTTGAAGCCTCAGTCGGCCACGAAAATTACTGGGTGACCTCCCCCTCAGACTGGGGGCTGACAGTCATAATTCCCATTTTTAAAAAAGGGTCAAAGGCTGATCCGGCAAACTATAGACTAATCAGTCTACTTAACACAATTAGCAAGCCCTATGCAAGACACATGCACAATAAATTCTTGGATTGGCTGGAGGAAGAGAGCATTATTCTAGCAAAGGAATAAGCTGGTTTTAGGAAAAGTCGATCTACTATCGACCATGCTTCATTTTACACAATTTGATTGGGAAATATTCCTCTTGTAATACAACCTCATTCTATGCCACCTTCATAGACTTTAGAGCAACCTTTGACTCCGTATCTTGACCCACTTTATGGAAAAAGTTGGAGGCATCCTCATTGACAGACGACCGCTCTGCCTAATAAGAATGTTTTGTGAAGGGACTTCTCTTAAAGTAAGATATACTCCTCAGGGCCATCTTACGAGAGCAATTAAAACTGATAAGGGAGTTAAAACAAGGCTGCATACTGGCACCACTTTTGTTTAATTTCTATATCAACTCGATGGTGGATTTTCTCCGCTATGCTAATTTCCATTCCAGACATTTCTGCTCTATGCAGATGATGACACCATTCTTTCAAGAACTCCCATTGGCCTTACAAGAGCGCTGAGAGCCTTATCTCTTTTCTGCAAACAAGATCATCTTGTGCTCAATTACCAGAAACTAAAATTAAGGAATTGGCAAAAACAAAACAAAACAAAAAACTTAGGGGACATTGCTGGACTTTAGATGGATGTAAGACAGAACAAGTTTCCTGCTTTAAATACCTGGGTATAGTTTTTCATGCCTCAGGAAATAGAAAAGTACATGGGGGGCATGTTTCTAGCAATGCTCTGAGGATCTCATTGGATATACAAAAATTCTTTAGATCCAAAGGAGGCTATTATATATCAGCAGCACAGAAATTATTTGAAGGTCATGGGGACAAGTGGAACTGGAATCTTATACTTCTTTCTTGGAAACCAAGTGTGATGGCCTGGGACTCGGGCTCGGAACCAGAGGAGTCTCAGTCTGCACTGGATCCTTTGCCTCAGGCATCATCTGAACCAAGTCTGGGGCCTGATCCTGAAGAGTCCCAGTCTGCCCCCCTGCAACAAACACCAGCTGGGCGAAGTCAGGGGCCTGAGCCTGCCCTGGCTCCAGATGCGGGGATGACCTCGTTGCCTTCAGCTGGGCCATCACTTATAGCTGCTCCACTACTGGTTTGGTCAGGGGAGGTGGAGGCGGCCCCTGGGTCTAGTAACCCACCGATGTCTCCCGAGCTGCAGAGACTCAGGTCTGAGAGAAGGAGAGACCCGAGTACTTGCAGGAGTGCTCGCCTTCGGGCGAAACATGGAGGTGAGTCGCCAGGGGATCAGGACCGGCCGCTACCCCGACAAAGATGAAAGGCTGTCGGACCCTGCCCCAGGTTGTGGGAGCAACATTGCTGTATGCTAGATCCTGCCTGAGATCCTGTACCTGTCCTTGCCTGGTTTCCTGCCTCATGTCCTGCCCTGGCCCTGTCGAACTGACTCCCAGAGGAACCTTCAGATTCTGGACCAGTTCTGAACCGCATTTCACGGGTTACCACTGGGCCCAGCACACCAAGTTTGATTGTGCTAGTCCCGGGGGAGGGGGGTTACCCTGAGACGTGGTCAGAGTCTGGTCCTGGGCCGAGGGTCTGGAGACTGTCCACCAAGGGGGAAGCGGGGTCCAAAGCAAGAAGCTGGGCGTGGTCGGGAACTCCAGAAAAACAGATTTGCGTGCTGGCAGAAACAGGTTTCCAACGTTGTTGCTCCCGCAACCTGGGACCGGGCTGACTGACAGGCCTTTATCTCCTCTGAGGCCAGGGGCGGTCCTGGCCCACAGGTGACCTGCCTCTCCTGGCCTTAAGCAAGGACTCCTCCTGAGAGAACTTAGTTCCCTCTGCCTCTCTGTCCTGAGCCTCTGCGGCTCAGGAGAGGCTGGAGGGTTACAAAGGCCACCTCACCTTCCCCTGACAGGGCTGGGAGAGGAGCACCTGCAGGCAACGGGTCCTCAATCACCTCCGGAGCCAGAGCGGATTCATCTGGTGTCTGCTCCTGAGGACCCGGCACAGGTACAGGCCCTTCAGATTCAGATTCTGAATCAGATTCCCAGGCCATCACATTGATAAAAGTCAAACTTGTTGGGACTTTACCTAAAGCACAAGCAGTACAACAAATGAGGAATTCATTTCTCAAGTGGCTGAAGTTTGCCCACCCCAGTGATGAGCCACTCTGTGGAAAAAGCTTTCCGCAAAACATTCCCTCCAGATGTTAGGGTCTAAAGCTCCCATTATACCCCTGACCATGGTCTACCCTGGCTGGGGCTTTCTGGGAGTTGCAGTCTAGAGCTTCCACCAGGTTAGGCAGGCTGCTGTAAACTATAAAAAAAAACTAGCACTGAAGTAACAACGGTCCTTCTCTGTCCATCTGCTGCTAGTTTTCCACTTACAGGGTATTCAAAAATTCCCCCATCAGAAATTTTGTCAACCATTTTGACATTTGCTTGGTTTGTACAATCAACTGAGGTATAAATGTTCTGACATAGATAAAATAAGTAGAAATAAATTAGTGGAGTACACTGTACCACAGCAAAATTGTACCATTTAATTCTGCTATAGATGTAGAACATTATACATAATGGATACTCCCACGATTCTGGTGGCACTTACAGAATAGTTATAATTATGCCAAATGCTGTCAAAACCTCTGGGGTTTTTTTCTAAACTCTGAAAATACATATCTTGTTGGGTTTGTAATGGTCACCTTAATATGAGATAATCATTATGAGCCAAAAGTGCTTTGTCTTAGATAAAAATCTGAGCTAGAACAGAATATAAGCCCTTCCTTGTCTCTGTGGCCCCTCCTCACCCCCAAATTACAATTTTTGGCTGTCCTGGCAGTAGTAGAAAGAGGACTTGCTCCCACATCCCATCTGTGATGTCTGGCACACTTCTATAGCACTGGGAAAATTGCATTTCCCAGAGCTCCTTGTGCCTGGCATGCTGCTGTAACAGAGTGCCAGACATCACAGATGGAAGGGAGAGGCCTGCTTCCATTCTCCTGTTGCTGCTACCATGACATCAAGGAGGAAGTGGGATGGGCAAGATGCAAGGATGCTTACAAATAGGGCATGGTTTTAGAAACTCACCAGAAGTCGCTAAGAGCTATTAAACTTTTGAAGCCTTCTAATTTGGGAATATCATCATACTAGAAGTCTTTAAACATCCAACAATATTTCCCTCCAATTATCCTACATGGTGGGTGTGCTTACCTTGGGTTATAACAGATTCATAATCCTGAATATTGAAGTGAATGAATGAAGTAACCGTTTTGCCTGCCTCCCTTCAGGTCAGTTACTTAAGAGATCTTACAAAGCTTGTTTGAAATCGAGAGTGGATTTCATGCTCTTTATTCAGCTCATAGTGGTGAGGAGGAATGGAAGTTCCCCCAAAGTATCTGCTTTATACAGTGGTATCTCAGGTTAAGTACTTAATTCATTCCGGAGGTCCGTACTTAACTTGAAACTGTTCTTAACCTGAAGCACCACTTTAGCTAATGGGGCCTCCTGCTGTTGCCGCGCTGCCGCCACGATTTCGGTTCTCATCCTGAAGCAAAGTTCTTAACCTGAAGCACTATTTCTGGGTTAGTGGAGTCTGTAACCTGAAACGTATGTAACCTGAGGTATCACTGTATACATTATTTACACAATGAGCTGCACGTGATTGGCTAATTCTGAGATTCTCCTGTAGGCCAATCAGGTTGTGGATTCACTTGCACCTGGAGCTGGATTGGGTGGCTCCTGCGGACCAATCATACTGCTACATTGTTCTAGGACCAATCAGACTGCTGCATTCTGAATCCTATTGTTCTAGGACCAATCAGACGGCCACATTTTGCATCCTATTCAACTCAGTACATAACATTGTTAATCTGCAGCTGTTTTCTCAAGAGATTCTTTACCTGCAGGACACAAATATATTTAGAAATCAAAAAACTGAAGAGGAGGAAGCCATGTCAAAAAAGACCACATGCAGCCACCAGGTGGCAAAAAAGAGTTTCCGAGTTCTAAGCATTAGAGTCTTTTCAGTAAGAAACTATTTTTAGTTATGTTCTCCTAAAGAGTATGTCTTGTGCTGGATTTATCCATCTGGAGCTCATTTGTTGTTTGCCCCACATCAACGAGCAACATGAATAATACAACTGCAGTGCTAGGTCTTCCGCCCCTTGGGAAAGAATGCTGATGATGACAAGAATCTGATTTGTAAAGAACCCTTTTCTTTAAAAAATAATCATATGACACACAGGATGACGAACACTGAATAACACATCTGAACTAGCATTGCCACATCACTGAAATCATTACTGAAGGAAAACATGAAACATACCATATTTTTCCGTGTATAAGACAATGTTCTTTTCTAAGTTTTTTTCAGTCAAAAATTTGGGGTCGTCTTATACATAGAAGGTTAAAAAAAATCATTTAGCTGTGCAGCGACATGGGGGCTCCAGGGTGAAATTCATTAAAAAAAGCTGAACAACTTTGGGCTATCTTCTTCCCATGGCTGCCATGAAGAAGCTGCAAGAACCACCATTTATCACTTGCGTTGTGAGGGTAGCATTTTGGCTACAGTACACTGCAAAAAAATATGTTGAGCGCTAGCTGATAAAAATGGCAGAAAATAAAAAGCGATTATCATATTCTGCAAAATTCAAGTTAAAAGTCATCAATTATGCAAAACAACATGGAAATCTTCAGAGAGGCAGTATGGACCTCTTTCCAATGAGTGTATGATCAGACAGTGGAGAAAACAGGAAGAACAGCTACCCAAGGTGTCAAAAAAGAAGAGGGCCTGGAAGAGGAAAACCAGCAAAATGGCAAAACTTGGGAGCAGAGACATAAAGACATGGATTATGGAGGAACGTCAGGATGGGGTAATTATGTCTACCAAGTTTATTCAATATGAAGCAAAAAGGTTTGCAAAGGAAATAAATATTTGCTGATGAGATGGCCTGGGACTCGCGCTCAGACTCGGAACCAGAGGAGTCTTAAATCTGCACCAGATCCTTTGCCTCAGGCATCATCTGAACCAAGTCTGGGGCTTGATCCTGAAGAGTCCCAGTCTACACAGGTTGCCCCACAACAAACACCAGCTGGGCCGAGTCAGGGGCCTGAGCCTGCCCTGACTCCAGATGCGGGGATGACCTCGTTGCCTTCAGCTGGGCCATCACTTACAGCTGCTCCACTACCGGTTGGGTCAGGGGAGGCTGAGGCGGCCTCTGGGTCTAGTAACCCACCGACTTCTCCCGAGCTACAGAAACTAAGGTCTGAGAGAAGGAGAGACCCGAGTAACTCGCAGGAGGAGTGCTCGCCTTCGGGCGAAACAGGGAGGTGAGTCGGGACTTCCGGGTTGGCGCCATCGATTAATGGCGGGTTCCCTCCGAGCTCCGGAGGGAATCGGCTCTGCAGAGACTGGGTCTTATCGCTGAGGCAACGTGGGGACCCTTAAAATCACAGGCGCAGAAGCCTGTGAGCGTAGTGACTCGGCGGGCACCATTTGCGCCCCCCCCAATCCGTGAAGGAGCCTTTTTAAAGGCTTCGGAACGGGGACGGGGTGCGGTGCTGAGAGTACTCCATCTGCGGAGTGAAGCCGCAAACCATTATCGGAGAGCGCCGACTTTTTCCTTGGAACATTTGGACTCTAAAACATCAACCCGTGAGTAATACGGAAATTGGCGGATCAGGAACGAGCGGGGAAGGGTTAAAAAGGAAGTCCACCCCCCCCTTTGTAGACAATTTAAAGCAAAGGACCTGCTAGCTAAGGTCGAGAGAATCTTTTCTTTTTTTAGTAAAAGACTTTAATTTCACGGTTTTGACATTGTAAGAATTTTTGCTGGAGGATAATAAGATTAATTTTGGGAGCTGAAATTTCACACCCACCCTCAGACCCAGGAGTGTTCCACGAGAGAGCCTGTTGATGAAAGACTGGAAAGTTTGACAGCTGTCAAGTTGGCTGTCGAGATGGAAAAGGAGAACCTTGTTTTTGTTGCTTCTGTTGGTTAATTTGTAATAATTTGTTGAAAATAAGGAAGGGCTGATACAAAATAATCTGACTTTTGGACTTGAGCTGAAAGGAATATTAAGGAACTAAAATCCCCCTAGAGGCGTTTAGTGACATTACAGGAATGGCTGGAGGAAGGAAAATCCAGGCTGAATTGGACAGAGCATTTGTTCTCTTGGGAAAGTTACAAGGCCAAACTGATGTTTTGGCTACAAATGTTACAACTCTGGACTTAGCAGTAAAGAACATTGTTGAATCTGATAAGGACTTGAAACAAGGAGCCTATCCAACTGAACAAATAGAGAAAACGGAGAGCTTTGACAATATGGAGCAGGTGACAGATGTCCCTGAAGAAAAGGAAGGAGCTGAAACTTTGCAGAAGTTAAAGGAGAGCAACATTTTGAAGCCTGACATGATGACAAAAAAGGAAAATAAAAATCTGATGTGGAGAGCCTGGCCTGAATTGGAGGTGGAAGCTGGAGCTTGGGGGACATTTGGACTTGAAAGGAGTATAAAACAAGATTTGAAGTACCCCATAAGCTTTATCTTTAAATATGGAGGTCTGGCTGGTAGAAACATGGATCCTGTTGGTCCGGAGCTTCTTCGAGATTTGGAGTTTAACATTAAAGACTACCAAAAAGACCGGCAGAGAGGAACTGAGAGAGAATTGAGAGCCTCGGACGTGAGATCTCCAGGCTAAACAGTATATTGAGACTGATGGATTTTTGTTGAGGACTGAAACCGGGAAAAGGGGGGGTGGAGTTTGGGAATCCAAAGGGTATATAAATATAGTTTGTTTTATTTTTATTTTGCTTTGCTATTGGTATGGAAATTGGGAAAGACATGGAAGGGAAATTTTGGTCGACTTTAGGAAAAATGTTTAAGAAATAATAATGAGGTATAAATATTGATGTGTAAATTTGGATAAGTTAAAATTGATTTTTTAAAATGGTCTAAATTAAATGAAAATAAGGTTTGTAAATATAAATTGAGGAAATGGAAGAAAGAAGAAAAGTAAAATAATAACATTAGAATAAATTAAATTAAGTTAAAATGGAGAAGTAAATTAAGGATTTGCTGAGCCAATAATTTAAATTGGAATACAAGAAGGGGAGGTGTGAGGAGGTCTGAGAAACAAGTTAAAAGAAAATAAGTATTTGAACTTTCAGGTGTTTGTAATTGTTTTTTTAAGTTTTGGATTTTTGTATTTTTTTGTTTATTTTTGTTTTTGTTGTTATATGTTTTGTCCTTTTTTGAAAATGCTAATAAATATTCATTTTTTAAAAAAAAGAAACAGGGAGGTGAGTCACCAGAGGATCAGGACCGGCCACTACCCCAACAAATGAAAGGCTGTCGGACCCCGCCCCAGTTTGTGGGAGCAACATTGCTGTATGCTAGATCCTGCCTGAGATCCTGTACCTGTCCTTGCCTGGTTTCCTGCCTCATGTCCTGCCCTGGCCCTGTCGAACTGACTCCCAGAGGAACCTTCGGATTCTGGACCAGTTCTGAACCGCATTTCATGGGTTACCACTGGGCCCAGCACACCAAGTTTGATTGTGCTAGTCCCGGGGGGGGGGTGTTACCCTGAGGCGTGGTCAAAGTCCGGTCCTGGGCCGAGGGTCTAGGGACTGTCCACCAAGGGGGAAGCGGGGTCCAATGCAAGAAGCCGGGCGTGGTTGGGAACTCCAGAAAAACAGGTTTGGGTGCTGGCAGAAACAGGCAGAAACTCGCAGGAGGAGTGCTCGCCTTCAGGAGAAACAGGGAGGTGAGTCACCGGGGGATCAGGACCAGCAGTTACCCTGACAAAGATAAAAGGCTGTCGGACCCCACCCCAGGTTGTGGGAGCAACATTGCTGTATGCCAGAACCTGCCTGAGATCCTGTACCTCTCCTTGCCTGGTTTCCTGCCTTGGCCCTGTCGGACTGACTCCTAGTGGAACCTCCAGATTCTGGACTGGTCCTGGACCGCGTTTCAAGGGTTACCCCCCTGGGCCCAGCATAGCTGAATTCACAGGAAAAGCAAAATGTTGCTTCAACTTCATGAGGAGAGGATTGGCCATGAGAACATGAAACAAGTTAGCACAGAAAATGCCATCAGCTTAAGAGTACAAAACCCAAGGGTTTTACTTCCTATGTCATAAAACTCCAGAAAAAATATGCTTTTGAACCATGTCAGATTGCAAACATGGATGAGGTGCTTCTCAATTTTGATGTGCTTTCCAACAAAACTGTTGATATGAAAGGGGTCGAAACAGACGCAATCAAAACAAGTGGTCCTACTGCTGTCCTTTCATGCTGTGCAGACGGTACCCAACTGTCTCCTATGCTCATTTTTAAGAGGAAAATGTATCCTAAGGAGGAAATAGTGCCTGGCATTCTTGTCCAAGCTCATGAGAAGGGCTGAAGGAATGAAGAGATTATGGGTATATCGTTTGCAAAGACTTGCAAAGAAGACCTAGAAGGCTCTAGAAGAAGCCAGTTCTGCTCGTGTTTCATCAGTTCTGAGAACATTTAACAGAAGATTTGCAAACACAGCTAGCAGTTATTCCTGGTAGACTTACAGGTCAGCTACAGCCACTAGATGTTTCAATCAACAGGCCCTTTAAAGCACTGATGAAAGAAGGATGGAAGAAATGGGTGCAAAAGGCAGGTGCTCCTTCAGATATTTGCCTTTTTTGAAACCCACTTATAATTAACATACACATTTCTTTATGCAATTCTTTCCTTTGGAGAACTGCAGCACACCATGCAGAGGAGAGAATTTCAAAGGATAGCTGCATTCTGGTAGTGCCTTGGCTCAGAGTATGAATTAGGTTTGTCGGTCAATTTCTTCCCTACACTGCACCCCACCAATTTCACTAAAAAGTGGGTTTTAGATCTGGGTGGGGGACAGCAAGCATATAACATGTTTGCAGAAGAGAAGTGACCCAAATTGAGAGAAGTCCCCCACCAAACAAAAGATTGATTAGTTAGATGTCGGCTCATAAAATTGAGAGCAATCAATAAGAGTTTCACAGAAAGCAAGAGGCTGAATTCTTTCAAATGAATGATAAAACAGCTGGATGGCTTTGTAGCTCATGTAGTTTCACAGGTAGAATTTGACAGCAGAGGTGTAGTAGGACGGACGGACGGACCCTGACACCAACACCCTAGGGCCACCCAATCAGCATGGAAGGAGGCGAGTCTGCCACCATGGGCAATGTCTCCTTCCATTTCCATCATTTTTCAAAATCTTAAGCTGGTATCTCGGTATGGTAAAGAGTTAACCCAGCTCAGAGAAGGCAGAAGTCTGTATAGCAAAGGACAACTTCAATCAGAATTCAAAGACACCCAGCAGGATAACAAAAAAAAAGGGGGGGGGGAAACATGTAACTTACTTTGCTTGATACCCAGAGTGGAGCTAGCTCTCTGGATTGGAGGAATGGGGTTTATAGAGGGCAGTGGTGTAGCATGCATTGCCAGGGCCTGGGGCCACATGGAGGGAAACAGATGGAGTATGCATGCACATTCAACTGCCTAGCAGCCCCCATGGGATCGCAGCCACAGAGATAAGGAAAGAAGAGTTGTTCCATTGTCTGGAGAGGACACTTCCTGGTTTGCATGGAGAAGCCATTTTCAATGGAGTGTAGCAACAGAAGTGTGTAGCTGCACTGAGGCACCACAAGGTGCTGAAATTTTGCACCCAAACAATTTAGCACCTGGGGCAACTGCCCCAGTCCCTCGCTATACCACTGATAGAGGGTGCAGGGATACAAACTAGGGGCATTTAAATGAGTTGTATAAGTGTGCAAACAAACACTGTGATTCAAGGAGTTCTGAACGTCCTAGTGCAAGAGTAAGGGATTCACCAGTCTCCCTCAGTTAATGCCAGAGGGTCTTGGGGCTTTAAGGATCTTCTGAGTGAAGAGAAGAATGTGAGGAAAGACAAATTAGGTTGGAACTTTACATCATATGGGGGGGAACCCTAATGAGGGAAGTAATCAGGCAATATTAAGCGTCTGTAATGTTTTCAAATGGCAGTTAAGCCTATGATTAGCTCTCTTCCATTGGACTTCAAAATACACTAATGCTAGCTGAATCATGTCCAAGATAATTAGAGTTTAAAAAGAAGGTATGCAAATAAAATCAAAGTATAATTGCTTGCTGACAAATAGATTTTAATTTTCTAACACGTGGGGAAAGCGTGTTCCTATCCGAGTCCATTCAAATTAGGGAGTAAACAGGCACAATTTAATATGGAGCCAGGCATGTCAAATGTACTTTCAACTAATCTAAACTCTTGTACTAAAAATACAATTGTTCTAAGCAATCATAAATTTAGTATTCAGCTCCATAATTTTAGTGCCTGTGTAGATTTACTACCCGTGTGTTATTCAAAATAGCTTCTGTGTGAGGTTTGAATCAAGCTGCCTGCCATTCTTGTCCCTGAGGTAAGTGTATTGTTTGATCTTCTAAGAAAACCCTGCATTTTAAATGCTGCTCAAGGCATTGTGTCTGCTTGACCAAGAAAATTATGTTTTTTATGTCTTGAAAAACTTTCATATAGACATTGACATGAATAGAGAGGAAACAAAGTAAGGAGGAAAAGAAACAGAACTTGGGCCAAGTGTTCACCATTGACCTCTTTTAGGCTCCAGCCTAGATTCAGTTTGCTGCTTTGACCCAGAGGGCAACACTACCAGAGCAGAATGGACAGAAAATATGTAATGAAGTAAGTCCAAACCAAGCAAGTGCAGCATGCTTATAGTTTTGCTCAACTTTTAAAGACCTGTGGTGGCGCTGGGTTTTTTTTTAAATAAAAAAGATGATTTTTAAAATGTAAAACTTCATTTCAAAGGGTTAAGACTCATTAAGCCTTTGGAATGTATAATAAATTGTAATTACTAGGCCCGGCATGCTGCATGTTTGCTGACCACGCCATTACCCTCATATCTACGTGTGGCGCTTAGTAAGTGAATTTCTTTCTTGCAAGCTTTACTCCCATACATTATGTCCCCTGGAGATGCAATGTTCCAAAAAAAGAAAAAGGAAAGAGAAACATTCATTTAGAAATGCTGTTTCAAATAAAGGAACATCTGGCAACCCGTATATAAACTCAGCATGAATAAATGTAATTCTGAAAATCAAGATGGGGGGCTGGAGTTCCTGAACATCACAGAAATAAAGTGACGGACTATTCTTTCTCAGGTCAAGAAACAGGCTAACTTTAAAGTGGGGCTCATTCATGCTATTATTTTGATATGCCATAGATATCCGAGAGGCAGAATGTCTAAGGTATTTCAGGGAAGCAAAAAGAGTTTTGATAAGACCAGCATTTTCTTTTTTTAAGGAGCATTAAATTCCTTGCTTGGGAACCACTGGAAATATTTCATGCTGTTTCTTAGTCAAGCTGTTCTCCATTTGACTCTCATGTTTCCTTTTCAAGACCCCAGAACTGTCCAGCGGAACAATGGAAGAGGAGGACAAGGCCCGGGCACACAACTGCTACTGAATTTCTCTTAATGTTGATCTTTGAGGCAAATCTGACAGTTCCTGCTGAGGAGAAACATTGAGGAACTTGGGAAGAATCAATGTGTTTTGATAAAACTCAAGAAGCTTTTCAGGGAAAAGTTCTGAATCTCTCGTTTTCCGGAATGAGGGAAGAACTTGGTGGCAAGAGCTTCTCTCCCTTCCTGGCCTGAATTCATTGCCACCGATTCTGCTCCTGGATCTCATCTCAGAAGAGCACTTCAGGGAAGGGAGAGCTCTTTATCAAGGGCAAGATTGCCAGAACCTCCACTGACACCAACTGTAACTTTTTAAGAGCTTGTGGCTGAGTTTGCACTCCCATCCCCATTCCTCGCAAGTCTTGTCTTTTTAGATCCCTACCCCAGGACAGAGACTGTCTTAGAAATGACTGTTGCTGGCTACTCTAGGGCTCTTTGTGGCTAAGCGATAGGGTATCAATTCTGCTAATGAATGAATGTTAGCATGTCCCGCAGTAGGCGGAGCAGCTGATTGCCTGCCAGGTGCTGCTTGATTCTAAAGTGACTATCAAGAGGGCCACGTCCCAATATAAAGTCCTAAGCTCGGTGCCATTCTCACCCATATGTAGACCATACATGCAGAGAGTATGTGACAGAGAGTGTGTGTGAGAAAGGAGGCTCTTTTTTGTTGTTACATTGGTGCCAGGAGTTAGAAAGGATAACGCTTGGGGTCCTTTCTAGGCATGTAATTCTGTGATGCTGAAACTCCTAAGAGGCAGGTTCGTGATGAATTATATTGAAGAGTTGTTTACATTACGCAAAAGCAAGTGTCTGAGTTTGCAAGTAAGAAAGGGCTGCCAGTTATGGATGAAGAGGTAGAACAATCAATTTTAACTGTGGACAATAAGTCCTATGTTGCATTAGCAAATTGACAGAAACCTCTTCATAAGAGCAAGCCTATTTATTACTCCCCACCCACACACTCTTACTTGCACTAAAAATACATTTTTAAAATGGCATTTTAAAAAGAACAACCCTTGATGACGCCGATATTGCTGTAACTTAAAAATCATATTGGCAAGAATGTCACCTTCACCAATGCCATTTCTGCTTGGCAACACGTCCATGAGATTCAGGATTTGAGAGTGCATTCCCTTTCTTTCCCGGATGACAGAAGCCAGGCTCATGTTTATTAAGCAGTATTTATGTGAATATGTGCAAAATGAGATGTTTTCCTTGCCAAATATTTCCAGTCCCTGCTGCCACTGATTCTGTTTTATTTACCAAGGCAGATGGAGACATTATGTGTTAACAGAGTGCTATGAAGCTGTTCAGAGGAGGTCTCAAGAAGATGTTAAGAGTAAAAAATATTAAATATTTCCAGGACCTTATCAATAATCATTCTACTCTTAAATGGCTAATCCAGGAACATCAAGCATTAGCAGAAACTGAGAGAACCAAAGGCCAAATCATTAAAGTAGGGTGAGTTTCCCATATCTCATCTGGAATTAGCTTCAAAATAATCTGTGATATTCAGGAACCCTCAGGAAAACATCATCTCCCACAGTCCCCTGTGTTCTGTCATGCTGTTAACCAGCACTGCATGCTAATAGAGAGGAGGGAAGGGCAAAATATGTCCATCAACTCTTCTTCTGCTTCTTTATTGCTGCTTTCACTGCTGACCAGCTTCAAGGCAAGGGAAAAAGAAGTCATTGCCCCCCACCAGCTGGGTCAGTGTCTACAAGACATGATTAACAACTAAAGCAGACAACAATCTGGATTAAAAATGGCCACAACTTTATTGATTACAGTTTTGGCTCAGGCATTGTGTGCTGGTCCGGGGGGGGGGGGGTGTTACCATGAGGCATGGTCAGAGTCTGGTCCTGGGCTGAGGGTCTGGAGACTGTCCACCAAGGGCGAAGCGGGGTCCAAAGCAAGAAGCCGGGTGTGGTCGGGAACTTTGGAAAAACAGGTTTCCAATGTCATTGTTCCCGCAACCTGGGACTGGGCTGACTGGCTTTTATCTCCTCTGAGGCCAGGGGTAGTCCCAGCCCACAGGTGACCCGCCTCTCCTGGCCTGAGAAAACCCAGTTCCCTCCGCCTCTCTGCCCTGAGCCTCTGCAGCTCAGGAGAGGCTGGAGGGTTACTGGACCCAAGGGGAGGCTCACCTTCCCCTGACAGGGCTGGGAGAGGCGCACCTGCAGGCAATGGGTCCTCAATCACCTCCGGAGCCAGAGCGGATTCATCTGGTGCCTGCTCCTGAGGATCCGGCACAGGTGCAGGCCCTTCCGATTCAAGCCCCTGGAGGCGGGGACTCTTGTGCAGGCTGGGACTCCTCAGGTTCAGATTCTGAATCAGATTCCCAGGCCATCACACATTGGGTGTATACCTTTCCCACCTCCTGCCAGAGGGATGGAACAGCTACAGGGCCGTGCCAGGATTATGGCCTCCCCACTGAATACCTTAACCACCACACGAGGTGGCTCCCTAAGACACCTCACTGTGAAACCACCTACAGCTGCAAGCATTCAGAGATACCCTGAAACATATCAGCTAACCAGCACTCATTCCCTAAGTGAGATAGGTGAATGCCATCAGGTCTGCAAAACTAAATTGGTATCAAAATGAGAAATGGCTTGCCCTCCACAATGCTTGGTCAGATGCCACAATGCCTTGTTGATTTCCTGAAGAGAGTAATTTCTATGTGCAGGCTCATTTGCTCGCCGCCACTCTCGCAAATGAGCTGAAGGAGTTCTGACCACAGAACTCATGGAGACCCAAATCATTTTCGCCCAGCTGGTGGTCCAGGAGATCTGGCGGGCTATGAATGGCCATTTCACAATTTAGTTTTGGAAGGGCACCCCACCGCTAGCCATGGTGTCCCATCCATATAAACTTTGCGGTGGACTGAAAGTCAAGGCGCATGCCCCAGGATAACACTTCAGCATGCTGTTGTGCCCAATAGTCATTACAGTGTCCCAGAATCCGAACATCCTTGCCTGGGTTACTGGAAAGAGAAATTATTGAAAGGATGCATTAAGAGAGGGGCTGTATGGATGTATATAGATCTTATACGCTCTAGACCTCCAGGGTCGAAATGAATTTATGTGCTCTGCCCCTAGACCCCATGTGTATGCTTGTGGTAGCGGCACCAATGCGGAAGGAGTGACACACATAATCTTTGGGGTTCCGTCCACACAACCTTAGCTTTTTGAAGTACTGGAGCAAAATGGCTGTAGTCTACTACACAGAGCTGTACTTTTTTTGCGCCCCAGGGGGGCCATCGCATGAAGGTCTTAACAGCAAGAAGACACCACATCCTGGTCTTTCATGGGGCAAGGGCCATTGAGAGAAGAAGCGGCACCCGTGCACTCGCCGCACGAAGGGCACCAAATAATGTATTTTGATTACTATGGAATCTCATTAATGGAGGCCACGATTAATTCCATCATTTAAGAAGAAAACTTCCAACACCACATTTTGGCTGCTTAACCAAGGATAAATGTGGTGTAACATAAAATCACATTAGAGCTTCTTCTTCATTTTGCAAGGGTGACCCCCCATGAGGCAAGGTGTGCTGGTCCCAGGGGAGGTTACCGCAAGGCGTGGTCAGAGTCCGGTCCTGGGTCGAGGGTCTGGAGACTGTCCACCAAGGGTGAAGCGGGCTCCAAAGCAAGAAGCCGGGCGTGGTCGGGAACTCCAGAAACACAGGTCTGGGACCAGGCTGACTGGCCTTTATCTTCTCTGAAGCCAGGGGCGGTCCCGGCCTAGAGGTGACCCGCCTCTCCTGGCCTTAAGACGAGCACTCCTCCTGGGAGAAACCAGTTCCCTTCGCCTCTCTGCCCTGAGCCTCTGCAGCTCAGGAGAGACTGGAGGGTTACTGAACCCAGGGGGAGACTCACCTTCCCCACAGGGCTGGGAGAGGCGCACCTGTAGGCAATGGGTCCTCAATCGCCTCCGGAGCCAGAGTGGATTCATCTGGTGTCTGCTCCTGAGGATCCGGCACAGGTACAGGCGCTTCAGCATCAAGGCCCTGTCCCGGCTCAGCCGGCCCTGGGGGCAGGGACTCCTGTGCAGGCTGGGATTCCTCTGGTTCAGCCTCTGAATCAGACTCCCAGGCCATCACACAAGGTGAGCCAACCGCATCAGTCGGCAGGATCTACATGGCAAGGAATGAACTGCCCACTGCTGCTGTTGCTCTGGTGGCAGCAAAAGGTGTGGCACACTCCTTGGAGGTCACATCTGCCACCTCCTCAGCAGCCACCCCCCTCCCCCATGCTGTCTGCTAAGCCACTGCTAATCTTCATTCACCTCTTCTTCCCTGGCCAGGCAGAGGACCTTTCATGGTTCACCTCAGGTGCCCAAATGTATTGGGCTGGCTCCAGCAGGTATATAACACAGTCATTGTGTAAAGAGCACAGAGAGAATAGAGGACTACTAAACAGGGAGAAATTGGTATTTCAGTTTATTGCAGATATGGGAGAGAATGGTCCTATTTCTGTTGGAGACAGAACAGGGAACGAAGTTTGACCTATGATTGTTTATTCAAAATCTCTCACCCTGTTGCTCAGGATAAATATTTGGTTAGTAGATGACAAAGTGTGAGTTCTCACTTTATTATAAAGCTGCTCTGGTTTCCCATTTTATATATTAAAAAACACAGTCAAGCTACTGAGAGCCAACTTGTGTTTTCTTCCCAGAGACTGTTTTGTTGCATTCAGTGAAAGTTAATAGTTAAAAAAGAAAAGAAAAAAGAAAGCTCTGTTTCAATTTGGATGAGTGGTAATTTGTTACCCATCTCTGTGCCACAAGCGAAGTCATTGGAAAAGTCAGGAGCAGAATCCAGATGTTCTGCTGTCTGGTTTTATGCTGTGAACATTGAACTATGATTTTCAGCAATCAAGACATACTACATTTTGCAAGTAACATTGTTTTCTGCAACTTGGTACATTATTTATTTGTTCCATGTATTGCTTTTTTCTCACAAAAAGGGACTTAAAACAAAGTATAGAAACCAAACATTTAAAAAGGGCAAAAAAAAAAGCTATCTAAAATGCTCACCAATAGCATAATACAAAGGCAGATCCAACTCAAACCCACCTTCAGATACCTCTCACTGACCCACCCCATAATCAAGGCTGTACAACACTTCACCCTTCTATAGGATAAAGGTGGGCAGACTTCAGTCTTTGGGGAGTGAAGGCCACTTCTTTATTAGACCCAGGAAGTTTATCAGCCAGAGCAAGACACAAAATGGTGGCTCAGGAACAGAGGTGCTACAACTGTGCCATGGCAGGTGATCTGCTGGACGTTTTGGCTTTTTCAAAACCATCCACTACATCTACTGGCTCTGGTTCAATACAGACACTGAATGCTATTTCATGGCCTGTCATACCTCGTATCAAACTAAAGACTGACCTGGCAAACTTACCCATTTACCATTTCTACTACAGACCGCTTTGGCACCTTATAAAGGATTCCACAAACGCAGTAAGTATCCCTCATTTGCATGCAAACGTGCACCCAATTTTAGTGGACTTATTAGTACATTCAAGACTTGAAGGCATCACAGGGGTCTAACAGAACATTAGATAACTGGATTGTTGTTGAACATTTCCCCTGTGGTAATTGCAGCATCTGTTCAGATTGTTGTAATAAAGTATGCAAATTGACTTTGTTTACACAGGTTTCATTTTCCTTGGCACAGAATTCAGATGAATTTTGTGAAGCATTTAAAAAAAAATTTAAATGGTAGAGTACAGACAACTATATAGCTATGGATTATGGATATACAATTTACTGTAATCTTCTGCTGAAATAGCTCCTAAAAATCAAGTCCTTGTCCTCAGGCTTACACAATCTAAAATACATGAATATTGTTGGCATCCATTGGTCTCAAGAGACAATGTAATGTGCCTCTGGGGGTGAAGTCAAAATGCTCCATTAAGGGTACCAAAGTGACCTCCCTGGAGTGCAAGCCTGGGCAGTGAGTATGAAGGTCCTGAGCTGCCCAGACAGCAAGATCCCCTTCTTTGCCTTTGTGTGTGCATTTTCCCATTCTTTTTAAAATGTCTGTGCAGGGGGAGAGAAAGAGTTAATAGGTAGACCAATAGAAAAGCCAGAGGCGGAGCCCACCTGTTTATAAAAGGGCTTAGCCCGAGGTTTGGGTTGGTTGATTGGGAAAGCAGTTGGCAGGCAGTTGGAAATAGACAGTTAGTGCAGTTGGTTCTTGTGTGAGGGGAGGTAGAAGAGTTAGAGACAGGATAAAAATAAGGCTAAGAAGGTAAAGAGTAACGACATTTTGAATGCAGTTAAAGTTTATTTGTGTTTGCAATAAACTACACTCTTCTATGTTAACTTAAGAACCCAACTGAAACTAAGTGATTTACCGGGGAAGACCTGGTTGGTGGCAGCGGATTAGTGGTGTACAGGTCAATAGTCCGTGAGACGACCGGGGGCTCTGTACAAACACCACAGCCTTGCTGATGTGGTCCAAAGAAAGAAGAGCAATGTTTGGCACCTGCTTCACTGCAGGAGTTGCCAGAAGTAGTAGTACAAGGTGCCATCCAGCCATCTTAGGGACTCCACTCCAGATTTGTGTTGGGTTTACTCCTTAGCCCTTTCTCCTTCCAAAGATATTCTGCAATGCAGTGGTTTAAAATCAGTTTTCTTTCTGCTAGATGGGCCACCTTCCCAGGTTGACGAGCCCCATCTGCCCCTCACTTCCTTCTACTGACCGCTGGACCCACTATTGGTCTTGTCCGCTCAATCAACTTCGCATGCCCCCGATACTTATGATTCATTATTGATTTATCTTACTGTTGCCTGAGCACACACATATAAATGTATTACCAGTCAAAGTTTCAGGGAAAGCATGTCACAGTCATGCTGTGAATACTTTGCATTAATTCTGTGGGAGTCAGACCAGGATTTAACAATTTATCAGGTTTCATCCATGAGAGACACTAGAAAACAAATATAAACATCAAGCTAATTTTCTTGGAGACAAAAGTGCTACTCTTTTTGTTACACAGGCGGCATCAAGCCCTAGAGAAAGGGGGGAATGTAAGTCTGTGCCCCAAAGGCTGCATTTTGCCCTTGGCCTAATTCCATGGAGGTGACAAGGAGGGGGCAAACAGGAGGAAGGGGGCTGGCAGAGACAGCATGCAGAAAGTGGTGCCCTGGCCACATTTGACTTCAGCATACCCATTTTGGGTTTCAGTCCTCATGTCCTGCATGTGCATCACCCTTAAGGGAATGTGGTTCTCAACAGAGTAAAGGGTTCCTCAGAAAATCAGCTACAAATTCTCTTACAAACATCAGATCACCAGCAACTATGTTATCCTTAAAGGTGCAGGTTCACAGTTTGTGGGGGTTTCTGTGTCCAGATCTATCACTGGAGGCCCAGATAGCCCCCGTGCCTTTTACCAGCTGCACCTGGTTCAACAACCATGGCCATTCCAAGACCTGCAAAGCCCTGCCACAGCAGTTAAAGTGTTGGGTGCTTCAAGTCTGGATTGTTGCAGTGCACTCTACGCGGGGCTTCCCTTGAGCTTGATCGGAAGCTGCAGTTAGTTTAGAACGCTGAAGCTCCCCAGGGCTGGCAAGGAAGCAGGCAGTTTGCAAACTGAGTAGCAGCCGCTGCCCTTTCAGCCTGCCTTCCTCTCCTCCAGGCAGAGACCGCTTGTCAGGAGCCCTCCAGCGCTTGGCATCCTCCCACTTGGCCCTCTCTGCTGCTCTCCACCCTTGCTGGGCTCTGGCTCAGCTTTGCACACTGCAAACCCAAAGATCCACCGCCTTTGTGGGCCGTGGAGCCAATGGCTTCTCACCCACCTTGCCTTACCCCGCCGCATGCTGCCTGCCTGAGCCAGCCACCCGTTACAAAAACAGACACCTATTATCAAGGATACTACTCATTTCATACAAACTGAATCAGACATTTTGGTCACCATGTATGTACACTCCTTGTATACGTCCATTCTCTTAGATGTGGCCAGGATCTGTCAGGGACTGGTCTGAGGAGGAATGGCGGGGACCACTTCCCCACCACACTTCCCAGAGAAGAGGAAGACAGCATAAATTTACAACAGTGGTTTGCAGAAGGTCATAGTTCAGAGGCTGCAGAGGGGAGAAGCTGGGAAATATTAGGAGATGAGCAGGAGGAAGAATAACAACCAGGGGAAAAACAGCTGACAGACTCTGTGTCATTAGAAAGCCTTCCAGATCCCCCCTCTCCCAGGACCCGGCGGGCACTGAGAGTAGGAGAACAGAAAGCTCAGAGGCAGAAAGCACAGATGCTGATGCAGGCATGATGTATAATAGGAGACGGAGGGGGTGAGACTTTACTCAGAGCAACCACCATTATCTGAGAGACTGCATCCTAAGTCTCTCTCTGTGAACGTTGAATAAAATAGTTTGGTAAGAGCTTCTTGTTTTTTCCATTACTGGCAGCCTGCCATGAGGGAGGTAGATCAGATTCCCTGAAGCCTGACAGGATCATTCTGATAGATACATGGGAATGGAGCTGTAAGTTGGGCTAGTCATAAACAAAATTCAGTAGCTCACTCTTCAGCAGAAGCAGAGTATGTTTTTGCTGCAGAAACATGCAAAGAACCACAAAGACTTGACAAGATTTTAGAGGATCTGGGAATGCCAGATTCTAAGCCCATAAAGTTTATGGAAGATAATCCTTGTCTTAAATCAGTGCAAACAGAGAAGACAAATACATATACACATAGCCATAAAATGTCATGTGGTAAGAGATTTGAGCCAGAAGGGGTATTGAAATACAGTACAGTGGTACCTCAGGTTACATACACTTCAGGTTACAGACTCCGCTAACCCAGAAATAATGCTTCAAGTTAAGAACTTTGCTTCAGGATGAGAACAGAAATTGTGCTCCAGTGGCGCAGGAGACCCCATTAGCTAAAGTGGTGCTTCAGGTTAAGAACAGTTTCAGGTTAAGAACAGTTTCAGGTTAAGAACAGACCTCCGGAACGAATTAAGTACTTAACCCGAGGTACCACTGTACTGTCCAACAATGAAAATGATATTTTAACAAAGCCTTTCTTGATGTTTTGGGAGTTTATATGCTAAATTAGATGTGATAAATTCAAATTAGGAACAGTGAGAATGGGATTGTAGGAAAAGCACTGGAGCCTAATATGATTACAGTGGTGCCCCGCAAGACGAACGCCTTGCAAGATGGAAAACCCGCTAGACGAAAGGGTTTTCCGTTTTGGAGGCGCTTCGCAAAACAAATTTCCCTATGGGCTTGCTTCGCAAGACGAAAATGTCTTCCAAGTTCCTGCGGGGTTTTTCCCCTCCCCCCTTTTCCTAAGCCACTAAGCCGCTTATCAGCTGATCCGCTAAGCTGATAAGCCGCTAAAAGCCACTAAAAGCCGCTAAACTGCTAATAGCGCTAATCCGCTAAGCTGTCAATGGGCTTGCTTCGCAAGACGAAAAAACCGCTAGACGAAGAGCCTCACGGAACGGATTAATTTCGTCTTGCGAGGCACCACTGTAATAGAATACCTGGCCTTTAGTGAGCAGAGCTTTGTGCTGTACTCTAGAATCGGCCCTTCCCTTCAGGTTGTCAGTTAGAAAAGGCTGTTCCTTGCCTCAGTATCTTTCATTTCAGTTAGTATGTTACATTTTTCTACTATTAAAGCTTTGTTTCATAGATATATACATGAGCTGTTTACTTCACTGGATGAAAAGACAAACTCTGCTAAAGGAGGAGAAGGTGTAATATCTTTTACTGGGTGAGTGAGAAGATATTTCCCTGACAGGAGGACTGATTTTTAGTCACCTTCTCCACAACAGCACATGCCTTCAGGGCCTCAGCAGTAATCTTGGTGATGGCCAGAGTTTCCATATTATGAACAGAAAGGATGTTCCTAAACAAGTACAGTGGCACCTTGGGTTACATACGCTTCAGGTTACAGACGCTTCAGATTACAGACTCCGCTAACCCAGAAATAGTGCTTCAGGTTAATTGCTTCAGGATGAGAACAGAAATCGCGCGGCGGCAGGAGGCCCCATTAGCTAAAGTGGTGCTTCAGGTTAAAAACAGTTTCAGGTTAAGAATGGACCTCCAGAACGAATTAGGTTCTTAACCCGAGGTACCACTGTATACTCCTTCCTTTCTTTGGGACGTCTGCTGCCACAATGCCTAAGAAGAAGGCTTCCTTTTTTTTAGTAAAAATTAATCTAAACCTTTTATAAAGTTCATTATAAATAATTTCCCAAAAGCTTTTGATCTTTTTACAATTCCACCACATATGATATATTGTTCAGCTTCTTGGAAACTCGTGGGCATAGCCAGGGGAGAACAGCTGACCCAAATCTAGTAAATAAATAAAAATATTTAACTACAAGTAGAAATTATATAAAGATTTTGACAGATTTTTCTAAGCATTTGGGGTCAAATGAAAGTAATTGAAAACTGTTGTTGAGATATTTCATTCCAAATCTGCTAGACAGAGGATAATGCCCCCCCCCCCAAATCCTGGCTACATCCATGTATATATGTATATTTAGTGCATTAATAATTTTACTTCACACACACACACACTCACATTGACAAATGCACTGTTATCAAATCTGTTTAAGAATGAAATCTGAGCAAACAAAATCCTGGACAGCTGCTGTAGACAGACACCAGTCCTGGTGTCTGCAAACAATTCTGCTAATAAGATTTAATGGTTCCAGTGAATTATTCTCAGCTACCTCCGTTCTGCCACAAGCTGTGTTTATAACAATGCCTGATAAAAAAAGTTCAACAGAATCTGTGAATATAATTTTATTCTTTCTTTGAATACACTCTGATGAGCATGTTTTTCCCCTCAAAAACAAACATATTTATTTTATGCTGGGTATTATAGCCTGAAGGTCGTTCATGAACAGGTTACTACTGCAAACAGGGCTATGTACAGTGGATAGACTTTAGGTCTCTACAGAAGCAGCAGACGGGAACATGGGAAGATGAGGAACCTATTTCCTTCTCATCAGATTCTAGTTGTATAAGATTTGGTACAATATATTGATGCGATGCAATGGAGCTCAAATTTAGTGACATCTACCAGAATATCCCAATCACAATAGCTTCCTTGCTAATATTCTTAAATCATTAGTGAATCAATATTATACAACGATCACTGAGTGATTAGTTTCTTGTTTATCTACAATGGCAGCTTAATGCAAATTCTACATTAACATAGCAACAGAAAGAGCACCATTGAGTCATGCAATGGCTTATTCATACTTTGCTGCATGGAGGGAAGAATCAGAATGTATTACATCCTTTTCCCTGGCTTCATTAGTAATAAATAGCAATAAATCATGAAACCATGATTTGACCCTTCTTCCAAAACAATGAATTTAGATTAGCTCAATTAATTGGTAACTTCTGAACGGTATCTATAGTCTGATGTAGATGCATATAAAGGACTCCAGTTCACATCACATGTGAGCACAGCATTCTGACACTTGTAAAGTCCATATGCAGAGACCCGGTGTCTTTTTAGAAAATCCTTGTGCTCAGAAAAAGTTGATGGGAAAGTATTTAAAAATAATGCTCAGTACTCACATGAGCCCAAACAGACAGGAACACCAGCACCAGGAGGAAATGTACGGTACATTATTCCACCCTGATCATGTCAATGCAAAGGAAACACAATGTGGACAACACTGAGGTCAATGGGCCATTGCTATTCCTAGGGTGCAGCTTTTTAACAGGAGAGATGAGCCAAGCCGGCTCTTTGATCTGTTTTATATTTATTTCTTTTGTGGTTCCCTTTTGTAAGCTATATTGAAAATCTAAATACACATTTTCAAACAAACAAATAGTCATTTCTTTCTCATCCCGGTATTTTTAAACAATATATATTTTATAAGAATTTCCACAATTTCACATAAAATTCCAATACCCCCCCCATCAGGGTCGCATAGTTGCTCTCTTCACACACAAACAGTAGCAGCCAGTTACAGATAGGTAGCCGTGTTGGTCTGCCATAGTCAAAACAAAACAAAATTCCTTCCAGTAGCACCTTAAAGACCAACTAAGTTAGTTCTTGGTATGAGCTTTCGTGTGCATGCACACTTCTTCAGATAGAAGAATTGTGTATCTGGAGAAGTGTGCATGCACACGAAAGCTCATACCAAGAATTAACTTAGTTGGTCTTTAAGGTGCTACTGGAAGTAGCAGTCAGGTCTGTCGTTTTTATAGCTTTTATTTCTTGCTATTTCCACAACTGGGCATTTCAATCTGTATCGTTCTCGTCAGTTGATCCCACTGATTTACGGCGTCTTTTCCAACAGCTAAAGCAGGGAATTTTTTCGACCTTCTGCCTACGTTCACATAATCTCCCGATGCGCCTTGCGTGAGGGGACTCAGGTCTTTGCCCCTCCTCTGACTCGGAACTTAACCCTTGCACGGTCTGTGAACTTGCCTGTTCACTTTCCTGCCTCTCTTTTCTTTGGGTTCCCTCCCCCTCCGTGGGCTGTAAATCCCCAAAACCTCTGCTTATTCCTGGCTCTCTTTCATCTTCGGTAGCAGGGTTTGCTACCTCTTCTTGCTGCTGCCCGTTCAGTTCAGCCTCACTGGGGTATCGTATACTAGGGGACTCAAGAGTGTTCTGAAGTCACCCTGACACCTACTTTCCATCCTGTTTTCCATGGTGTTTTTTTATTCTATCGCATTGCTGCACCCTAACCTCACTTTTTTGTATCATAGCAAAAATACAACAGTCTCTAATTATTTCCATTGCTCATAGTTCAAATCCTGCTAGCGAATTCGTGGTATTGTCATATTTCTTCAAATAGTCCTAAAAAGGCTTCCATTAAACATAAAACAGTCATGGTTAAGTTGTTATTTCAGCTGCCAGCTTTGCAGATCTATTCTTTGTTTATCCATTCTTTTCTGCTGGGAACTTCTTCATTTTTCCATTTCTGTGCATAGAGAATCCTAGCGGTGGTAGTCACATACACAAATAACGTAACCATCTTTTTTGGAACTTCTGACCCTATAACCCCAAAAGCGTCAGTTTTATTTTGTTTGTTTTTCTTTGGGGAGGGTGTATAATCACTTTGAACATCCTTTTTATCTCGTCATATATCATTTCTCCAAAACCCCTTGCTTTCTTTCAGGTCCACCACACTTTCTCATCCTGGTCTTCTTTTATCTTCTTCCAGCTGCCCATGATTGTCAAGGAGGATTACCACTGTCTCCATATGATCTCAGACTCGAGCACCAAAGAAGAAAACACTTTCACCAATCGTCAGCCTCGCCACAAAGCGTCTGAGCCTGGTGGTGGACAGCTTGCTGGAGTGCTCAGCAGAGTGCGATGAGTAAGGGCCTCTAAGAGATGAGTGTGTTAAGGGGAAATACTATATAGAAAGACATAAAATTAGGGGAGATTGCTTTGCAAAAGGTATATATGCCAGTGTGCAAAGTTTTCATGATGTGGAAATAGGGAGAGCTGAATTTAATGCATGTGCCATATAAAGTTAAAAAAAAAACCTGACTTTTTTAAAGGAAAATAAGAAAAATTCTCTTTGAAAAATTGCAGAAGAGCCACAGCGATATGGAAGGCCTTAGCCACCGATCCTTATACCAGCAGCAAGCTGATGAAACCCATCCTCAGAAGGCTTCAGGATAAAGACCTCAATTACAGGCGATGCAGCATGACACAAACTCCGATAGTGGTACAAAACCATTCCGTTTTTCTCTCCTGGATTGTTCTTGAATGGGAGCTGGATGGGGGTGGGGGCTTCTTGCTGGGAGGGGGTACATCTTAATAACTGGTCTAGCAGCATCTTAGTGGTCCATCGCTGTGAGGCTCAGTGGCAGAGCACCTGCTTTGTATGTAGAAGGGTCCCAGCATCTCCAGGTCGGAGAGTCCCCCACCTGAAACCCTGGACAGCCACTGCTAGTCAGTGTAGACAACACTAAGTGAGATGGACCAGGGTCCTGAGTTGCGTCCTGCATAGAGAGTTGGGAGATCTTGATCTGATGATGACCTCTGCTGAATACCCTTCTCCTGTCCTGAAAATACGTATCTCAGGCATCACAGGCCGGGGTAAAGAGGTGCACCTTCAGTGGAACACTTAGCGGTTCTTCCTGCCAGCTTCAGGCTTGTGCATCCTTTGTCTCTTACTCTGATGTTTCAGGACCTTGTTCACATCATCCACAGAACAATACAAGAACATTGCCAGATAACATGTGCCATCCAAACACTAAGAAAAGAGCCATAGGGATGTTTTAGGACCTTGTTCACATCATCCCAGGGGCAATACAAGAGCATTGCCAGACTGGCATGGGACTATATGCATCATCCCAACTCGAAGAAAAGAGCCATAGGCATGGCATTCGACTTGGAGGTGAGGGCCGGAAATGAGGAACGTCTGCAGGCGCTCCTGCTTTGAAACAACTGTGCCCAGGCAGGCAAGGAAAGCAGGGGGTGTAAGAAGGTCTCGTGGGGGGGGGGAGGGAAGCATGCAACACACCTATGTAGGAAACAAACTCCACAATTTACCACTCTTCTCTAAATCCATTTGCATTCATCATTGTTTCATAAGAACAGGGCAGAGCAGATAATGTCTACAGGGAGGGTGGAATGAAATCTGCAAGAGCAAATCTGGATTCTGGGGTTGGCTAAAAAGAAAGGCAGGCAAATGAAGCACTCTTGCTTTCCACAATTTATATCTGGGTTGTTTCCTGCCAGCTCCGAGTTCTGCAGGAGCACTGGAAATCATATTCAGCAAACTCTGCTGGCTTTGGAGATTCATTTACAAGATACTGCCCTGCACTCTCAAGCATCCCTTCCTTGACAGAGAGAGCTAGATATGACTTGGGTGAAATCGGAGAGGAGTAGAGGGTAGTGACGGGGGGACACAATCAGGTGGGCGGGGTTCAAGTAACCCTGGTGGTGGTGGTTGTTGTGCAGGAACACTTAGCGGTTCTTCCTGCCAGCTTCAGGCTTGTGCATCCTTTGTGTCTTACTCTGATGTTTCAGGACCTTGTTCACATCATCCACAGAACAATACAAGAGCATTGCCAGAATGGCCAGAGATAACATGCGCCATCCCAACTCAAAGAGCCATAGGGATGTTTCAGGACCTTGTTCACATCATCCACAGAACAATACAAGAGCATTTCCAGACTGGCACGTGACTATATGCGTCATCCCAACTTGAAGAAAAGAGCCATTGGCATGGCATTCTACTTGGAGGTGAGGGTCGGAAACGGGGAATGCCTGCAGGCGCTCCTGCTTTGAAATAACCGTGCCCAGGCAGGCAAGGAAAGCAGGGGGTGTAAGAAGGTCTCGTGGGGGGGGGGAGGCACCATTTAGGGCTGGCACGCCTGCACTCTGCCTGAGGCAGCAATTTCTCCAGGCCTTGGATATGAACTGAGGGCAGCAGGCATTAACTAAGGGCCATCATCAGAGCAAATCCACCAAAATCGTTGCACCAAAAATCGTCATGCCAATTAGCTGCAGCTTCTCCTCCTTTAGCTCAAAATTGCACAAAGTCGCTCTGTCCCCCCCCCCTTTCTTTGCCAGGGGCACTCATACTCTCCAACATTCCTCGGGTGAAAATAGGGACATTTTCTGTAGCCAAGGTTTGTTCCTAGTTTACTAAGTATGGTCCCGTGAGCCAAGAGTAGTGAAACAGGCACAATTCGCTTGCACACAGTAAATGTGCTTTATGTCAGTGATGAACCTGTAGCCCTCCAGATGTCACTAGACTCCCGATCCCACCACTATCGGCTATTGAACATAGAATTTGGAGTTAAAAACATCCCTATTCTAAGACATACAAAAGGAGCTAGTATTCCTCATAACTGCTTTTTAGTGCTTCAGACAAGAAACAAAACAGTAGAAAAGTATAACCAGTTAAACAATCCTAATGGCAGTGAAAAAGAGTTACTGGTAGGTTGTTTGCCTTGTTGTCGGGATGTGGTAGAAAGCACAGCATCTAACAGAAGCTTAATGTGCCAGATATTGTAGTAGAAGACAAAGTCTCTAAATTGGCCAAAACAGTGGAATTTATGACAGAGAATGTTAATGCTGCATGGGAAATTTACGTCTAAATTTTTGTTCCAGAGTCAGAAGATATCTAGAAAGTGATTGAGTGGATGGCCAATTTGTTGCCAGAATTGGGCATTTTGAAAGACGCGCTCGACCGCATACATAGGGTCGGGAAGCTGAGAAATGAGTCAACTTGGCCGAGAGATGTGGTAATGTGCTTTGGGAGAAACACAGAGAGAGCAGGTATTCAAGGCAATGAAAGACCTCGATAGACTTGATAAACTGTTGTATAATGGCAAGAAAGTGATGGTTTTTGATGACTTATCTCTGGAAACAATTAAAAGATCGAGGCAAACTAATAGAGTACTTACAATTAGCAAGGAGTATGGGGATAGTGAGAGGAAACTCAACACAAGTAAATAAGGAATAAATAATTAAGGAGTACCTCAAAGGGTACTGCGACAATAAAAGCTTCCTGGCAGATATTGAATGAGCCATGCAATACAAAGTATCTGTTAGAAAAAGTTAAATTACGTTAAAGAAAAACAACTTTACATAACTGTGTAAATAATAGTTTAATTGTAAATCAGCACAACGGGTTTAGTTGGAAGTTTCTTTTCTTTGCAGATTCGCACATAGTGTTTACTATATTTGATGGTTGTAATTTACTTCTTAATATGTATTTTAAAACTTTTTTTCTATCTACACTCATTTCTTTTTCTTTCTGTTCCTTCTGTCCTTTTTTCTATCTATATTCTTTATAATCTACAATTAAGTGAATGTTTGTTGGTATTGTATGTATTTTAAGATTTCTCTTGCTCAATAAAAAGGGGGAAAAAGAAAAAAATTACTGTGGTTTTTCTATGTTAAGTACTATTGAATGTTTCATAAAGTTTGGTCTGTGTCTTCTGGGGGGAAAGAAACAAAAAAACTGTACTTTCTTAATGCAGTTCTCAAACAGGAGAAATGTGCAGTTGTGCCACCAGGGGCACTGCAGGGAAAAGCCTCCAGTTTAGTTTGTGTACCTTGGACCTCCTACAATTGAGTAATTGTTGGTATACAGAAGGTGATAGTTTCTGTCCTCCTCTCCAGCCTTAACTTGACAGGTAAGAGGGTAAATTTGTCTGACAAATTAGTTTCTCTTTTGTAACCCTTAAATGATGCCTGATATCTTTGGGATCCCTGGATCCTGAATTAGAATTTGAGGATGAAGTCCATATTAATCCTGATGTGCATCTTGATTCTGGGGAACCCCAGTGTGACACAAGGAAATGTATTTGTAAAGCATGAGAAAATGCCACCCTTTACTATGAACATCCTAGAAAGGTAGCTGACATGTCCCTCATTCCAGGACTGATCAAGGACCCTGATATTGTGTTGGCAGGCCTGCTATATAACCAAAGTGGCCTTTTTACTACACCTCCTTCTGAATTGAATGGCACCTCCTACCGGTATTTCCAGTTTTCCAGAACCACCCAAGGCTTGTGTTTTTGTTGCTATGCCTCTGGGGCATGGAACTCAAAATGGAAAGTTTGGCACCAGGTACAACGCCACCAACATAAAGGTTGGCTAGGAAATTATACACACTGCACCGATAAATTTTGGTTGGGGGTTCCTTCAATACCTCCTTCCAAGGAAACACCACACCTTCAGATCTACATCCATACTTTCCCCAATATACAGTTAATTTCACCAGACAAGGATCCATCTATTCTGGATGGATGATTAATGATCCAAATCTATGGTTCCTGTACAATGGGCTTACTACTAACTACCACCCTGGTAATTACCAGTGTGAGGGAATCGGAGCCTTCACTTTCCCTGTGACTGTAGAGACTTTCCTTCCTCGTGCCTCTAGAAACAGGAAACAGAGGGAAGTCCAAGGGGAACAGTGTAGTGATGAAATCTACCTGACCCATTCCATAGGTGCTGTTGGAGGAGGCTTTGTTAGTGTACTAACACTAAATATATATCCAGGAGTCATTTCTGAACAGAATCGCGAAGCCCTTTCCGCCTTAACATGTAGGTTGGAGAAATGTTAAATGGACATAGGAGTATTTAGGAAGGGTTGTGTCCACGCTTATTGGTTTGATTTTGCTGCAATTTATGAATATGTAATGCCTAAAGCTGTTTGGAAAAAGGTAGATAAACCGAAAGCACCAGAGCTCCAGCACCCAGTCTTTGGAAACCATTCCACTGGGCCTTAGTGCTGTCAGCAATAAAATTTTACTTTCTTTTTCTCCACTACTGTGTCTGTGATTTTTGAACACACCTTGACCAGGTATCGGGTATTTAGGTAACCCTTCACTACAGAATGAGAAACTGCATGACCAGTGTATGCATGCGTACCACCGTCTATTTGGTCATTTGCATTTCCAGGCAGTAGCCAAAATGCCAAGCATGGTTGAGGCCATGAAATTGCAAAATTGTCCTTAACATATGAAGTGTTTTTCTTGTGCAGAAAACAAAGCTAAGCAAGCTCTCAAAGGTGTAAAATCTGGGAGAGAAGCTAAGAAACCTTATGAAGTTATACATGCTGACTTGATTGGACCTCTAGCACTCTCTAAAGGCAACTCATGTTTCTTCATCAAACATATCTGGAATAGGAATCTATGTGCTGCAAAAGAAATCCGAAGCTTTTTCCAGGTTTCAACAATTTTGTTCATGGCTTAGAAATGTACACGATGAGCATGTACGTTGTTTATTTACTGATAGGGGGTGGAGAATTTTGTTCAGAACAGTTTGAATTTCCTTACTGAACAGAGCATAGAGCACATGACTGCCACGCCCAGATCTCCATGGCAAAATGGTTTGTGCGAACGAGTGAGCCAAACCTTGCAACAAGGTGTAAGAACTCTGTTGCACGATTCAAGCCTACCCAATCCCTTTTGGGCAGAAGCCCTATCCTGTTTTTCTTACATATACACAATCGCAGATACCAATCGGCTATTGATTGCACCCCATATGAAATGCTTTACAAAAAGAAGACATGTGAAACATTTAAGAATTTTCAGTTCAGAGGTATGGGTACACTTTGCAGAACAACAAATTGAACAAACATGGCCAACATGGCATTTTTCTGGGTTATGAAAAAGGTTCCTATTGTGTGTTAATGACTGACACAAAGGTGATAAGGTTGACGAGAAGCATGGATTGTAACCCAAAATGGGAAACAGTTGGCATTTTTCAGTGTCATCCCATTTCAGATGATGATGTGAAAGCAATTAAGATAGAGGCAGATCCTGTTGTTGCTAATGATAATGCTGATGCAGATTCTGATGACACAGATTATCAAAGTGCAAAAGCCTCTCTTAAACAATCAGATGAGTCTGACACTGATTTAGACACAGCACCTTTGTTTACATTAGATCGTCATTCTCCCAAGGAGACACCAGACCCAGAGCACCAAAGAATCTTTCGTAGATCTGAAAGAGCTATTAAGGCCAAACCACGTAAGCGGTACTCCAAAGAGTTTGCTAAAGCTGCTGTTACTAGCAACTTAGATTCAGTTTTTGAACCAGCCAACTACAAAGAGGTTCAAAATCCGCAAAGGATGCCGAACCTTGGCTAAACGCCATGGAAGCCAAGTTAGTTTCCCTAAAGCAGAGTGACACATGGGAATTGGTTCCAGCAGAACCAGGCATGAAATGTGTTGATAGCAGGTAGATTTACAGGACAAAAACTGATCAGAATGGTAAAATAGTCAGGTACAGAGCCAGACTAGTGGCACGTGGTTTCTCTCAAAATACCTGATCAGGACT
The DNA here is from genome assembly GCF_964234715.1 of Podarcis melisellensis. Taxonomy (NCBI): domain Eukaryota; kingdom Metazoa; phylum Chordata; class Lepidosauria; order Squamata; family Lacertidae; genus Podarcis; species Podarcis melisellensis. The sequence continues at coordinate 5,031,523 of NC_138542.1, read as the reverse complement.
ATCATGAGACATACTCATTGACGGTAAAGTTTGAGAGTATTAGGCTGTTGATGAAAATTGCTGCTGAGGAAGGTATGGCTATTACTAATCAAGACGTAAATACTGTGTTTGTATATGGAATTCTCACTGAGAATATTTACATGTTACTGCCAGATGGAGTGCAAATAAAACAGGATGGTTTGTAAACTGGAAAAAAAACACACAACCTTGTATGGCTTAAAACAAAGCTGACAGAAGTGCTGTTTTCCCTAGGTTTTCAGCAAGGGAAGGCTGATTCTTGTGTTTTTGTGAAAGAATCTAATCAGCACAAGCTCTACTGCATTTTGCTTTGTAGATTTTATCTTATTTTTGTGGAAAGATGAGATTATTTACAAAAACACTCTAGCAAAGCTGCAGAAACATTTTGATATGAAAGATCTCAGAGAAGTCAGCAATTATCTCTCACTAGAGGTAGAGAGAAACACACAAGGTGATGTTTTGCTGCATCAGACACAAAAAATCAGTGATGTTATTGAAAGGCTGAACCTGAGTGATGCTAATGCTATAGACATCCCCATGGTTCTCAGGTTATCAACATGATGCTGATGTTTTTCCTGATACACTTTTCAGGAGTGTATTAGGCAAACTCAGTTTTATCGCAAGGTGTACAAGACCAGATATTGCTGTAAGTGTAAATCTGCTCAGGAGACATGCAAACCAACCCACAGTTTAAAGAGTGGAAGGCGCTGAAACGCATAGCAAGGTACTTAAAAGGCACTCTGCATTACAGGTTGAGGTTCACCAGCCAAAAATCTGGAGGTCTTGAAATTTATGCCAATGCCAGTTTTGGCAGTGATGCAATTGATGGTAAAAGCACTTCAGGTGTGTGCTACTTGTATAATCAATGCCTATTTGATTCGTCTTGTAGGACGCAGGTAACAGTAAGCATGAGTTCTTGCGAAGCATAACTTAACACTAACTCTTTCCCTCATGGACAGTGGTTATTACAACTGTATGAGGATGTAAAAGTGAAATTTGCTTGTCCTATTCAAGTCTATCAGGACAATAAAGCTTGTATAGCTTTACTCCACTCTGAAAGATGCAAACAGAGAACAAAGTATCTACAGATTAAGCTTCACCGAGCTAGAGAATGCATCCAGAAAGGAATTGTGAAAGTGTCCTATATGCCAGGGAAAGAAATACCTGCCGATGCACTAACCAAAGTTGTTAACAGAGAACAACTCACTGTATATGTACATAAATTGCAAATGTGTTAGATTCTGCAGTGGTTGGTATGAAAAGGGGGAGATGGTTGATATTTCACCCCCTCCCATTGCATCTCCTGATATGGTGTTTTGAGAAAGGAGGGGGTGGAAACTGCTCTTCCACTCTTGACTGTGTGCGAAGAAAGTCTTATCTATGTAGTGACTAGATGGCAGAGTGTGAGCTGCAACACTCATGCAAGCCAGTAGTTCTTTAGTTTGTAGTAGCTGTTAGAAATAAAAGGAGTTATGCTTCAGCTAGCTTCCGCGTTACTTATACTCTGCTGATATTTATACAATGCGCAGTTGTGAGTCCAGTGCACTGAGATGAGACCTGCTTTCCAGGATTGGAAGGTCTCTGCAAGTGCTCCAGTTGCCTAGCCCAGTCGGGGCAGAACCAGTTACCGAGCCCAGTGGCTGACATCGGTTGAAAGGCGTACTGAGTTAGACGAAGTCAAAATCATCATTCGAGAAGGGATACGGTCTTGACAGTGTTCCAAGGGCCATAAAGAGGTTTGGAAGGCCAGTTCAAGCCTTGACCCTGAGGTTCTACACCCCTGGTTTACAGGATAGCAGATTTAACCGCAATCAAGATGGTTGAGGCACCATGGCAATTGGCATCTGTCTGTCTCTAGAGTCGATGGAGGAGTGTGGGGGGGGGGTCAAACTGTCAGAGCCTGCTGTGGCAGTAGAGACCAATATTGGAGGGTTTTGTTTTGTTGCAGCTGGGGCAATGAAAGCATCTGGTTGTGCTGCTGCAGATACACCATGGCATTTCTTTTCACTGTGGTCCTCCTTGTGATCATTCCTCATCTTGTCACTGCTATGAATGCATGACCCGATTGTATTCCGGGCACTGCGGTCATATGCAAGGGATGACCATATGGTGGGATTGATGCTTGTAGTCTTTATGTCACGTTTGCAGACATATTTGTAATGGAGAGTTGGTCTACCAATGAGTTGGGTGCCTGCTCCCTATAAAGCACCTCCTTGGGGAGCCTGTCATCTTCCATTCTGTGAACATGACCAAGCCAGTGTAGATGTTATTGAGAGCAGTGTGTGAACATGCTGGGAATGTGGGCTTGGTAGAGCACATCTTTGAGACTGACCTGCCATATGATGCCCAAAATCTTCCTGATGTAGTACATGGGACCATGGTAGTTCCCAGAATAGGGTCCCCTCATTCCCCTAAAAAAGGAACTTGAGAAATAGGACACCATAAAATAAGTTTGTGGTATCCTAAAGAGTAACAAATTTACCATGGTGCAAGCTTTCTAAACACCTTAAATATGGCTGAGAAAAAGTACTGATGTGATATAAAAATACTATGCTAGTCAATAATAAATTTACCAAGGTAATTTGATACCAAGAAACCAACAATTCACCTTCTGAACTGTGCTGCAAATTACTCTTGTACTACATGTGTTTTGTTACTTGAAATTGATTTCTTTATTGTCATTTGTATATCCACTCTGCATATTCCCATGACTTATAGGAAGTGTTTAACAAGGTCAATTTTTATACTTGACCTGTAGTCAAGCTGGCTATAGGCTTCACTGGAGGAAATATTTTAACTCTTTCCCTGCTCGACACACTATCTGCTTTATCTTGTCACAGGGTTACAGCTGCATAATAACCCTTGTAAACCAGACACCTGGAATCCCAAACAGAGGAGAGGAAATTTTTGCAAAGCTATGTATCCTAAAATAATCCATCTTTGTAAGCCATTTTTACAATGTGCATTTGCATGGGCAGCTTAATGGAGTATATGCATTTTTGTATACTTTGTAGATTGGAAAATGGGACTGCAATTTTTTTGATAGAATTTCAGGGTGAACAATGTTTTGGTTATCATAGGGTTTTTCTGAAGCCCTGGCCTTAGTATCCCTACTCATTTTATTTTTCAATTTAAAACTTTGGAACCTACAGGTCTCAACACTGAATTTTGATTCTTTACAAAAAACAGTGCTAGATCAATGTTTAGAATGTGAGGGGTTAATCACTCTGAGATTGCAGTGTATTTGTAAGTGTAAGAGACCACCCATGCCCCCTTTAGTCTAGAGCTTGTTCGCTGTCAGTAGCTTGGAAAGATTATGTGCAATTATTTGATGAAGATAAGGATGGTACTTTTGGAAAGCCTCATGGTAGCTTAAACGGCATGTGATTTCATTTGTAGAATTACAAAAGCCATTACTGAAGCTGTGAGCCCGGAAAGGGACAGGTTAGTGATAGAACAAATACTTTAAAGTAGTTTGAACTTCATTTAAAGCATTAAAAAACATTAACTCGTAACAAGACAAAATATAAATTAATATTTATATATATATTGTTAGAGACAACTCTGCTTGTAAAGAAGGTTTCAAAGAAGTTATCAGCCTGGGGAACTTGTCACAGAGCAAGGGGAAGTCATGAAGAAACACACCCTACACCTGCAAGTAAAGAAGGAATCAAACAAGCAAAGACTTTGCCAGGGTTTTTGAATGCAGTTTTGAATTGTGTTCTATAATGAATGCTGCCTTTATGCTTTTGCATAATTATATTAGTATCCCCACTAACATTAACATCTGTAAAAAATAAATCATCTGGTTTAACCATATTGTGATTTTCCATGCTTTCAGATAAGAACTGTAAAGCACAAGTGGAACATAGGAAGTCGCAGGGCCAGAACTCTCCAAACAAACCCTTGAAGGCTGCCCAAATTCAGTACAAGCCCAAGCTATTTTCGTCTGAAATGGGGCACAAATGATACCCAGTTAGGACGTCTGTAGGGGAGACTGCTGGAGCCATCCAGGGGCATCTACTTTGGCCCAACCCCACCTGAGACTCATAGGGTGGAGCTGTTGCTTAAATATTTACTTCTGATTCTTCTAACATTTTTGTGCAGACTATCCTTTGCCTTTTTGGCAGGATCCTAATGTCTCTGGTTTTTGTTTTGAAATGTCAAGTTTTTTGTTTTTTTAAAGAAATGCATTGTTCATGCTTGATTTTGGATGCTTATTCTTCGTATGCTGCCTTAGGTGGCTTTTTTTGGCTGACAGGCAGCATATAAACAAACAGTACCGTGACATAATAAAAAAAGCATTGCTGCACTGCTCAGACACCATTCAGACTTCCTGGCCTCGGCTATGCACCCATCACCACGCCTGCAATGCTGCTGCCTGAAGGTCGGTTTACCCAGTTCTGATCAAATTATTCATTTATCAGCCAGCTGTTATTGTATTCAGATGTTGTAGTTAGAGATCCCTCCAGACTGCAGCTTTCCAGCAATAAGGGTGGCAACACATGATGAAAGGAACTTCTAGCAATGGGATTGAAGCCGCAAACTGGTTAGCTGTGCTGATACTGTGACAATCCTACCACTATTTTTGGAATAGTCATGGTCAAAATGGGGGTGGAGATCCAGCTTCCAAAATTGTGTTGGGTGTTTTAGTTCTGTAAAATAGTTAAGTCACAAAAATACTATCGTTGCTAGAAAGCAACAATCTGAAAAGTCCTGAAGCATTCAAGCATTCATCGCACAAAGCAAAACTTCTCTGATCTCATCTGCTCACACTATCTGGAATGTCCTTAAGTCTTAAATGTGCTATTTGGACATTATATAAGTGAATGGGTGTTTTGTGAGATCTTTCACACGCATGTGTTTCTCATTTATGACCCTGACAAGTCAGTCACCAGTGCTCTGGAGAATTGAGGTTAAAAAGCTGCTCTTTTCAGGTAGCTCACTGGTTCCAGGCTCATTTAGCACACCAAAACTGGATTTAAGAGGATAGTTAGATCATTAACTGGGTTCCCTAAAGGAGAAATCTAATGAGTTACGGTAGTTCACCTAAATAGTGAGGTTCAGAGTAAACTTAAATCCTTTCACACTATACTTTTGGCTCACAAAGTGACAGAAATAATCACTTGTTTTGTTACTCTAATACACATTTTAAGGTAGCATAAGAAATATCTAAGTTTTTTGGCACCTTAAAGAATAACATCACTTCTAAATCCACCTCCTGCATATGATTGAACATTCTAATCCATTGTGTGTATATCATATGCATTTACTTTGCAATTAGCTCTCAATTTAAAAGCCATGAATATAATCATTTTGTACTTTGCAAGACACAATTACCAGCAGAACAGTTCAAAATATAACTCAAGACCAGTGGGGATTTTAGGGTACACTCAAGGGTATGCGGTACCGGCACATCTTTTTGTTGTTAAAAAGTGTGACACTTGCTGCAACAACTTCATGGTGAGTACTGGCACCTATTTGTTCTGGGGGGGGGGGAGCACTGCTCAAGACTAAGGTTATCAATATTTATTTATTTTTAAAGGACTAAGGTATGAAAATGCAAATTGTGCATTGGATGATGCTTTATTTTTCATGAGCATGCACTTATGCTAGAAATTACCAGGGGATTTAATTTCTGGGCATCCCTGAGGTGGTCACCACCAAACAACACATTTGGCCCCACTCCTCAGGCTTCTTGCCTCTGACTTATTTCATTCAATGTGATCTGTAAGAAGGTAGATGCAAAGGCCTCTTTACTTTGTGTCTTTTGTCATGGGAACAACTTGCAAGATCAATTCAGGGAACAAAATCCATTACTTGAAGAAATATCCCTTAGTGAGCCATTATGTCTAAGCAAGTGGATACTGGTTGAGTGCTGCAATTAATGAACTGACACCTGGATGATTATAGAGCCTGAGGTAACGGATGGGTATTTCAGGCTTCATTACATCTGCTTTTGTACAAGTTTGCAGGCAAATTTGAGGTCAAGAACTTGAATTTCCAGCAGACTTCCACTTTTTCTTCTTTTTTTGGCATTATCTAATTATAGGTCACCTACTTCTCAAAATGCTGTGCTGACACAAAACTGATTAAAATTACTGGAACTTGCTACTCTAGATTGTTCAGAGGACTGCAGGTGTTTTGTATAATTACGCAACTGTTAAATAAAGTATTTCAACACTGATGTTAGGTTAAGGTCATCAAAAGGAAAGACCAGAAATAACCTAATTACAACTCCTGCTGTGACAGAGCACATGCTAGACCCAGAGATTTCTCATTCAGTAGCTCATTTCACATAAATTATGTTGTAATTGTCAATATTTCACTTAGTGAAAGAGTTCTGCATAAAGGATAGTGAAAAATATGCATTGCAAAGCAGTTACATAAAACAGTGCTTTATTACTTCCACCATTTCACCGTATGAGTCAGCTACTAGTAGGTCTTTATGTAAAAATGCACCCACGGAATTGCCGTCTGATCTCCGCCCCCCCCCCCAAAAAAACCATTTACTACAAGTTGTTATTATGGAGTTGTTTTTTGATGTCTTTTATCTGTCCCACCCCAATTTATTCTCAAAGTGACCTACTGGTATTTGCCGAGCACATAAAAGGCATGACACTGTTCCAGTATAAGGTTCAATAGCTAACAGGATAAAAGGAATGTATGGTGCAGCTGTATTTCAAAAGAATTCAAATTAAACCCAAGAGTTTCTTTTCATTGGGGCCTGCCATTTTAATTTTATTTGCATTAAAAAGCACCTTCCTCGCGGCCACCTTTGTAGCAAACAGCCCTCCTGCATTCCTCTCCCTGCAAAGGATTTCAACCTTAAAGCTCCCTCAGGTTCTTGCGTTATTTTAATTTCTCTTCTGTACCCTGCATCCATCTTCCACATCACAGCTTTAAAGATATCCCTCAATTCCCCGCTTTGAATATACGTGCGGGTTCCACACAGGACCAGCCCGCCTAAGCAGCAAGGGGAGGGCAGTTAATCCCAAGGTAGAGCCTGACCCCCGCTTTGTTCCGGATCCTCCTTCACCCCTACTCTGCCAGGAGCAGAGACCACCCGTTTTGCGCTTCGCCTCAGGCGGCAAAATGCCCCCGAGTCCACAGACCGAGGAAGGACCCCTGGAAAACGGCCTGCCATGGAGAGCTTAGGCATCGCCAGGAAGCCTTAAGAGAGAAAACCGCCACCTCTCCGTAACCCAAACTAAACCTAGAGAGCAGTAGGGCTGTTATTGCTGCAAGTTTTAAAGGCGGCGAGAGTGTGGGCGGATCACGGAACTAGGTAGAAACGCGTCAAGAGAAAAAGCGCAGGCCAGTTCCGTCTCCTGACTCTCCGCCTTCGAGCGCCCGGGCGTCTCTTTCCGAAAACCCCCAGCATTTATCCTCACAGGAGCCTAATGAATATCCAGGCACCTCAAGAGCTGCCGCCCCCTAACACTCCCTCGCTACTAAGTCGCCATCGCCACCTCACCGCCCACCCCGTCCCTTCCCCGCCTCAGCCACCCCAGAGCCGTTGGCCGCCCCAACTGCCGCGCCGCGCCGCTCATTTATTTAAACATCGCGCGCGCTGACGTCACGCGCAGCCCCCCGCCCACCAACGCGCTGCTCCCCTTCCCGAACTACCACCCGCCCCAATGCTAATTATCCCCCGACGCCGCCACGCCCAGTCCTGCACATGCGCACCTGACGCCCGCTCCCCCTCCCCACCTTTTCTTTTTTAAAAAAGAGGCAGGGGAGGTGCGCGCGTGCACGCGCCGCCGAGCGAGGCTCAACAGTTCCGTAGGGGGGGGGGGAGAGAGACGCGCGCGCGCGCACACACACACACGAGGCCCCGCTCTCGGCTGGCTTGGCGAGGGGAGCAGAGGCGGCCGCGCCTGCCTGCCTGGGAGCGCCTTGGCTGCCCGCGCGGCTTCGGCATCGTCCCGCCTGGGCGGGGGTCTCGGGCGCGCGCGGCGCGGGGGGAAACTGAGGCAGAGCCATTGAAGTGGGCTTGCGAGGAGGACAGGCGAGAGGCCGCGCGGGGCTGGAGGGCGGTGGGTTGCGGGGCGCCTCAGTTCGCCGCTGCCGTCCGAGCCTTGGATGTTATTAAGGCGCTTGAGGGAAACCAGCTCAGGCGCGCCTCCGTCTTTCCCTCCCCATCCCAGCAGCGGGGCTGCCGCTTTCTTCCTCTTCTGAGGCTGAAGACAAAGGAGATTCCCCCCCCCCCCGCTCGGTGTTTTCGCTTTCTCGAAGAAGCCGGAGCCCCTTCAAGATGGGCTGCACGCTGAGCGCCGAGGACAAGGCGGCGGTGGAGAGGAGCAAGATGATCGACAGGAACCTGAGGGAGGATGGCGAGAAGGCGGCCCGCGAAGTCAAGCTGCTGCTCTTGGGTGAGGAGGCTGCTTCTCTCTCGCTTTGCTGCTCTCTCTCCCCGCAGCCTTGCCCAGAAATTGAATTCTCCACGGCAGCATCCAGCAGGAAAACAAGGCGCAGTTTTAGCCCCGTGTGAATGGTCAGTTGCGTGTCAGGTCACGTTCCTCCCTCCTCTGCAGCACTGACAGGGCAGTCCCACGCCTGTCTTCTCAGAAGTAGAGTTTGGTGGGACTTGCTCTCCAGTAAGTGCTTGCAAGGCTGAAAGGGTTGAGACTGCACCCTTGGCCTCGCCTGCTGCCTTCCACTTTTTGCCCTGCCAGTTAGCAAGTTATCAGCCTCTTGATCTCAGCTGAAAGGTGCAGGGGAAGGAATTTGCCTTCTGAGCATCCTAATTGTGATTGGGGTGGTGGTGGGTAAAGTGCCGGCAAGATAGAACACCTCTGTGTTGAGAGATCTGTGATGTGTGGTCAGCTGTAAAGGCATTTTCATTTGAACGAAGCCATATTTCTCGGGTACCATATTTGTAGCCCTCACTGCAGTATGTCACTTGGACTCCTATTGTTTGCCTGAATGGTCTGCTTCTGTTGATGGCAAAAGCATAACTACAGGGCTGTGTAGGTGAAATGCTCCTAGCATGAAGGCTGCAATTCAGACCTGAAGGTGAAAATCCTTTGAACTCAGGTCAGTGGGACTTACTCTTGGCGAATAGGATGGGAATGTTCATGGGTTTGAGCTGTAAATTTCTTAGAATAGTTGGATGACTGGTGTCAGGAATAAAAAATGGCTTAGGATTGCTAAATGAAAACACCCCTCCCTAAAGTAAACAAGTCCACATACACACTGTGGAACTTAAGTTAGTTTGGGGTACTGGTGTTAGATGAAAATCATTTTAAATAAGGTGCATCTGGAAAACTTTACAGTTGTTTACTATACTTAATATTTTCTGTTGTTTAGTATGGAAGGAAAATACTTGGGTGCCCCACCCCCGTTCCAGAAATGTGTGTTGCTGCATTAGGCTGTTGCTTATGAAAGTTTATACCAGATAATAAAGCTTGTGCTGCTTATTTTCCATACGTATTCCCCTATCCTGCACACCATGGATAACTTACTGCATTTCAGAGCACTTTCATGCATGCTAGTTTTCCTATATTGATATTGTTTATGTGTTGATAAAAGTGTGTAAATCTGTCATGTGCGATAAATACAAATATATTTATCCTTTATATTGTAGCCCAATAGTACATTCTATGCTGAATTGATATCTGTGGTCTAGGAAAATTCTCATTGGCTATTGTGGCTATGCATTGACTATGCATTTATGACTACATTTATTCAGAAGTGACTTCAATGGGACTGTCACCTAGGTACATAAGAACAATGGAAGCTGCTTTATACTAAATCCTACCATTAGTCCTTTTAGCTCAATATTGTCAACACTGATAGTATCAACTTCCCAAATTTTCAGACAGGATTTTTTCTCAGCCCTGCATCAAGATGCCATGCAAGGGATTGGCCTTGGCTCCTTCTGCATGCAAAGCATGTGCTCTACTACTGAGTTACAGCCCCTCCCCTTAGGTAAGTGTGCATAGAATTATAGCATGATCTTCATATTTACCGAGAAGTGCGTCTCGCTCCTGCATGTGAGTGCATAAGGTTACAATCTTACCTGGAAGTACATCCCATTGAATTCACTGGAACTGAATAAATATGCATAGGGTTGTTCTGCATATATACATATCTAGAGTATTCAAATAGGGTGTTTTAAAAGCCGGTCACTTTCAAGTTATGAGGACAGAATAGGAGAGTGATACAGATGAAACAAATAAAAGTCTTAATTTGCGCTGCAATTCCTCATTTAATTAAATACTATTCTGGTTTCCTATATTTCCATATTTTGACACTTAGGGCCAGATTCAACTCACCTGGTGCACTTGCAGAAGCCAGTGTAAGGACTCCCAGTAGCACAATGAGGTTCCCTCCTTCCCCCCATTCCTTTGTCAAATCTGCTCTGGAGGTTTAGAACTGCTGCAACATCACACCAGGGTGAGAGGTCGTTTCATATGGCAGATAAATGCTTGTACTGATGGAACTCTACCCTTAATTTTGTTACGCTACGTATTTAATTGTGATTACCCACAGTTTGGACAATGAACATAATAATAGGCATTTATATAATGCTTTCATGCATTCAAAACACTTCACATATATTATATTGTAAGGTAAAAGGTAAAGGACCTCAGATGGTTAAGTACAGTCGGATTTGACTATGGGGTGCGGCACTTATCTCTGCTATCAGGCTGAGGGGAGCCGGTGTTTGTCCACAGACAGCTTTCTGGGTCATGTGGCCAGCATGACCAAACTGCTTCTGGCACAACAGGACACCGTGACGGAAGCCGGAGCACATGGAAATGACATTTTTCTTCCCGCTGCAGTGGTACCTATTTATCTACTCGCGCTGGTATGCTTTTCAACTGCTAGGTTGGCAGTTAACTGTTCAACAAACATGTAAATAGTATGTAAACTATTCTGTGGGTAAACCCTATCACCACATTGCAGATGGAGGAGGTTTTTGGTTGCATCCAGTGTAGTTTGCCTAAGGACATGCCATGAACTAATGGTAGAAGTGAGATACGAACTGTGAGTGCTCTGATTTGTGTCTTAGAAACCATGTTGTTGTTGTTTAGTTGTTTAGTCGTGTCCAAATCTTCGTGACCCTGGGCCAGAGCATGCCAGGCACTCCTGTCTTCCACTGCCTCCCGCAGTTTGGTCAAACTCATGTTGGTAGCTTCGAGAACACTGTCCAACTATCACGTCCTCTGTCATCCCCTTCTCCTTCTGCCCTCAATCTTTTCCAACATCAGGGTCTTTTCCAGGGAGTTTTCTCTTCTCATTAGGTGGCCAAAGTATTGGAGCCTCAGCTTCAGGACCTGTCCTTCCAGTGAGCACTCAGGACTGATTTCCTCAGAATGGAGAGGTCTTGCAGTCCATGGGACTCTCAAGAGTCTCCTCCAGCACCATAATTCAAAAGCATCAATTCTTTGGCGATCAGCCTTCTTTATGGTCCAGCTCTCATTTCCTATGTCTTCTAGTGTGAATTCCATTGAATTCAGTGGGGCTTCTAGGTAACTTGGGCTAGAATTGTTGCCCAAGTTACTCCTGTTTAGTGAAATTCTGTGTTGAAAAAGGGGTTTGCGATTTTCTTCTATTATTTATACTGCTTAATATGGAGGACAGCAACACAAGTGTGGGCCTTTCTTTGGTGGCTCCCTGCTTATGGAATAATAATAATAATAATAATTTTTATTTATACCCCACCCATTTGGTTGGGTTTTCCCAGCTACTCTGGATGGCTCTCCCCAGGGATGCTCACCTGGTGCCTTTGTTACATATCTTTAGGCACCAGACAAAAACCTTCCTTTTCCAAGCCTTTAGCTAATTAAACAACCTATGGCATTTTAAACTACGGGGGTAGGTGGGGGGGTATTGTTTTGTTCATTACTGTGGTGTGCATTTATGTGTTTTTATATTGTAAGCTGCCCTGTGATCCTCAGATGAAGGGCGGTATAGAAATTTAACTAATAATAATAACAATAACAACAACAACAACAACAACAACAACAACAATAATAAATGCCTGAAAGCACACAAGGACTACAGTTTACAAATCATTGTAATAAATTACTGTTGAAAACAGTTCAAAGTGTATGGAATATTATCCTCTCATTCAAAGTATGCCAAATCTAATGCTTAACCATATTTCAGAATTACTGTAAATTAGGACCTCAGGCCCAGGGGCCAAACACATCCCTCCAGGACTCTTTATCTGGCCCTTGGGACACTCACCAGGGGACACCCCTCAGCAGCTTTGAGGCGGTCTGTACACATTTTCTCATATATGAAGCTTCACCACCTCCCCAGACCCATTTAAAAGACCATAGATTGTTCAAGCAGCCAAAAACCTGGTTGAAGAGGCTTAAAGATATGTAATGAGGGTGCCAGGCGAGCTGTGGATGCAAGCAATTTTACCCTCAAAATGCTTTCCAAACAAGTCATGGTGAGCTACCGTCTCCTTTGAGCCACTCTGTAAAAGACCCCACACTTCCCAGAAAACGTCTGCCGGACGACATGATAAGGATGCAATGGAGGCAGGCAAGTATGCCTTCTTTTTGCCTTCACTGTCACTAGTTAGGCTCAACAATGAGCCCTCACTAGTGTTCGATAGCATTCAGCTAGAGTTTTCCTTCACTTGCATGCAAGCAGTTTTCCAGTTTGTTTCATTGCCCTAAGCTCTCAAGTATATCAAGGAGCCAGGCAGGCTCTATGAAGTGGGAGAGGGATCTCAGGGGCAATGATCCATGGACCTGTTGTTGTTGTTGTTTAGTCATTTAGTCGTGTCCGACTCTTCGTGACCCCATGGACCAGAGCACCCCAGGCACTCCTGTCTTCCACTGATCCATTGACCTATTTAAGCCCAAATAAAAAAGACCAAAGAAAGAAACTTGCCCCCTCAAATGACCCCACTCTACAAAGCTAATAAATCCCCTGCCCCAAATCTTGAAAATTCTATTTTAAAATATCAGGAGGAGCAAGGGGTCTCAGTTAAACTATATATATTACACAGGGAGTACGCAGGTGGCGCTATGGTCCAAACCACAGAGCCTAGGGCTTGCTGATCAGAAGGTCAGCAGTTCGAATCCCCATGATGGGGTGAGCTCCCATTGCTCTGTCCCTGCTCCTGCCAACCTAGCAGTTCAAAAGCATGTCAAAGTGCAAGTAGATAAATAGGTACTGCTCCAGCAGGAAGGTGAACGGCATTTCTGTGCGCTGCTCTGGTTCGCCAGAAGCGGCTTGGTCATGCTGGTCCGGAAGCTTCCTTGGCCAGTAAAGCGAGATGAACGCCGCAACCCTAGAGTCGTCTGCGACTGGACCTAATGGTCAGGGGTCCCTTTACCTTTTACCCTGTGTAATAGTGTACTAATAGCACTCCTTCCTAATGTGAATTACCTGGGGGTGTTAGTTTCTGATTTAATTTAAAACACACAAATATGTGGTCACAGAATCATGGTTTAACAGGAACTAAGGTTCTTTTTTTCTCAGTTGCAACACTGATGTGATTTTTCAGTGATTCCACCTCCGACCCACAATACTCATTCTCCATTAAATAGGCCCATATGTTTGTTTGCAGCCTTCTGAAAAGACAAATGTGTTCAATGTAAATGCAAACTGGTTTCCAGGTAACAGAATGAGGAGTTCAAATTGAAGCGAACAGGAACACAAGTACTGTAAAATAATTCAGACTTGAAAATATATTTGTTAAGTCAACCAGTAACTTCTCTTACAAATATATTTGTTAAGTCAACCAGTAACTACTCTTACTTGTTAAATCAACTGTCTGTATATTGATTTAATTAATGACAATAGGGCACTATATTAGTATGTCATTGGATATGACTACAGAAGGATCCAACCAAAATCTGTTGGCAAAGTTAATATAACAAAAAGATCTATGGAAATGTGTGGGTTATTAAATGCTCAAGGTCCTGAAAGTTATATAGATGAAATGTTCAGCAGATAATTTGGAAATTAGAATAGAATGGGGCTTATATTTGATTTTTGAGATAGTCTGAATAAACTGGGGTAGTAAAATTATTGCCAGATTTTTTTTAAAAAAAGCGAAGATTTAAAAAAAGAGAAACAATATTTCTGCTTGAAATTACATAAAATTAAAAAGACAGTGTGACCTTGAATAACAATAGGAAGCCATTTTATGCTTTCTTTTGTGGTTTGAAATGAGTTGTGTACTTGATATTTTGGTATGTGGCTGGATGGTCTTCCTAGAGATGTAATGAAGCTGTATCAACTTTTTTAAAATTTTGTGATACTACATTAACCTATCGTCTTCCACTAATTTTTATCTTATTGGTATAGCTATAGAGACTTGTTTTGTTTTTGATAATTCACATTTCAAAAAAATATGATTTTTGATCTTGGCATATTAGGAAGCAACTTTAACCATCATTATTTTCCCCAATCCTGGGAATCCTGGGAACTGTAGTTTGTTAAGTGTGCTGAGAGTTATTAGGCCGCATAATTTTTCTTAAGTGGTGAAGTAATTCATGGGAAAAACCTGGTGTGGACAGACTTCAGGCTTGCAGTGTTTTCTGTTTTGTTTTGCTTACTGGAACCATCTCCTTCAAATGGTGCTTAGGTACAAAATATTGGTTTCACCCCAAGCTTAATCAGCAGCCCAGAGTAACCAATGTGGTGCTCCCCAGATGTTGGACTGCCATAATTCCGTAGCAGAATGGCCAACAAGCAAGTATGATAGTCCAGCAACGTTTGGAGAACATCACTTTGGCTGTCCCTGAGTAGCCTGATTTGGGAAGGCTGTCTCTGGTTTAGAAGCAAGCATCAGACTTGTGCATCCTCCTCCTGTTGGGCTGCTCACCTGTCAATTACCTGATGTCATCATGATGTTAGATGACGCGGGCTTCAAAGGAAAGAAGCAGGAGTGCACTCCAAGTTTTTAATGTGATTTCATCAGTAAGATGCATTCATGAGAAGGGAGCATAATTGGAATCCATAGAGTTATATATGTTTTTATTCAATGTCTTACCTGTGCTTTACTGCAAGGTCCCAGGGTGGGTTAGCACAATTGTTTACCTCTTCTGTTCAAATTCATGAAATCTCAGAACTGATAGTAAGATCTCTTAGTTTTATAAATCATTAATTTAGTTGAAATTTAGTGAAAAACTTTAAAGTACTAAAATACTTCTCTCCAACAACTTTGACATATATTGGAATAGTAGTGTGTGGATGTTCACATGTAAATATTGTAGCAATACAATTGTTTCTTATGTCTGCTCAGGCAGTGACTGTAACTTGGTAACAGAACATATGTTTTGCTTGAAGAAGATCCCAGCTTCAATTTCTGGTGTCTCCAGGCTACTGAGCAAAATGGAGCCACAGTCTTTGCTCAGTATAAGGCAGCTTCCTAGAATTATATACAGTGGTACCTCAGGTTACATACTCTTCAGGTTACATATGCTTCAGGTTACAGACTCCACTAACCCAGAAACAGTGCTTCAGGTTAAGAACTTTGCTTCAGGATGAGAACAGAAATCGGGCTCCGGCGTTGCGGCGGCAGCAGGAGGCCCCATTAGCTAAAGTGGTTCTTCAGGTTAAGGACAGTTTCAGGTTAAGTACAGACCTCCGGAACGAATTAAGTACTTAATCTGAGGTACCACTGTATTGAAATATGAAGCTTGCCATGTTCCCAGTAGTTTACCTACTTCAGTTCTTCTCTGGTAGCAAGCAGCCAGGCCCCCCTAGCCTGTACGATGGTGATATCCTCTTGTTTTGTGTTCATTCTTTGGTATTTTGAATTATCCTGGCTCTCGAGTTATATTCCTGACTCACACCCAGGTTGGAATATTATCTTCAAGGAAGTAATTTGCAACTAATCAGATTATGGTGTAAATGTGAAAAGAAACTATTAATAACCATAATAATGTGTAGTGGGGTGTGTGGAGAGAGATCGCCAATAGGTTCAACCTTTACTTAGTAACTTGGTTTTTGTATGTGCAGATTTAATGCCATTGTTTTAATGGCAGAGGTGTAAACTTCATTATTTCCATTAATAGCAAACTCTAGTGTGTTGAGTGCTGAGTCTAGGAATCAGAACAGATTCACTGACAAGAGGGCGGTATCAACAGGCTCAGGGGAACCCTGAGACAGGCAGACATTCCAATAATTTAAAAAATCCTAAAAGGGCTACTCCACTCCAAACAATATAATAAACAGTACTTGATAGCGTCACGGAACCATGCAGTTAGAACAGAGAAATGGGAAACGGGGAGTTGAAGGGAGAGTGAATTGGCCTCTTTCAGATTTCTGGAGGGGGGGGGTATGACCAGATTACCTCTTTAACAGGAGTGTTCCTAGGGATGCACTTTTAGTATTTGTACAGATTCCACTTGTTTTTCCTAATGATGAAATTGTTAATATAAGCAATTGAAACTCCCAAATGTGCAGAAAAAAGGGAATTTCACACTGATTTCCAAACATTGCATTGTATTCTACAGTTTGTATAGTGTGCTGGCAAGGCGTGCTTAGGCCTCATGCATGAATTGAGACACCAACATAGAATGTGCTCCATAGTTTCCTATAGCTGGGCTTTGCAAGTGAAGATCAGTAGTGGTGGACAAACTATTTTGGTTTTTTAAAAGGAATGTGGACTGCTATTACTGATATTTTGTTTGCACAACCTCTCAACCTCAGTGGAAATAAAGTTTGAAAAGTGCTGATATATGGAACGAGCAACAGGCTTTTGGTTAACAATGTTTTGGGTGTTGTTTTTCATAGGAGCTGGTGAATCAGGAAAAAGCACAATTGTCAAACAAATGAAGTAAGTATGTTTTAGGAGTGAAAACAAAGTTAATAGATGACTTTTAGTTAAAACAAAGACTGATTTTTCTTTCTTTTTTAGGATTATCCATGAAGCTGGTTATTCAGAAGAAGAATGTAAACAGTACAAAGCTGTTGTCTACAGTAATACAATTCAATCCATTATTGCTATCATTAGAGCAATGGGGAGGTTGAAGATAGACTTTGGGGATTCTGCCAGAGCTGTAAGCATTGATGTACTCCTTACTTAATGTTCACTTTCATTGCTGTACTTCTGAAATCCATTTACAAGAATTAGTGAACTATATTATATGTGAAATAGTTAATCTTTTTCTTTCAACACATCCTCTGTGACAGGACAAGGAGTCAGCTTGCAAAATAGGGCAAGTTTTCATATCCCCAAATCTTGGCATGGGTGAAAGAAGTAAAAGACTAGACGAAAATAAAGTCAGTTAATTTCAAGACCTGTGGAAAATTTAAGGCAGCACAAAGAATCTGTCCCCCTTCATGCCTAAACAAGGTGGAAGAAGACAGTTAGATGCCATTAGAGTACATCTCCTATCATCTGTGACTTTTGACCATGATTGCTGGGGCTTATGGGAGTCCAATAACACCTGCTAGGTCACAGGTTCCCTACCTCTGCTTGGAAGTCAACTTGTATCTGATGGTTGTATAAAGCTTTCGAGAAGTAGTATATTAAATAATTTGGCTGCATTAACAGAAATATGGTGTCCAGATTAAGGGAAGCAGTAGTATCACTCTATTCTGCCTTGGTCAGACCATACCTGGAATACAGTGTCCAATTTTGGGCACCACAATTTAAGAAGAATTTGGACAAGCTGGAACATGTGCAGAGGAGTGCAACCAAGATGATCAAGGGTCTGGAAGCCAAGTCTTATGAGGAATGGTTGAAGGAACTGGGTATGTTTAGGCTGGAAAAGAGGAGATAGGATGGCCATCTTCAAATATCTCAAAGGCTGTCACATGGAAGATGGAACAAGCTTGTTTTCTCCTACTCTGGAGGGTAGGACTCAGACCAATGGCTTTAAGTTAAAAGGAAGGAGATTACAACTAAACATCAGAAAGAACTTGTTCAGAAATGTAAGAAATGTTCAGCAGTGGAGCAGACTCCTTCAGGAGGTTGTGGACTCTCCTTCCTTGGAGGTTTTAAAGCAGAGGCTAGATGGCCCTCTGTCATGGATGCTTTAGCTGCGATTTCTGCATTGCAGGGGGTTGGACTAGATGACCCTTGGGATCCCTTCCAACTCTACAATTCTGTGACATTTTGGAAATCCCCATTTTCTTAAAAAAAGGCTTTCTTGTAATACAGATGTTAATGTTTTTTGTTTAATTTTATTTATGTGAATTGATTGTCAACTTTGTAGAAAAGTAAACAGCTGTTTTGCTATTATGACAGTTTGAAAGCTGAATAGAGTTTCTGGGAACCTTCACAGTTTTTGTTTCTTTTTTAACAGGATGATGCTCGTCAACTCTTCGTTCTTGCTGGATCAGCAGAGGAAGGCTTTATGACAGCAGAGCTTGCTGGAGTTATCAAGAGACTGTGGAGAGACAGTGGCGTTCAAGCTTGTTTCAACAGATCAAGAGAGTATCAGCTTAATGACTCAGCAGCATAGTAAGCTTAAAACAAGAACCAGTGTTGCTGTGATGGCACAGTTGCCAAATTCATTTTGCTGCTGAAAAGAGAAGCAGCAAGCGAGGGATACAAGTGAGGGACTCTTAAAAAAAAAAGGCCAAAGAGATTTTGAGATGAGCACATTCTTATCACTATATTTCTGATTAAATCCCTAAACTAGCTGAGCAAAGTATAGCAATACATTTTATTTCCAGTATAGTGTTGTTGTTCTTTAAAAAAGATGTTGCCAAATAGATGAAATACATCTAAAATTAATAGTATTGTCAGTCTATGATGAATTGCTGTCAACTTTGCCAGGATAGAAATAATCTCAATGTTCTGAAGTTGTCATTTTATACATATATGCATAGGGTAATACAATATTCAACATTGTTTATACTCGGAGTAGACCCATTGATAATGTTAAATAATTTCAATACATATTTATGCATACATTACTTACACACACACAAACGTATGTAATATAAGATAGCAAAATCCATAGGTTATATTTACTAACAAAATGGCTACACCTGGATAGTGGAGTCAGATTAACCTGGCAAGGTGGTAAAATAAACATAACCTTGCTTTTAATCTACTATTACATACTACACATATTTTGCAAACTTAATAAAGCAAGTAGTATTTCTTGCCATCTCCGCATGACTTTAGATAAGCCAGAATGTGTATGAAATCAGCCTTATTTTCCTCAATGGGTTTTTACATGTAGAATCAACCTTAATTTAATTAATTGGTAAATCAGCATTTAGTTTAATTTCCTGTTAGCATTTCATCTAACATATTTATTTCTTCTGAGGTTATAATCACTATCCTACCAATTGTACCTAAAAGTGAATCTCACTGATGTCGGTGGGACTTCCCCTGAAGAAAATGAACAATTCTATATCTGCTCAGAAGCGAGTCCTACTAGGTTTGGTGGGGCTGTCCACAAAATGTGTGTAGGATTACAATTTTAGGTTGTGTGCATTCTTACTTGGGAGGAAACCCCACTGACTACAGTGGGACTTGTCTCTAAGTACAAATTCATAGGATTTTACTGCGAGTGTTGTTGAGTTTATTTACTTGTTAAATCATGTTTTTAAATCACTTCTGAAA
Source organism: Podarcis melisellensis (assembly GCF_964234715.1). Classification (NCBI taxonomy): domain Eukaryota; kingdom Metazoa; phylum Chordata; class Lepidosauria; order Squamata; family Lacertidae; genus Podarcis; species Podarcis melisellensis. The sequence continues at coordinate 5,011,992 of NC_138542.1, read as the reverse complement.
AGGTAAAAATTTTGCTACTGTATTACCTAAATGTGTCAGGTGGTGTAGAATAGAGTTATTCAAAACTGCCCATAATTTATCTGTACCCTACCAATACCTGAGTAGCATGAAGTTGGTATTTACTGTCCATGCCATTTGTTTTAAATTGCATGTTATGCTTAAGTATCAAACGGTTGATTTTTATTTTTATTTTATACATTTAAAAAAAATACTTCTAGCTACTTGAATGACTTGGACAGGATAGCCCAGACTAGCTATATCCCGACACAGCAGGATGTCCTCAGGACTAGAGTGAAAACCACAGGAATAGTGGAAACTCATTTTACTTTCAAGGATCTCCATTTTAAGTGAGTAGTCTCAAGAAATATGATATGTATATATTTTGTGTAAATATTTTGTATAAAACATTAATATTTTCAAAGAGTAAAAGCTACTTGCATTTTAGAAATGTAGATACTTTCTGGTGTCCATTGGAAAAAATCCTACTATCTGTTCTGAGGCATTCTAAAGCGAGCAAAGAGATATATTAACAGTTCTCTTTTCCAAGAGTTTCTTCTAATTCCTACTTTCTTTGCTGGATATCCTTAACTTCTATAACATGCCATTTTTCAGTTTGCTCTTCATAACTTATAATTCTTCTTTATCTCCAAAAAAACAATGAATGCATGAATCTTATAATTTTCATATTCATTTTGTATTGCTGCTCTGCAGGAGAAGGAGGGGTGGGTTGCATTAGAGAATTTATTTAGCAATCTTTATAAAGCAATCTGGGGAAAACCATCATTGCATTTGAATGTGATATAATAAGAGGGCACTAAGCTGCACAGCACATCAGTTACACAACTAACTTTCCAACCCATTTCCAAGTGATTGGTTTCAGTCTCTTCCGTCTCTCTTTCCTGGTGTTAACATCTGAGGAAGAGAGGCAAGGACATATGTAATTGTCAGGTAAGATTAGAGAAAACTGCAGGCAAATATAGTGCTGCTCTGTAGGCAGGTATATGTAGTATTACTGTGATGATACTCTTCGGCTCATATTCTAAAATGTGGATTTATTAATAATCTGCATTAATGACCATAGAAACCTGTAATTTAAAATGTTATTTGGTTAAATTTTGCTCCCACATAACAGTGTTTGGAGGCAAATTTGGAGGCTAAAATTGCAATAGCCTACATCTTCAGCTACATTTGACCTAATCAGAAGAATCATTCTTGAATTTGGGGGAAAATCCCATCTTAAAATAATCATTCACATTTTTTCCATTTTTCCCCAGGATGTTTGATGTTGGGGGCCAAAGATCAGAACGGAAAAAATGGATTCACTGCTTTGAGGGAGTAACAGCCATAATTTTTTGTGTTGCACTGAGTGATTATGATTTGGTCCTTGCTGAAGATGAGGAAATGGCAAGTAAACCCACTTTGAAACAAGGAACATTAGGCCCACCCAAGTTAGTACAGCTCTTTGTGTTACACAGTAGTCCTAGGTCCCCTTCTGACAATGACAGCAGCATGAGATCTGTTACAGCATATGAGCTTCCTGTGCCACTTTCGTAATACTGGACAATTTAGGTCACCTATACAGACTCAACAATGTCAGCACTGCTCAGTTTCCTCTGCATGGAAAAAGGCATGTAATGGGTTCTTCCTATATTTTATGGATCTTCCAAAACTATTGTGTGCTGCAGAAGCAAGAGCACATAGCATCAGCTCTTACCCACCAAAGCTAATCGTGGAAGGAGCCCCTGTATTCTGTGAAACTTCTAAATTAAATACTGTCCTGTTATTTATCATCATAAGATAGAGAATGTGAGTGGGTTAATCACCATGTCTAAGCAGATGATGGTTTATAGATTTTTGTAAACTGGTAATGCAACCTTTTCCAGAGTCAGATCCCACTGAAAGCAAAATGTGCAAGTCTCCAAGAATATAGAAAAAAAGTTACTGTAAATTAAGATTTAGGCGCCCATTTAATTCCAGTGGGAGAATTAAACATATAAATGGAATTTCAAAGTGTTTAACTTTGGAGTGATATAGAGGCTGTTGCCTGAAACATATAATCATCCATTAGAAATTATTACTTTGCTCTTCTCCATCTAATCCATTGTCCTCCTGGAGAGTTCAGTAACTTGTAAAATGTCCTGACACACAAGCTTCAAAAAAAAACCCCATGATGTAGGCTTTTTGGATTTCATTGGGTAGGAGAGAGGGGGCTAAACTTATATATCATATTTTTCCATTGCAGAATAGGATGCATGAAAGCATGAAATTATTTGACAGTATCTGCAACAATAAATGGTTTACAGACACTTCCATTATCCTCTTCTTAAATAAGAAGGATCTTTTTGAAGAAAAAATCAAAAGGAGTCCCCTCACTATTTGCTACCCAGAATATCCAGGTATTTACCATTTTATTTCCAAAAGAAACAAAAACTGAAATAGAGAAGAGAATGTATTTATCTGATACCTTAAGTTATAACAGTTGAGAAAACCATACTTGTAAATAAGTACCGGATTACTGTAAGTCAGAGACTTTCACTGTGCAGCTCATATAGCCCACTCTAACCTTTTACAAAAAGTAGTGTAGTATTCTAATAATCGGTATTGTTTTGTTGATTAAATGAGGATATTATCTGCAGTTTGTATAATCAATGTTTGAAAATTTGATTTTTGTGTAAGCCTGAGGACAGAGACTAAATTGTGTTTTTTGTTCAATACCCAGAAAAAGAGATGCTTCAAAGTAATAATAATAATGAACCAAATTCTTATATGAAAAAACAGTGCTTATCAAACTCTTTCAAGAAATTCTATCTCTCTTTAGCAGCTCATTCAGGGACTCTGTAGTGAGGAGAAAAGTAATTGTGACAGATTTATACTTTAGCGCACAGCTGTAAGGAAGTATGGACTTTATTATTATGTATACTCTCAATTAAGGCAGAGCAGTGGTAAGACCAGGAATCCTGTTGCAGTGCCCCATCAAAAACTATGTGAACTGTAGACCATGACTCAGAATACTTTGCAACATGCAGGAGCTTCATGGTAGCAACTTGGGGTTGGAGCACCAGAAGAGATGAAATGGGAAGTTTTCTGTGACAGTAGAATGTTTGAAAAATAATGTTAGATGAACAAGTGTGGCAAGGAAGGTTACTTTGTACATTACTTAGCAGGAAGGCAATATACAAATTTTACAAACAAGTTACCGTATTTTTCGCATCATAGGATGCACCGGACAATAGGATGCACCTTGTTTTAGAGGGGGGAGAACAAGGAAAAAAAATTCTCCCCCTCTCTGCCCAGCGCCCCTTCTGCGAAGCGGCAGGAGGCGCTGCGCAGAGAGGGGGAGAATTTTCCCCCTCTTGTTTTCCCGCTCTAAAACAAGGTGCTGTTTAAGGTGCGTTCAGGCGACCCCTCTCGCTCTCCAGGCTTCAGGTTCCTTTCGACCTGCTCTTTGGGGCTGGCGGGGGGAAGCCCACCACCAGCCCCAAAGAGCAGGTCAGGGAGCAGCGGCAAGGTGCAGCGGAGAGGCCCCTGCCATAGCCGCGCGTCACCTCTCCAGCCGGGAGAGGGTCGCGGGGGGCTGCTTTAGCCCCGCGCGCGCTCTCCCGGCTGGAGAGGTGATGCGCGGCTATAGAGGCTCCTGCCATAGCTGCGCGTTACCTCTCCAGCCGGGAGAGGGTCGCGGGGCTATAGCGTCTTCGCTCCATAGGACGCACACACATTTCCCCTTCATTTTTGAAGGGGAAAAGGTACGTCCTATAGAGCGAAAAATACGGTAAGTTTATAATGACTGTTTATCATTCATAAATTTGACTGCCACAGCAACATCTCAGATAATCCAAATTTATTCAGGCTAAATCTTCACTACCAGATTCTTATTTCAGAGTTCTGATCTACCTATGACAAAAAAAATCTGCAGTGATAAAATTCACATAGCTCTCTTCAAGCATTCTTCTTCTTTTTGCCTATTTCAAATGACATATCTCACTTTAGAAGTTTTAAGACAAGGTCTATGATTCAGAGAGAACTTTATGTTCTGAAAAATGCTATGCCAGATAAAGATAAGTGTAAAAACTGTTAGTGATTTAGGCAATAATCCTAATATGCACCATTGAACACTGAGTGGCTTATTTCTGAGTAAACAGGATTGCACCTTAGATCTGCTAGAGTTTATTTGTTTTACAAGTTAATCGCTCTGAATGGTTTTAGGGTTGGCTTTTTTTTAGAGCCAAGGGTTTGACCCTTCAGTGGCCACATACCTCCTGTCAGGGAAATGCCATCGGAGGGACAGGTGGTGGAAAGGCTCCAGGAGAATAGGAAAGACTCTGCAGCAGAAGAAGGAACCAGCAGGGGGAGAGCAGGAGTTCCAGCGGAAGGGGAGTCGGAGGGGAGGCTCTGGGATACTTCTAGTGAGAATAGTGAAGAGGTAACAAGACCCCCGTTAGGAACTCCCACCCTTCGCTGGAAACTGTCACGCAGAGAGTCACGAAGGCGCATGTCCGTCAAACAGCTTTTATGTTGGAGTAAATTCCGTAGACGCCCACTGTCAGATTCTACCAGCGACTGACAGAGTCATGCTTTGGGGGCTCTGTTAGTGCCTCGGTTTGGTTGACCAGCCAAACCCCAGAGGGATCAAGCTTTTACGCACAAGCAGCTCATTATCCCATCACACCTCCAGTGGGTATGGCCACCAGATGCTCTCGCAAACACCCACACTTAGGCACACATACAAAGGCACACAGCCCATCCCTCAGGGAGGGCAGATATTTCCCCACCTTGCTCATCAAATGATGTATATGATGATCGGGGAAGAAGTGATTTGTATGCCCATCAGGCTGCTAGACTGGGCTGAGAAGTTTAAACTTATCCATCCACAACAGCAGTATGTCTACTTTAATTTTTGTTTCTTTTTACTACTGAAATCAGCAGGCTCCAACCCAGGGATTAGTCACCCCTGGTATGTATTAAGCATTCTAGAAATAATTAAATTACAATTTTTCTACCATTTACTATGCATAAGTAAAAACAAAGTGTGACATCCTGGGATTGACCACCTATTACAGAAATGGACTTCTGCCAGCAGAACCAGAATGTCCCCCCTTCTTTCTGCAGCCCCTCATGCCCCTCACACAAACAATCCCAGATGTTCACTGGAGGGTTGAGAGATCCTCTAGAGCAGATTTGGGGAGAGGAAGAAGAAAGTAGGGGGCTGCATTGTGCATTCAGAAGTCTATCTGCACAATATTGGATTTTTTTTCAGAGTTCTTTAGCTCCTTAAAAACTAACAAGACAACTATGACAATAGTTGGGGTTGGACTCGATGGCCCTTGTGGTCTCTTCCAACTCTATGATTCTATGATTAATTCTTTTTGTAGACTAAAGCCCACTTCCTTGGCTACAGGAAGTTTTTTTTGTTTTGTTCCTGTTTTTATCATGCATTTTGTGCTTTTATATTGTATTTTTATTTTGTGAACCACCCTGAGGTCTGTGGATGAAGGACAGTATATAAATTTAATAAATAAATATCGATCTATTTATACTAGAAGACACACATACAAAAAGAGAGAAGGGGGAAGCATTGAGTCAGATGTCATGAAATTTACATTCATACAATTCAATTGAAAATTAAATATGCAAAATAAGCTCAGTAACAAAGTCAATATTTTGTTGACAATAGTGATCTTAACATTGCTAAATTACTGTTGTGGGATAGAAAATCATCATCTTAGTTCAACATTCTAGTTGAGTTCTAATTCTGCAATTACATCCTATAGTCTCTTTTGGAAATGTGTTTGCTGTAGAATTGCCACTTTTGAAGATTGAAATTTCCCCCCATTAGTTTCTGAATGTTGCCCTTTCTAGGGTGAAGAGAGAGCTGTTTGCCATATAAAAAGACTATTCTTGATAGGTATTAGCTTAAATCACATTAGAAGACGGAGCAAATAAATTAAACTTTGAAGTTACTAGAGCTGATGTTATTAGATTCTTAATGATGTTACCTGAGCAGGTATAAAGATGATCCTTCAAATATGCCAGATGAAAATTAGTCACTCTTTCTGTTACTGTCCCTGTTGTTATATAGTATGTGCTACAATCTTCTGTTTTAGAATTTTGTTTGTGCATTTCATCTTTTTTTTTTTAGGATCAAATACATATGAAGAGGCAGCTGCATATATCCAGTGCCAATTTGAGGACCTGAACAAAAGAAAAGACACAAAGGAAATTTATACTCACTTCACATGTGCTACAGATACTAAGAATGTTCAGTTTGTCTTTGATGCTGTAACTGATGTTATCATAAAGAATAACCTAAAAGACTGTGGTTTGTTCTAAACATTTATATGAAATTGTACCTTTTTTTTTGCATTAACCAAATGAGTCACAACTTCATCTTTTTAGACCATAAATATGTTCATGAGTGATATTTAAGTCATACTCAGACTAGACACTCTGAAATTATTGGATTTAAATTTATTGATTTCAACAAATCTACTCTGAGAATGAATAACATTGGCTACCATCCTATGTTTTTGTTTATGTAATCTGCTTTTCCTGGTCTTGATTAGGTTGAAGCATAAAATTCAAATCTACAGGTTTGTGTGGTAACATGAAAAAGCATTGGCCAGACCAATATTGTACTAGCTTGTTTAAACAGTTTTATTTATGTTTGTTGTATAGATTTAAATAGTGTTGAATAACAATCAACACACCATGATTGTCTGTTTATGTGTGACTGTGTGTTGTTTATGTAAACATTGAACAAATATTTTAATGCATCCCGTACAATTTTCATGTTTTAAGGACTGCTTTTTCTGTAGGAGAAAATGTTTTTCCTTTTAGATTTTTCATTATTCAAACAAATCTTTTTTTAAAACCCCACACAAACCCTTAATTTTCCATATAATACATGTGACATAGTTGTTCTTAGATTTTATTTATGCCCCTGTAATTAGCATAGTAGGCTTTTTCTTGATTATAGGATCCTTTACACTTGCTCAGGATTAAATAAGAAATGCCCCAATGGATTTCCCTGAGTTACTGTATTTTCTCCCAAACCTTTAGAGAACCACTTTTGAACATTTCAGGTTTACAGCAAACAAGCCATTCTCCCATCTTGCATACTTCTATGCCAAATGTTTTAACCGTTAGAGGAGAATTCTTGCTGTGATTCAGCATGTAGAATCATGATCCTCAGAAAGTACATGCCCAAGACATTCTAGATTTCCTTCTGTCATAGCTAAATCCATAGCATTAATTGTGTCTCCCTGGATGGAAGCATATTTTTTTACTTGTTTTATATTTTATTGGTTTCTTTTAGCTTGTGTGTCTCATGAGACATACTAAAAGAAAAAAGTATTTGAATTAAAATCAAGGAGTTGTGTTCAACCAAGTCTTACTCAGAGAAGACACACTGAATTGAATGAACCTAAGATAGTCATATTTATTAACTTCACCTAGTGTACTCTGAGTAGAATTTGCAATGTATAGCATTCAAGAGATGGAATTGAACATTTCAAGCCTCATGCAGTTTTACCAATGTAAATTTTCTTTGCCTTTTCTCAGGGGAATGGCCTTCTACTTTTAATGTGTGTTCCATGAAAGCTTAATGCCAATGTTTTTAAACACACAGAATTTTTCATTCAGAGCAGTGGGCACATTATCCATTGTAATTGAAATACATATGCAAACGGGTTTTTGCATGCTTTCAGAAAGAAAATATTGTCCAACAAGTATCATTTGTGTCATACAGTAACATGCAAAGTTACTGGGATCCAGAGAGACCCATACACAGGTTCAAGGCACTTCCATCCACACAAGGGGACAAGATGCAGCATCTCCCCCCTCCCTTTTGGCATCAGGTTCCTTATTTGCAGATGCTGTTTTTGAGGGCCTCCAACCTTCAGAGTTACATTTGTGGAGCATAGAGTGCTCCTGCTAGAAGGGAGAAACTGGCAAGTCCCCATGTATGAGTGGTACACTGCACAGGGAGCTTTGAATTCTTGTCTGTGTAGATTCCATGGAGGTTTCATCATCATTTGCTTCTACTCCCAAAGAGGCAAACCATTATGGCCTGCCTTTTTAGCAGTTAGAGCTGCTACGGGAGGAGTCTCAAAAACAGGCTCAACTTACTATGTTGTGCCTTACTGATAACTAAAAGGTTACTTTGAATTGCAGCTATATTTTACATTGCTTTATGCTACAAGGCTGATTGTAATGTCTATACAGATTTCTAAACACACATAAACATGAAATAAGGAGCTTTGTAAATAAACGTTGACTTGGCTTTCTCTATCATTCTGTCACCTAAAATATTGATGTAGCCAAGTTGCAAATGTTGTTTTCTTTTGGTATGTTGGTAGATTTCCCACAGAGAATGTGTTCTATGTTTCTGTCTGTTCCTCTCTCCCCTGTCCAAATCAAACAAAACTCTGAACCTGGTCCTGTTTAGTGTTATGTTCAGAAGGGTTTAGCCCAAACATAACAAGATCTCTACTGTTTTTCAGTATTGATCTAAATTGCCACCTTGCCTTCCATGTTCCATTCTGGGGAATATTTAAATTATTGGTGTAAATCCCCTTTGCATCCTGCCTTTCCTCTAAGAAACTCAGGGCAGTGTACATGTGCTTGAAAGCACAAGTTTACTAGAGAAAACAAAATGGCAGTGAAATGGTGGAAATGGACGGAACAAGTCTAAACAGACTTGAAGTATTAGCACCCAAAAAAGTGATTTGTGTACTCCGACAGTTGTGCATCATCATGCTTGATTCGTTTAATTCTGTCACTGAAGTATTTGGTAGTAAATGTATATCCTTAATATTAGATTTTGTACATTACTGCAGTTTTTTAAAACAAGATTAAACTACAAGAAAATTTCAATTTAAGTTATTTGTGCCTTGTCGAAAGAAATATTTTTTCATTGAGCACAACTAGTGAAAAGCCTTCTGTAACCATAAGTGAAGTGCAAACAAAATAAAAGTTTGAGTAAGTTCAAATGCTGTTTTGGAAAGATAAGTATATCTTAATGGCAATTGCTTGGATGAATTGCAAAACCACTGGTTACACTTGTTACTATTCTCTCCACATCTAAGAATCTTTCTTTTCCGTATAAATGTCTACCTCCCCTCTACTTATAATCTGACACTGACTGCCAAGGTTTGGTCAGATCTAACAACCCTACTGTGGAGCAGTTCAACCATAAATTCCCCACAGCATCTGTAGTCCTTGGTTTTTATGCCCCAATTGGAGCAACTCTGGAGGATTCCCTTGAGGCTTAGAAGGTATCTCCCTAACTTCACATTGTTCTTTGGATTAGAAATTTAACGCACGGGGCCTGAAATTGTTGGAATTCATATCCCAACCTAATTTATTTATTCTTCACGGTAGTTCTGTAGACATATCTAAAGGTCAGTACACTTATTTGAACAAACATGGGGGAAGAGCTGTCGACAAAATTAGTCTTCATTATTCACATTTGTGAACACTTGAAGTATTAGAACGAACAGATAGTGACCACTTTCCAATATCTGCGACCCTATGTCCCCTAATAGGACACATACCAACAACTGGATCTGCAAGAGTGTGTGGAGAAATACAAAGCGTGAAAAGACTGAAACGGCCTCACAGATTGAGCAGTGATATTCAGGAGACGCTATATAGTAATCATCTGAATATTCACAGCCCTGCATGACTATAGATGACTTACCTATCATTATCCCAGTATGAGTGATTTTGAAGAATTATTTAAGTAACATTGCTGACTATCTTGCCATTAGGCTATGTGAGCTTGCCAAAAGTGCTCTAATTTCAGTTTGCCTCAGAATTGATTTTGTGCTGTGTTGTAGTTGTTAAATACTCTCATGCTGCCCACCAAATAGTCAGAAAGTATTTGTGACCATGTAAAGATTGGTTGTAGCTGAGTGAGTACCAGTCACATCTCTTCCCAGCTGGCTTTGCACACCATCTGTCATTCCAGTGATTTGTATGGCTTTCACCTTTGCAATTGTATTGATAGAAACGGAGCTGTAATGTCTTCATCTACTAGGGATCCAGCTCCTTAGGAGAAGAAATATATCTGAGGCTGTTTTCTGTAAAGCCTTTGTCCTCTGTAGAAAAAAAATGAGTGTTCATTCGTTTTATATGACATGGTTGGAAAACATTTTAATCGGAGGGAGGCAGACTCGGGTGGAAGCATTTGCTTGGTCTAGCTTTGATGATCAAGGCATTGGCATTCCTCCCATTCAGGCTGCAATCTTGCTTCTCCGCCACCCCCAGACAATTCAGAGTGAAGGTAATGTGATGCAGGAAGCACTGCTTTTGCTGGAGGCATTATTTTTGCTTTGTTTGCCTTCAGGGGTGGCATCAAAGCACCAAATCTTATATGCTGTGCAGTGCTTTGCCATTATCATGCTCACTCAGTCATCCTTGGTTGACTAGGATCACAGTGATCATGGGAAAAAGCATTGAGGAGGTGAGGGGAAGTTGCTGAAATAGCAGAGCTTGCTTAGGAGGAGGCCTGAAAAGAGGCAAATGTTTGGGTAGGTTGGGGAGTCACAGTTTGTGTGTGTGAACATTTGGTGCACTGTTAACGTTTGAAAAGCATGGATCTTCCAGGCGCATATAGAGAGATATTCACTGAATGTTTCTGCAATAGTCACTCTTGTGGGGTGCAAGAAATTCAAAGCAGACTTAATATAAAATGTCCTCAGTTCTTTGAAGCAGCCATTCAAGAAAAATACTCAGAAAAGCAAATGGCAGCTCTGGAAACAGTACTCTGGTAAGTGTTTATGCAAGCCAATAAAATATTTAACAGTGGTCCAGTGAAATGCACTCAAGGATGAAGTCAAAGCAAAAACCACAACTTGAGTATTTCTGTTTCTAGTGAATTCTTTCTTTTTAATTGTCTTTCAGCTATTTCAATGCAGGCTTTTTTGTTATTCTAATTTATGAAAGTTGTTGTGCCATTTATTTTGAGTATTGGGCTGTAGCATTTTTATTTGAAATCTTGTTCTGTCTTTCCATAAGCCAAGCCTGTAGGTGGAAGCTTTGCACAATGACTGCACCATCAACTTTTTTCGACTCGGAAGTGAGTGTCATTGAGCTCAATAGGGCTTACTCCCAAGAAAGAGGGAACAGACTGCATCCTTACTCGAGTATCTATTATTGCATGTTTTGTAGACAGCCACAACTCTGGTAAAATTAAATTTAAAAGTATATAATGCTTTATTTCCAGCAAAACTTTTTTTTAAATGTTAAGGCTGCAAATTAGGAGATGTAAAAATCATGATTTCAGGCTCAAGGACTTAGATCCATATGCATGTTATTCATATGTACGTCATCTTCACTGAATTTTGTTTGTTTTGCAACTGAATGCATGTTGTGATAGTTCCCCATTTGTGGAATCCCTTCCCTAGCACCTGTCATTATTAACATTCAGGAGGAATTTTAAAACATTCCTGTTCTCCCAGGTATTTGATGACAGAAAAATCCTGTTCCTGGCATCCTTGAATAATATTAGCTATGAGGTGACTTTTTTAAAAAAAAGTTGATGTTTTTACTTTTTGATTATGTTTTGCTGTTTTGCTCATCGCTGCCCCATGCTCGTTTGGGCAGGATAGAATTTTAATAAATGAGTGAAATGGTTAGCAGGAAATCCCACTGAGTTCAATGAGATTTGCAACTTGACGCATATTTTCATGTTGGAAGAAAAGGTTGCATCCCACATAGGCATTAGATTTGGAGTGACTTGAATGTAGAAATCGGATTCTGCAAGTTTGTTCTGAAGACCTTGTCCAGATGCCCTATACGTTTGTGCACTTTCAGCACCTCATCAGAAAGCATCTTACTACCTCAGTGCAGCAAGGCAACCCATACAACAGCATAAGCACTTGTCAGCTTCAAGCCTTTGTGTCTTGATGGGCCTAGATTTGTTAAGAGAGCAAGAAAACAACACTGTGTATAAGTCTCCATTTCGCGTGTAAATACACACTGGAACTTTGTGGTAGGCCAAGCCTTCTTTATCTTGCATTGCTGAGAAGTCTATTTTAGCAGAACTCCTTCAGCAGAACCCATTTGTCTAAGCCACTGTTATACTTCGGATCATCTTTCTCATTCTTATTTCACTCTAGACTGGTGCTTTCACCCATTGTAAGACCTTCCATCATAGTTTCTGAACTCACAAATCTGGCTACCAGTGCAATTACCAAAGAGAGCTAATTCTTCATAGGCGGAGCTGGAAATATTTGGCATGTACCAGTCCTAATCATAGTAGATTGTGTGTTGACCTAGACTGCCAAATATCTGGTATGTGCTGATGCTCATAAAGTCCTTCCCCTACCTGCATCATGACAATATGAAGCATGTAACTATTGCAGACAATCGATAGCATCTCCTGGCTAGGAATGCACAATCGCATAATGGCTGCTCTAGAATGTCATATCAGCTGGCAGCAGCTGCCCAAGGTCTCCACAGAGACAGAGATATTTACTATTCCCTGTTGCCTTATCCTTGCATTGCAAAGGCCAGGAATCAAACTCTGAACTTTCTGCAAGCAAAGGACGTGCTTTACCACCCAGCTTTGGCCCCTTCAACTTTTTTTAAAAAGTCTTTTGTTTGAGTTTGACTTAAGATGACTCCTCTTTGCTGCCCTTAGGAATCTGCTCAGAATCCTGGGTTGCAAAACCTCTTCATGACCAGGATCTGGCAAGACAAGATTTGCACAGTTCCAGCTGTGAGTTCGCCATGATGGAAATGTTAAGCCTTGACCTCAATTTCTTCTTATCTTCATCCCTTTTAAAAACATTAGGTTGATTAGACTAGGTTTTATCCAGGTGTGCTTGGCCAGACCATTGTATAAGACTTTAGAAGTGCTCTTTGATAATGAAAAACAGTCAGATCAATCAGAGAGAGAGCAGGAGCAAAGCATTGTTTGCCTATAGAGATGCCTGCCGGTAAAGACTCTCAAGGTCATTTCTATAAATAGGACATCTTTTCCCTGTGCAATCCTGTGCACACGGTCTGAAAATTTGATTATTATGGCATTCAAAGGGAAGCTTTATCTTTCTTTGGTCAACTCTCACAGAATTTGCAATGATGTCAGATCCATAAAAGATGTGGGCGAGGGCATCAGAAGATGACTGTTTATTTCCTTTGCTACAATCATGCACAAAAATAGAACCAGATAAGATATCGGCCAGCTCTCTGTTTTGATGCATTTAGCAGACTGAATAGATGTTAGCATGAAAGCAAACTAGAGAAGGCCTACTTTAGGCATTTTACAAGAAAACATTTTTTGCTCATAAAAAGACTGATCTGTCAAAAGAGAGCTGTAATTGCAGATAGGCCTCCCTATGTGCATCGCTTGATGAATTGGGCATATTTTTCCTGCACTTTTGAGTGAAGCTATAGCTGATCTGCTCCGTATTCCCTCTGAATGGGAGGCAAGATGTGCACATCACTTTCTTTGATCTGGAACCAGAGCTGAATTGGGTGAATGATCCAAAGATAGCCCACTTCAGGCATGACAGTTTTAAACTCATGCATGCACCATCCCTGCCCCCATTGTTTCCTGTGCACTGTCTCCACCCTGGACTTAGAAGCCTCCCTGCAATTGGGAATCCTGCCTCAACTTAACACACTTAGAAAACCCCTTCAGACCTTCCAGCTTAATACAGGAAAGTTGGGGGTAGGCCTGCTATGTATGCAGATCCTAGGGGCAGAGGTGATGTGCACAGTCCCATGCCCCTTAAAAAGGTAAAGGACCCTTGACAGTTCAGTCGCAGATGACTCTGGGGTTGCAGCGCTCATCTTGCTTTAGAGGCCGAGGGAGCTCGCATTTGTCCACAGACAGTTTTCCCAGGTCATGTGGCCAGCATGACTTAAGCCGCTTCTGGCGCAACAGAACACTGAAACCAGAGCAGCGCTCGGAAACGCCGTTTACCTTTCCGCCGGAGCAGTACCTATTTATCTACTTACGCTTTTTGGCATGCTTTCGAACTGCTAGGTTGGCAGGAGCTGGGGCCGAGCAACGGGAGCTCACCCTGCTGTGGGGATTTGAACTGCCAACATTCTGATCGGCAAGCCCAAGAGGCTCAGTGGTTTAGACCACAGTGCCATCCGCATCGCACCATGCCCCTTAGTTGTGTTCTAATTCCCTATTTGAGCATAGTGTCTTAACAGGCCTCTTAAATTTGTATCAGCTTCATTAACTATGAACCCCCAAATACGGGATCCTCTCAAAAATGGTGCCAAGTTTTTGCAGTGCTTTGAAGTGAAAACCCCACATTTTGCCATGCCCCACAAATGGAGCAATAGACCCTCTAACCCGGGGGTCACGGAGTCACCAAAAAATCCAACTTTGTCCAATTCACTCCCAACCTTTGCCAATGTTTGGCAAAAGGTTTGCAGTGTTTTGCAGTGAAAACCCCACATTTTGCAGTGCCCACAAATGGAATGCTAGCTTCATGTATCCCTTGATGTGCTTTCTGCAAAACCTTTGCGAACAAGAGCCACTCTTGATATGTAATGTTCTACACCCCCTCCATTGAAAGATACAGGTTGTAGACATAGGTAAATGAACCATATCTCATGAACACACTAGCCTCCATTGTGTTTTAATTTTCTGAAGGAAACACAAATCTGGGTTAAGTGCCAAGACCCCTTGAATCTTGTGCTCTGCTCGGCAGAGACTGGGGTGGCCCATAACAATACTTAGGGAAGTAGACACCTACTGTTCCAGCTGACTCTAAATGAAAGACTTAAGCTCAGATCTCTTTTTCTCCTTTATTGTGCAGTTAAGAATGGTGCAAAAGCAAAGCAAGGGTCACTGGCATAACAGGTGCAGAGCATGGCCAGGCAAGCCAAGATCCTGCAGTTGACCCTGAGCTGCTATAAAGGAGACGCTCTAGAAAGCCCAGCCCAGTCCATTTGTAAAGAACACAGGAAGGGAGCATGTACTGTTGCTCTTCATTTCTAACCACAGACTCTTTGCACTGCGTTCCCTACCTACAAGGACTTCTCCATACATTTGAAGGGGAAAACCATGGTTTATTTGTTTCAGGCACCTAGTCCCCACCCTTTAGCCAAAAAGGCTCTTAGAGCAGCTTCCTAAAATCAGTACTAAGGTGGTCCTCTCCCTTGTTATCACCCTCTGAGTCTCAGGGCTCCAGAAAAGGGCCTCAGATGAGGATCTAAGAGTCCTAGTGAATTCATATTTTGCTCACAAGCCATTTGAATCTGAACTTTGCGACATGAAGACGCCCTCTGCAAGCACCCCAGGTACTAGATTTATTGTTTTTGCAAGAATACCAGAAAAGTAGTGTTTCCTGCACTGTGAAAATGTACCAGTACCTCTGTGTGTGTAATCCTGACCTTTGTAGTGTTCTATAACATGATCAGTAACAGAGTCACAAACCCACAGGGAACAGGTGCCATGTGGTTCCAATCAGACCAAGCACACCAAAAAGGTCACTGTCATTTCTAGAATCTTTTGCAAAATGTGTTAGGATTAACCTTTTGAATCTCAGTTCCATTCTTCTGCCGAGATGCCTGTGCTAAACTGATTGCTATATATCTGAGAGATCTGCCAGATGAGCTAACTCCAATGAATAGTGTTGGGAAAATGTTGGGTTTACCAGCCATGACATAACATCTGTCAGATCTCTTTAGCCATGTCAGTCATCACTTGAAGTTGCAATTATCAGGTGATGAGTATGCAGCTGTGGAACTAGAGGGACTGACTGTTAAAGCACTCTAGTAGTCTAGTATTCCCAGAATGATTTAACAAACAATCCTTCACAGAGAATTCTGGGAGCTGTAGTTCTGTAAGGGGAATAGGCGTCTCCTAACAACTTTGAGTGCCCTTAACAAACTACAGCTCCTAGAATTCTGTGGAGCAGGCCATGACTGTTTAAAGTGGTGTCATGGAGCTTTAAATGGTATGAATATAGCCTTTGACTCATTTTCAACCATCCTCTTTTAACCCTCTTTTCTTCCCCACTTCTATCAGCATTTTCATACTTTTCTTCCTGCATTGCTCCAGGCCTCTTGGAACCATCTCCTTTTAAAACTTTCCCATCACTTTCTTGCTCCACTGCAGAATGCTCTCTCCTCTTGTGTGTTCCTTTCTCTTGAAACCATGACTGTCATCTCTTCCTAACACCACAAACTTGGATTACTGACTCAGCCATCTTCCTGAAGCCAGATCTCCCAGTCACTCCATCTTAGAGCCCTCCCTTCTCCTTGTTCCACCACAGGTCTCTCTGTCCCCATATCTGTTATATCCCTTTCCTCTTCCTTCCACATCTCTCTGCATCCCTCTACTCTCTCAGCCATTCCTCTTTCTTTCCCTTTGCCAGATCTTTCTCTGCTTCAATCTCTCTGTAACCCAGTTCAATCCATTTCCCCACTCTGCATCACACAACACTTTCTCTTCTCTCTCTACCACCACAGGCCCTTCTGCAGCTCCATCTCTGTTACTTCCCATGTTTTTACTTTGTCCCTCATCTCCCTGCTGTTCCCTTTTCTTCCTCCAGCCTGTAGCTTGGTTCTGCTTCTGTCCACCTCTGCATTATCCCAATTCTTCATCACGGACTGCAGCAGGAACATTATACGGGTCGTGAATTCCCCCAGCAACTCACACTGATGAAGGGGCACCAGAACTATCTGAGCTGTGCAGCAGAAGAGCGGCTGGCAACAACAGACTGGAGAAACTGGAATGAGCTTTACCATGCACATCTGATCCAGAGGAGTGCAGATGCAGAAATGCTTTCATTTATAGTTCCATTTTGGATGGACTTGAGCCGTCTCTGCATATTTCCAGAAAGGCCTGGACATGGTTAGGATTGCATTGTAGAATACTAACTTAGACCTGCAGACAATTCACTGTAAGAATTCAACCAAAATTATCATCAACTGCTATGACCCAAGTGAGCCTTAATGTTAATTCTTTCTGCGCTCTGGGAATGCAGAAGCACCTGAATTCTTCATATAAAAACTAAAAAGCCAGTTGCCAAATATCCAGCCAAATGCTGCACAGCATTTAAGTACGTAGGCGGACACAGAGGTTCAAGCCCATGAATGCAACAGATAAAAACAGGTTTATTATTAGCTCAGTTGGTTAGAGCATGGTGCTGATAATGGCAAGGTTGCAGGATCAATCCCTGTATAGAATAGCTGCATATTCCTGCATTGCAGGGGATTGGAGTAGATTGTTTTCATGGTCCCTTCCAACTCTACCATTCTGTAATTCTGTGTCCTCCATCTAGCTTGCTGCCCTGTTTACCTGGTCTGACTTGCATTGTTGCTGGACCATGAACTCTGACATTATAGCCTTAAAAGTAACAGTGCTAAAACTTGATGCATAAGAAACAAAGGAAAAGTCAGGAACTTAATCCTATCATATTAATGTCTCCAAATCACACCTCTAATTATCCTTCCTAGATGGCTCATACTACTTTAGTCATGTCAAAAAGCACTGCTATAGCATAGACTGCAGTTGCTGGAGGTTCTTGGCAAGAATCCATCATAATCACTGCTGGATAAGGTTTTGCCACCTCTCTCTATTTTAACAATTCAGACATAACTTTGATTATTATTATTTAAAAGGCTGGATTTTTTGTGATTAACTTCATTTCAGTATTCTGAAGGAGTCTCATCAATGAAACTGCTGCACACAACTGATGGATGAACGAAAAGTCTTTGCTCAGCAAGAGTCTTAGGAATTAATTATACTGTTGGCAGTGTTTTATGCTTTTAGGCTGCTGATTAATATTCATGTCTTGTTTCTTTTCATTCCCAGCACCTAAGATATTTGTGCACTTTTAAATTTCTGTTAACCATTTTTAAAGCAACAAATCCCTCTGTCTTTTGTTTGCTTGCTGTGAGGAACACACTCATCCATGCTTGAGATAAAGGGGGAAGTGGCATGCGTTACAATTTCATTTGGACTCTGTTCTGGAGTTCAAATTTTAAATCAAGGCGCAGTAAAAGAAAAAGTAAACCAATTTATTTTTTACAAATTTTGTTTTTCCTTTCTAAAAGCTGCTTTTAAACTGGCCATTCAAATTCTGCGGCCTGATTCTGGCATTTTTTAAAGCAGTCTGACAAGAGTCTTCATATATATGAAGGACTTTCCCATGCACCACACATGCACATAACATCACAGACGATGTTCGCATTCCACATGAATGCCCAATCACACAGATGCTTAATTTCATCAAAAATGGAAGGGGAGATTGCATTGAAGAAGGGAAGCGGGTGAACCTGATCTTCCACCATTCAAGGACTGTAAATATTTGATCTGCTCCTCCAGGAATAGGGTGGCAGTGGCTTCAATTAGGAGCTGCTTTCTTGCTGCAACAAGTTTCCTGCCCATTATGTTTGTACATTGATCAAACTAACAGATCAGGGCTAATGGCATGTTAATAATTAAGGGGAGGTTGCATCTGTTTCCCCAAACTAATCATCTCTTGACAGCCGGTGCACAGGAATAAATTAGAGTTCATCTCAAATTCTATGGAAAAGGAATATTCCAAAGCGGCAGCGGATTCTCTGTTTCATAAAGTTGCTGGCCTCTTATGATTCAGTCGTTGATTAACACTGGCAAGAAAGCCAGTTATTCTGCATGTTATTCCATTGACATTGATAAAGACCAAATGACTCCTCCCACCACCAGCACGTGGTCCCATTACTGTAAAATGTGTTGTGCATGTGTCATTTGCACATATCCATTGACTTCTGTAAAAGCTTTTGCTTCTTTCTCCCTCTAATCTAGTATATTGTGAAAAGAAGCAGTAAAGTGCTGCCATAATACTGGGGTGTATTTTCGTTGCTTAGATGATACAGAAGCCACAGTGAATATAGAGTGACTCCCATTTAATGGATAATGGACGACTCCCATTATCTATAGATTAAGCCTTTATTTCCTAGTGTCTTTCTCTTCCCAATTGTATCCTGTCATATTGAATAGAGAAGACTCATGTCAAAGTTTGGCTGAAATTGAAGCATCGCATTAAATTCCAGAGAATGGCTTCTGTTGCTTCTCTCAATGTCTATAATCAGTTACCCCATGTAATTTTGAGACTGTGTTATTCAAAGGAGTTTTTACAATAATATTTCCTTATTGTGGGATTAATGTTACTAATTGTGGTTGGATATCTCCCCTTTTCTTGCTTAGGGTTGTCCCAGCCCTAGATAGGGCTTTGTGTTGAATGTCTGCTCTGACTTCCCTCTCCTGAAACTAATTAAAAGGTGACTCTTTCCAGTTGAGCTGCTGTTAACGTTTTTTGCTCCAGCTGCCCCACACAGGATCCTCTACAATTGCATCCCAAAACTCAAACAAGACAAGCTTTAGCCATTTGCCATGAGTCATTCTTTATTAAGCTCTTGGTTTTTGTGCTCTTATCTTGTATTCTAGTCAGCCTTGACTTTAGTTATTTAAGAAGTCTCAGAATAGCATCTCTTAAAGTCAGGGCATATTTAGACCCAAGCCATGTTTATTCCTTTTTAATGTGTCATTCTACGTAGCCAATCCCAGCAGCTTCCTTGTAGCCAAGCTTTCTTTTAATAGGCTAAAGCAGAGATGCAGAATAAATGTGACTATAATAATGTTCCCCTCCTCCAAAAAATATTGGAAACAATTCCTGACTGGACCAGGCAATGAAAACAATGACCTCTACAAATTGGATGCCCCCCCGAACAATCTGGGGAAATGTTATAAAAATGCTACTGCAGCTGCACTGGGCTCTCTACACACCCCGCAAACCCCAGCAACAACTTGGGAACAATAAAGTATGTGTGGGGGGTGTCAATTCTGATAATGCTGTGCTCAGCACCCCCACCCCACACACTTTCCCAAAGCCCCTCCCTGGCCAGAGCAGCTTCCCAGTGCTTCCTCTAGGAGGCAAATGGGCAGAGTGCATCTCAGTCTCCCTTCTCCTTTCAGAAAGTTCTATGAGCATCCAAAGCAGAGGAGGTGTAACAGAATCAGCACGTTTCCCTCCCCAAACCCCAAGGGGTGGTGTTATGTACAGTACTGAGCTTTAATCCCAGAACAATATGCAGGTAGGATCCTAGAATGCAACAAATTGATTGGCTGGCAGGAGCAGGCCAATTAGGCCCCAGGAGGAAGTGAATCAGCCAATCACACGGGACCCATTATGTAAATAATGTATATTAAGCCAAAGGTTTGATGGGGGGGATTTCAATGACTGTTCCTATGAGCTGAAATAAAGAGCGTGAAATCACTACTCGACTCCGAGTATATTTCAGGTGGCAAAACTTGGGCAAAAGATTATTGCATTGTAGGAGGGTCAGACTACATGGGAATGACAGTACATGGAAGAGCGAGTTCTAGCCAAGCCTGGGTGCCATTCTCTAATGAGCCAGTGGGACAACTCACATGCTTAATGTTCAGTAGGTGCTGAGCCGAGGCTTTAGCCTCAGAAGGCCAATAATTTCCTTTCTCCTTTCTCCTTCAGTGAGCTTAGGCCATGGGTAGCTGACATGTCACGCTCCAGATGTTGGGGCTGCAACTTCCATCACCTCTGACCACTGGCAATACTGGCTGGAGCTGATGGGAATGGGAGTCTACAACATCTGGAGAGCATGGCTTTGGGTGCCCATGGCTTAGGCATGAAATCTAGCGACAGGTAAGTCAATTCTCTCAAAACTGAGGCAGGTGCTACACATTGCCGCAGCAAGTATGAGTTCCACAAACCATATTTGCCAGGGTAACATGAGTATGGTTTATAAATACTTATAAATTAATGCTGGAATTGAGTGGGGGCGGAGTGAGAGAGCATCTGCACAGAGAATCAGTGGGTGTGAGGTATAGGTGATTTTGGTAACATCTGACTGGCCTTGTGGGAAATACGATGCTAAACTAAGTAGGCCCTTGGTCTGATCCTGCAGAACTCTCCTTATATTCTCAATTCTTCACCATACACTCTGTTTCTCTTCCACACAGGCTTCCCCCATAACCAACCTTATTCCTAGTCTGGCTGTGGGGAAAATGAAACATGTTATGAACTAAAACTGCTTTCCCAAACTCGCACTAGTGCTAGAAGGCAAACATTCCTCATAAAGTGTGGTTCCAGCCTAAAGCTTCCCTCACATTTTTGCTAGTTAATAAATGCTATTATCCTGTCCACCACCACCCGCCCCCGTTCTGTGTCTTTTCCAGAAAAGCTTTTTCTGCAAAGAAGAGCCTGGCTGTTTGCCTTTGACAAAGCCAGAAGAAAATGGAGGAGGGGGAGAGAGATGACAAAGCAAGAGCTTTTAAGAAGAAAAATAGCGACAGCGAGCAATTCCATATGTATGTGTGTTGTATTTGCAATTTGTTTCAGGTTTCCAAATTATGCTTAGTGCTTAGATTGGATCATATTTCAAATCAAACATGCAAAATAACAGCTTGTGTGTGTACATGCATGTGAGACTATTAGTACAATGTATGAATGCTCTTATGGGGGTAAAGCTAGTGTTGTTGTTGTTGTCCTTGTTGTCATATATATATATATATATATATATATATATATATATATATATATATATATATATGCTTTCGTAGATTTTCACGGGTACAGGAATGCAGGTTTTGGTGTCCTCGGGTGTCTTCCCGTGTAAAAGTTGGGGTGTCTAGGCGACGTTTCGACGAGGTCTCACTCGTCATCTTCAGGCTGGTGCTTTCGGCTTCTTGTTACTGGAACAGAGCAGGATCTCAGTGTTTGAGTTCCTATAAATACTGTTGAGGGGGTGTGGTGTATAGCCCAGAACATTGGAGGCTATACACCACACCCCCTCAACAGTATTTATAGGAACTCAAACACTGAGATCCTGCTCTGTTCCAGTAACAAGAAGCCGAAAGCACCAGCCTGAAGATGACGAGTGAGACCTCGTCGAAACGTCGCCTAGACACCCCAACTTTTACACGGGAAGACACCCGAGGACACCAAAACCTGCATATATATATATATATATATATATATACACACACACACACACACACACACACACACACACATACACTGTAGTTATATAAATAGAATCCTGAAAGACAACAAGGAAATGCCTGCAAAAACACTCATCCTTAAATGTCAACATGCAGTGGAAAAAGTGAAGTCATTTTAAAAGTCAGATGCCCAGGTAGTACAGTGAAGGCACTGAAAAGAAAACTCAAAGGCCAAAGTTCAAATTCTGATGGGAAGAAAAAGATTAATGGATGGAGAGCATTTGAAAACTGCCATCTTGAGAATAGCAATGGGTAAACTTCTGTTGATTCAATTTGGCATTGGATTTGGCAAATTTCCCCCTCCCTCAAAAAAACACACACAAAAAACCCACCACAAGTCATTAGCACCTTCTCCTTTTATATGAAATTTGAAACCTGTTGTATTTCTGCTGATACTAGAAGCATGAAAAGGTTTGTTCCCACCCTTTGCATGTTAAGATCCCAAGACCTCCCCCAATAAATAAAGACACAATTGACACGGAATTTAGTTTAAGGTTATTGGCATAATTTTGGCCACAACTTTATTGATTACAGATCGTGAGTGGTTTGCTTAGGCATTGGTTCCCGACTAGCTGCACCTGAGCTCAGCAGGACACCACTGACACCTGGACTCCAGCAGACGTCAGTGAGGGAAAACATCCTGGGGGAGCATTGGACCAGGTTCAGACTCAAGATCACTCCAGATGCTCCCAGAGGCTCTGGCGTGGCCCTAACCCCTGGAAGGGGATTGGACAAAAGGAAGGCGAGGCCCGGAATTCCTTTAACAGAATACCCTTTTGCACATTGGAGGGGCAGGTGTGACAACCTCCCCTCCCCTCCACCTTGAACCAATGCCTAACCGCCAAACCTTACAAAGTTGTGACGATTTGCTACGCAGCAGGCGAAACCCAAGTGGCACCAGCCAATTAGCCAAGTGGGAAAATTCCTACCAGGCCCCTGTCCCAAGAACAGATGACTCACGACGGCATAGCAAGGTCATAAAGGTGAGGGAAAGGTACCCCTGCCCGTACGGGCCAGTCGTGTCCAACTCTAGGGTTGCGCGCCCATCTCACTTAAGAGGCTGGTGGCCAGCGCTGTCCGGAGACAATTCTGGGTCACGTGGCCAGTGTGACGAAGCTGCTCTGGCGAGCTGGCACCAGCGCAGCACACGGAAATGCCGTTTACCTTCCCGCTATAAAGCGGTACCTATTTATCTGCTTGCACTTTAGGGCTGCTTTCGAACTGCTAGGTGGGCAGGAGCTGGGACCGCAGACGGGAGCTCACGGGGGATTCGAACTGCCGACCATGCGATCGGCAAGCCCTAGGCGCTGAGGATTTACCCACAGTGCCACCCGCGTCCCTATAGCAAGGTCATAATGAACCCAAAATATAGGGAGGGTGGGCGGGTGATCCGGTGCATGAGGTGAAAAGAGGAAGCTCAATGCAATGTGCAGCGGTATATATGGGTCCCTCGGTTAATGCATGAAACCCATTGGCCAGAAATACCCCAGCAACCGAGGGACCACCAATCGGGTTGTTGTGGCTATCCAATCGCTCCCACCCACAACAGCAGTGTGGTCAGTCTTGATTATCTCACCGCAATGCGTGCGGTAATCCTCCCCAATTTACACAATTTGTGATCCTCCCCAATTTACAAATTTATGAACCTTGCCTGCTTTCCTTCCTCTTTACCTAGCAGTGCAGGTAGCCAGGCTGGAGACCTCTCTGTTCCTCCCTCCCTCCTTGATACTTTGAATACGCCAAAGGCAGCATTCAAGGCAGTAGGTGCTTTGGGGGATGCAGTTTCCAGGGCACCTGAGGTCTATATTTAAGGACTCAGTCGCCTTTAAGAACTACATTTCCTGGGCAGTGCTCAAGCTGAAGGGCCTTTTCCCTTCATTGGGAAAAGGCCCTTCAAAGCCACCATATTATCTGGGCAGTCTGTTTAATGCAGAGCTTCAGAAGGACGTTGGTGGCAAATGCCACTATCTTCCCAGCATTACAGGCTAGACTAGTTTGTATTCTGAGCTAGGCCTTGGGTATCATTGTGGCTTGGGGTATCAGATTTAATCTAAACAACCCCCTGCCTTTGAATCCGGGGTAGTGGGAAAACTAATACGAGAATTCTGTTGAATATGAAACGTATTTTGACTATCTGTATCAGCACTAGTTAGTATATATCTACATATTTTACAATTGTGATTTAAAAAACCATAAAAAGTGTAAAAAGATGGCTCTGTTTGGGAAAGGCTTATTTCCAGAGTATTATATGCTCTCGTAAACTATGCCCTGTGATATACTGTGGGCCCTTTCTGTTTATTAGATCTACACAAAGCCTCATACTTCAAAATGGCAACAATAAACTTTATGGAGATGATTAAATTGCATCTAATTCCACCAAACCGTTTTTGACCAGCCTTCACCTTTGGCTGACAGTGCTCTAAAATATTTATATGGGCCGGGATTTATACCTTAACTGCATGCAAGTACAAAACCATCTTAGCTTAGGGGATGAGTTATTTAGGAAATAGGTCCTTTAATCCTCAAAAGAACCCCGAAATCAGCAGCCTGTCATGAATAGCTGTCACTACTCCACTGCTTAGACCTCATATCTTTAAAAAGGATGCTTTAACTACCAAGATTAGGTTTGACAACTCTCGTGCAAGGATCCTCAAGCTCTTTTTTCAATCTTGAGAAACTTAAGGTTGTTCAAAAGTCTGCAGACATGCACTTCAACAGGTATGATTCTGCATCCCTATGAAAAGACACTCAGTGTTAGTCTTTACGGTGCCACAAGACTCCTTCGTGAATTCAAGGACAGGTCTATTCAAAATAGCACACTCTGTCATTTTCATAAACTGCGGAAATGTCTCCTGTGGTCCAGGGTCCTCACAATAACTCAGACATCGAGGGATGTGTGAAATGGGCCATCACAGATGCAACGCGACAGGCAAAACATTTCCGCATCACCTCAAACACAATGCCTTACAATGTTGTTGGCTCATGCATTCAGCTGACTGACATCAATCGTACAATTACCAAGGTGGCTGGTTCCAATTGTGTGCACAAGGGAGAGGGATCAGGCACGCCCCATTTGCATTGTAAGGTCTGAAAGACCCTCTGTTTCGGCAGCTGGTCATGTGGAGGAAGGGCTCTCTCCATCTGAGAAGGAACTCTGCTTTTGCCGACTGCATAGTTTTAAGAGCTCCCAATACTATATGCAAGGAAGTCAGGGTACGCCACACACACCAAACAAACATACAGGGCCAGATTAAAAAAAATTAAGGGATGTGCATGCAACATGCGAAGAACTCAATAACTTCTTTCTTCTCTACAAAATGGTGAAAGATGCTTTTCTTAGTGCATGGATTTTTATTTGAAAATCCTCAAGAAACGCAGTATCATTGAAGCGACAGACGTTGTTCCTTGCATACAGCAAACTGACTTGGTTTATAAGTCCTCACCTTTCTTTCTTTTTACTAAAGCAGACAACTCTGTTGAGTTCTAGAAAGGTGACAGCACTGTCTAAAACAGGAAGATTGCAGAAAAGGATATCCCAGGCTGTGTAGCAAGACGTGCTGACTTGATATGTTGAAATCGCTCAGAAATCCCTGCTGTTAGGCTTGAATGATTTGGGGTGTCATGGAAAGGCAGCAAGTAGTTCTTTATACAGGGTTTTGTATAAAGTAGTTCTTTATACAATGTTTTTCATTTTTCCTGCCTATGCAAGAGAGAAGTGATGGTGGGAATTTTCTGCCTCGAGAGTCAAAATGACTTCACCAGCCTTGGGTACCAAGGTTGGAGAAAGCACTTGCTGCTCTGGTTTGGGCTGCAAAGTGTCTTGGACTGACTTTGCACTACGCAGTTCATATTACTTTGAAAAGTCATGGGCTCCTTCACTGGCAGCTGTAGTTTGTTACAGGTGCTGAGAGTGGCTAGAAGACACCTAGTTCCTTCACAGAGCTACAGTTCTCAGAGTGCTTTAACAAATACCTCTTCAAAGAGAATTCTGGGAATTGTAGTTCTCTGAGGAGATTAGTATAATAGAATCATAGAACTGTTGATTGGGTAGGGAACCGGAGAGCCACCTAGCCCATCCTGCAAGGCACCGTTCCCCATCCAATTTAAAATATTTTTGGACTCTGATTAGCTTTGCAAATGTTCTAGCAGTTTTATTGCTGCACAACTCTCAGCACACTTAGCAAACTACAGATCCCAGAATTATTTGGGGGAAGCCGCAACTGTTTAAAGTGGTATCATATTTTTTAAAAATGTATAATGTAGCTGGAACCTTGGTAAGAGATTTCAATCAGCTAAAATTCTCTAGTGTTTTTAAAGTGGTAAGTGGAAGGAAGACACTGCACCACTCTTTTAAAAATAAATCTTCCAAACCCAATAAATAAACACAGGATTAGCAGAAAAAGAATTCCTTAATAAACAGATGGTGATACTGCAAATCATTTCAAGATACTTTCTCTCTGGCTAGACTAACAAACATACTTGTATATTTATTTTTATTTTCTGTCTAGCTTGAGGCAATGATACATTTGGCTTTTCATTTGACATTCATAAGATCACTTTATGGACATTATCATTCCTTGTTCTCCGTTTGAGTGAGAAAGTGCCCTCAGGACAAGCATATTTTCATGCCAGAATTCTTAAAGGAATATGCCCTGCCTTTCTTAGATTAAAGAAGTGCCCCAGATCCTGACACTAGACCTCTGTGTTCACTATGGAATTATTGCGTTCTGCTCTTTCAACGCAGGCTGGTGAATGGACTGAACAACCTTGTGAATTTGGGACTGAATGACAAGGGGACATTGGTCTGCAACATGTTCACAATGCAGGTATCTGCAATGTTCTGTGCAATTAACAAAATCAGTGAAGCTTTCATGATGAAATGGCCAAGAGGAAACAAGTTGGAAGGGGAAGCAAATCACACGAGAGGCTTGGATTTCACTGTATACTTGATTTTCAGAGGGACTTGGGCATGCCTATTTTCTTGATATGGCACTAGGAAATCTACGAAAAAAACTATCCATTTTATCCGGTGTGCACAAAGTGGTGAGTGACAAAAGAGTTTTGCAGACATTGGTTATTTTGCATAGTTAATGTGCTAATGTGGCAGTTGAGTCCCTGGATTCCTTTAACGGAATACCCTTCACGTAGGGATGGCGAGAGCATTCTCCCATCCCTATCACCTGAACCAGCGCCTATCCGCAACCTTACAAGTTGTGATGAATTGCTACGCGGCAGGCGAAACCCAAATGGCAACAGCCAATCACCCAAGTGGGGAAATTCCTGCCATGCCCCCGTCTCAACGGCATAGCAAGGTCAAGCACAAAGCCCTAAAAGTGGGGAGAGGTGGGCCGGTGTTCTGAATGCATGCACCGAAAGAGGAAGCTCTGGGTCACGTGCCTAGGTATATGTAGGTCCCTCGGTCCATTTAGACTGCACCCCATTGGCCAGATTAATCCCAGCAACAAGGGACCTACGAATCAGGTGTTGTGGCCAACCAATCTATCCACCCACAACACAGGGTGTCAATCTCCAGGTTTCACCGCAACACGTGCCCTCTTTGAGGGAGGAGATGATTTCTCTTTCCAAATGAAGGATTTTAAACAGTTCTGAATCTGACAGCCTCCCTTGTAACCCATCTGTAGGCAATTAGTTTGCTCTTCAGAACGCATTTCCTCATTCTTGAATAGGTGGCATTATAGAATCAGTATACTAGTAATGGAGACGATGCATAATCTTTATTATCATGGGCTGTGCGCTCCTGGCACTCTGAAGACAATCATGCTCTGGGGATAATGTGTACAAAATGTTTAGGGGTATTCTTATTTTCCTACTCATATTGAAATACTACTCCTTAATGAGGCCAAATTTAGAATCAAAAAATGTTTAGGAGTATGCCCCCCCCCGAAAAAGCTCTGCATATATGTGTGTGTATACAACTTAAAAACAACTAGCAATCCATCTGCTTTCTTTATGACTTAATGTTTTCTATTCCTTGAAAAAACACCTTAGTAATTTTATCAAGAAATTAAAACAAGCATATCAAAGTTCCAATTGCACTTTTTTTAAAAAAAACACACCCCAAAACCCCTTATAGTTTCTTTGACACAGTTATGTTCTATTTGCAGTGTAGTTGTGGAAGTTAAGAAGTGCTGTGCTCAAATTTCTAGAAAGTTGCAATCAGTGGCTCAATTGTAATTGTGAGTGACAGGAGCCTTGTGGGCACCCAAGCCAAGTGTGGGTAAATAACACTCAGGACAGGTGTGGGTGCAGACTTTTTATTGGCTACAGTGGTACCTTGTTACAATTGCCACAGGTTACAAATGCTTCAGCTTACAAACTCCACTAACCTGGAAGAGTTACCTCGAGTTGAGAACTTTACCCCAGGATGAGAACGGAAATCGTGTGCCAGCTGTGCAGCGGCAGCAAGAAGCCCCATTAGTGAAAGCACGCCTCTAGTGAAGAACAGTTTCAGGTTAAGAACGGACCTCCAGAATGAATTAAGTTCGTAACTAGAGGTACCACTGTACTGTGAAGAAAGAAGGGGTGGCATGGCACTGGGTCAGAATCTGTAAGACTTCTGATCTGAAACCCAATAGACCATCCCAGCATGGCTCCTGGGGAATGCCATAGGAGTGGACCAGCCTAGATGGATCCACCGTGGTACATGTCTTGTGACTAGAATCTGCCTGGTAACCCAAAATGAGGGGCATCAGGTTCGGCCCACGGGAGCTCAAGCCTGGAACCAGGACACCTTCTCAAGACCCCTTATGAGGACACCCCTTATGTTTTGATCCTACCAAATGCCATTCCCATCCAAGTTGTGACAAACGGATATGCAGGATGCTGTGTGGCTCTGGAATAGAGCAGCCATGCATTCTGCTTTTCAGAGGACATCCTGTGTTTGAAAAAGTCCTCTATTTTAAGGGCTGTCTGGTCCAAACCTGGTTTAAAATGGCAAATCTTCAGGTGGCTTTAGAAGAGGATTAGACAAATAAGGCTGTCAATGGCTGCTAGCCATGCACTGTGTTCCATCTCTACTGACAGGATACCTATGAAGTCTCATTGCTGGGAATCACAGCTACTCCTATTTTCCTACATGTTCTGGAGACGCCTTCTCTGAGCCTGGGCAGTTCTACCGCATTTATGATGGATATTCTAGCGACTGAACATTCCAGTCACTCGAATGCTGCAGAGATGGAATAATTTACATTATCCCTATCACAGGCTGATTGGGTAGAGGCAAAACTTGGGCAGTAAATCACAGAGAGCTGCACCAGGCAGCTTATTTTCCGGGGGAGTCCAGTGGTCTCCCAGGAGCCATTCATTGATGAAATCATTTCTCACTGCACATTAGCTGTTCCCTGTTAGCACACAGCTCGGGCATTAATCTCCTGTGTGTTTAGGTCTCTGTCTAGACTTGCAGTTTCTAATTTCTTTCACGGTCAAACTTCATTGATGTAGGCAGCCAGGAGGACATCTAAAACATGCTGATAATGAAAAGTTCCGATAAACAAGATGCATTAAACTGCAATCTTACATGTAAAACGAAGACAACATTGTAGTTGGTTTCTAGGAGTTTTGGGTAACTGATATTCAGTATCTAAGAGTTAAACTAAAATCTAAACATCAACCTTAAACTAATCCTCATAATTCATCAGTGTAGTGCAAATTCCGTATAATATACATATTTTTATACAGTTTTTGTCAATATACACATTTTCCCAAGCACTTTCCCATAATGAGATGCATATTTGCTTGTTTTTTCAAAAATAAATATGTGTATATCTACACATACTTCCCCCCAATATGTGCACTTCTGCAGACATTGGCTGAAGAACTCCCAAAGCTTGTAGAAAGATAGCTGCACTTTGTAGAAAGATAGCTGCACTGGTTCACGAAGTGCAAATGCGATAATTTCTGATTAAAATGCAAGCAGTTCTAAAGTTCTCCCCCATCTCAGCCTTACCATGTTGCCTTACACTGATATGTTCCGTGAATAGGGATATAGTTCTGCGAGCAGAGATATGGCAGGCATCCACTATCTTCACTTTCCAGAAACAGTTGAATACATTTTTGTTCTGGCCAGATTTTGCAGCTCTTGGTCATGAGTATCTATTTTGTACTGTCTTAACGGCATCAGCTGCCTGTTTGTGTTTTAACTGCTTTTTTACAGCTGTTTTATTGCACATCACCTTGAAATGATTGTGTAGAAGGTGATTAATTAAATAATAATAATAATAATAATAAAATAATAATAATAATGGTCCTTCCACTCAAAACACTCAACAAAACACTGCAACAGCATTTTTGGAGTGCAGGACTCTAACCCTTCTCTTCATTCTATGATAAAAAGAGCCATCACCTGCAATTCTATTTTTTTAATATATATAAATTTTTATTAAGTTTTTCTTTAACAAATAATTTTGACAACCATGTTTACCAATTTACAGTTTTTGAACTTCCACCAGTACCTCCTTCAATCATCCATTTTTCATATCTTTACACATTTTCTATGTAGTATTGCCGATTTGATAATAACCTTCCATCTCAGTTTCTTTCTTACAATATACCTTGGTTTATCACAAAGCCTCTTTAAAACCCACTAGTGTTGTCTGTTCATCACATACAGTTTTCAGATATTCCGTAAACTTTCCCCAGTCCTCAATGAATTTGTGATCTTTCTGATATCTAATTTTTCCAGTCATTTTATCCAATTCTGCATAATCCATAAGTTTCATTCTCCACTCAGACAAGGTCGGCAGTTCCTCTTGTTTCCATTTTTGGGCCATTAGTATTCTTGCCGCTGTAACTGCATATTGAAACAGTTTGTAATCACATCTTTTTATCTCTCTTCCTGTTATTCCTAACAAAAAGGCTTCTGGTTTTTTAACAAACGTATATTTAAACATCTTTTTCAATTCGTTGTATATCATTTCCCAGAAACCCTTTACCTTCTTACATTCCCATCACATATGAAAAAATGAGCCTTCTTTTTCTTTACATTTCCAACACTTATTACATGTTTTATACATTTTTGCTAACTTTACGGGTGTAATATACCATCTGTAAACCATTTTCATAATATTTTCCTTTAATGCCGTACATGCAGTGAATTTCATATTATCATTCCATACCTTTTCCCAATCATCCAATTGTATATTATAACCAAAATCATCAGGGGAATTTACTGGATGAAAGAATCATAGAACCTTAGAGTTGGAACAGACTTTGAAGGTGTTCTAGTCTCAGCTCCCTGCAATGCAGGAATCTCAGCGAAAGCATCCATGACAAATGGCCATCCAACCTCTGCTTAAAAACCTCCAAGGAAGGAGATTCAACCATCTCTTGTGGTCGTCTGTAAAGCAACCTCTCAAGTATCTGTAGAGGACAAAATATACTTGAGACACTCAAGTGTCAAAAACATCCTTTGTATGCTATGAAAACATTTTTCAGCAATGCTTTTTTAAAGCCCTAATTGGTTCTCATTAAGGCTAAGAAGTGTAACCAAACATGTGCCACTTACAGGCACTTTTAATACACCCTGTTTGTTCATAGCAAGAACACTGGCAATCCTCTGTAATTAGGTTGAACCATTTATAATTAGTGTATTCTGTCTGAAGACCTTCTGGCATGTACTTATAAAATCTATCATGGAATTTAAAAAAAGAAAGAAAGCTGAATCATAAGATGCCTTAATTAAATGGGATGCAGAGGGAGGGAGGGAGAGAGAGAGAGATTTAAATGAAATTCAGCCATGACGGACACAGGCCAAATATAGCCTTTAGAAATGTTGTGGCCTGAACACAAAGGCATTTCCAAAATAGCACCAAGGGCATATTTTAAGTGCTAATCGGGGGGGGGGGGGAGAGGAATTGTGATGACGAAAATGTACAACTGATATATTAAAAGTATTATTTCATTGCTGATGGCATGTTAATAAACCGTGCTGTGTAAGGATCTAATGATCATGTGAGCTCTGTTTCCAGGGGAATGCGGCTGTTTCTCATGGTTTGTTTTCAGCAGAATGATGGGGTGATGACTTGCATGCAGATCTTCTACTGAACATGCAGAGGTGTGTGTGTGTGTATTTTGCAGGTGTGTGGAGTTGGCTTTGAGTTAGAGAGAGAAGGAGGGAAACTCCTATTAGAGCAGCAGTGAAGGCAAGGGATGGGCTTGTGAGAGAGCCCGTGGGTGAGTGCATTAAAGATCTTCTTCATCTTGGATTAAAATCTGAGCAAGAGAGCAGCTTCCAGGCCCATCATGCTAGCCCTGCAAGCAACAAGGCTGCAAAGCTACTAGAGTGACGTGGCGCCACACCCTCAAGTTCCTTTGTTCTTGATCTTCTGACAGAAATGGAGCCAGTTGTATTCAAAATCCGTCAATCATCCTAAATTTCATGTGGGATTGGAAAACATCAGTTGGGGTGCCAACTTATTTATTTATTTATTATTATTTTACATCCCCTTCAGCTATAGCTACATTCACAATTGCTGCAATGTTGCTCATCTCTATGCCATGAGAAAGTTTGGCTCCTGGTTTCTTCAGATGAAGAGCCTACTAAAGAGTCAAGAGCAGGCCAGGCTGGCTTTTTCTGGTCAGCTGGCAACCCTAAAGATAAATATAGATTAACCAGTGGAGAGACCCATTTCTAATACTCAATAAGAAGCGGACCCCTCTCGTAGCAAACAAGAAGGAAGAATCTTGGCTTAAACCAAACCGCCTGTCCATGATTCTTGGTTTTGCCAGGCATTCTAACACAGTTCCAGGCTCTACCTCCTAGATAATGACAGAAAAATGTACTAGCTTCTGCAGTGCAAACAGAGGAATCTTCAAGATATAAAATCAACTTGAGAGATGAACTCTGGGTGAGTCACAAAGATTACCTCAAAGCAATAAACAAAACACTCTGAAAGGTCTTCTTTGCCCCGGCACAGCCATCAAGCCTCTTGTCAGAAATAGAAGAGAAAAGAAAGCAAAAGATGCATGCTAGGGTTAAAAAAAGAATTAGTGGGGAGAGTGATCTCAATAAGTGGTTCCTCAGGTTACAGGCGCTTCAGGTTACAGACGCTTCAGGTTACATATTCTGCTAATGCAGAAATAGTACCTCAGGTTAAGAACTTTGTTTCAGGATGAGAACAGAAATCGTGTGGCGGCAGCGGGAGGCCCCATTAGCTAAAGTGGTGCTTCAGGTTAAGAACAGTTTCAGGTTAAGAATGGACCTCCAGAACGAATTAAGTTCTTAACCCGAGGTACCACTGTACAAGCAGTCACAACTCAAAAATTAGCAAACACATTTTCCCTGCACAGGCTTGAAGGAACAGGGAGAGAGATCTCATAACAAACTACAGTTCCCATGATCCTTTGTGGGAAGCCATGACTGTTAAAGTAGTATAAGCTTTAACGGTTGTTGGTATCCACCTGTCTTGAGAAACAATGGAGTGGGCCTCTGGGGGTGAAGTCAAACAAGGAGGAAGAAGAAAGCTGCCATCTACACAAATAGACATGTTCCCTCACAAAGGCCAGGGAACATTACAGTTCAGTACCCATCCCCATAGCAATACAAAAGCAACTGCCAAAACCAAGGTGATGAATTGGGGAGGCCATATCAGGGCCATAATGCACCAAGTCTTCCAGGAGGACATGCAAACCAGATCTTCCTGATGGTGATGGGCCAGGTAAAGGGGCCAAGAAGAACAGGAGAGTGTTGGAGAAGGATTATCAGGAGGGGACGCACTTTTGCATGGTCACAGCACACCTGTGGAAAGTGAGTAGGATTGTCCCTGTGGGTCATCCCTGGCGGGATCCACCAGGTCAGTCCCACCTCTGCAATCCAAGTGTTTAGCACAAAGGTAGCCCGTTGGTGGCCTCCACATATTTGTTGGACTACAGTTCCCATCATCCTTGACCACCGGCCACGTTGGCTGAGACTGGTAGTCCAATAACATCTTTGAGGGTACCATTGCTGCCTATCTCTAGTTTAGCACAACACCTGAAATGGAAGACTATGCATGCACAGCTGAAAAGGCACAGGCCCTCCACACAATCAGGAGACATGATCTCCCTCAAACTCCTCCAGATCTCTGTCCCTCACCCTGCCGTTGAAAGTCCAACTATCATTTACCCGCTCTAAGGTCAGCCAGTTAGAGTTCCTCATTCGCTCTGAACCAGCTGCACCTTGCATTTATTTCCCTTATCTCAGTCAGCTGGGAAGAACAGAGAGAACTATGCAACAGTAAAAGGAAATCTAAATTGCACCTAGTGCTTAAGGCTCTGGGAGGAACATTTAGAAGAGAAATATCAGCAATTTCATAGGAAATATTACACCTATTCCCACTTTCGTTCTCTGGGGAGAACTTCTAGCAGGGGTGAGGAACTGGATCCTGAAGGAGTGCGAGACCCAGAACTGGACCACCTTCCATGGGTGGCCTGGGTGCCCACACAGAGTCAAGGAGGGGGCTTGCAACTCCTGGAATCCTGAATGTATTCATTTATTTTAATAACACCCAGGTGTGAAATTCAGCCTTAGGAGTTTTAAATGTTGTTTGGAGACCTACTATGTTGTTGTTCAATGGACAGATTGAGGCTGCCCTCCATCCCTACCCTGTACATCACTCCATTGTTTTTAAATGGACAAATAAAGCAATTTATGAGAAGTTAGATCTGAAATGTACAGCCCTGTACAATACAGTAAATCACCAACAGGCACAGCCCACCACTGTTCCTTGTTGCTTCTCTTTGGCACAATGTAATGGTGTGTGAGGTTCAGTGGCAAAAAGACTGCACTTAGTCAACAGCCTGTCCTTACCAGTCATAGACTTTGCTTCCCAACCCCCTAATCATTTCTGCTGACAACCATGGTGTGTGTGTGGGGGGGGGGCCTCAGGCAATTCAAATGTTGAGCCTTCTGCCCTAGCCAGAATGTGTATGTGGTGGTGGCATCTCTGCTGCTCCCGTCCTCCGCAGCCCTTATCTAGGATTACTCTGCTCACCAGTAAATTGGCCCATTTTAGGGCATGCATTTACTTGGTTGTAAGATCCATTGGAGTCAATGCAATATACTTCTTCTGAAGCATGCATAGGACTGGGCTGCATGCTTCCGAGCTATGCAAGACAAGAGACCTAAATAGAATGTTATAAAGTAAATCAACAGCTCTGTTCCTCTGGAAGCCCACTCTGCAATTTGAGAACATAAAGCCAGGCTCTTTATTATAGGGTAAAGGAGACGAGAAAAACCCCTTAGCTATATTTAAGACAAATCTTCAAAATATTTTGCGTCCAGAGCTGCATATCGTGCATGTTTCTGGGCTAGCAGCTTCCAGCTGCACATACTATAATTTTTGTGGCTACAGCAAATGATACGTTATACTTAACGAATGAGTTGGGGACAAAAGATCTATTGCAGATGGTTTGTGTTTTTCCTTAGTGACTCAGCATGGAAAGCAAACCTATGCCTGTAGGATACCAGCTGCATTTGCTTGTTTGCCTGTGTGGTGAGCGAGAGAGAGAGAGAGAGAGAGGCTCCCAGAATATAATGCTCACAGGTGATGGAGTTTACAAGTGCATCTACATATTGGCCCACCCAGCAGTGATGACAGTCATAGAGGAAGTGGAACAGGAAACTCTTTGCAGAAGGACTTCCTGTGGTGGGTGATTTAGCTCTGAATACTTTTGGGACACAACAGTACTTTGCCCCCCTGTTTATGTATCCCCCATTCAAGGGTTAACACACATCTATAAGAAGTGCAGATTATAACTCCAGCAAAAGATCCTAAACCTCTCAGCATATGAACAGACATGAGTGCTGACTGCACACATGTGAGTCCAGCAACATGACAACTTCACTGAATTTTGAAATACATTTCTCCAGCAATGTAATGTGTAGGAAAATGCATACACTTGGGTTACATGAGCATGTAAATGCATACATTAGTGAAAATAACATACACTAATGCATCGAATGAGAGGGAATTGCTTTGCAAAAATGTGTATAGTAGGCAAAATTGCACACAAAAATGTGTCTATTAGATGAAATGTACATAAAATGCTGATGAACAAGGACTTTAAAAACTGACAAACTGAAGTGGAAATGTGAATACAGTGGTACCTTGATTCTCAAACGCCTTGGTTCTCAAATGCTTTGGTTCTCAAACTACGGAAGCCTGGAAGTAAGTGTTCTGGTTTTCGAATGTTTTCGAACATCCGGTGCGGCTGTTGGCTATTGTTTCCGGGGCGCCTGCACCAATCAGAAGCTGTGCCTTGGTTCTGAACATTTCGGAAGTCAAATGGACTTCCAGAACTGATTCAGTTTGGTACTTTTGTTTTTGCTATGTATTTTCTGTTTTTGAGGCTTTTCCGATTAATTTGTTTTTGTGACTGTGTGGACCCAGTTCAGCTACTGATTGATTGATTGATTGATTGTGTGACTGCAGAAATGGATAAAAGCCCCCCATCCAAACAATGACTATCATCAGCATAGGTAAGAAAGAAAGTCAATTTTAATTTTTATCACCTACAACACTGTCTTATTTATTTTATAGTACAGTACATTGATTATTGCTTTCATTTTATGGATCAGTGGTCTCGTTAGATAGTAAAATTCATGTTAAATTGCCATCTTAGGGGTTGTTTTTAAAAGTCTGGAACGGATTAATCCGTTTTGGATTACTTTCTATGGTTTTGGAATGTTTTGGTTTTGGAACAGACTTCCGGAACGGATTGAGTTTGAGAACCAAGGTACCACTGTAACTGAACGTAAGATGGGGAAAATGAGAAATGGCCAGCAGGGCCTGCCCAAGACATTTTGGCACCTGAGGTGCCCCCCATCCCCCGTGCAAGGAAGAAGGGGTGAGATCCATATCAGGAACATGGAGGGAATAAAGATCTACACTGGGAACCAGGCTGGTGCCTTCTAGTCACCAAGAGGCTGTTGTAGAAGCAACATGGGGGGAGGGTGCCAAGGAGGCCCCCAAGGAATGTGCCGCAGCTGTCACTGTCACCATGGCAACGGCAGCAGAAGGTGATGCATTCCTTGGAAGCCAAATCTGCTGTCCCTATGGATCCTGCCACCTGAAGCAGTGCCCCACCTTGCCTTGTGGGTGGACTGGGCCTGGTGGAGAGAAACCCAAATTGATTGACAGATTCAGCCATCCGTAGTCACTGCTGTGACTGCATGGAACTCAGACTGCTGCATCACATTGTTGAGACTGGGGAGTGATTCTGAATTCAATCAGCAGCATTGTTCAAAGAGAAAAAATAAAATCACAGAAGCTAGATTTGCAGTAGCTTATGCAATGCTGTCCTTGAATGCAAAGGCCAATAAATTCATTTCAGTTTATGGTCTGCAGACCATAAACATCTAAGACAGTGTAGTGTTTTCAAGGCAGCTATTGGAGGAGGAGGAGGGGGAGAATATGCACACACACTATTGGTGTCTTTTAAAATGAGAGCATAGCAAAATCCATAAATAATCCATAAATAATATATATATATATATATATATTTTATAAATATTTATTAAGGTTTTTTAATAAGAAAATACAATAATAATGAACATTGTTGCTTTGTTTTAACAAAGTTTCATAATATTCTTGAGCTTCCTCACGCCTCCCGCTCCCATTTGCATCTTTAATAATTTTTGTCAAGCAAATTATCATCTTATTTCCAAATCTATGACCACATGCTTAAATATCAATTCTTAATCTATTTTAATGATGGCCAATTATTTATAACCAAGCATCCTTCTTAACATTC
Source organism: Podarcis melisellensis (assembly GCF_964234715.1). NCBI lineage: Eukaryota > Metazoa > Chordata > Lepidosauria > Squamata > Lacertidae > Podarcis > Podarcis melisellensis. Next base: position 4,974,245 of record NC_138542.1, on the reverse strand, counting down.
CACTAAATCACAATGTTTCTGCAGGTAAGTCTTGAATTTCTTCCAATCTTCTTCAATCCTTTCTTCTCCCAGGTCTCGGATTCTGCCAGTCATCTCCGCCAGTTGCATATAGTCCATCAGTTGCATCTGCCATTCTTCCAGTGTGGGTAGATCTTGAGTTTTCCAGTTCTTAGCAAGTAGTATCCTTGCTGCTGTTGTTGCATACATGAAAAATGTTCTATCTTTCTTTAGCACCTTCTGGTCTACAATGCCCAGAAGAAAGGCCTCTGGTTTCTTGGTAAAGGTATACTTAAACACCTTTTTCAACTCGTTATATATCATTTCCCAGAAGGCCTTCACTTTAGGGCAAGTCCACCAGAGGTGAAAGAATGTTCCTTCATTTTCTTTACATTTCCAACATTTGTTATCAGACGAATGGTATATTTTGGCAAGTTTAACTGGGGTCATGTACCATCTGTATATCATTTTCATTACATTTTCTTTCAAAGCATTACATGCAGTGAAATTCAACCCAGTGGTCCACAACCTTTCCCAGTCCTCAAACATAATGTTATGCCCAATGTCCTGTGCCCATTTTATCATAGCCGACTTAACCATTTCGTCTTGTGTATTCCATTTCAGCAGCAAGTTATACATTCTTGAAAGTACCTTAGTCTTAGGTTCTAACAGCTCTGTCTCCAACTTCGATTTCTCCACCTGGAATCCTAGCTTTTTATCACTTTTAAAAATTTCCTTAATCTGAGCGTAATGTAACCAGTCTCGCACTTTATCCTTCATTTTCTCCATACTCTGCAATTTCCAGTTGTCCCCATCTTTTTCTAACAATTCCCAATATTTCGGCCAGTAGGCTTCCATATTGGGTCTTTTCCAAGCCTTAGCTTCCAAGGGTGAAAGCCACCTCGGAGTTTTATTTTCTAATAAGTCTTTGTATTTTGTCCAGACATTAAACACTGCTTTTCTGACAATATGGTTCTTAAAGGCCTTGTTTATCTTAACTTTGTCATACCACAAATATGCGTGCCACCCAAAAGCATTGTTAAAACCTTCCAAATCTAACACGTCAGTGTCTTCAAGAAGTAGCCAATCTTTCAGCCAGCAGAAAGCTGCGGCTTCATAATACAGCCTTAAGTCTGGCAGGGCAAAGCCCCCTCTTTCCTTTGCGTCTGTTAGTATCTTGAACTTAATTCGGGGCTTTTTGCCCTGCCAGACAAATTTAGAAATATCTCTCTGCCACCTCCGAAAGCACTCCGTATTGTCCACAATTTGCAATGTTTGAAACAAAAACAACATCTTTGGCAACACATTCATCTTAATGGCAGCAATTCGGCCTAACAAAGAAAGTTTCAATTTTGCCCAACTTTCCAAGTCTCTCTTAATTTCAGACCAGCATTTTTCATAATTATCCTTAAATAGACTCAGATTCTTAGCTGTTATATTAACCCCTAGGTACTTTACCTTTTTCACCAATGATAATTCTGTTTCTCTCTGAAACCGTTCTGACTCTGCATCTGTCATATTTTTCCCTAACACCTTCGTTTTTTGTTTATTTAGCTTAAATCCTGCGACCTGTCCAAAATCATGTATCAGTTGTAAAACTCTTTTCGTACTAGATTCTGGCTCCTGTAATGTCAAAACTAGGTCATCTGCAAACATAAATAATATATATTTAAAATGACTCAAAAATCTTCCCTTTAAGAATTGTGACCTGGTTTTGATGGCTACTGTGAGGAATGTTGCTATATTTCCTGTGATCAGTAATGGTTGGACTCTCTCATTAAAATGGAGACATAAACTTCATATGAGTTCCCTAAGTATAGTGAAAGTCAATGAGATATAAAATGGGATATTATATCCCTATAAAAATCATGGTATAGGAGAACACTGGCTAAAGTTGAAAGCGAGCCACTTTTTCAAGGGCAAACTCTCAGGTGCCAACTTGGTCTGGGAAAAACCTTATGTAACTACTGGTGGCAAAGCACTGAAGGTAGCCTTTGAAAACGCTTTTTTCTGTATCAAGGGTCATTTGATGTTTCCGAACACCTAGCAGGTGGGTGTTTGCTGCTAAGTCTGTGGACTAAGATACACTGGTAACAGTCGACATGCTAAGGCAAACTTTGGCTTGGCTTGGCTTAATGCAGCCGCCGCAGCAGGAAAGACCAGAGAGGAGCAAAGTGCCTGTCAGCTCCTCTCTGGGAGCTCCCAGGTATCAGGCCAACAGGCCCATCTAGTCAAGCATCCTGTTCTCTCAGTGGCCAACCAGGTGCCTATGGGAGGCCCACAAGCAGGGCTTGAGTGCAACAGCAGCACTCTCCCTAAATGTTGCATATAGGACACAATTATAGCTACCATAATCATAGCAGAAATAACTTTTGAATCAAAGGTGCACGCATATGCATTGATTTTTTGGATGGCCTGGCAGAGACGTTGCTGATCTTCTTTTATCACACTATAGCTGGTGCAATGGTGCAATGATGGTATGCCTAATATTGCTGCTTCACCATTATCTCTCTTGGAGCTGAAGGCACTAGCATGGAAACAAACCGCTTTGCTTCTGCTCCCCATTCTGCTCCATGAAATCTGCGCCACCTTTTCTGATGTCAACACTGTTGCTGCAGAAGAGAAAAAACCATCCCAGGGTCTGGGTCTGGGGATCCATCTTCTTCAAGGATAGGAAGCCTGTGGCCCTCCAAGCATTGTAGGATTTCAACTCCCATCAGTCCCAGCCAGCCTGGTCAATGGTCAGAGATGATGGGAATTGTAGTTCAACAACACCTGGAAGGCCAATAAGTTCCCCACTTCAATCTACTTCCTAAGCAGAAACACCACCAACCACCCTGTGATCTTACATGAAGGGTGGTATAGAAATTTAATGAATAAAATAAGCACCTCACATGAAACTGAGCTGTGCTCCCCTGCCAGCCCATACTGCTCTGCTGCAGCACCTTTTCAATAAACAGGTAGTTACTTGGAAAAAGGGTAGTCCTTTGGTGGGTTTTTGGTACTGTTTGGTTATAATATTTTATATATTTTATATATAGTCAACAATCTAATGTTCATAGTGTCATTTAAGTTCATTTGGTCTCTTTTATCAAACCATTTGATTTCCTTAGATTGTGAGGCCCTGGGCAAGTGATTGTTCCAAGAGAAGTGGCTTCTCTGCCACGCAGGTAACACTCTTACTTTATCAGATTTGTACCTAACATTTTGTTCACAGCAGCTCAGGATCTCTTGAACAGGTTTTCACATTTTGTGCTCAAAACTGCCTGGGGTGGGATGGGGACAGATGGGGATGTTGGGCTGAGAGATTGTGAGTGGCTGAAGGACGCTCAATAATCTTTAGGATTTAGCGAGTTTCTCTGGTCCAAACCCAACTCTCCATCCATCATAACTTGCTAGCATCATTCGTGAGTCAATGGGGACATCTATAGCATAAATTTAAAGCGCATCAAATGCCCATTTAAAGTTCATGGCTCTCTCCAAAGAATCGTGGGAACTGTAGTTTGTGAAAGGTGCTGGGGAGGGAGTGCTGTGAGGGAGAAGTTTTTCTCAGGATTCTTGGGGGGTGGGGTCAGGGCCAGATTTAGGGTTGATGAGGCCCTAAGCTACTGAAGGTAATGGGGCTCTTTATATGTCCAGCTGTCCTTTGTCAATAACAAATTGTCACTGTTTTTGTTGTTGGATATATGCTATGTGGTAATTTATGGACCTAATAGGTTTCCAAAGCCATTTGTACATGTTGCCATGCAATCAGTCCATGCAGAATGTAAGCACCCAAATATAGGTAAAGGTAGAGGGACCCTGACCATTAGGTCCAGTCGTGACCGACTCTGGGGTTGTGGCGCTCTTCTCGCTTTATTGGCCGAGGGAGCCGGCGTACAGCTTCCGGGTCATGTGGCCAGCAGGACTAAGCCGCTTCTGGCAAACCAGAGCAGCACATGGAAACACCATTTACCTTCCCGCCAGAGAGGTACTTATTTATCTACTTGCACTTTGACGTGCTTTCAACCTGCTAGGTGGGCAGGAGCTGGGACTGAGCAACGGGAGCTCACCCCGTCGCGGGGATTTGAACCGCCAACCTTCTGATTGGCAAGTCCTAGGCTCTGTGGTTTAACCCACAGTGAGCAGGCTGGCAGGCGGGGCCCATTTCTTACATCATAGGAGCCTACACAACACAAAACACTGTTGCTGTATGTGGGTTTTATTTTATTTGTTTTTTATCTTATATTTTGAAAATGTACATCCAGGTGTTTTTTTCATTAATTATTTGGGGGAGGGGGCAAGAGAGTGGGGCCCTAAGCTATAGTTTGTTTAGCTTATACATAAATCCAGCACTGGGCGTGTGTGTGTGTGTGTGTGTTAAATGAAAGGTGTAGATCTGCCCTTCAGGTTGTCAGAGCTGCTCAGGAGAAAGCTGGAAGAATTGGCACAGTCTTTCGCTTGAACTTACAAAACAGGCCTGCTGTTCTGACGCTGGTGAAAAAGGTTATTATTTAATCTCCCCAGCTGAGTTCACAATGACTCTCCACAAAAACCTGATCTTGTATCTGATGCAGGAGGTAACCCCCTGCTTACCCCACCATGAAAAAGAATCTGATTGCCTGAGTGCTCTGCTTGATACTAAAGAGGAGTATTAAGGTTCTCGTCTCCATGGTGACCGATGTCAACACTGAAGCCTTGTCAGGGAGGGGGAATTCAGAACCTGAGGAAATGATGTATGAATGTAGTGGGATCAGAAGAGTTTCCCCATTGTTGTGACATTTTACATGGGACCTGTCAAGTCCACTTCTCATGAACATACACACTGGGGGGAGATCTAGCCATGGACAGATGAAATTCAGGATTCAGCTTACACAGGCAAGCAAGCAAGAGCACCGGGAGGGACGGGCAATTTGCATTAGGGGTTAGCAAACTTTTTCAGCAGGGGGCCGACCTGGGGGCGGGGGCGACTATATTTTGAAAAAAAAGGTGAATGAATTCCTATGCCCCACAAATAACCCAGAGGTGCATTTTAAATAAAAGGACACATTCTACTCATGTAAAAACATGTTGATTCCCGAACTGCCCGCAGGGCGGATTTAGAGGGCGATTGGGTCAGATCCAGCCCCCGGGCCTTAGTTTGCCTACCCATGCATTCGGCAGACCCCAGTTGAGAAGAGGTGGGGATGCTTTCTCTGGGAACTTTACAACAAAACAGAACAAAGCCATGCTTTTCAGGGCCGGCCCAATTCACGTTGGCACCTGGGGAAACCGCAAAATGCCTCCCCCTCCCCACCAACAAAAATGGGGAGGGGGGGGGATAAAGCTCTACATTGGGACCTGCTGTCCTTGTGGATCTTCACATTGCCTCCTGTGTGGACTAGCGTGGGCTCTTTGGGGCAACAGGTTGGAGCTAGAGTTTAAGGAGCAGTACTTTGGGGATAGAAATGAACCTGTATCCCAAAGAAAACAATCAGACCTAAGCATTTAAGGATACAGTGAAGTCTCATTGACTTCTATGCAACAGTCCTGCGCATACATGGATGGGAATAATGCCCATTCAGCATAGTAGGGCTTATTTCAAACAAAGTGTTATACGTAGGGTCGCCTCTGAAGATAGTTCGGAAACTTCAGCTGATGCAGAATTCAGCAGCCAGGCTGCTCACCGGAGCAAGACAGCATGGTCACATGACATCAATCCTGGTCTGACCTCACTGGCTACCAGTTAGTTTCCGTGCCCAATTCAAAGTGCTGGTTTGGACCTATGAAGCCTTAGAAGGCTGAGGACCGCAATACCTCAAGAAACGCCTCTCCCCACATGAACCAACCCAGACCCTGCGGTAATAATCTGAGGCCATTCTTCATGTGCCTCCTCCACAAGAGGTCTGGGGGGGGGGCAACAGGAGAAAGGGCCTTTTCTGTAGTGGCTCCCCATTTGTGGGATGCTCTCCCCAGGGAAGTTTGCCTGGCACCTTCGTTATAGATTTTTAGGCTCCAGGCGAAAATGTTCATAACAGTGTATGTCCTTTTAAATGTGATTGTGGAAGGGGACAATTTCCTTTCCTTTCCTTGTTTTTATTGTGTCTGCGGTTTCTTCTCTACACATTAAAAAGCTTCCTTCTACAGGGCTGGCTTCAGATGTCTTCTAAACAACAACAACAATAAAGTTCTAGATCTTTGTTTCTACAATGTTTCATTGTAAAAATTAATGAATGTTAAAATGATGTTGGATTGAAATGAAACGGCTTTAGCAACAAGGTTAAAAAGAGTATGTAAAAATGGATTGATAATCAGATGAAAATATGAAGCTATAATATGTTAAGATATAGAATTAAGATAAAAACAAAGAGGGAAAGGATTTGCTGAATCAACCATGTGAACTGGAATACAAAAAAGGGAGGTGTGAGGAGGTCAGGAAACAAGTAAACAAAATATAAGACATGAAAAGATTGATATTTTTTTCTAATTGGTTTTTATTTTTCATGTATTTTGTATTTTTCCTTCGTATTTTTGTATCTTTTTTATTTGTACCTTTTCTTTTTTATTCTGTAATTATTATTTTTTTCTGTCTGTAAAACCTCAATAAATATCTTTTTTTAAAAAAAAGTTATAGATCTTTGGCTGAAGTATACAAGTTTTAATAATAATAATAATAATAATAGGCTGATCATTTTGCTAGAATGTGCCCACTATATTCCTCTTTTGTAATACATAAACTAGTATACAATGTATATTTCATATTAAACTAGGGCCATGACCTGTTTTTCTAGAATGACAAAAGGGGGCGGGGGAGCTTTCAGCCAACTGTTGATTGGCTTATTTTTTGGTGATCTTTTTCACTGCATGGTTCCTCAAATAACTGCTGGTGTTACCAAAACAACTGAGAGATCCAAGGGAGAGTGTGCAACATGGATGATGCCAGCTCGCCCTCCTGTGGCTGAAGCATGTATCTTCATCCATACTGATAAAGAATCTTGTCTTATAATTTCACTTTCTGTCTTTTGCCATTTGTACAGGCTCCTGTTCTTCCCCCATCTATGATATGCAGGACATGTTTTGATGTGTTTTCCTGCAAGTAATAACTTGAAATGATGTGCTCTTAGAGGTTTCTGTCTGCTTGGTACCCCTCCTGGAGTTTCCCTAGCACGTACCAATTCACCAAATTGTGGCCTGATCTTGGCGCAGACCTCCTGGACAAATACTAGACTCATATATTGGTTCTGTGTAGGGATGTATGAACCTGTTGATTTTGGATCTCTACATTTCTCATTTTTCCAAATTTTAATTCAGGTTTCCACATTTCCTTTGCAATTTGCAATTGTGTATGCTCCTGCATAAAAAGGGACGTGGGTGGCGCTGTGGTCTAAACTACTGAGCCTTTGGTTTGCCGATTAGAAGGTTGGTGGTTCGAATCCCCACAACAGGGTGAGCTCCTGTTGCTCGGTCCCAGCTCTTGCCAACCTAGCAGTTCGAAAGCACACCAAAAAGTGCAAGTAGATTAATAGGTACCGCTCCGGCGGGAAGGTGAACAGTGTTTCTGTGCGCTGCGCTGCTTTTCATGTTCTGTTGCACCAGAAGCGGCTTAGTCATGCTGGCCACATGACCCGGAAAAAGTGTCTGCAGACGAACGCTTGCTCCCTCAGCCTGTAAAGTGAGATGAGCTCTGCAACCCCAGAGTCGTTTGCGACTGGACTTAACTGTCAGGGGTCCCTTTACCTTTACCTTTATGTTCCTGCATAAGGGCTGGCTCAAAGACCAGTGCTTGACCACAGTGACAACAGATAATATATGTGTATATGAATGAGATATCACAGATATTACGCTACAGACACTTCATTATCCTAAAATGTAATGCTTTCCAAAGGAGTACCCTAACACATTCAGCTGCTTGTCATTATTATTTTAGTAACCAAGTGCAGAAAAGTTAATTGATGTACATTAGTGTGTGAATAGGTCAAAGTATTTATGGATAACTAATTAAAGTATTAAACTCAGCTCTTCCTGCCTAGTTCATTACATACAGGGGCGGAGCTACCTGCCCCGGCACCCAGAGTGGTGCGGGGGCGGGGCTAGCCATCCGCACGGCAAGCGGGGGGGCACCGCTAGCTGCCTGCACGGCGAGCTGGGGGGGGGCGCTGCTAGCCACCCGGGACAGCAATATCCCTAGCGGTCCAGCGCCCGTGCAATGAGTGTGGGGTGGGGTTGCGGGTGGCGTGGCGATGTCCCCCGCCCTCAGGGCTGACACCCACTGCGCACCACACCCTCTACACCTTCCTCCGCCAGTGATTACATCTCGCCACTGTTGACTGTTCTCTAATCGAAGGTTTTGAACTCATTATCCAGAAAATGCATTTCACAATATCAGTGTTCTGTACTAATAAAGAGCTTATATGAGGTTTCCCTCTTCTCTGAAACCCAACTTTTCTGCAGCCTTCTGGTGCCATTTCAAATTACATTTAAATAGTACAGCAAACACACTATTTCTAGTTTTATTTAACAGAGTATGAGGAGCTCTTCTTCTCAGTTGGCCTCACCTAGAAGGTGGGAAGACATCTTCACCTTTGGAGTCTATCTCCCATGGGATAACCCAACACATGAGGAATTAGCAGGATGGCACAGATTAGCCCCACCCCCTGTGCCAGCAGGCTTACTAGCCAAGGTCCTGCCAGCTGCTCCTATAAGGGCTGAGTGAAGAGTTCCTGTACACACATGGACTGATCCCTCACATGGAGAAGTTCCAGAAACATAGCTTGGTACGTGCGTAGGGTCCTTTCTCACAGTTGACCAATATGCATATGGTTTAGGAGGGGTGTTTAATGGGGGGCACCAGCAGCCCCATGGTCCTCTCCTGCCTGCTTTTAATACTTTAAGGACATTGTCTGAACATCCTCATAGCTTCTGGTGGGTCAATGGGGAGGATCTGCCCTCACTATGCCCCCTTCTGGAGCTTCGGTGGAAAAAACTGGCATGATTATGAACACTGGCATGATTATGAACACTACTAAAGACAACAAGCAAAGGAATCTCCAAACTGGGTGAGACCCACTGGTCAGCTGTCTAAAATTTCACAGAGCAGTAGCGGATGGTGTGGTCCTGCAGTGATTCTCACTTGACCTCCAGTTGGTCCTGTTGCTCCTGCTGCTTACTGAGAAGTAGGGGTGAGGGTGAGCTGATGGCTTGGTGAGCACAGCACCATGCATTGCTGGAGCCAACCCACTGCTCTTGGCATGCATTTGCAGCACACCAACCTCACGGCCACCTTGCCCATCTCTCTCCTAGTAAGCACCATTGAAGCAACCAGCCAGAGCTCAAGCGACTATTGCAGTCCTGTCATGCTTTGCATTCCTGGCAAACAGGATTATAATGTGCTTTCCATAACAAGGCAGATACTTATTCTGGGCATCTGCTTATCTTTGACAAAATGTGGTAATAATTTGAATAAGGCTGCTGTTCATTTCTTTCTTTCTTTCCTTTTTAAAATAGCTATTTTAATAAAGATTTACTTGAGTGCAGTTTGCTGCACAATGATGAAAAGAATAGATGGAACCCGACTATCATTCTTTTGCATTAAGAGCATTGCGGTAGGAAGTCGAAATGTTGGGTTTTGCAGTTCCTTTTATACACTGTTGAGCTATGCTACTGTGGTATTCAAATATTTATACTGGGAGGCTTTTTAAGGAAACTTCCTATTGACAGTATTTACTTTAGAAATAATTCATCGAACAACAGCATTCAGCAATGCAGATAATAAATCAGTGAAAGCGCTGGATTTCAAAAGCTCATAGGTGTGCATATTGCGGATGTGCCAGAGGTCACTTGGGTTAGCATATACCATGCCCTTTCACTATTGATTCACCACTGTTGTGCATGTGTCAGCACCAGAGCTTCTGCTGGGTCTTGGACTAGAGACTGAAAGAATGGCAGGGTTTCTGCCTCTGCATCACCACCTCAGCAAGGAATGAAAGGCTAACTAGCCACATGGCCCTTGTTTGTGTCCAGGGCTGGATTTCGGTTTGACGAGGCCCTAAGCTACTGAAGGCAATGGGGCCTTTTATTTGTCCAGCTGTCCTTTGTCAACAACAAATTGTCACTGTTTTTTGTGTTGAATATATGCTATATGGTAATTTGTTGACCTCATAGGTATCTCAAGCCAATTGCACATAACAAAATATGTATTTTATCAAAGTAAATCCAGTTTTTTCCCTTTAATTTTTTTGGGGGCCCCCAAGAGAGTGGGGCTGTAAGCTATAGCTTGTTTAGCTTATACGTAAACCTGGCACTGTTTGTGTTGTCCACAGCTGGTCAGGTAACACTATGGTTGAGCTTAAGTTTCTACAGGAGTGAAATGGGCACCGGGGGTCTCAGAAATGCCCCCCAAAGCACCTGCACTGCCTTTAAACTTGCTTCTTCTAGGAATGTTCACAAACTCTTCAGCCACCAAAGAAGAAGAGGAGACAGGCAGCACAGCACTGAAAGAGACAAGGGGTCACCCAATTGCTTGGCAACCAGGCAATTCACACTGTGCTGTACCAGATGAATGGGAGAGCTCTCTGTCCAGTCAGCTGAATAACTCTCCCGTCGTTGTGTTACAAACTGCAGAAGAACGTAAAGAGAGAGAGACTTGCCCTGGCATTGCCTCCACTTGCCCCGAACTCTTCCTGTGAGGCTGCAGCACAGTGCAGGAAGAGAACGAAGTGCCCCCTGGTTGTGAAGACAGAGCTCCTTTTCCCCATCTTCAAAGCTCCTTCAGCACTAATGAAAGCTTGTAAATGGGACTACTGATTTCATAAAGGCTTTCAGGTTAAAAGTCTAAGTAAAAGAAAATCTGCTTCTGTTGACCACCTTTACCTTGTCCCAATCCCAACAGCTCATCAGCTGAATCTGGTAGAGGGACTTGTTCTGCCCATTTGAAATTCCCACGTAAGTGTCATGACCTGGGTGCTGATGGGATTGATTCCTTCTTGAAAGGGGCGTGTTTTTCCTCCCCCCTCCCCTGGCTGGAGGTGGCTTCTGCATGTGGAAGAAGAGCAGAAGTTCATCCCACAGAGCCTCTCCAGGGCAAACTGACAATATCAACTATTTTCTACCAGCCTGGAAGACATGAAGAGTGTTATGCTATCACCTCTGTCACAGACATTAGAATCCCCTCAATGCATTCATGGGGTAAATGACCAGTCGCAATGGTCCACCTCTCAGAGATGGAGAGATCTGATTGGTTTTTAGAACTCTTCTGGGGATTTTTCCGTTAATGCTGATGGCTGCTCTGCAGGTGGTCTGGTCCTCCTTGAGAGCCAAAGAACCATACATGCAGTTGCTTTGCATTATGTTGCGGTGCAACATTATGTTCTACAGGTTGTCATCTATATCCATTGCTGCCTCTATCAATATGAAGCTGCTACAAGAGATATGCTGAAGTTTTGGAGTGAGCTGACATTTCCATGCTGATGACAACCAGTTCTATTCTTTTTGGTCCCATAGCACTATCCTAAACTTGTATATGGCAGGGCCAGGGAACCTGTGGCTTCCTTGATGTTGCTGGGCTACAGTTTCTGTTGGCTTCAGCCCCCATGGCCAATGGTTTGGGACAGGGGTCAGCAAACTTTTCCAGCAGGGGGCCAGTCCACGGTCCCTCAGATCTTGTGGGGGGCGGGGCTATATTTTGGGGGGGGAAATGAACGAATTCCTATGCCCCAGAGATGCATTTTAAATAAAAGGACACACTCTACTCATGTAAAAACAGGCTGATTCCCGGACCGTCCATGGGCCGGATTTAGAAGGCAGTTGGGCCAGATATGCCCCCCAGGCCTTAGTTTGCCTACCCATGGTCTGAGATAATGGATGTTGTATCCCAACAATAGCTTGTGGGCCATGGATTTCCCCATCTCTGGTGTGGTTGCTAATAGACTGGATAGGAAAAAACAGCCTTGAGTTCAATATAGTCAAGAATTGTGGAACTTCTAGGATCTTTAGACTTAGGAAGAAAAGACCTCATAGATCAAAATTATGTCTCCTATGGAGAATCAAGTGATCCGGATTTTCATAGAATCATAGAGTTGGAAGAGACCACAAGGGCTATTGAGTCCAACCCCCTGCCAAGCAGGAAACACCATCAGAGCACTCCTGACATATGGTTGTCAAGCCTCTGCTTAAAGACCTCCAAAGAAGGAGACTCCACCACACTCCTTGGCAGCAAATTCCACTGTCGAACAGCTCTTACTGTCAGGAAGTTCTTTCTAATGTTTAGGTGGAATCTTCTTTCTTGTAGTTTGGATCCATTGCTCCGTGTCCGCTTCTCTGGAGCAGCAGAAAACAACCTTTCTCCCTCCTCTATGTGACATCCTTTTATATATTTGAACATGGCTATCATATCACCCCTTAACCTCCTCTTCTCCGGGCTAAACATGCCCAGCTGCCTTAGCCGTTCCTCATAAGGCATCGTTTCCAGGCCTTTGACCATTTTGGTTGCCCTCCTCTGGACACGTTCCAGTTTGTCAGTGTCCTTCTTGAACTGTGGTGCCCAGAACTGGACACAGTACTCCAGGTGAGGTCTGACCAGAGCAGAATACAGTGGCACTGGTCAGACCTCACCTGGAGTACTGTTTTGGTGTGTGGCAGCAGTTGCTGTGGCAGCAGTAGCTCCAAGTGCCGTTTGCCAATTATGCATCATCTTACATCTTCACTGTTGTCCATGCATCTGTAACCTCAGTAATAGACTACTGTGATACAGTGGTACCTCGGTTTACGAACTTAATCCATTCCGGGAGTCTGTTTTTAAACCGAAAGTGTTCTTAATCCGAGGCGCGCTTTCCCTAATGAGGCCTCCTGCTGCCAGTGCCCTTCCACCGTTCAGCTTCCGTTCTTAGACCGAGGTAAAGTTCACAATCCGGGACACTGCTTCCTGTTTTGCGGAGTTTGTAAACTGAATAGTTCGTAAACAGGGCTGTTCTTAAACTGAGGTACCACTGTTTATGTCATGTCAGGCTGTCCTTCAAGATGGGTCAGAAACTGCAGTAAGTGAAGAATGAAGCAATCTGTCTCTTGATGTGAATCAACAGCAAGTCGTGTTGACTTCCTATGAGCTTCTGCACTCCATTGAACTTTTTGAAGCCTTAAACCAGCCTAATACTTGCCAGCTTAGTGCTGACTTCTCCACAGAGGGACCCCCTGCTTGTTTCAGATTCAGCCAATGAGTTTTTGTAAGTTCAGCAAAAGCAGGAAGCAAAACATTATCTGTCATGCTCCCGCTCTGGCATCACAGAGTTTCTGTAGGCATATTAAAACCTACTTAACCAAACAACCTCTTGGTGATATAGCAACATTTGCATACATTTTATTGACAAAAACTGCTTTGGTTTTCTATTAAGAGAGACCATACTATGAAATTTAACCCAACAGATAGACAAATGTGTCAGAAGACTTGCCACTTAAGATTTGGGGGGGGAGGGGTTAGGGGGAGAAGACAGCTGCCCTCTTATCCAGAGGATGCTATCACAAACAGTAAGAATTTCTTTTATTTATCATTTTTCTATTAATCCCGCTGATGTGATAGCAAGGGCATTTTTATTTCAGCATCTGCAAGGAAAAAAGTCGGACATGATCCAGTCAACATGATCCAATGGATTTCACCAGTTAATCCACGGGCTTCATTGTCTTCCACTGTGATCAGCTTAACTTAACAGTGCTTAACTTTGGCAGAATTGTGTTCTTTATATATTTTGCTTCCCCACAACTTATCATGAAGCTTGTAGAACCAGTTAATCGACACCCATGAAGCAATGCCAATCACAACTCCGTGTCAACATTTTAGATAGAGATTTGTGGCACTGTAAGCAAATTTGCCAATGGAAAAGTTTAGAATTTCAGATTGCAGTAGGGTACAGGCAAACAAAAATTCTCAGTAAGATCAAAAGAATTGTAGATAATTAAATTAGAAGGGAGGGAGAACATTGTGCCTGCAATGCAGTTACTCTACCCAATTTGGCTGTGTTAAATTGTGATTTGACACAAACATTTTAGCAAGTCAAAAGGGACTAGTATTTACAATATTGTGTCTACTTCTCTCTTTTTGCTTTAGCAGCTCAGACCAATGCATGTTTACTTCAAAGTAGGGATGGAGGAAGTGGGACGCGGGTGGCACTGTGGTCTAAACCACAGAGCCTAGGGCTTGCCGATCAGAAGGTCAGTGGTTTGAATCCCCGCGACAGGGTGAGCTCCAGTTGCTCGGTCCCAGCTCCTGCCAACCTAGCAGTTCGAAAGCACCTCAAAGTGCAAGTAGAGAAATAGGTACCACTCCGGCAGGAAGGTAAATGGTGTTTCCGTGTGCTGCTCTGGTTTGCCAGAAGCGACTTAGTCATGCTGGCCACATGACTGTCTACGGACAAACGCCGGCTCCTGTGGCCTATAGAGCAGGATGAGCGTGCAACCCTAGAGTCGTCCGCAACTGGACCTAATGGTCAGGGGTACCTTTACCATTACCTTTTAGGGATGGAAGAAAAAAATTCTAGCTCACATATTTAAGCAAATCAACCTACCTTCCAGATTAATCCATAGATCACAATGTAAATATCCTTCAGATTTCTCAGTTCTCTGAGTTTTGCTAGGTCAGCTGAAAAATGCTCAAAGAGCATATTTTAGGATTATATGTGATTAGAAAGGTGTGCATTTGAGATAGATGGTGTATTTAAATATGTATCTTGTTCAAATACATATTTTTGAACTTTCACTTTTTTTAAAAAAATCACATTTTTTGAGAAATGGGATAAAAGAGACTTATGAACACACACAGGGAACTGACACAAACTAGTAGCAGACTGATCCATCCATCCCTACTCAAAAGTAAGCCCAAGAGGTTGCAATGAAAGCTTACTTTCAGGAATGTATGGCATCCTTAACCAGAAAGAGAGAAACAGCAGGATGAAGGTGGCCCAGGGTGAAGAGCTAAAAGAGCCCACAGTCCTTCAGGTTCTCTTTGATGATTATATCTGTCACAGCATCAAACACAAACTTAACATTCTGCGTATCGGTGGCACAGGTCATGTGGGAGTAGATCTCCTTGTCCTCTTTTCTTAAATTCAGATCTAAGAATTGGTTCTTGATGTAATTTCCTGCATCTTCAAATGTGTTTGATCCTAGTCAGAGGAAGACAGAAGGAACTGTCAGTAAAATGCCATACTAATTAATTTGTTAGAAATAGCGCTTTCCCTTCTCTTGGCACACAATCTGTCGGGTTCGGCCTCCACTGACCTCTGCCCTCCTCCCCAAACAAAAAGTATGGCGTGCATGAAATCTTCAGTGCACATGTAACTGTCTCTACAATTCTCATTTACTGCATGCAAGGAATCCCTTTTTCATTCATATAGAAAAGTAATGAACCATGAGTAAGATTAAAAAATTATTTCCCTTTCCCAAAACTATCCCATTGCATTCTTTTAATCGTTATCCTTATGGGAGTCATGAAAATGCACAACTGCGTCCAGAGATGGACCACACATCTGGACTCACTAAGCTGGACACAGCCTAGTCTTTTGGTGCTGTGGGTTAAACCACAGAGCCTAGGACTTGCCGATCAGTAGGTCGGCGGTTGAAATCCCTGCGACGGGGTGAGCTCCCGTTGCTCGGTCCCTGCTCCTGCCAACCTAGCAGTTCGAAAGCATGTCAAAGTGCAAGTAGATAAATAGGTACCGCTCCGGCGGGAAAGTAAATGGCGTTTCCGTGCGCTGCTCTGGTTCACCAGAAGTGGCTTAGTCATGCTGGCCACATGACCCGGAAGCTGTACGCCGGCTCCCTTGGCCAATTAAGCGAGATGAGCGCTGCAACCCTAGAGTCGGCCATGACTGGACCTAATGGTCAGGGGTCCCTTTACCTTTACCAAGGGCTTAAGAAAGCGGTCTCAAGAACATGTATCTTAATTCAGCGGTGGAAAATCATTTCAATATGGGGACTATGTTCCTCATGAGCAATCTTCAGAAACCAAAGAAGTGGGGTGTGTAAGCCAGCACTGGCTCACCTGTGACCCTCCAGATGTTGCTGGACTATAACTCCCATCATCCCCGATTCTTGGCCCTGCTGGCTGGGACTGATGAGAGTTCAACAACATCTGGAGGGCCACAGGTTCTAAACTTACCATCATATTCTGGAAAGCAGACACTGAGATGAACTTTCAATATTTTTTCTTGGAAGAGATCCTTCTTATTTAGGAAGAGCACAATAGAAGTGGTTGCAAAGTACTTGTGGTTACAGATGCTGTTGAACAGGTGGAGACTCTCATGCATTCGGTTCTGTAAAAGGCAGGGAAATGTGGCTATTACGCCCCATTACCTGGTGACATGCAAAGTCCAATGTTCTTTTTAAATTAAAGAAATAGGAATTCAGTGGGTTAGGGTTATCAGAGTAGGGAATGTGAATAATGTTCTTAAGGAACCATGCAAGGTTACCTTAAATGCTTTCCTCAAATTGCAAATCCCTTGCCCCCCCCTGCCCCCCACATTTGCTGTTCTGACTCACCACTTCTTCATCTTCCACCAGGACCATGTCATAAGCACTTAAAGCTGCACAGAATATTATGCAAGTAACTCCTTCAAAGCAATGAATCCACTTTTTCCTCTCTGATCTTTGTCCTCCCACATCAAACATCCTAGGAAATGAAACAAAAGATAAACATGTACGTCCATTCACTACATCTCTGACACTAGTTATGTTGGGCATGTGTGTGTGTGTGTGTGTGTGTGTGTCAGGATTCTTTCATCACTACAAGTCTCAGAGATTTGCTGTGTGGTGTCTGCATGAGAAGTATTGTATACAGTGGTACCTCAGGTTACAGATGCTTCAGGTTACAGACACTTCAGGTTACAGACTCCACCAGCCAAGAAATAGTACCTTGGGTTAAGAACTTTGCTTCAGGACGAGAACAGAAATCGTGCTCTGGCGGCGCGGCAGCAACGGGAGGCCCCATTAGCTAAAGTGGTACCTCAGGTTAAGAACAGTTTCAGGTTAAGAATGGACCTCCAGAACGAATTAAGTTCTTAACCCGAGGTACCACTGTACACAGTGAGCCAAGAAATCCTTCTATCTCCAATATGGGACTCCTGATCACAAATCATCTATGTGAAGTGCTATGGAAAGTCAAATGCAGAGCTTTTGTCAAACCAATCCATGCCTCTTGCATGGCAGTTTGTTGTTTCTTTGCTATTTGCTTGCCTAGATTTGTAAATAGCATGCAAAGCATTTCACAAATATTTATTTGCTTCCACCTCCAACAAGAACCACTTTTCAAATATTAGAATTGGAAATGATATGTTCAGCATGAAATCCAACATGCCTCTCACACAGCGTGATGGATACAGCAGGCAAAACAGTTTGCTCCATAGAGCTTACCAGGCAAAAATCAGAGGGGATGGGAGGGAGTGGATTTGCACATGACACCAGGCTGCACAGGTGTACATGAACAGTTGCAAGTTATGGACAAGTACAGAGGTAAGACTAGGACGAAATGAGCTAGCTGCAAGGGTATGGCAGGCAGCAGGAAGCCTGCAGTTCCAATAATGGTTTGAGTTTCTCCTGAGCACGGGCTTTTAAATTGTTCGCTACCACAAATAAGCTAACTGAGACTGCTCTGCATGTGAGCTGTTTATGTGCAGCATCTTTGTTCATGAATTGGGCAGTTTCCACCATGTTACATCAAATCCTACCAGCTAAATCCTCCAGCAGTTTGGAGGAAAATCACCTATCTGCATCTTGAACTGATCCACATGACTGGCCCGATGTAAAGTAATCTGCGCAACTCAACCATAATATGTAAAGCAGCTGAGAAGAGAACAGCCGGAGATTCAGAGACTTTCCGAATTCAGTAGCCCATGTGCCGGAACCCACAATTTTAATTCTATTACTATTTTTTTTTCTGCCAACATCACTGAAGCTGACTGTGTACAGCTGTAAAGTTTCCATAGGTGGAATAGAGAGAGAGCATTTACAAAATGAATACAGCTGGGGAAACTGCAAGATTTCCTGGTAGAACATTGGGTGTGGGGAGGCTCAGATTGCTGGCTGTGACCATAGCCATACCAAAGCCTCCAACTGCCCTTTAAGCTGTTTAAAATGTCAGAAATCCAGCAGCCTGAATCAGGTAGACTGCTTTGGCCTCTAATCTCAAACCACGTGCATATCTGTCATACTTAGGAAGAAACACGGAAGAACAGCTTTCATACCTAAAGTGCAAATCTTTGAATGAAAACTGTGTCTCAATAATTCCTGTTGTCTTTACTCGTGAGCGAAGGACATCTTGCTCATTTGGGACATAGCCAGGAGCTGTTATCCTCTCCAGATCATTGAGATAGCTACAGAATCAGAAAGAGAGAGAGAGATAAAGCATTGCAGCTCCATCTTCCTGCAAGGTGGAAACAGGGGCACTCTTTTGCATGAGGAGGTGAGGTTGGGGCAGTGTCTGGAAGTCCAGTGCCATGGCCTGGGGGATAAGGGTAGGCCAATACAATCCAGCCATAAATAGGGCACAAGCTGAAAGAAGAAACCAAATCTGCATCCAACTGGATGGTTCTACATGACAAAAGTTTTGAGGGAAGTCACATATAGAAAATACACATTCATGCCTGGGGTGTGTAATAGTCCCAGGATCCATCTTGCATCTGTGCATTAAAAAAAATCCGATCTGTTTCTGAGTTACTGGCCCATCTGCACTCTCCATTTAAAACAGTGCCATACCATTTAAATGGCGATAGCTTCCCCCAAAGCATCCTGGGCAATTTGGTTTGTTAATGGGCCTGAGAGTTGTTAGGAGACTTCTCTTCCCCTCAGAGCTACATCTCTCAGAAAGGTTTAACAATCAGTTGCAAAGTCATGTCAAAAATATTATTTTTTTACTGCTTTTTATTCTTTGTTTTTCATATCCCTTCTCACATTGCCTCCTCCTTCTTATTATTTAATTCGATTCTGCAGTTTATTTACTGTGTTCAGTATTCACTGGCTTGTATCAAACCTGGTCATTCCCAAGGAGAATAGACTTCTGTCCAGGCAACAAGACTCTACCTTCCTCTCCTTCCCTCTGCCGTCCCCTGTGCACTCCCAAGTGTGGAGAGTTGGGGGATTCTCTGGAGAAGATTTTGGGAAACATGCAGGGGGCTGCAAGGGGGAGGAGCAAAGTGAAGCCCCACCGTGTGAGCAGAAGTCTTCTCATGCAATTTGCATTCTATTCACAACATTGGTATTTCAGCATTGGTTCGTGCTGTATGCCTTTCGGCCTGTTTGAATGTTTGCAACTGTAAAGGCCTTTGGCCATAAGCAATAAAAATTGACCTGCAAAATAGTAGCATTAACCATAATGGAATTGGTCTCAAAGATACAGAGATACATGTATTCAGTAACACACACAGAGAGAGGGAGGGAGGGAGGCAGGGAGGGAGGGAGGGAGGGGGAGAGAGAGAGAGAGAGAAGGAGGGAGGGAGGGAGAGGTATAGGTACAATTTGATTTGTGATTCCTGCGCTAGGTGTCATCTTTAGCTGCCTGCCACAGGCACATACAATGTGAGGAAGATGAAGAAAGAGGAGGAGTTGTTGAAGGAAAGAAGAGTGCGGTTGATAACTGAAAACTGGGATGTTTGGAGGGTGGTTTACAAGGCTCTACTGGAGAAGAGGATAATTAATAGTGTAATTCTGTTGTGCTTATGCTAGTTTAATAGCATCATAACAATTGCTTAATACCATAAATACAGAGCCAGCACCCTGAAGGCGGAATCAATTACGTAACTTCTAAGCATATCATTGTGAAAAGCAACAGGCATTAAACACACACACACACACGGTTTAGGATTACAGAATTCAGTTGTAAACTGGTCCCTTACTAGGCAGCTGAGTCATTGAGTTGGTACTCTGATGCTCTTTCAAAGCAGGCCTGAATCCCTGAATCCTTCCACAAACGTTTGATGATCCCAGCCAGTTCAGAAGACATGGCGCCATCTTCCATGGAATCTGCAATTGCCAAAAGCTGCCTTTCATCTTCCTGAAACGAGATTTCTGTGAATCAGGCTTGACCATTGGGGCTGATACTTTATTTTTTAAGTAATGAAAAATGATCTGCCATATTAGGAATATGGGGATGTGGGGAGAGGGAAGCAGGGAGCAAAAGGGCATGGAGAAAAGTTAAACATCCAACACATTTATCAGGTTCTTCATCAGGGAATTTCAAATGCAGAAGCTCATTTTTTCCTTTTTTATCTTTAGAGATAATAAGATATCCTTGTGGTTTTGTTGTTCTTCCGGGACACAGCACTACCTCTTGCTTCTGTTGGTCTTCTCAGGTTCAGAAGAGCAGCAGGGAGGATAAATAAGGGGTCACAGAAAAACAGTGGTCTATATATGGCTCTGGGCCATAGCCCACCCTGGTGCCTGTCTTGGCATATATAAACTTATAAGAAAATAACAGCCCAGCTGGATTGTGCCAAAGGTCCATTTAGTTCAGAATCCTGTTCTCACAGCAGCCCATGAGAAGCCTGCAAGCTCCCCCCACTTGTGATTCCAGGCGGCTGGTGTTCAGAGGATGCTGCCACCATCAGTGAAGGCAGAGTATAGTTGTCAGGCCTTGTAGTCACTGGTAGTCCAGACCTCCAAGGATTTGTCTAATTCTCTTTTAAAGCCATCCAAGCTGGCAGTCAACACAACATCTTGTCAGCCTTATTCATGACTGCTGTGAACCTCTGTTCCTCAGTTGTTTTGAAGAAAGGTCATGGCAATTACCAGGTTTGCTTAATGCCACCCTTAACAGTTCTACATCTAAATCTATGAGGTCACTAAAAGTACTCTGTCACCTTGTGACTGCAAGCAACAATCCTTTCTTAGCATTTTTTTTGTACAGCTTTGACTCATTATCTGAATGGTTTACGGGTCTTTCAGATTAAACTGACAGCCATAGCCGAATGTGAATAATTGAAATTACCGCATTTTTTGCTCTATAAGATGCACCAGACCACAAGACACACCTAGTTTTTGGAGGAGGAAAACAAGAAAAAAAATATTCTGAATCTCAGAAGCCAGAACAGCAAGAGGGATCGCTGTGCAGTGAAAGCAGCAATCCCTCTTGCTGTTCTGGCTTCTGGGATAGCTGCACAGCCTGCATTCGCTCCATAAGAGGCACACACATTCCCCCTTACTTTTTAGGAGGGAAAAAGTGAGTCTTATAGAGCAAAAAATACGGTATGTTCAAAACAGTTTTCAAAAGGATAAGGAAATCTCTCACTGATGTCTTATCTCTGCTGCAATAATATGAGGTCTGTTCAAAGCCACAACTTCTTCTCATTTTCATTTGAAGGAGTTGGGTCATGTCTGCCCATGTCTAACCCTAACCCTTGTATATTGCATAAGAATAAAGGTCTGCACAAGAACTACGAGATCCTTTGCTCTCATATACAGAAATATATATATATGAGAATTAATGTTTTTTCAGAGCAATGGTCACTTGGTGACCCTGAGGCTGTTACTGTCTGGGCAGAATGTCTCAGGCAAGCTTGTGGATGGGAGAATGTGCTTGAATGGCTGGATGAGGGCCAATAAACTGAAACGGACCTTATTCAACAGAATGGCAGCTCCGCTTCCCAGAGGTGAACTGAATTATGGGACTGCTGTGAAAGACCAAAAAATGAAAAGAAAAGAAAAAAGAAAAGTTTGTGCAGGAGGAGAGCAAGGCTGCAATCTTCCCATGTTAGAGCATCTTGAGGTTCTGATTTGAGAATTCAAAACTGGTGTCCTGTGTTCAGAGACAAAATAATACTAGTTGAGAGAGACATTATACTCACTTTGCTTTCTGAGTTCCCATATTCAATTCCTAATGTGGACATTGCCTTGACAATGGCCAGAATGGATTGTAGCATATTGCTGTAAACCACAGATCTATACTCTCTGCATTCCTGATCTGTATAGCCATCTTTATGGATGATCCTAGGAAGCAAAGAAGGAGACAAATCTCACAATAATCTAAAAGAAGAGGGTGAGAGGGCAGGATTCTGAGAACTGGAACTGGGGAGAGACTGGCAGTCATAGACATGGCTGCATAATCAGATTTGAATATCCCATTATCTAAGGAATAGCCTTCCAGATGTTGTTGGCCTACAAATCTCACCATCTCCAACCATTGCTCATGCTGGCTGTGGCAGATGCAAGTTGTATTCGATCAACATCTGGAGGGCACCGCATTGGCTACCCCTGCTCTAAGCAATGACATCTGGCACACTTGTCACTGGAAAGGAACACGAGCCCTGCCCATGCTTAAAGTCAGCAGGACCAGGGCTTGCTTTCTGGAGGTACTCAGGGGTATGCAGTACTGGCACCTTTTTCCCTAGAAGAAAAGTGCTGAGCAGAACCACATCATCCAGCCCCAGCCCTGATACCCACTGGTGGAGGAAGAGGAGTGCAGGGGAGCGCACCTCCCCTGGCAGCGCGATCCCAGTGGGGTGCCACCGTGGCTGCCCCCTGCCTGCGCTGGGTGCCACGCCCCCACAGGCGGCATGCCACGGCCCCAGGATGCGCACCAGCCCCGCCCCCGCCTGCTCTCCGCCCCCCCCCCGGTGCCAGAACATGAAGCTCCGCCACTGCTGCTAACTGCACACTTCCTGGCCTTGTGCCACTCCTTTAAAAAAATGATCCAAGGGAAGGATGTACTCATATGCACATTTCCATGTGCTTTAATGAGAACAAGCATTACAATGTTCAGATGTGAACTAATATGCCATTGAACACATCGGAAAGTCCTGCCAATGTAAGAAAAAGGCATATTTGTTTTTGTTGATAAATACATTGAGCAGTGAATATGACTTTCAATGGCAGGAAAATAACTGCAAAGCTTTTAGGAAAGGGTGTGGTGTGTGTGTGTGTGTGTGTGTGTGATCTCTCCCCTCCACCCTAATACCTATCTTAGCTGTCCCTCTGTCTTTAAACTGGTATCCTTGGCTTCAGATGGAAGAGGCCAAGCACATATTGATATATTGGGTAAAACATCAGGTTAGTAAATGAGGTATAAAGGATTGCTTTTTTTACATCCTCATGTACAGTATCTGTTAGGATTAGATTGTCAAGCTTGATTTGTTTGATCGCTCCCCCACCTCACGCCCTTTGGCACTGTTCCTCATGCAGCACTTTGTGCTACCCAATGTGACATGAATATCGATGCACCTACTTCATTTGTTTCACAATAGTGCTCTTCCCTGATTCTCCAGCTCCTGCGGACAAAGAACATGCACATATTGGTCACATTTAATGTTGTTAAAAAGGAGCCAAGTGGGAAAACGAGACAAAGAAAGTAAGTGATGGAGGGGAAAAAGCACATAAAAATATGCAAAAGTGGTGGGTTTGTTTGCTTGTTTTTTTTAAATAAAAAACACTTCTACTTGGAAAAGAGGCATTCTGTTTCACCAGCACATGTTGGTCCAACAAAGGCTAGTGCATGTGCTTTAGCCAAATGGGCAACTTGCGCTAGCCATGGTTTGGGGACATTTGTTTATGGACCAGGGTATTTAGCAAACCCTAGAGGAGTATGGGTTGCCTCTAGAAACATGCTGATTTGTAGCTACAACACATTTAGCTACTCCAAACAAAAGTACTCAGTTTATTGAAGCCACTGTGAGCATATCAAGCTCTGATAAGCATCAAATAAAAGTGTTTGATCTTACAGGGCGAATGTATGGGGAAAGGGCAGACCTGCTGGACCAGAAATCTAAGCGTCTTTATTTTACTACTCCCTGGATTTCTTCTGATATGACTGTGGGGGTGGATGTAGATAAGGATCAAATGGAAAGACTTTCACTGCACTGTCAGACCGATGTCCCCCCCCCACCCCACCCCACTTTAGTATTAGTGCTTGTTAAATACATATATATATATGTTGCAGTAGCTGAAAAGACAGCCATAAGCAGTCAAAACAGAAAATGATTGGGCAGAGAAACCATTGCAAGGGCAGTTTTGTGGAGCTGAAGAATCAAAAAGCACGGCAACGATTTCTCATTTTGTTCAACCTAAATTGTCACATATTATGAGCCAGAGATCTCAGATAATCACATCTAAACATTTTCCACCATAGACTCTCCAAGTCTTTAGACATATGTGGCAATCCAGGTTTAAGGGTTTTATTTTAAGTACAGATTTCTTTCTTTAAAAAAATAAATAAATCTGACATTAATGCAAAATCTTGAGCACATTTTTATTTCGCATATGTATTAAGAGATCTCTTGACCTACTCACAGAACTGCAGTGGAAAAGAGGCAATTCCTTCTGTTCTAGTTTAGGAATGTCAGGGTAGTCTGAAAAACGCCCTCCAGATATTGATGAACTTCAAGCCCCATCAGCTCCAACCACGATGGCCAATGGTGAGGGAAGATGGGAGTTGTAGTCCAACAACATCTGGAGGGTACCATGACAGTACCTTCCAGTACTACAGTACATTGTCTCCCCTATTATTTCCTGTTTAGATGGTCTCCCTGGGAGACATCTCAAGTTTCAAAAGTCAGGATAAAGAGGTGCATCTTCAGCATTTGAGGAAAACTAGTTCCACAACTTAGGGGTTGCCCCAAAGAATGCCCTTTCCCAGGTCACCCCACCAAAGTTTATAAGACAGTGGGGCTGCCAGGAGGACCTCTTCTGCTGATATTAAACTGTAGGAGATGGTCTTTCAGATATTGGGGCCTAAATGGTTTAGGGCTTTAAACACTACCCTTAGCACCTTGACTAGGGCCCAGAAATGAACTGGCAGCCATGTAATTTTTAAATTTGGAAGCAGAGGACATCTAGGTGGAATGCCAGTCAATCTGGAAGCTACCAAAGCATGGAGTACAGCTGCCAAGTCATTTCTGTTCAAAAGGGACCACAGCTGGCAAACCAACCAGAGCTGGAAAAAGACACTCCCAGTCACCAAGGCTATCCCCAAGCTACTGACCTGCTCCTTCAGGGAAGTGCAATCCTACTCCAGAACAGGCTGTCTCCCCACCTCCTGGACTAGAAAACTATACACTTCTGTCTTTTAGGATTCCATTTCAGTTTATTGGCCCAAGTCCAGCTCATCACCACATCTTAGAAATGGTTTAAGAGCTTAGCCACCTCCTTCAATTCAGATGGAACAGAGAGATGGAGCGGGGTGTCATCTGCTTATTGATGACCATTCACTCTCAATCCCTCGCTGATAGATCTCAGTTTATGGCACTCTGTAAAGCACCAAGAAATTGATGCTGCCAGTGTATTCACTTACAAGCACAAACTTAGGGCTCACCTGCACATACATGTACTGTACTTTATGGGTTGTTAGTCATGACAAAATTAAGTCCATTGATTTCATTGGGTTTACTCTGAGTATGTTAGTCAGATACAATCCAGTGTTTCATCACTTATTAATTTCTGGCAGAATTGCCTCCACCGGAAATGACCGAATGAGATGCAATATGGGAGTTCTGTAGGTGGTGTTCATCCACACTGCGTCTTTCAAACACAGCAAGCCATCACTCAAGGACTGCAGCATGTATGTGAGACCTCACTCTTAGTGGAACGGACCCAGTCTCAGGACCCACTTAGTTTAAAGTCGTAGGGAAAGGAGACTGGGGCGGATGACCTCCAAAACGTTTTCAGCCCTGCATCCTCATTAGTTAGAATGGAACAGTCTCAAAAAATATTGTTGAAAACAGATTTCAGCAAGTTAGCAACAGTCAACTGTGAGTGATAAAGGGACAAATGATCCATGTTACAAAAATGTATGTAACAAAGAAACCGTATTATTTCTTTTTAAATGAGAAACCTTTTGGAGGCTGAGATTTTGAGCTGGGGGGAAGTCAAGTGATGCTTAACCCTTTCCCTGCCAGCCCATTCCACCTCTCCAGCTTTATTTCCTCGCCATGAGTTCCAGGCATGTGTTTACAGGAGTGAGCATATTTCTGATCCGGTGGCGGTGATGGTGAGAGCAGCTTGAGGGGTGAAAGGGAGGCACTGAGTAGAAAAATGGCTTCACTCCAAATATGAGGCTGCTGAGGTTACCTTTTATTTATTCATTCATTTTAAAAGGCTGAGCTTCATGATATGAATTTGCGTGTAATATGTAGCTTGCCCTAACTCAAGCAAATGAATCATGACAAATGACCAAATATATGGAAAGTGATCCTTAAAACCCACGATGTAAGAAAGAGAGGTTCCATCCACAAGCAGCAGGTTCCATGATTATGCAAAGTTCCTGCCTGCCAAGTTTGTATAAATAATGACAACTTTGTCAACAAAAGTTTTGCATCTGGGACTTGCAAATTCAGAATTGCTCCCTGCTATTTCCCAAATGCATTTCTGAATAAACACAAATGCCATTAGGCACAATGTTTTTACTGTGGAGCAGAAAGAGCACATGAGCATCGTATACATGCAAAGTACAGGGAAGGCTGAAGAATCACAGCAAAAATTGCAAGCAAATGAAGCCCCTTCCTGGGCATCTGAATGGCAACGCTAAACTACAGTAAGTCTTATGTTGGTAATTCCCAGGTTGTGTGTCGAAGCTCTTGAATGTGCTTTGAGATTGCGTGCACAGGTGCCATGAGCCCCAAAGGGCATCGAATGCTGTGTCTGCAGCAATAAAGGACACACGGACACTTGTTTTGGTTCAAATCAGGCTACAGTTTTAACAATTACAGATGGAGGTTTGTTTGGCTTAGGAACTGGGTATCTCCCATATCACCCAGCCCACCTGCCAGAAGATTTCTTGGGGTTAGCCTATGACATACATCAGGTAGGTGCAACCTTGACTGCATCACCTCGCTAGCAAATGCTATGGGCCTCAGCCTCGCCTGGGCATTTGGACAGATGTACCTCCCCTAGGATTCCTTTAGCAGGATACCCTACAACCCGGAGGGGTGGCAGAGGCATACAAGCTCCGCTCCTTCCTTGGCTAAGGATCATACTCAATGCCTACCCTGCCAAAGTTGTGACAATTGCAATGAAGGAGACAAAACCTGCAGAACGAGCCAATAAGTCTGTGGGGGGGAAATCCTCCCTGGCCCTGAAATATGGCAGCTGAAGAATAGCAAGGTTGTAGCAAAAGACCACCCTTTGATGAGAGGGTACATTACAAGCAAAGAGGGAAGGGTGTGGGTGGGAGATCACATGACAACTGTGGCACTGAGGAGAGGAGGCAGGTTGAATTTAAGCCAAATTTTAGTTGAATTTAAGCAGACCTGAGTGAAGACTCTGACTCTGGACCAATCAGGTCCACTCTCCGGAAGCCCATCTCCAGGCCTGCCTATGCTTGGTCAAATTCAGGGACGCAAAAAAATTTGAATTCCCAATGGCCAATAGAAGAGGACATTTTGTCTCCTGCCAGCTGCTGGGTACCATCTGCAGTACTGAACAGGAAGTAATGGAGATCAGTGGGATTCCCAGGAAATGGATTTCTACAGCATTGGAGCAATTACTGGGAAGGTTGTTTCCCAGCTGGACACACACCTTACCTCAAGGCAGGAGACTGCAGAGCAGTCCCTCCGAAGAAGAACAGAGTGAATGATTATGCTCGTGTCCAGCTACTTTTTGTGCACTTCTGGTGTGCCGATGCACTCCACATTTGTCAAACCACCACAGAAGAAGAATCTTGTTATAGCCATATGTACAATTACCTTTATTACAATTTTAATTTTGCAGAGCTCAGTTGATGCACACATGTACATCCTTGAATTAAATTGAGAAAGTTATAAATGAGCTGAAAGAACTGAAATAAAAGCAGCAACTAAACAGTGGGAAATTCTCAGTGCGCAGTGGGGAAGGCCACAGCTTAGTGTGGGTGGAATGTTGCCTAGAGTGCAAGGGGAAGAGTCACCTCTGGCACTCTGCCCACTTTTGCCTTGGTCTCTGTCCACCTTGGGAAAGTGGCTCCCAAGAGTTCTCTGTGAGAGAATGTGGTTCTCTACCCCTGTTTTAGCTGTAGGGATTAGAAAACAAACAAATCCCATTTTGTAGGAGGGTTAAAAAATGATGTTGCAACCTGGAATTGTAGAGTCTGGATTCTACCACCTGATTCTGCTGCACCTGTCAACCAAACTTCAGGTTGTGATAAGGAAGCAGCTGTCTGCCCTGTAAAAGGAGAGCCAGTGTGGTGTAGTGGTTAAGAGTGGTAGTCTCATAATCTGGGGAACCGGGTTTGAGTCTCCGCTCCTCCACCTGCAGCTGCTGGGTGACCTTGGGCCAGTCACACTTCTGTGAAGTCTCTCAGCCCCACTCACCTCACAGAGTGTTTGTTGTGGGGGAGGAAGGGAAAGGAGAATGTTAGCCGCTTTGAGACTCCTTAAAAGGAGTGAAAGGCGGGATATCAAATCCAAACTCTTCTTCTTCTTCTAAAATTTAGGGAACCATAAAATGACAGCTGTATAGTTCCTCCTTATCTTTTGCTCCAGAAGTTCAGGATGGAATCACTCTACTTTTTTTATGGCAATAAATATTAAACAGGCAAATTCCCCTTTCCATTGACAGGTGTCATTTTGGTGTGTGATGAAAAGGGTCTGTGTGAGCCGCCTGAAAGAAACATCAAATGTCAAGCTCCCATGTGGTAGCTGTGATAATTCTATTCAAATCCCTGGAGTGTGACTCCATCCTCAGAGTCATGTCTTCCATAGACAATGGATTGCTGGTGAATTAGACTCCCTAAATTTTAAAAAAACCCAACCTATTTGAAGTAAAATTAAAAATTAAAAATGCTAATGACAGAAATTAATACAGCTACAAATGACCCCTTTCATAAATTCAGAACTAGAAGCAATATAAACAGTGTACTGTTTTCCTTACATATACCAGGATTCTTATCAATAGTCATTGATCTTTTCTCCCTGGTGCTTTATTGCTGCTACAGGAACAATACTGACATCTGGTCCTTAATACGGTGGTAAAATAAGACATGGGAGTGTGATAATCATCCTTCTGCATTAAGCTCAGGATAATCCTTGTGAAACTATTGCAGAATAAATTGGCTTTGAGATCATTCCTAGCAAGCAATATTGAAAACTGAGTATGAATTCTTTGGTGTCCACCCACCACAAAGTAAAAAAATACAGGAGAAAAAAATCAGAAGCAACCACAAACTGTCTAAAGGAAATATAATTACCATCTACAAAGTGTCCCAGAGTTACCCCTAAATCTGGAGGTTCTTACTCTGGCAAAAAATGGAAGAAATTTCACAGGACGCAAGAAAAGTTTCAATAGCCCAACAAACCCATTTTTCTGTGGCACAGAATGCACCCCTCTCCCATCCCATCAAGGTTCACATAAAGCAAACATTTCAAGGCAAATCTGATTGGGAATTCTAAAGAAGCAAAAGGTCTAAGACTAGTGAAATTTACAACACGGTTTCCACACATCCTTAGTGCTGCATCCTTAGTATATGGGCATAAAAGTACCTAACCCTCGCTTGGAAATATGCACTCACTAAGAAGAAATAGCA
This sequence comes from Podarcis melisellensis, assembly GCF_964234715.1. Lineage (NCBI taxonomy): Eukaryota > Metazoa > Chordata > Lepidosauria > Squamata > Lacertidae > Podarcis > Podarcis melisellensis. The sequence continues at coordinate 4,944,832 of NC_138542.1, read as the reverse complement.
ATAAGATAATCAAAGCGAAATGCAGCCAAAAATATTTTTTTTTCTAAAAAAAGACCCAAGATCAGCTGAAGTTACTGAAACATCAACAAACACTACTGTGATCCACATGTGGCACTCCCATTCATTTCCATGGAGCTCCAGCCTGAATGCTTCCTGGCTGAACATGCCTATAAAGATTTTCAGGATTGCAGTTAGCAGCTTTTGAGCAAAATATTTTGAGCTGAAGATTTTTTAAGCTGCAGGCAGAATGTGCATTTCCCCTCACTATATCATCTGTTAAGTGTTTCATTCAACAAGCTGTAACAGCTTTATAAAACTATAAAACTAACCAGTAGCATCTGGTGTTTTTTAAAATTATTATTAATCAGAGAAACCATTAAAAACATTTACAAGTGCTAGCTTTTAACTTTTTAGAATGTATTTTAGGTGATATGCTATATATTTTCCCCAAAAGCAGACAGTTTTACTATCAGATAATTATCCAGACAGTATACTGTTCACAATTTGTTCTATTCACAAATTCACATTTTCATATCCCAGGAAACCATATAAATCATCAGTCACAATTTGGCTAACATGATCTGCAAGCAAGTCTCTTTAGATTTATTGAAACATGTTTCTTTTCCTGTGTGCACATTCTTTTCCTGATTTATAGCATATCAAGGCTACAGGGGCCGTCCACACTGAATGTTCTCCGGAACTGAACTCTATGGCCCTGTCCCAGAATCATCCATGCACTGTCATGTGCTCGGCCCATTGCGATGCAGGAGGAAATGCACATTTATACCACAAGCTTTTTTTTTGTTTTTTTAAATAGACATCTTCCATGTGCATTGCCAAGGATGCTATTCAACTCAGTTTCACCCTAAGTCGGCACATGACTAAGTTAAGGGCAGTAAAACTCAGTGGGTGTACTCTGAGTAAAACCTAGTTGAATGCCACCCCCAGTGTCACATTCGCTGATATGGATTGTGCATCCATATCCATTCTGCGCATGCAGATCCAACAAGGGAGCGCACCTGTGAAGGCTGCGGCCACACAAATATCTCCATTGTTGGTCTGAGTGTCTGGATCATCTCCAGGCTGATGAGTGTCTTGTGACTTGCAGCAAATATCTGAAAACAAAAACCACTCATTTCCAGTTCCTATCAGTCTCTATCATTCGATTTCATGATTAAAATAAGTGGAATGCCCAAAGTGAGAGCTCAGAACACTTCTGACTATCAAACAACTTCTCCCATTCATGCAAAGGTTAATTTAGCCGTTTCATGAATGAAATGACACATATTTACCCAACAAGAGCAACTTGACTGTCCTGGCATCTCTCACGGCATCTTCTTGGAGTCTTTTTTCAAGTTCCCGTGACCTTTTGGCTGATTCTTTAGACTCAGAGCTGACTCCACTGCCCATAACTGTGGAGCTAAATTATTAGCTTATTGTCCAAGCAAGCTGGCGATGTCTAATCACAAGGAGCCTAGTGCAGAAGTCTTACAATGGAGCTTAGTTATTTCCTAGTCAGCCTTCTTTCTGTTGGCTGCCTTCACTCCAAAGAGCGGCTTCTGGTCTGTCACATGTCTCAGAGGACAGGACAGAAGGGATTTTGTAGATGCCCATGAAGTCAGCTTGCTATGATGTCAGACATGTAAATGTACCACAGTGCTGCTTTACCTTTGGAAAAGCATGTGTAAAAAGCACAGCAATGAATGCAACGACTCTGTGTTTGTGTGACACCAGCGGTGCTTGCAGTGCAGAGCAATTTCATAGGGGAGGGGGGATATGTGGTGCAACCAAAGTAAAGCAGTATGTTTTATTCCCATTGAGCAAAACAGTTAGGCACATGCTTAATAGAATGAGAAAATCAGGGACCATGTCAGATGCTGCTGTTGCTGCTGATTTATCTACCCATCACCTTATGGTCCCAGGGCAGCTTATAACATTAAAACACAGAAGTTTTAAAAAAAACTTACATGTAGTGTTCACCTCCATGCCTTTTTATCCTTACCCCCCCCCCCTTTTTGGCTTCATAACCCCCACATTGTTTGCTTTTTATTCAGCTGTGTTTTTATTCCATGACACAGAAGGCTTACCTTTTCCAAATGTACTCTTCACAACAACCCCGTGAGGTAGGTTTGACTGAGCAGGAATAATATCTGGCTGAAAATCGCCCCAATGCAATTCATAACTGAGCTGAGATTTGAATCTGGGCCACCCCCACCGAAGTCGAACGCTAGAGCTACTGCACCATACTGGTTCTTTATTGTAAGCTCTTTGAGGCAGGGATTTGTGTTTTGGGGAATTTAATGTCATATACATACTTGGATGGTTCACTAATGACAACAACAACTGTCAGACCACGGAAGTCAGTGGGACCTTTAAAGTGATTGGAGTGTCTGTTTGTCTGGTTGTGTCCTTTGCTATTGAGGGGGGAATAGCACTCTCTGTCAGCACCAACTCCATTGGTGTCTCCCTGTGCAATGAGGCCAGTTCATTAAACTTCACAGCTATGGCAGAAGGCTACGTAACAACAGGGTGGGAGCTCTGTCTTCCCCCAAAACTCTTCCTTCTCATGCTGCTCTGCATGCATGTGGCGAATGAGGCAGTTGCTTCTCTTGCAAATCTCATCCAGAAGGAGAAAGGGTGGTATTCATGTGGGAAAGTGACAACGTCATTGGTCCAACACCTATACTTGACGTTGTTGGCATTCCACTGTCTCAAGAAGAGTGTGCCTCTGGGGTGAGGTCAAACCACTGGGTCAGTAGCACTGAAGTGACCTCCCTGGGGCATAAGCCTGGGCAGTATGTATGGAGGTCCTGGGCTGCCCAGACGACATGACCCCCCTCTTGCCTCACTGAAGTGGTCCAAAGGAAAGCAGAGCAATCCGTTTGGCACCAGCTTGGCTGCAGGAGTTGCCAGAAGGAGGCATACAATGCGTCTTGCATTTGTGTAGGGTTTACTCCTTAGCCTTTTCTTCTCCTGAACGTGTCCCACAAGGCAGGAGAGGTTTAGAATCAGAGTGACCCTCTTGGCCACTGCTGTCAATGGAAGGCAATATTCAGTGCACAACAAGAGCAGGAGCTGGGCCTTTGCACAGGAATGGAGACCTGGAACCCCAGCAGCATACAAGCAGCCTGCTCTGTGAGTGGCAATTGCCCATGCCTTGCCTGCCTTGCTTCCAGTCATCCTACGCCACTGAGGTTTTGCATCCTTATTTGCATTGTTTGAAAGCCCAATGCAGTGATAAGCATATCTGGGGGCTTCATTTATTTTTCAAAATTACAAACGGACCACAAGATTTGGTTTGGACCTCAATTCTTCAGAAAACAGCCAATTTGGTCTGGTGCTTCAGAAGCTGCCTGGTTTGGTTTCACTCCACGCCCAAATCCTAGTTTCGAAAAGCAAAGTTTGGTGACTTCCCAATGCACTAAAGGGAAATCTAGAAAGAACTATACCCCTCCCCCCTTTTAGAGTGTTAGGTAGACTTTGCAGGCACAGTAGCCTTTCCATCCATCCAAATGTCTGTGAATTAGGTCCAGGGTTTTTTGTTCCATGAATTGTCTCTACTTTTATTATTTATTATTCTTTCATTTTTGGCAAAGACTAATGAAATTTGCCTCTTTGGAGGAGATGGATCCTGTCAAATTTCAGAAAGATAACTGTAGCGATTTTTCTCACACGGCCTTTACAGTTTGGAGATGGTTAAAAAATGACTCACTTAATCTTCCCTATTGTTTGTTAGCAATTGTATAGTAATATACATCCAAGAAGTGCCCCTATGTAAAAAAAAAAATCCTACCAAAGAGATGAAAGGGAGCTGTGGTGGGTGCTTTAAAGTGGATTTTGGGGGTATCACTTCTTTCCCTGTGTTTTTGGGAGAGCAAAAGGTTTTCTGTGATGAACATGGCATTCAATGAAGAGATGCGCCGGAAGAGTAACCTGCAATATTTCAGAAAGAGGAGTGCAGGGACCAGAGAGTTAGGATGAGTGGAACAAAACAGCTTCAGGACTGTGTTCTGCTCAGCTGGCACCAAAAATCACATAAACTAAATTGCAGATTTGACAGGAGCAGAAATGTGAGCCTGTGGCACCCAGGCAGGAGGACTGGAAAGCCCAGTGCTACCCAAACCATGAGCAGAACTAGCAAAGAGCACAAAACAGACAAGAACAAGGCTGGATTTAGACCACGTCAAAGAAGCAATTCAGTTAAACGTGTTGTAAACTCACACAGGGAAATCCAGTAGGGAAAGATGGGACTCCACAGCACCACCTGGTGTCTCAGTGTTATATCGCACATAAAATGCTTTTTCTTTATCAATCTAGCTGAGTCCAAAGTGATACATTGCTTCAACCACCATGCCCCAAACTTCTGCAGTTGAAGAGCCTTGGTAAAATTATTTCCTCTGATTAGAAGTTAAACCTGTCAGTCACAAAAGAGCTCTCTCTCTCTCTCTCTCTCTCTCTCTCTCTCTCTCCCCCCCCCCCCCGCTACTCTCAGTCACCCTGTCATTTCACATGTCAAACTTTGGGAACAAATGTTTCTGGGGGTTTTTTGCAGACAAGGTGCCTTATCAGAAATGCCGGTGTATTATCTGGATACCATTTGAAAAACAACAACATTTATCATCTTTGAAACATGCAAATCTAAAACACCATACAACCCTGCCCCCCCCCAAATCCTACACAACAAATGGCATTTTGAAATGATGGCTCCATTCTCTTCCATGTGGTGGCTGGTGCACCAAAAGCCATTTTGAGCCACAGGTGCGAACTCAGTGGTTTTCACTGAAAGCAGAACACTGGAAAATCTTTCCATGGCTTCAATTTAAGCAAACTGAAATGACAGGATGGGCCTGGAGATCCTGGGATGTCATCATGTAGGATAGAGTGTCTGTGAGATGGCATGTCACGGCCCATCCCAGATAAAGAAGACGCACACGCCTGATATTTTACTGTCTATTAGCAAGAGAAACCTTTGCAGCAGCTTCCGTGGTGCTCCAGATTCACACGACACATGCCTGCTTCTCGCCTGTAGACAGTGGTCCACCGGTCTGGGCCTTATGGAGCAGTTGCAGCAACAGTGGGGCCCCTCTGCTCCTTTGGCTTATATACCCTTCTCTGATGGGCTCCTTTCCCACCACCTGAGACGTTTCCTGCATGGAAGTCATTGCTGCTCAGCCTTTTTCATGCCCCTCCTGGTTCCAGGAGACTGTGGGGTGGGGGAAGGTGGGTGATCTACTGACCCATCCATTGCCTGAACTGCCCCTTCTTCCTCAGCTACATCCTGCACGCCTTCCTCTGCCTTCGACTGCCCTGACTCTCCCTCCTCCTCTGGCTCCTGCCTTGTGGGTGGCACGACTGGTCCCCTCTCCTGGGTCACTCCCCTGGTCTCCTGCCTTCGCCACATTCTTTTCAGGAGCCCTACATGGCAGATTTGGCCCAACAGCATTAGAACCTCAGCTTTCTTCAAGCCTAATTTTGGGAGAGGCGAGAGAGTGGGAATGTGTGGTTGCAGAGTGAGCACGATGCCCACAACATGCTCTCTGGTTTGCAAATGTGCCCACGAGCTCCAAGTGTTGGAAGCCCCCAACACTGTGTTTTTCTATGTTGCTTTCTCTCAAAATACACATTTTCAAATGCATTTTGAGAGCTCATTTGGGTCAAGAACTGGGTTGGAACAGTATGTAACAAAGTTCTGGTATGCACATTTGTCCAGGGTTGCCCTCCTTCAATAAGTGAAAATCCGGACACATATTCCAAAAAGTGAAAACCCGAACATTTGAGCATTTTACGGCCAGACATTGTTTCCGACGATTGAATCCCAGCTGTGTCCAGGAAATTCCAGGCGTATGGCAACCCTACCTTTGCCCATCAATCTGGATGAGAATTCACAAAGATTAAATTTGCGAAGCATCCTCCACAGTCCTGGATGACTTTACTTAAACCTCAGTTTAAAGCAGCTTCCTATTTTTACTGTGGCCTTGCTTAAAAGAATAGTCTTTTTTTAAAAAAAAAAGAATTAGAGACAGTCCTGATCTCCCTGAAAAACAAAGCCAGAGCTCTTTCAAGTTTAGTCAGCCTTCATCCTGATTTGTTTGTACTGCAGTTATACAGCCTCACCATCATTCCCACTTTCCCAGCGATTTTCTTACCACATTCATCCATGTTTCATTTAATTAGTTGGTCTGTTACACAAGTGCACCAATCCCAACTTAATTGTACTGTATAACTTAAATCTGTCATTAAATGATCTGAAGATCTGATACAAAATACTGCTGTTGTGCACTAGATGGCAGGATAAACACCTGCAGATAATTGCTGCGGAAACTGACACACTGTATGCAGCCGGATCACTGACATATATTCATTTTGCAATACAAATATTATCTGAGCAAAGTGCTTCTGCATTCAATCAAAATGTTCATATTGTTTTTTGAAACAAGAACAACAGGCAACCCACACAACTATATCGAACTTGGAATGTGGAAAACCTCCACACCATTTGGTCTGCCGTGTCTTTTCATTTGAGCCACCTGGTATCAGGTGCAGAGCACGTCAAGGTAGGGAACGCTCGTGCAAAGTTCTGCCCTTCCCAAGCACTGAGCACAGGGCTTGCACAGCCTTTGAGCAGTGCTGGGTGCCAGGCGTTTGGGAATTGCTGTCAATTACCTGATGCCTTGGGAGACGGGTGGCGCTGTGGGTTAAACCACAGAGCCTAGGACTTGCCGATCAGAAGGTCAGCGGTTCAAATCCCCGTGATGGGGCGAGCTCCCGTTGCTCGGTCCCAGCTCCTGCCAACCTAGCAGTTCGAAAGCATGAAGTGCAAGTAGATAAACAGGTACCGCTCCGGCGGGAAGGTAAACGGCGTTTCCATGCACTGCTCTGGTTCGCCAGAAGCGGCTTAGTCATGCTGGCCACATGACCTGGAAGCTGTACGCTGGCTCCCTTGGCCAATAAAGCGAGATGAGTGCTGCAACCCCAGAGTCGGTCACGACTGGACCTAATGGTCAGGGGTCCCTTTACCATTTACCTTTACCTGATGCCTTTATGTCAGATGACTGCCAGGTGGGTTGTCCCACCCACCCGCCAAAGTTGGTGCTTGTCAGTGAGAGAAGTAAGGATCTGGCCCTCTGTTTTCTACCTGAGCTGTTGGAGGTAAAGGGTGAAGATTGCAATCCAACTTGGGAATAAGTCCCATTGAATTCTAAAGGATTTATTTCAGAGTAGACAGAGGGGCGTGCACTCTGTCCTGCTAATTTCGGTGAAAATCTGGAGTATTCCTCCCAGTGCAAATGATTCTCCTCATTTCTAGCTAAGCCCTAAGGCTGCAACTACATAAGGTACACAGGAAAAGCTAATGGGTGCGCCAGGCCCGGGGTTAACCCAAGCAACACGGTCCAGGTCCGGTCCCGAATCCAAGGGTTCCATGAGGAGTCAGTCTGATAGGGCCAAGGCAGGACACGAGGCAGAAAACCAGGCAAGGTCAGGCACAGGTTCACAGGCAGGTTCTGGCAAACAGCAACGCTGCTCCCGCAACCTGGGGCAGGGTCCAGCAGCCTTTTATCTCTGTCAGGGTAACAGCTGGTCCTGATCCCCCAGTGACTCACCCCCTGTCTCGCCTGAAGACGAGCACTCCCCCTGTGAGTACTCAGGTCTCTCCTTCTCTCTCTCTTTTAAAAATAATATTTATTAAGAGTTTAAAGGTTACAAAAAAAGAAAAAGAATTAAACAAAACAAAACAATGCAATACAAAAGCAAAAACACTACATATACATAACAAAACAAAACAAAAACAATTAAGAAAAAAACACCATCCAATACTTTCAACATCTTATCTTTCGTTTACTTGTTTCAGCGACCTCCTCGCACCTCCCTTTTTTGTATTCCACTTCAATTAACTGTTTCAGCAAATCCTTTCCATCTTCCTTAATTTTCTGTTCTATAATTTATCTCAACACATTCTAACCTTATTTTTCCCTTTAATCCATTAACAATCTATTTGCATTTAATTCTTTATAACATTTCTGCTAAAGCCATATAACTTCATTCCAACATCTTTCTAACATTCATTAACTTTACAATATTTCTGTAGATAATCTTTAAATTTCTTCCAATCTTCTTCCGCCGACTCTTCTCCCTGGTCTCGGATTCTGCCAGTCATTTCTGCCAGTTCCATGTAGTCCATCAGCTTCATCTGCAATTCTTCCCGGGTGGGTAGATCTTGTGTCTTCTAGGTCTCTCCTTCTCTCAGACCTGAGTCTCTGCAGCTTGGGAGATGTCGGTGGGTTACTAGACCCAGAGGCCACCTCAGCCTCTCCTGACCCAACCGGTAGTGGAGCAGGTGTAAGTGATTGCCCAACTGGAGGCAATGAAGTAATCCCCGCATGTGGAGCCAGGGCTGGCTCAGGCCCCTGACTCGGCCCAGCTGGTGTTCATTGCATGGGAACCTGTGCAGACTGGGGCTCTTCAGAATCAGGCCCCAGACTAGGTTCAGCTGCCGCCTGAGGCAAAGGATCCAGTGCAGACTGAGACTCCTCTGGCTCTGAGTCTGAGCCCGGGTCCCAGGCCATCACAATGGGTGGCAAACAGTGCAAAGTTTCCATTTTGAAGGAAATGTTAATAGTGATCAGCATCTGGGGCAATGCAACATGCTCTTTCCAAGAATCACTGCGTGGGTAGATGGGGCAATGCCTGATACAGAATGTTCCATAAATTTGTTCCTCAATCCATTAGGTGATTGAACTGAATATCGATGCGTGCAAGTTGCAACAGGATTTGCTTTCCACAGTCTTTTAAACAGGAAGATTGCACACTTATAGTAAAACAACACGCACTACTTAAAGCTATTTTGTACCTATAATTTTCAGGGACCACAGTGCCAACAACATTTACATTCCAAGGCTAGAATGTATTTCTGGGCCTCTAGGGGTACATTTTCTGCTGATGGTGTATGTTGTCACCCAGAATCTAAGGACAGCAAAAGAAGATGAACAGAATACAGCACAGCCTTCTTTAAGAATGTCTGAACTGCATATTTCTGTTCAGAGGGGTATGGGTCCGACTTTTTGAATTCAGAACGTTCACATCATGAGTTCCCCTCATTGTGAATATACCCCATCCCTATCTCTCTGCTGCCTTGAGGAAATCTTTGGGAAAAGAAAAGGCCATGGAGTAAACCCTACACAAACCCTACACTTAGGAGTCCCTAAGACGGTTGGTACGCCTGCTACAGGCAAGCTGGTGCCAAACAGATTACTCTGCTTTCCTTTGGACCTCATCAGTGAGACCGAGAAGGGAGTCTTGCTGTCTGGGCAGCCTAGGACCTCCATACCCGCTGCCCAGGCTTGTGCCCCTGGGAAGTCACTTTGGTTTCTGGTTTGACTTCACCCCCAGAGGCACACTCCATTGTCTCTCCAGACAGAGGGATGCCAACAGCAACAACTGGCAGTGGCTTTCAAGGATTTCAGGCTGGGTTTGAACCTAGGACCTTCTGTTTGCAAAACAGGTGCTGTCCTATTGCCCTTCCTCCTTGCACCACAACATTCCTGCTCTAATAAAGCAAAGGGATTTATGTGTGGTTATGTGTTTACCATAGAGAAGCTTGCAGAAACTCTCCTCTGTGCAACTCTCACCTGATCCCTACTTCCTACGCTAATGCAAAAACAGAATGCAGCTAACCATTAGATGCTGCCCGGCTCCAAATCTTGCAACATTATCTGTGGGCTCAGCTCTAGGCAGGAACATTGTCCTGAGAGGAGAAGAAGAAGGGGAGTTTGGATTTAATATCCCGCCTTTCACTCTCCTTAAGGAGTCTCAAAGTGGCTAACAATCTCCTTTCCCCTTCCTCCCCTACAACAAACACTCTGTGAGGTGAGTGGGGCTGAGAGACTTCAGAGAAGTGTGACTAGCCCAAGGTCACCCAGCAGCTGCATGTGGAGGAGCGGGGAAGCGAACCCTGTTCACCAGGTTACGAGTCCACCGCTCTTAACCACTAGACCACACTGGCTCAAAAGACGCTGATACAAAAGACCTTCATCCTAAAAGAGTTTTGCCTTTTGCCAGGTGCAACTCGTTTTCAGTGCGGAAACTTCAGTTAGTGCAGAATGCAGCAGCACAATTGCTGACAGGAGTGAGGCCTTGTGAGTGAGTAACACGTGTGCTCAGAGAGCTGCACTGGTTGCCAATTTGCTACAGGGCCAATTTCACGGTGTTACTATTAGCATACAAAGCCCTTAGCTTACCTACAAGATCGCCTTACTCTGCATGTGCCCAGTTGACCGCTTCAATCCCCAGAACAGGCACGACTGCAGATGCCACAGAATACCCTTTCTGCATTTGTAAGAACTGGATCATTTAGTGTGGCAATGCATCAACTTTGGAACTCCCTCCCTATTAAGATCTAGCTGGTGCCTTCACTGTACTCTTTTTGCTGCCTGCTAAAATCAGTCCTGTTTGGACAGGCCTACCCAGGTGCTTAGAAAGCTGAGGTAATTTTCATTTCTTTTAGTATTTTGACTTTTGTATGTCTTAAAGCATGGTTGTGATTTTTTTCTTGATCTTGCTGTTTCATCCCTGGTACGCCGCTTTGAGGTTTTTGTGTGTGCAAATTTATGAAATAAATAAATTATATCTGTGAGAATTGCTTGCGAAGATGTGTATATTAAAAGAAATATGCACAAGATTCTTATAATTATTACTGAGGACTTCCTTTTGTAAATAAAAAAACACCATGAATTGATGTGGAATGTGGAGAAGTGAATTTAGTAATTGGGGGGGGGAGGGCGGACGGGGGAACAACATTAATCTCTTGTTGCTCCTTTGTTTTCCTTTGTGGCTCTTTTGAGAGCTCAAAAAATCTGACTTGTGGGTTTGAGGAGAGGAGGAAGAGCTGCCCCATCTCTCTGGGGTATGAGTAGGAAAACTGGCAGCTGAAGCTCTTGGTGAAATGAGGACTCAGGAAGCTGAACGAAGTCTTAGAGAGGCCCCGCCTTTCTCAATCGCTTGACATGAATTTCCTGTCAAAGGAACATTTTGTGTCCTGCGACAAAACACCTCCACCCTAAAAGAGTTTTGGCCCCTTTAACCTTTTTCTTTAAAAACTTAATTTTAATCCCCACATCAATTCACATTTTAATCAACAGTGCGTTGCAAGCATAAATCATGCGTACTCCGAAAAGCAAACCTCATTGAGTTCAGGGGGGCTTACTCCCAAGTAAGTGTGTGTTGGATTGCAGGCTATGCAGTTATATAACTTTCAAAGTACTTCACACCTATTAAGCCCTTTATAATGATAACCCTGTGGCTCAAATTTAACACCACCTTATAAAAGGGGAAAGTTGGAGAATATGCTTCACCCAGAGCCATTAAGGGCCTAAGCATCTGTAACTGTATACTATGGGACTAGCAAAAATGTTACTGGTCTTCTAAAAATTGAATATCAGGTTTGTGGATATTCATCAGGTTGACAGGTTGCCCCCAAGGTTGAGGAGGCCCAGCACATGTAGTGCATGTATGACATCATATGTGCGAAATGCATCACATGACATCACACATGTCTCCCAACTTCGTGTAGGCTGGTGCAGCCTTCTGCTAGGCTGTGCTGGTTTCTGCAGCATCTCCTGCCACCATGCAGGCCAGGGCAGCTTTCTGTGACATTCAAACAAATATTGAGGGGGGCCAAGTCTCTTGCAAACATATTATATAAAATTGTTGAATAATACAAATAAAATAATTGACTGCCTTTTCATTACCTCAACCCACACGGTTCCAGGAAAGAACAGTAAGACCTTTCTTGATATTTACTAATCGGTTATGTTATCTTAAAGGACAGCCGAAGGCATAATAATTTGCTTTTCTATAAATATCCCTAGGCCTGGGCATTTGTTAATGGATAATCCCTTTGATTTCTGGAAAATAAATTGCTAGCAGGGTAGGAGTGTAGGGCTTTTAACCTGGGCATACTTCTTCCAAAACTTGCATTTGGATCAATATAACAAATGGCAGAAAGTAATATCTAGATTTATCTGGCAGAGGAAGAAACCAATAATAAAATATAAATTACTAATTTATTCAAAAGAAAGAGGGGGCTTTTCCCTGCCAAATCTGAAGTTATATTATGAAGCGTCCTGCCTCTGCTGGTTGCGGGAATGGATTTTGTTAAAAAATACAGATTTACTAGACCTGGAAGGTCACGATAATAGATTTGGGTGGCACGCATATTTGTGGTGTAATAAAATGAAAGTACATAAAGGATTCCTGCACCTTTGATAAGAAAATTGATCTACAAGGTATGGGATAGGTATAAGAACTTATTAGAGTGGCTCTCTCCATTGGAAGCAATTTTGGTTAAAAAAGTAAATATGAGAGGCAAGTGGGCCACCTATAGAGATTTGTTAAAAGAGGCAGGAAACCAATTAAAATTGGGGGGGGGGAATTGAAGATATTAGAGAATTGTTAATGGACTGGCCTCAGTATCACCAACTAAATGATGTGTTTAAGGTTGATAAAAATGGTTTTGATACAATGAGATTGAGGTTTGAAATAGATCTGTTGGAAAATAATGTCAAAGTATTATCAAAAATGTACAAATTACTTTTAGAATGGCATACAGAAGATGAAGAAGGCAAGACAGTGATGATACATTGGGCTAGAGATTTTGGGTATAATATCCAACTTTCATCTTAGGAAAAGCTATGGAAAGAAGAAATAAAGTTTACTGCTGCTGTTCATTGAAAGAAAACTATATGAAAATGATATATCGTTGGTAAAATTGCTGAAATGTACAAAACAAGTTCAAAATTGTGTTGGAAATGTAAAGAGAAGGAGGGTACTTTTTACCATATGTGGTGGACAGGTACATTGGTAAAGGCTTTATGGCAAATGTTATATAATGAACTAAAGAAAATGTTTAAAAATACATTTGTTAAAAAACCAGAAGCCTTCTTACTAGGTATAATAGGTGAAGAGTTACCAAGAGAAGATAAAAGACTTTTTATGTATGCAACAACGGTAGCGAGAATGCTACTAGCCCAGAGATGGAGAGAGAAATACCAAAAAAAGAAGAATGGCAGATGAAACTGATGGAGTACGCAGAGATGGTGAAACTGCCGGGGAAGATCCAAAACCAGGAACATCAACTATGGTTAAGTTTTATATGTATAAATATATATATCTCTCAATATATATATATCTCAAAATATATCTCTATCATCTATCTATCTATCATCTATCTATCTATCTATCTATCTATATCTATCTATCTATCTATCTATCATCTATCTATCTATCATCTATCTATCTATCTATCATCTATCTATCTATCATCTATCTATCTATCTATCTATCTATCTATCTATCTATCTATCATCTATCTATCTATCATCTATATCTATCTATCTATCTATCTATCTATCTATCTATCTATCTATCTATCTATCTATCTATCATCTATCTATCTATCATCTATCTATCTATCTATCATCTATCTATCTATCATCTATCTATCTATCTATCTATCTATCTATCTATCATCTATCTATCTATCATCTATATCTATCTATCTATCTATCATCTATCTATCTATCTATCTATCTATCTATCTATCTATCTATCATCTATCATCTATCTATCTATCATCTATCAATCTATCTATCAAATCTATCCATCTCACAAATCTTCCCTTCTTTTCTGTTGGAGCATATCTGGATATTATTAGGATGGGTAACAAATTCAGGCTCAAAAACCTCCTGCTCTTTTCTCTCAAGTTGCCTTTTCCAGATTGCAATTCTCTTTCTCTAGTTGATACAACTTGCCATTGGGCGGGTGGGTTATTTGAGCAACCTTTTAATTTGAATAACATCTCCCTGTCAGCAAACATATGAATTAGAAACCAAAACATATTCCATTCATCAATTCAGATTCTGTTTTCATTATTCTGCTGGATTTCTTCACTGGCCTGTTATGAATGATCACCGCGAGATCATCTGGGGCCCTCTTCCTAGAAGAATCACCATTGGAATTTGAACTCCCCCCTTGTTCAGTTCCTTTCCAAGTATGTTTATTCATCCACCATTTGCTGCTTTTCCCTCCTGTCTTCACTGTAGGGCAGGAAATGAGGTGTGTCAATCTGAAGTCCCCAAAGTTCCATCAAAACAGGCCTGATTGGGGCTTGAACAAATCAGATTAGGTGAAGGGCTGAGATCATTTCCTTGGAAGGCAGCAAGTGGGTGGTCACTATACTCCTCTCCTGTCTATACTCCTCTCCTGGAGCCTTGGATCCAGAGGGGTTAGGTTAAGAATGAAAAGCGACTCCTCCAAGCCCATCTCTTGAGCATTCATGCTGATGTGAAAGCAAGTTTCCGAGTTCAGGTTCAGATCTTGATAGATATCATTTAATTGTTTTGCTACTGTATTTCATAGGGACTTACTGAGCTCAGAGCCATCCCAATCTTGATGTACCTTCAAAACTTCACTAACTTCAGTTTCTTTGCTGGTAGGTCTTTGCTGTGGTGATACAGTGATAATTTGTTGTCTCCACTAACCTGGCCAATGTACCATTTATGGCATTCAAACCTGAAACTTCTTTTTCCAATTCTGCTAAAGATTTACTGTTTGTTTAGACAGGAGACACTGGTTGCGTAAAACTTCCCATAGTGAGGGAGTTTCAATCTCTGTTGTGGCCAAGTGTGCTGTGCCAAGTTTATTATTACACACAGTTGATGTTTCATTATATGGAAGAAGTTGGCGTTTGCCTGGGAACATATGTATCAGCTCCTAATAAACCCAGATCAACTGACTAGTTAGCTAACCTTTCATTAAAGGAGTATGTAGCAAATCCTCTTATTTTGAATAAGGCACCTCCAGTCCCATTCCTTGCACACTCGCCATGTAAAGGATCAAGGCTGTCCATATAAAACAGGTTAAGTACCTTTTGCCACAATTGCTTTGCAGGTACCGCTGCCTTCTTTGCTCCAGCTGCTGAGTCATAGTTCAGCATAAACTTCTGTATTAAATTTGGCAATGGAGTTCTGGAAGACTTGTTTGAAGCACTGTATGTCTGTGCTAGCACGTTAATCATGATGAAAGTGTCAAAACTGCAGCGTATCCTTCAGGCAAGATGGGTGGTTAAGCGTTCCTTATCAGCTGAACACTGAGCTGAATCAGCTGTTTTCCCATCACCTCTCCAATTAAAATATATGGCCATTAAACCCACATAGAAGTAAAACAGATAAAACTGATACACTCCTTGCCTGTATGTTACAATTAACACTGCTGAGGCAACTAGAACTATTAAAAAACAAATTTAACTAGAACAGACGGCAGACCTCAAAGACAAGCAGGCTTGCTTGTCGCTATCTTCACCTCATCTTAGTAATAAATATTCCCTCCCTGCATGATACGGCACCAGTGGCAAGTTTTATCCTCATATCTCACCAGGAAAAGGAAAACTTAAACACCTTCTCCCTTCATATTGTGGGGAAGACTACTGACCACCTCCAACTAGTATTTAATTTTTAAAGAACAACAACATCCTAATTTTGTTACTCTCATGTTGTGTACTTAGTAAGAATTTGAGTTTTCAATTTACAATTGATGTGAAATTTGAATTGGGAATTTACAGCTAGGGAGTGAGTGGAGGGATTCAATTCAGTTTGCAATTAAAGGCAAACTTATCTAATTTGGACTTTCTGAAACAATGAGCAAACTGAAACAGAGTCATCTTCAAAATTCATATTTCTCCAAAATATGCAGTGCAGTTCTCCAGCCAAATAAGGTGTGCATAAAATGCATATATTAGTAAAATAACATACCAAAAATGCATTATTAGGGACAATTGCTTGTTAAAAAGTGCATATTGGACAAAAATGCAAAAAAATGCATTAAGTGGAAGAAATTTGCATCAAATTCTGGTAATTTTCAAAAGGACTTTTCTAACAAATATATTTAAAAATGAAAAAGAAAACATTGCAAACTGATGTGGAAATGTGGAGAACAGAATTTAGGACTGGAAAAATGAGAAATGGAGATAAAGTGAAATTGACAGATTTGCCCATCCCTTTTTCCAGTTTACAGTCCATGAACATACCCACTGCATGATATAGCCAGTTGTAGTTGCTAGTAGCAGTCATCTCAGTACCCAGACAGTAATCTGAAGAGAGTATCACATGCCCAGAATATTCTCTCCACCTCATCTAATTAATATCTTCAAGAATCCTATTTGTATTTTGGTTTCACTCCTCCAGCAGTAGTTGCTATTGCTGGAAATAGGTCAAAGCATTATGTATATGAGACGCAACTCCCTGAAACGAACCTCTTGCGGTCTTAATTCCTGTAACCATCTGGATTTAGCCAGGCTTTCATTTATGGATTCTTCCCACTCTTGATCCTGCAGCTTCTCCTGGGACAATAGGCCTAAATTCATTCAGTTCATGACAGTAGATATTAAAAGGGACAGGTGGACGGGCCTCTACAAAAGTTCAGGTAAGCACACAAGTCAAGAGGCTGGCTCATTAGGGCAATGGGGCACTGCCACACCAACATCATTCTGACCTCATTCAGACCCCACATGTCTGCCTTTTTCTTATAACCAGCCCAGAGGGTGGAACTGGCTAATCAATGGTTCGTCGTCATCCTGGAAACAAGTGACAAGTGGGGTGCCGCAGGGTTCCACCTTGGGCCCATTGTTGTTCAACAGCTTTATAAATAACTAGCGTGAGGGTATCAAGGGGCTGCCTATCAAATTTGCAGATGACACCAAACTGGGAGGGAGAGCCAATGCTACAGAGGACAGAATTGGGATTCAAGATGACCTTAAGAGATTGAAGAGCCGGGCCAAAATGAATTTCAGTAGGGACAAATGTCAGGGTTTACACTTAGGCAGCAAGAGCCAGCTGCACAATTATAAGATGGGGGACACCTGGCTTACTAGCAGTACATGTGAAAAGGATATAGCAGTCTTGGTAGACCACAAGTTTAACATGATACAGCAGCAAAAAAAAAAAAAAAAAAAAAGGTGATATTCTAGACACCATCAACAGAAGCATCCAGATCAAGGGAAGTAACAGAACCACTCTATTCTGCCTTGTTCAGACCACACCTGGAATGCTGTGTCCAGTTCTGGGCATCACAATTTAAGAAGGATTTTGACAAATTGGAATGTGTGCAGAGGGTGACCAAGATGACGGTTCTGGAAAACAAGCCTTATGAGAAATGGCTGAGGCAATTTGTCTGATAAGGAGATAAGATAGCCATCTTCAAATATCTCAACGACTCTCACATGGAAGATGGTGCAAGCTTGTTTTCTCCTGCTCTTGAGGTTAGGGCCAAAACCAATGGATTCAAGTTACAATAAAGGAGATCCCAACTAAACATCAGGAATGACTTTCAGACAGTACAGTATGAGCTGTTTGACAGTGGTACGGAGTCCCACAAGGGGTGATAGACCCTCCTTCCTTGGAGGTTTTTAAGCAAAGGTTGGATGGCCATTTGTCATGCATGATCTAGTTGAGATTCCTGAGGTTGGACTAGATGACCCTTGGGGTCTCTTCTACTCTACAATTTTATGATTCTATGAAAATGGGGACAACATTAGAATTAGTTGGCTTTGCCTGTCACTGACTCTAGCTCCATCTTTCTGCTTTATGCCCTACCAGTTCTGATGGGCACCAGCCACCTGTGACTGAAGCCAATGAAAATGTCAAAGTACTGTCACAATAATTTCATACTGACCAGTCTGCAAACTTGCTGCCATGTTCTGGATCCCCTGAAGTTTGTCTAGCAATCCAAAGGCAGACACATGCACAGAAACCCTGCATTTAGGGCGCTTCCAGGCAGTCACTATTTTAAGATTTGGGTTCAATCTCATGCCAACAAATTCAGTTCGTTCAGTTAAGATTGATTTGGCATCTTATGCAGCAAAACTGTCCCCCTCCTCAACCCCCCACTTTGACATTTCACAAAAAGGAAAGAAAAGGGGAAATGCTCTAGAAATTATGGAGTAATGATTGTTTGATGCCTTGTCATATAACCTCTTCACAAACAAATCAGAAGGAACATTCAATAAACCCAATGTTGTTTAACCTCCCTGCAAATTTGTGCAAACTAACCAGCAGGAATATTCCATAAACAGGCTGCTTGGAAGTAACCTTAGTCAACAACTTAAAAAAGAAGAAGAACTCTGGTTTACACATAAAATTTAGGGCTATTTGTGGCAAAGGTTCTGAATGGAGCTCCTCATATAGCTTTGAGGACATTTATGGAGGAAAAAAGCCACTAACTTTTGGACCAGATGATCAAGGCTGGGCATCAACCATTAGCTGCTGTGCTGCTCCTGAGGTACGTTTTCCGGTCTTATTTTGGGAGGAGGGAAATGAGGCTTTCCTGTTGCTTCAAGGCAGCTGGCATTTATCCTCCTAGGCTTGCCTTTGCATTGTATTTGCGGCAGGTCTGGGTGTAAGCCTTCAGACAAGACTGCAGTTAACTGGTGTATTTACAAGAGGGTGGTGGGGAAGGGCCGTGTAAAGAACATCTACTTCCGGAATACACCCATTCCCATTGTAGCACCTAAGGCTATGCAATCCATCAGTCCCCCCACCGTGCTTTGGTACACAAAATGGAACAATAAGAACACAACCTTTCCTCTTGTTACCTTTCCTCCAATAACATGAGGGAAAATGGGCACAAATATTTCTAAGTATGCTGTTTAGGCATAGCTCATTCATTGCTCTCCATATCTAAAGAAGTTCTTTCATCTTTACATTTATGTTTACTTCAGTCCTGGGGGTGGGATGCGGCCTGTACAGCTGCCCACCACCCACCATCCAGCCTACGGACTCCTCTTCCTGGCTTGCTCCGGGCACAGCAATGAGGCTTCTCCATTGGAAGATGATCTTAAACCTAATTTCCATGCAGATCATTTGGATGAGGGCAGAGCATGGGGTGGGTTTTAAATGGTATTACAGCTTCCTTCGTATGCATTGTGACCCTCCACTGCCCACCCCCTTCAGTGTGGCAATTAGGCTTGAATATTCATGGCAATTGTTTTCAAATTTAATTGCCACATGAATGGCAGGGGGAGCTCTGTGGAGACTACACTTAGTAGGAATGGATTAACCCTTCCTTTCCCACATAATATTAATAATAAATATTTTATTATTTATACCCCACCCATCTGTCTGGGTTCCCCGAGTCACTCTGGGTGGCTTATAGCATATATAGAAACATAGGAAAATACTATGTTGGCATCTCCACAAAGATCACCACACACACACACACACGCACACACACACACACACACAGTATAATGTGTGTGATTTGTGTGAACACTATCAGACCTTCCAAGTGTCCTTATTTTCCAGTGATGTCCCTGATTTAGAGAAGCCATCCTGGTTTCTGATTTGATCCTGGAATGTCCCGCTTTTCCTTAGGATGTCACTATTTTCATCAGAGAAATGTTGGAGGGCATGGACTGTGTGTGAATGTGTAGGAATGCATGTGGGAAGGGTACGAGAGAGAGAGAGAGAGAGAGAGAGAGAGAGAGAGAGAGAGAGAGAGAGAGAGAGAGTTTTTTCTCGTGTGGGAAGGTCAGTAATACACTGAAAGGGGAACACAGGCTAATATTTTACAAAAAAGAAGAAGAGAAGAATAGTGCCTATACATTTCCCCTCATATCTCAGGTTCCACAAATCCTAGAAACATGCTTTAAAAAAAATGAAACTAGCAATCCAAGTGGTGTGAGAGGCTGAGACACTGCCCCCTTGCACCCCACTTCCACTCCTGTGGAAGTGTCCTTGCCCACTACTGTCATGTAGCTCCCTGAAGGCCCTCAATTTGGGGGGGAAAAAAACCCTTCCCACTTTTTGCCCAGGCAATAAAAAGGATTGGGCCCTTCCTTTATGCTCCTGGGCCATATTTGAGGCTCCTGTGTTGCTCTACAGAGCCCTGAAGAACTTGGGCCAAGGTTCCCTTAAGGACCACCTCAGGATCCAGAGGAGCACTGTTAGTGGTTTTCTCTTGTTGCGGAGGCCCAACTGGCCTCAGATAAGAGTTTGGGCAATTCACAATGTTGTTCACATGTTGTGGAACACACTTCTGGCAGAGATTGGGCAGCCCGCCTCCCCTTTGACTTCCAGGTGCCTTTTGAATACCTTTTTGTGTCAGCAGACCTAATGAACTGTACTTTGTTGTTGAAATGGTGTTTTATGTTTGAATATTGCAAATAGCCATGATATTTTGTGGCAGGATGGCATAGAAATGGTTTTATAAGTAAATAAACAGGGAAACTCGCTACTGCAACTGGATCTGGATCGTGCTCATGTCTTGGCAAACCTTCTCAGAGCAAGCATATGGTAGTTGCCAGCTGTATGAGCCATGAAATTTTGATTCAGACCTCACCTTAGTTGTGAACTTAGGAGGTGGTTTCATAAAGTGCTTTCATAAAGCAGCTCCAGCCTTCCAAATTTAATAGGGATAATCTATGGGGCTTTTGCAGGGATTCCTGAGAAGTGCATGTGAAACACTTTGAACTGGTGCCAGGTATTATTGTTTCTCCCTCGCCCATGTCCAGGGCCACCAAAACCTCAAGAAAGGTGTGCCTTCTCCATTGTCTGGCATTAAACTGCTTTCTCTCTATCCCTGCCACACCTTCCTCAAGCCAGGAATAATGCCTTCCTGCTGGCATGTAGATAATTACAGCTGGGACCCATTGAACCATTCTGGTATTGTTGGCCTTAGACTCCTGGCAGCTCTTGTAAGCTGACGTGGAGAGGTGAAGCTGGTTGTTTGGTCAAGCCTGGTCTTGCTTATCCCTCGTGGGCATCCTTGTCAGTGACTCACGCTGTCCGCAAGCAAATTATTTTCAAGGCAACAGTGTAACACACAGCCTGGAATTGCTGGAACAGATCCCTTTTCAGGATTCTCCCCTGCCAAAGGTGCTTTCCCATTTTACTCCTGCCTGGTTAAGAATAGATGAAGCTGCCATATAATGAGCTAGACAATTGTCCCATCTGAGATGAAGGTGATGGACTACATGGAACTGGCGGAAATGACTAGCAGAATCCAAGACCAGGGAGAAGAGTCGGTGGAAGAAGATTGGAAGAAATTTAAAGTTTATTTACAGAAACATTGTAAAATTAAGGAATGTTAGAAGGATGTTGGAATGAAGTTGCGTGGTTTTAGCAGAAATGTTATAAAAGATTTAGTAAAAATAGATTGTTAACTGGTAAGAATGTAAAGCTACATTATATTAAGATAAATTATTAGGATAAAAATAAAGATGGAAAGGATTTGCTGAAATAGCTAATTGAACTAGAATACAAAAAAGGGAGGTGTGAGGAGGTGAAGGAAACAAGCAAATGAAAGATAAGTTATGGAAGGGTTGATTTGTTTTGTTTTTTCTTAATTGTTTTTTATTTCTCTGTATTTTTGTATTTTTGTTTTTTCCTTTTCTTTTTCTTTAATTTTGTAACCTTTCAAAACCTTAATATATTTTTTTTTTAAAAAAAAGACAATTGTCCCATCTGCCTCAGCAGCTCAGTATTGTCTCCAATGACTGGCAGCTACTCTCTTAAGATTTCAGGCAGGAAACATTCAACCTGTGACCTCCGCAGGTAAGGCTGATGCTCCGCCATGGCCTATGAAGGGTCAGCTCGAGATCTAAGGAAGCGTTACGCATCCTCTGATGGACCCGCTTCCTCTGGCGGTGAGATTACCTGGTTGCAGTGGCATCGTTTCAAGCTTCACTAAAGGGTTTCAGCCACCCTTTTTATCTCCCACAACTCCCCAAATCAGTGCTACATCAAGAGACCCTGAGGGAAATGAAGAGAGAAGAAAGAGCCAGCTGAATGGCAATGTTTGGAGTTCATATCTGCATATTTCAAGGGAGAGCTGGGCAAGCATCAACAGTGAGTCCTGGCAGCTGTCCAAGTGTGCCAGTGTCATCACTTTGGCTTTGCTCCAGTCCTGCTAAAAGGGACATCCCTGGCCCCGAACCCAGTGAATGTTTCCCACGTTCCTGTGTACAGCATCTACTATGACAATGAACATGACGGAAACATTTCCTCTCAAGGGGACCTTCGCCCACAAGTGTTACATTGCAGCTTCAGATGAAAACAAAAGCTTACCACTTATCCCTAAAAGCAATTAACATCGCATTATGCCTCCCTGAATGCTTCGATACAGGAATAATGTGTTTCCTGTCCAAAACACATGAGGCCCACCCCTCTGAGGAATTTGAAAGAAATAAGAAAAAATACAATGGCATATTTGTGGCTAGGACTGTAGCAATACCCTTTGCTCACAGCTAAATTTGGCATATTTGATAGGATTTTGATGAACTAGGTACAGACAGTCGTGAATGAGCCCAGAGGTGGGATGAGCCCAGAGCTCATCGCTTTCAGGCAGGAGGAAAAGGGAGGCAAAGCAAAAAAGTATTAATAAAGAAAAACACTGAAAAATGGTTATATATAATCATATGATATGATAAGGGCTTATCTAAAGAGCTAAATGATTTTAGTTGGTTCAAGATGATGACACTGAGTTACAACTGCTATGGGAAGATTGGTGTGACCCTTTGATTGGTGAATAGAATTTTCATGTGTAATCTGGAGGTGAATAAGGATCATTGCTTTGGATATGGTTCTTGGCAGCAGCTTTCTGATTTATTTTAGGAAGCTGATCCTACATACATTTGTAGTCAATAAAGGCCTATTCTTTCACTTGGAGCCCACATCCTTTTCTTTGGGGTTTCTGTGAAGGATTCATCCAGTCTAGGAACCCCTTTTAAATTTATCCATCATGGACACTGCAAAAAATTGTCTATGTGATGAGCACTGATCCAACAATAAACAGTAAATGCCCATCACAAAGCACCCATAGTCTTAAGACTAACAAATATACCAAAGCATAAGTTTTTGTAGGATAGTGCCAACATTGAGAGATGGGTTTTCTGCAGCTGGAGTGTTATGTACTGAGTTGAATAGGATCCAAAAGGCAGCAGTCTGATTGGTCCTAGAACAATAGGACTCAGAATGCAGCAGTGTGATTGGTTCACAGGAGCCACCCACTCCAGCTCCAGGTGAAAGGGAATCCGCAACCTGATTGGCCTACAGGAGAATCCCGGAATTAGCCAATCATGTGGGGCCCATTGTGTAAATAATGCATATAAGACAGACATTCTGGGGGAACTTCCATTCCTCCTCACCACAATGAGATGAATAAAGAGCAGGAAATCCACTCTTAACTCCAAGTATATTTCATGGAGATCCATCATTTGATCAATACACAGACACATATTATCTACAAAGTGAGGTCAGATCCTCATTCAGGATATAGGTGCGTCAAGCAGAAAACAAGTTCCAGTTCAAAGAATAGAAGATCATATCAGAGTGGGTGTGACCCATTCTCAACAGGTAATGCATTAGCAAAATAAGCTGAGTAGGGTTCATCAACACAGTATATGTGGCAACAATTATATTCTTATAATGCCTATAGAACACCACATTGAACCCATCCAGTCCTGGTGCCGATTGCACATTCACAGAGTCGATTGCTGATCTAACTTCCTCCTCTGATATATCCTTATCCAATTCCCTTCTATTTTCTTCATTTAATTCTGGGAGTTCTAATCCTTCACAAAATTGATCCACCTCTTTGTCTTTAATTCATTTATTTGTATACAATCTATTACAGAAACCTAAAAAGGTCTCCAATATTTTTTTAGGGTCTTTTTCCAATTCCCCTTTATTATCTCTAATAGCTCTAATATTTTTCCTTACCTGATCATTCTTAATTTTATTTGCCAATATTTCCCCTCCTTTCCCTTCAAATTCATAATATTTTTGTTTAAGTGGTACAAAGCAAGGATGCCCACTTTCTCCCATGCTCTTTATTTTAGCACTGGAACCATTAGTAATTAAACTCAAAAAGAATAATGAGATTAAAGGATTTCAAATCCCAGGGAAAGGGAGAACAGAAGGGGAGTTATTGACAATGTATGCGGATGACATGATGGTGACAGTTAGGGACCTGGGGACCCCAATGGTGCCATTAAAAAGAATTTTGCAAGGATTTTCAAAAGTATCAGGGTTAAAAGTTAATTTTAATAAATCATCAATTATATGTTTAAATGTGAAACCTAAAATTCAACTAGAAGCCTCTAAATTATTGGGTATTCCTATAGCAAATAAGATGGTGAAACATTTAGGGGTAAGGATAACTAAAAATGTGAAGAAAATATTTGAATATAATTATAAAAAAACTTGGAGCGGTATTCAGTCAAAATTGAAAATATGGGAGAAAAGGAAGGAATCAATTAGTACAAGAATTGCATTAGTCAAAATGTTTTTATTACCCAGATTAATGTATCTTTTTTATGTATTATCCTGGCACATATCGGAACGAATATTGAAAGGGTGGCAAGGGAAAATTGATAGGTTTGTTTTTGCATCTAAGAAACCAAGGACGACAGGTAGATATAGGTATCATAGGATCCAAGATGAAGGAAGGGGGATTCCCAACTTGGTTTTATATTACAAAGCCTACCAACTGAGGCATCTTATAGAATCATAGAATCATAGAGTTGGAAGAGACCACAAGGGCCATCGAGGCCATCAAGTGGTTGGAGGGAGAACAGGGGGAAGCTTTGGGGTGTATTGAGCGGGAGAATTTGGAAGTAGTAGGAGGGAAAATAAGAATATTTGATAGGAGGAAAAGGAAAAGGGAAGTATATAAAATATCAACATTTACGGGGTCCATCTGGGTATGGGAGAACTGGAAAAGGGAGCTTTTTCCTGACCTCTCTTCCCTTACCAAAATGTGGTATTATGATAAAATGGCCCCGTTATGGGAGCTCATCCCAAAGGAGGTAGGGGATAAATTAAAGGAAATATTGAGGAGATGGAGAATTGAGATGATGGAGAATAGAGATGGAGAATACTTGGGGAATAGAAGGTACAATGGAACAGGAAAGTGGTATTTGGAATAAAATGAATTGGTTACAGAAAAGACAAATTTCCTCTCTGCTAAAGGAAGAAGAAGTTTTAAAAATGTAGTAAAAGAATTATTACACCCTTCAAAGAATTAGTGAAAGGATATAGGACAGATACGGCCAAAATAGTTTCAAAATTGTACATTATAAGGTGTTATTAAACAAGGGAAAATCACCAAAGGAAAGTTTGAAAGAATATTGGAGGTTAGCTACTCAGGAACTGATTTTAGATTTTAGATTGGGAAAGAATCTTTCGACAACCATCCTTTGTAGCGACCTCTAGGATAATCCAGGAACAGGGGTTGAAGTTGGTACAAAAATGGTACCATATACCAGTAAGGTTATATCATTTTACAAAATCTGGAAGTAAGAATTGTTGGAGGAAATGTGGAGTGATGAGAACGTACAGTCATATGTGGTGGGATTGTCCGTTAGTTAATGAATTTTGGAAACAGATTGGTATAGAAATATTGGGAATTGTGGGAAGGAACATGGAAATAACTAAATTAATGGTTCTTATTACCCTGAGTAGTACCGAGTTAAAAACAAAAGAGGAATGCAAATGGGTAAAATTGATGGTAATTGCAGCTAGACAGGTTATAGCGAGTAAAATGCAGAAGAGCTAGGGGTGAACCAATGGAGGAAAAAAGTGAATAATATTATAATTTTAGAATACAGTGGTAACTTGGGTTACATACACTTCAGGTTACATATGCTTCAGGTTACACACTCCGCTAACCGAGAAATAGTACCTCGGGTTAAGAACTTTGCTTCAGGATGAGAACAGAAATCGTGCTCCAGTGGCGCAGCAGCAGCAGGAGGCCCCATTAGCTAAAGAGGTGCTTCAGGTTAAGTACAGTTTCAGGTTAAGAACGGACCTCTGGAACAAATTAAGTACTTAACCCGAGGTACCACTGTACCTAACTGTGAAGATACATAGAATGAAAGGGTTTAAGGTCAGTGAGAAAGAGGCGGATTGGTTTGAGAAGATATTGAATTATTTGAGTAGCTTGGAACAATTTGGGGCAATTAAAATGTTAAAAGTAAAATAAACCTTGTGGAAGGAGGAGTGTTAAGGTATATAGAAGTGAGCATATGGTTAATTTGAATATGTTATTATTGAATATTATTGAATATGTATATTATTGAATATTGTATACCTAATGTATCAGCTGCCTGGGAGGTTTCACTGTTTGTGTTTTGGTGGTTGGTAAAAAATAAAATATTTTTTAAAAAGAAGAAAAAAGAAAAATCCCGAGGTATTAAAAAAATTACTAACAGATTGGTTACAGATACATCCGATTAACCAACTGTTTAAGATGCATAAAAAAATGGATTTTCCCAATTTACAAGGGATTTATTAGTTAAAAGTATTATCAAAAATGTACAAAGTGCTGCTAGAGTGGGATACAAAAGAGGAATTTGTGAAATCAATTATGATTAAGTGGGCACAGGATGTGGGCCATAACATTGATTATGAGCTGTGGGAGAATCTATGGACGGTAAACATGAATTTTACGCCATGTTATGCATTAAAGGAAAATATGATGAAAATGGCACTGAGATGCTACTTAACACCTCCCAAACTAGAGATAATGTTTTAAAAAGAAGAAGATACATGTTGGAAATGCAATGAAGTAGAGGTATCCTTTTTCCACATGTGGTGGTCCTGTAACGTAATCAGGGAATTCTGGGAAGTAATTTACAATGAATTAAGCAAAGATATTAAAAAAAACACCTTCCCACAAAAGCCTGATACATTCTTTTTTGGAATGGTAACAACAGAAGTCCCTAAAAAACCAAAATTATTATTATATGCCACCACTGCGGCTATAATCTTATTGGCACAAAAGTGGAGAATGAGTACAGTACCCATTAAGGAAGAGCGGCAGTTTATAATGCTTGAATATGCTGAATTGGCAGGTACAGCAAATAGGATAAGAGAAAAGGATGATAAAGAATATAAGGAGAATTGGAAAATGTTTATTGACTATTTTAAGAATCAGTATAAAAATGTAAATAACGTAACAGGCCTTGAGTAAATCCAGCAGAATGGGAGTTAGTAGAATTTAACAGAGGAAGAAATTTGAAGATGACAAATTTGGAATATGCAATTTAGTAGAAAAGTAAAGAAACCAGGAAAAGGATGGAAGGGGAGTCACTAGGTATTTAGTTGTATGTTGTGACTGAAATGAAAGTTGAACAATTGGTGGATGGAGAGAAGGGGATGTGGGAGTTGAACAATTGGTGGATGGAGAGAAGGGGATGTGGGAGGTGTGTGTTTTGTTCTGTATTAAAAATGCAAATTATATATCCCAGCTCCCACCAGCCCCAGTCAGCATGGTCAGTGTTGATTGAGACTGATGGTAGTTTCAGTCCAACATCTGGAGGGTACTGCTTTGGATACATGCTTTGATCTAAGGCCACAGTATCTTACAGACCTCCTCCTTCGCCTAAGTTCTTCATTCTGGACTTGGTTCCATGCATATGCTAAGCCCATCAAGATGGAATGGGAGCCTATGCACTCAGTGTGTAGTGTCAGTGCCCAGGACAAGACACAAAAGGGGCGGGTGCTGCAGCTCACCTATAGGAAGCCCCACTGGTGTGGCCCAGAAGCCAGTGCACTGCCAGCCAAGGCTCACACGGTGGCCTCTTTGTCTGTGCTGGGTGCTCCAGTGGCACCCATTGTGCCTGCCGTCTCCCACATGGGGGCCTTGCCTGGGGGCTCTGTGGCAGCCCCAGTAAGAGGGAGCAACTGGGACATGCAACATTGGGGCAGAGCCAGTGGGAGCTTCTCCTCCTCCACATGTTTAGCATACGTCTGGAGGCAAAGTACCTGAATGGGGATAAGGCTGGTAGCACTTCACATAAAAATCAGACAGAATTTCTTGTCAAGATGGAAAAATAGTTGGGCTGCCTTCAGATTTGAGGGGAGCAGTGCATCCATTACTACAAAGTGAACAGAAAGGTTGATCAGCCGTTTGAGCCCCACCCCCAGGCCAAGTTAGAAACCACTTGTTCTGGTGTGATAACATGGCTGCGTTACCAACTCAGCGCAAAAGGGTTTACACTTCATAAAGGTGTGTGTCAAAAAAAGTTCCCATGAATTAACCATAAAGCATTATATTTATTAGATCAGAATTTTCCGAGTGCTGAATGGGCATGGTTAACTTGAGCTTCTTCTGTTTTGTTTGCTTACTACAGCCAACATGTTGATAGTGTTTTTGCAGAGTCCCTGCACTTTGACATACATTAGGTGGTGAAAATAACATTTGTTCTATAAAGGCATGCAGGCTATTAACCTGAGGCAATTTCCTAACATTGTCATTACTTCCTATTTACATGCGAACCTCCCCAAAGAAGAGGGCTTATTGACAAAGGTGGGTGGTGGCTTTGGCTGTCCAAATGATGGTGGGTGATGGCTTTTTATGGAATATATTACTTCATGCTTTATCAGTTTTGGGTCATTCTCACAGGAAGTAGCTTGCCACGGAAAAGTATTCAGTCCACCTTCTTCCAGACATGCTATTTTTTTTTTTTTTTGTATTCAGTTTTTCTGTATGCTATTTTTCTGTATGCCCTGTATGGAACACAGAGCCAGTTCGCTCAAGAGGCATAGCAGTTTGCCTTGGGTGGCAGGATCCCATGGGGCAGTGCCCCCACAGGGAAACCCCACCCTGGCTGCTGCCAGAGTTTTATGGTATTGGTGGCAGTAGCAGCAGCTGCAGCTTCCAGCAAAATTTCACTGCTGCCACATGACCACAATATGTGAGGCTACAAAGGGGGGGGGGCACATTCACATTTCACCTCAGGCAGGAGACGGAGTGGGTCATCCCTGGTGGAACAGTATTCAGATGTATAAATCTTCATATACAACCTGAGCAGATTAGTCCAGAGGCATTTAAAAATACTGGTTTTTCACACCACACATTTGCAGTTTCTCTCTATTGTTAGTGCTGGGAGAATTATTAATTCTGAAATGGGCTCAGAAAACCACCCCCCAAAGGGCTATTTTTCTTTTCCTGTACCCAATAAAATTTGGAGCCTGTTGGTTTTTCTGGGTGTGTGTGGGTTAGAGTGGTTTCCTGTGACCAGACTGCAGATACAAAGCATTAGAGCAGGGGTAGATAAGAGAGTCTCAACATTAAAAACTAAGATCATGGCCAGTGGTCCCATCACCTCCTGACAAATAGAAGGGGAAGAAATGGAGGCAGTGAGAGATTTTTCTTTCTTGGGTTCCATGATCACTGCAGATGGTGACAGCAGTCACGAAATTAAAAGACACCTGCTTCTTGGGAGAAAAGCAATGACAAACCTAGACAGCATCTTAAAAAGCAGAGACATCACCTTGCCAACAAAGGTCCGTATTGTTAAAGCCATGGTTTTCCCAGTAGTGATGTATGGAAGTGAGCTGGACCATAAAGAAGGCTGATTGCCAAAGAATTGATGTTTTTGAATTATGAGTCCCATGGACTGCAAGACCTCTCCATTCTGAAGGAAATCAGCCCTGAGTGCTCACTGGAAGGACAGGTCCTGAAGCGGAGGCTCCAGTACTTTGGCCACCTCATGAGAAGAGAAGACTCCCTGGAAAAGACCCTGTTGTTGGGAAAGATGGAGGGCACAAGGAGAATGGGACAACAGAGAACGAGATGGCTGGATAGTGTTCTCAAAGCTACCAGCCTGAGTTTGACCAAACTGCGGGAGGCAGTGGAAGACAGGAGTGCCTGGCGTGCTCTGGTC
Source organism: Podarcis melisellensis (assembly GCF_964234715.1). Taxonomy (NCBI): domain Eukaryota; kingdom Metazoa; phylum Chordata; class Lepidosauria; order Squamata; family Lacertidae; genus Podarcis; species Podarcis melisellensis. Next base: position 4,915,116 of record NC_138542.1, on the reverse strand, counting down.
CATGGGGTCACAAAGAGTTGGACATGACTAAATGACTAAACAACAACAAAGATAATATGTGCCAGATGTCATGGACTTCTACTCCCATCAGCGTCAGCAAGCATGGCCAACGTTCAGGAATGATGGGAGATGTAGTCACAACATTGGATGGTCTCTGCACACATGGATTTCCAGGAGACATCGTGCTTCGTGTCCTCATAAAACCTTTGCAAGGGTTAGTGTTAAATTAAATTATAAAATTATAAAATATATTCTCTGCTGCTCTAGGAAGAGATGCAAATGGGGACACTCACCCGCATCTGCAATAATCATATCAACTTACCTTTCACAATTATTGGAAGGCAGGGATTGCCAGTGTGGTGGCGCAATTGCACCCACGGAGTCCTTCACTGGCATTTGCCTGGTCCCCTCCCCTGCTGAAATGTGGCTTTTTTAAAAAAAGGTATGCCGGGGGGGGGGGAGCTTCAAGGATGGTCAGTAGTGATGTGGCAACACTGGCCTCTGTCTCTAGATGATCTGGAGATTGTAAGTAATATGAAGGAGATTATGCGTTGAAATATTTTAGTTGATATTTTAGATTGTAAAATGCTATTTTATCTATTGATTTGTTTTACCTTGTGGGCTTATAGCTGAATAAAGTATTATCTAACTGGCCTCTGTCCCTCTTTCCCTCCCTCCTCTGATGTCCTCTTGCCTCCCCAAGGCTTGCACAGCTGTTTCTTGTAGCAGCCCTGGCTATAAGCTCTGCAGGTGAACGAGAGGAACTTCTCTTTGGGGTGGGGGCAGCTCAGAGACCAGGGACGGTGGCAGCAGTTGCCCAGAGGACTCCCGAGGAGATAGGAGAGGAGAGGAGGCTGAGGGAACACTCCACAAGGGAGGGTGTTCGAAAAAGGGTGAGAGGCTACTAGGCAGGCAAGGAGTGACACAGCTGGGCTCCTGAGCCCAACAGGCATGACGCAGAAAGAATGCAGTTGGTCAAGGGAACCATGGATGCAAAAAAGTTGAAAACATCTGGACTAGGAATACATCTGGACTAGGAATACAACTAGATCAGTCATAGGCAAACTCGGCCCTCCAGATGTTTTGGGACTACAACTCCCATCAATCAATCAAAACTTTATTAGCAAAGCCAACAGGCCACAGCTATACAAAAATTAAAAATAAAATAAGAATAAAAGGAAGATAAGAACAAGCAGAAGGAGGTCCGTCAGATGAACAAGTCTGTCACTCAGATGGTGGCCCTCAATTTCACAGCTCTCTCGATGTACCTCGCGACCTTCTCTGTTATCTGACTATCCGTATCAGATAAGAGAAAAAACAGTGTAATGTCTTGTGAACGGCCGGGGTTGGAGAGAATGAGTGGAGTAATAATCTCATTCCTTAGGTCTTTGTAAAGGGGGCAGGATAGGAGGACGTGGGACACTGTTTCCGTGTTACCATCTCCACATGGGCAGAGTCGTTTTTCAAATGGAGTCTTTTGGTAACGACCTTCGAGTACGGCAGAAGGAAGAACATCCCATCTAGCCAATGTAAAGGCACGTCTGTATTTTGGGATGGTTAATTTAAACAAATATGAAGCTGGAAAGTCAAAATGGGAAGGGGGAAAGTAGGTATACCATGGGCACAGTTTCTTTAAGATAGTCAGGTTGTTTTGCCGTTCAATGTCTTTCAGGCGCTGGCCTATTAGACTCTTTGCTTTAATGAGGCCCATTGATAGTAGGGACTGCGAATGCAGACCGCATGTAAGGAGTTTTTGATGCACAGTTTTGAACCACTTGCTTTTGTGAGGGTCTTGCATTACTAGAGGCAGTAGACCGGGTGGATTTAGATTAAGACGAAGCCAATAGTTGAGTGTTCTTTGCCAGGTCTGAGTTTCTACAGATGGAAGACAGGCCTCGAGTCGCAATGCTGCGTTTGGAACACAGGAGGGGACGCCGAATATCTGCCTTAGGAATTTAGACTGAACAGTTTCAAGACTGGAGCAGTGGTTCCCCGTCCAGATTTGTGCCCCATACAGTAACTGCGCCAGAGGTTTTGCTTGAAAAACTTCAAAGGCTGCTGGGATGTATCTGCCCCCCTTCGTGTAAAAGAAGCGGGACAGCATCTTAATACTTTGAGCTGCTTTTTCTTTGGCATATTTTTGATGGACATCCCAGGACCCGGTCGACTGGAAAACGATACCCAGATATTTGAAGGCTTTAACCTGTTCAATTGTCTGGTTATCCATCCTCCAGCTGTACTGTCTGCATTTCCTTGCAAAAACCATGATTTTGGTTTTCTGATAGTTTATTGCCAGTTGCTCTCTCCTACAGTATGCTGAAAATTCACCTATGAGCCTATTTAAGCCTATTCTTGTTCGAGATAGGAGTATCGCATCATCAGCATACAAAAGCACTGATATTGATTTGTCAGCCAGTTTGGGGGCATGGAAGTCCGGAGATGACAAACAGTTAACCATATCATTGATGTAAAAGTTGAATAGAACTGGGGCCAGGATGCAACCTTGCTTGACCCCCTTGCTGACAGGAACTGGTCCTATAAGATGGCCATTTAACGAAGTTCTTACATACTGCACCGTGTCTTTATATAAACAGCTGATCAGAAATAATAGTCTTTTGTCTATACTTGATGTGCTCAATTTATCCCAGAGTCTTGCACGTGGAATTGAATCGAAAGCAGCCTTTAGATCGATAAAGGCTGCGTATAGCACCCCACGGGATTTTTTGGCATATTTGTCAATTAAATAGGCTAGGGTGAAGCAATGGTCTATGGTGGATCTGCCTTGCCTGAAACCCGCTTGCTCTTCCGCTAGAATAGCTTCAGTTTCCAGCCAGCTAGTTAGCTTAATATAAAGATGTTTGGCATATAGTTTGCTGGGTATAGGCAGAAGGCTGATTGGTCTATAACTCGCCGGGTCTGGCATAGGTCCTTTTTTATAGATTGGAATAACTATTGCCTCTGTCCAACCATCTGGGAGTAAACCCGTTGAGTCAATCCAAGAAAATAGAGACGCCAGCAGGGGGGCCCACCAGCCAATGTTGGACTTCAGAAGTTCGGCAGGGATGTAATCATTCCCTGGGGCCTTATTGTTCTTTAATTGTGCGATTAAGTTCTCAACTTCCTTTACAGTCACTGGTGGCCAATGAGGTAGGTCCTCCAATTGGATGCATAGTTTGTAATGTTGGGCTTCCTGGTCATAGAACAAAGATTGAAAATGGCGCAACCACTCCATTGATTCCACTGTACAGATGGAATTAGTGCGCTCCTGGTCCAGTAGACCAGATATGGTTCGCCAAAAGCAAGTAGTATCTTTCTCGTGCGATGCCTTAACCAAACTTTGCCATGCGGCTCGTTCAGCTTCCAATTTCTTTCTCCTTAATAATTGTTTGTAAGACCGTCTCAGATAAATATAAGCATTAAGTAGGATGGCAGTCCCTGATTTCCTATATCTCTGGTAGGCTGTTCTCGTTTGTCTCCTTGTTTGCCTGCACTCCAGGTCAAACCAGCTAGCTCCGTCCTTTGCCCTCTTTGTAGCGGAGCTATGTATCACTGTTGTTAAATGGGATTTCAATCTTTCCAAAAGTAATTTAAAGCGTTCCATAATCGCATCTACTGAATTGCCTGTCACAATAGCGGAGCGAATAAGCTTTAACTCCGCTGACTGAAGGAGGAGGGTTAGATTTTCATTCAATATTGGGGACCATTTGAGTCTTTTGGGAGCAAGTATACCCAAATTTACAGAAGGTATATATTGTGGCTCGGCAATAGAATAGTCAAAAGGCCGACCTGCAAGCTCTAAAATTAGAGGTAGGTGGTCACTCAGAGTATTGTGGCCCACTTGGAACTTCCTTACAAAGCTGTGGGCAAATCTTGAGATTAGAATATAATCTATAACGCTTCCCCCTGCCTTGGAAAAATGGGTATATTCCCCGGGGCGATCCCCCTCTATGTTGCCGTTTAATATCAGCAGTTCCCTCCGTCTGGCAGCCTGCACTAAGCAGAGACCTGAAGAATTACTTCTGCTATCTTTGGACAGTCGTGTCGCACCAATATCCGTCTGTTCTTCAGGGTCCATAAATAGGTTGAAGTGAGTGTATAGACTGTTGTCATCTGTTCCTATACGAGCGTTAAAGTCTCCACACACAATAGTCAGGGCAGACGGGTAAGTAGATTCAAGAGGTTCTAAAAACGCCTCTAGTTCAGCCCATGTAGCCTTGACAACGGGGTTTTTTTGGCCTGGGGGAATATAGACATTGACCAGCAAAAGAGTAGTTCTCTTGAAGCTAAGTAGAGCGGCTGTTGCTAAAGAATTGCAGCTGGGTAGGGCTGTTAGAGAATGCGCCAGCTCCGTGGAAATGAAGCAAGCTAGGCCGCCACTAGATCTCCCGCCCTTTAGAGATGGAGAGGCAGGCAGGTAGTGGCAGTTATACCCATTGAGAAATATAGGGTCATTCTGCCATGTCTCCTGAAAGAAGATGATGTCAAATTGCTTAAGGTAGCACAAAAATTGTTGGTTATTTTTCTTGGCGTGCCAACCCGCGATATTCCAAGACAGCACTTTTAGGCCCCGGGCCCTTCGGGGAGCTGGATCTATGTCACCACCACGTCCAGCAATTCTTTGGTGTCTAAAAAAACACACCCATTGGCTCTTTTCGAGGATGACTGCTTGGAGAGAGTGTAGTGATCCTCTCTTCTTGGTGATTTGGGGCTAGATTTTGGAGTTGGGGGGGAAGCTAATTCATTCGGAGACAGTTTAAGATAGCTGTGCCAGGAGCTTTGAGATTTCACACAATGATTTGGTTTTACTTTATTGTACATCACAGGGGGCTCAGATTGTAATTCCACGTCTACACATTTAAAGGTGCCTCCCACTGTCTTCTTATCCACTAGACATTTGGGAGATATGGGCTGCACATAAGGGTCCTTCATTGTCTCACCTTGGTCAGGGATGATGGGAGTTGTAGTCCCAAAACATCTGGAGGGCCGAGTTTGCCTATGCCTGAACTAGATCATGCATGTAATGTGCTTTGAACTCTTGGAATTGTTATTGATCTTTCCTCTGCAGAGGTTTCTAGGAATTGCTCCACACTTCAGCAACCCAGCGAAGAGCTTAGCCTTTGTTAATATGTGTCTGTCCTCCCTTTCCTCAGGGCAGAATGGGAACCATATTTAATCAAAATCTTCTCTGTGGCTCTGAGGCGTAAGGAGACTCCTTGTAAAAACCTGCAGGTAGGCCAAAGGTAAATGAGACTTCCCAGAATGTGACAATGTTTTCTGGGGAAGATGGGAGTTGTAGGTCAGTGACATTATCTTTATTGTGTTGAGTTTCTGCACACCACTGTTGTAATGAAGTGGCATATAAACTGTTGAAATGAATAAATGAATAACATCTGGAGGACTCGCGGTTTTCCCCACCTTGTGTATAGGATTGTGGCCCTACCAGCTATGCTACACTAGCTCTGTTACATCACAATCTGCACTTCTACTCAGAGGTAAGTCCTATGGTATCAAGCAGGATTTACTTTCAAGCAAGTGTAAGCTGCAAAGTCCTGCATTTCGTAGTATACATTTTTAAAAGTGTGCACCTAAAGTGGTGATATGCAAAAGAGGAGACCTTTAGTAGCTGAGTGAATTGAAAAAGGGCAGAAAATGCAGCTTGTTCTGGTGTCCCCTTTTGCATCTCACCACCTTATGTGCACCTAGAAGAGGGATAGCCAATGGGGTGTTGTCCAGACGTTGTTAGGGATGTTGGTAGTTAAAATCTATCAGCATATGAAGGGCACCATGTTGGCTATTTCAGACCTAAAAATATAATATGTAACTGAAACACGCATGTTGGAAGCACATGCCAGGTTACTGTTTATTCATATACATAATATAGCACATGTATTATTTAAGTACGCTCAACACAGATCCAAAATCCACTATAATATGTTGTCAAGTGTACACAGAGATCCGAAATCAGCTGTAGAGTGCTGTCAAGTGTGGGTGGGTGTGTAAACACACACACACACACACAGAGAGAGAGAGAGAGAGAGAGAGAGAGAGAGAGAGAGAGAGAGTCCATGCTATTTTTCTAGAAAAAAGGGTGCTGGAACTCACCATGAATACCTGTATACCTGAAGGAGCGTCTCCACCCCCATTGTTCAGCCCGGACACTAAGGTCCAGCGCTGAGGGCCTTCTGGCACTTCCCTCAGTGCAAGAAGTGAAGACACAGGATACCAGGCAGAGGGCCTTCTGCGTAATGGCGCCCACCCTGTGGAATGCCCTCCCATCAGGTGTCAAGGAAATAAACAACTATCTGACTTTTAGAAGACATGTGAAGGCAACCCTGGTTAGGGAAGCTTTTAATATCTATTGTATTTTAATATTTTGTTCGAAGCCGCCCAGAGTGGCTGGGGAAACCCAGCCAGATGGACGGGGTATAAATATTATTATTATTATTATTATTATTATTATTACCTCGTTTGTTCTCTTACAATGACAATGTCGCCTACCTGAGAGGGGCTGGAACTGAGTTCCAGTGAGTTCTGGTTGCAAAAAAGCCCTGCATACAGCACACACACACACACACACACACACACACACACACACACACAGATATGCAGACCTAAATTTGCTGCCACATAATGAAAGTCCATACATCAACATCCCCTTTATACAGTTTTCATACATAAGATGGCAAAAAACCATCTTCTGCCTGCCTAACATCAGAACAGAACCAGCCCTCAATCCAGTTCATAATAATCCACCATCCATAAAGCACATATAAAGATTAATATTTCCCACTCTCTCAAACCATGTCCTAGTTTAAGAGTACAAACCCAGCTGTGGCGGCTGGTGTCCAATGGGGTAGGTAGAGTGTAAGGCAGGAGGTCAACAGCAGGTGGAGCCAGAGTGAGTGGCAGCCTATGTGACATGATTTTTCATGACTATTTAGTCCTAGAGTTACTTGTGCATAGCTGGAAGGGGAGGGGTCTCATAATCATTAGAGAAAGGGAGTTTATACAAAAAGCAACCCAAACCATTCCTTTGGGTTTTCAGATCATGCAATGCCCTTCTGCGGTTTGGCTCAAGCAATAAATTAACTACGGAAGAAGATGCATAAAAGCAATAATGTTAATACAGAGGCCATGCCTGTGGCAACTAATGATGAAGGAAAGTTGCTGAATGCATCAGGTTTGCGACTCCAGTGTAATGCTTTAGAAAAAAAGCTGAGTTTGTGCCATTTTAGTTTCCAGAAAATTTGCTGCGTCAGTTTCTTGCAGCAAAACCAGCAACATATCTCATGACACTTTGAAAGCAAACCCATTCACTAGAGCATAAGATTTGTGGAGAACAGTGTGATGGAGAGTGGACTGTATCTGATACATCCATTGAAGAGGACACAGGAGCTTATGCCATAACAAATACGTTTTTATAAAGATCCAGGCTTTTGGCCTATCATAATAATTTAATAATAATAATTTATTATTTATACCCTGCCCATCTGGCTGGGTTTCCCCAGCCACTCTGGGTGGCTTCCAACAGACTACTAAAATACAATAATCTATTAAACATTAAAAGCTTCCCTAAAAACAGAAGAGAATCTATCCATAAAAATATTGTTCTATATGTGGTCCTGACTTTTGAAGAAATGTAGAAGCTTGCAAAATCAATGTCAAAACATGGTAGTGGGCAAAAGAGAAAAGATACCAAGAGCCCAGGTTGCTTGGAGTGTCAAATGAGGGCTGCACTGTTGTCTACACCTGAAATGAATTATAAACAACTTAGTATCGTGGCAAAAAGAATGAAGGATACTGTTATTGGGGGGGGGGGAGAGTTGAGACCCTTCTAACCCCTGGACCGAGCAAGTGTTAAAATATAAGATAGGCTGGCTTCCTGTGCTGAGGTGATTGCCTGGGTGACAGGCCACTAAGAGAACAAAAGCTCAGTGGAAGACAGCAAATGGGTGGGTTTCCCCCTCCCTGAACAGACAACGCCAGAATTTGAAGTGGAGTTTTGCAGGAATGGGACCGAGAAACAAAGCAGCAAGTTGGAAAGCCAGAGAGGCAGAACAATGGCTTATTTCTGCTTGAATCCAAGGCTGTGGCTATGTGAAAACAAGACATTTTTGGGGTGTTGAGGCTGTGAAGCCCTCCATCATAGGCCCAGGTTGTATATATGTGTAAATAAACCATGTATCATAAAGGCACCAGAGCCTCCACTGCCCCTCATTCCAAAATATTCATTTGAATGCAAAGCAGCGCAGAAATGTAATAAATCAAATCCATTCTATCAAATCAAAAGGAAACACGAGTCCTGGGAAAGCGCCTGGAACCCCTGGAATATCACACCGCTTGGAGGGTGGCGTGCGACAGTATTCCTTAACTGTGGGAGAAAATACACTGTGCAAACTAGGTACTAAACTCCTTCGGGAGGAAGGACAGGATATAAATCGCATAAACAAATACGTTCATAAATAGACTTCCTGCACATGAAAAGAACACAGAACATAAAACTTGCTACTGCCAGTGGGAGGAATTACAGCAATTATCGTCACAGGTAGGGATGGGAGATTGGTTTGATTCAGTCCAGATTTAAAGGACAACCTGCTTCATTTGTACTAACTGATACACAGGAAACTTTCAAAATTCATGTTTGTCTGAATTTTGCAATACAGTTCTCCTGTCAAGTAATGTGTGTGAATGGTGTGAATAAAGTAAAGTGTGTAAAGAAATGCATGTTGTTGTTGTTGTTGTTGTTTAGTCATTTAGTCATGTCCAACTCTTCGTGACCCCATGGACCAGAGAACGCCAGGCACCTCTGTCCTCCACTGCCGCCCGCAGTTTGGTCAAACTCATGCTGGTAACTTCGAAAACACTATCCAACCATCTTGTCCTCTGTCGCCCCCTTCTCCTTGTGCCCTCCATCTTTCCCAACATCAGGGTCTTCTCCAGGGAGTCTTCTCTTCTCATGAGGTGGCCAAAGTACTGGAGCCTCAGCTTCATGATCTGTCCTTCCAGTGAGCACTCAGGGCTGATTTCCTTCAGTATGGAGAAGTTTGATCTTCTTGCAGTCCATGGGATGAAAATAGCCTGCAAAGATGCATTATATTTGGGGGAGGAAACTTTGCAAAAACATTTATGCAGTATTAGCGGAAATGGCATATAGAAATATATATTTTTGTAGAATTAGCAAAAATGTTGATGAATTTTCAATATTTTTTTTGCTAACTGATGTGGAAATGTGGAGAAAGGAACTTAAGAGTGGAAAATAAGAAACTGAAAGAAACTGAAATGAATAAATTTGCCCATCCCTAGTCGTAGTGAGGTTTGAAAACCAAATACTAACAGATACTACAAGTTGAAAAGAAATATTGGAAAGACTGTTAGATGTTACCTTATATCTTGCTACCAGGGCCTCCAGTGACAGTGCTGGCTCCAGAAGTACCCATAGTTGTCAACTTTTCCCTTTTCTTGCGAGGAGTCCTATTCGGAATAAGGGAATTTCCCTTTAAAAAAGGGAAGCTATGGAAGGACCCAGGATGCAAACCTGGTCCTTCAAAGGGAGTGCAGCTCCCCCAAGGTAGGCAGTTGCCCACCATCTCGGACATGGGAGCTACTCACCCCCAGTGCCTCCATCTTGCCAGGATTCAAGCTCAGCTTGTTTCTCCTCATCCATCTCACCACTGTGGCCAGGCCCTGATCCAAGGACTGCACAGCCTCTCCTGATTCAGATGTTATGGAGAGACAGAGCTGAGTGACATCAGCAGATTGAGAGCACCTTGTCCCCAGCCTCCAAATGACCACTCCCAGCAGGACTCATGAGATTATCTGCGTGTAATTTGATCATGGTATGTGTGTATGCACGGGCGCCAACTTGAATAAAATATGGGGGGGCAGGCAAGCCCCACCCCACATAATCACATGATGTGATGCAGACACACCATTTGGATGGCAGTGCCCATCAACTTGTCCCCCTCAAATATTTTATGGGGGGTGCGGCTGAAGGGATCTTAGCATCTAGGAGTTGGCTCCTATATGTGTACGAGAGAGAGAGTGGAGGAGGGCCGGTTACAAATTTGTATTGGGAATGAGAAAAATGGTCCCTGGTCTCTGCTCTACAGGTACCAGCAGCTTCTCTGACAAAATGCAGGGACCACAGCATCGTACTTTGAGATGATGGGAGGCAGAGGTTTTTTTGTGCAACGGTGCTCACCAGTACAGAGTACTGTCTCCTCTTATTTTGCCGCCCAGGTAGCCATTTTGTGCACTGCACTTTTATTAAGATATGAGTATCAGCACTTAATTTTATTTTCTAACCAGAAAAAGTTTCATATATGGGGTTAGATTTCTGAGGAGTCATTCACTTTCTCACTCTCTCACACACAAATCATCACTTGATACTGAAGTCACCAAGTGACTAACAGGCACAAGAGAATCAGATTTAAGAGTTACACAGAGGGGGAAGTTGCACTCAGCGTGGGTTGGTCTGTTTTTCTCCAGGATTTGGAAACTCCGCCTGGTGAAATTCTACTTCCTATGGCACTTGGGGGGTCTGGACCTGCCCATCCTATATTTAGCTAACCATGCTCTACTGCAAGTGTGGAGAAACTTGGGCCCTCCCATCATACCAGACCATTGGGCATGCTTGCATCTGCTTTACTGGTTTAGGCTGTAACCCTAACCATGTCTACTCATGCAAAACTTTTATTAAATTCAATGGGGTTTACTCCCAGGTAAGCCGGATTAGGACTGCAGCCTTAAACATTTCTCTGTAAGCAGAAAAAACAGAGAAGCCAGCTGATGTGCTCAAGTTGTTGCAGAGTTTGATCTTTCTATAGATTTCTTGGAAGTGCAGCTGAGTAAAGCTTGATTAGCATTTGACCCAGATGGAGGAGGTTAAGTACTTGAGAAACAAACTTTTAGGACACAGCTAACTTCCCTACTAGGCGAGCTGTAAGTCTGGTGATTGAAAGAGTGATATGTGTATTTCATGTCCTGCTAGGCCTGAAGTAAGGTAGGTACTTACTGTGATGCAAGGTCTGGAAAAGTACATCTTTCCACATAGAGGGGAAATGGCATTTTAGGAAAATAACAGCTATTAATAATATACTAAGACAAGCATTGTTTGGTGTATGATTTTGAGATTTATTATTAAGTAGGCCAAAGTAATTGATTTATCTCTATGAATGCTTATGCTTTAATAAATCTCTGTTAAAAGTAAAGCTTAACAAGAGTGATTTATTCAAAACTTCATGCTATTTTTGAGCAGTAACATCTGGCAAACTGTTTGGTGAACGTTTTCCAGGAGGCTTTTGTGACACTTTTTTCTTCTTAGTACATGTTGCCATTGGCTTGAGAACAGTATAGTTTTGGGTCCCCTCCCCACTTTCCCCTAAGTTTTGTTCTGTTTTTGCTGTGCTTGTGTGGGTATCTTGTCCACATCTTGTTTCCATAATACAATTTCATAGTATTGTCTGGACACAGTGGTGGTTGACACACACACAGACACGTCAGAAATCTTGGGGAGAGTTCATCAAAGAGGCAGTTGGTTGTTCTCAAATTTTACTGGGAAAAATCTGTCTTGAGTAACTTTTGCTTTTTATCTAGTTAAAAGACAAAGTGGCTGGAGAGAAATTTCACAAGCTCTTTTATTTTCAGATGTGCATCTGAGATAAATTCCAAGGGTTCCAAGTAGACCTTTTTAAGTTAATTTGCATAAATTAGTAATGTGTATTAATTCCAGTGGGTCTACTCTCAGTAGAATTTATGTGGCTACAACCCTGTGTGTGTGTGCCGCAAAGTAACTGATAATTGTCTATAGGCCTGCATAAAGTAACAAGGTTAAATATCACTAAATGTTAGTTTTCTTGAGCTTATCAAATGAGGTATAGGGATTAGAGTGGTCAACTTGCCACTACATGTGGGGGATAAATCTGATTCTGTTTGCCTTTTAATGTGAACCTACCAAATTCATGCTTCTGAAACAATAAGTGACCTGAAATGCAGTAATCCTTTGAGTTCCCTGACCCCAGAGTGTGTATGAAAACAGTGCAGTGTTGTATAGTGGTTAGAGTGTCAGACTAGTACCTGGGAGAACGGGGTTCACATCCCCACTCAGCCTTGAAACTCACTCTCAGCCTAACCTCCCTCACAGGGTTGTTGCAAAGATATAAGTGCAAAAAAACCCTAAGTAATAAATAGAAACGTGTACTAGGGGGAAATGTGAAAGGGGCTTGTAAAAATGGAAATTGCTAGGCAAAAGGGCATTAAAAATGTACCCTTTATGAGTAAAGGACACAGTTTCATGCAAATTTCACCCACCCTCAAACTAAAGCGGAAATGTTAATAACACGACATAGAATTGGAAAAAAGGAGAAAATGAAATACTTACCAATACAGCCCTCATTACAGTCTCCTTTCCTTTAGAAAAGTTTCTTTGGGGAGGGAACAGCTGAGACTGGAGAAGTTGCAGAGGTGCATAAATAAAATATTGAATAATACTGAATATTGAATAAAATATTGTGGGTGGGGGCAGGCCTGGCTCCCTCGGATATTTTATTGGGGGCTGAAGGGACCTTGGCCCTAAGAGTTGGCTCCTATGAGAAGTTGTAATGGGGGTGTAACACCTCCTCACCTGCTCTTTCTTTATTCCATTAGCAAATTGATATTAAACTTGAGAACATTCTAAATGTAATTCCCCCCCCCCCATCATGAAGACTGAGGTTGGGCAGGGACAGAAAAGCCCTGGGACTCTTTGATATGTACATTTGCAGACAGTTTGTCCCTTAGAGGCTGCTTCTAAGTCCCTTTATCAAAATCTGCAACGTTATCAGGGGAGTGTTAAGCTCGCAAATAAGCAGAAATACCATGTGCCACAGCTGTGTCTCTTGAACATCATGTGGTGGGAAGGGAGAGAAGAAATCTTTGCTGAATACCTTTTCCTGGTTTTTCTTTTCTTGATCAGCACATGAGCTGTGTCACGGATGGGAGGAAAACCGCTCCATAAATGCAAGAAACTTATTAAAAGGCTTATGCAATATACTTCTGCTACAGTGGACTTCCTGAGAACGGTGCCTGTCGATATGATTTAACGATTATCTGCCCGAGACTTTCCAGTAGTTATTTTGGTCGTGCCTCTCCCCTAGGCCTGACTGATTAGCCCTAACCGGGCCACTAGTTACAGGAAGGGATAAGAAAATGCAAGATGTAACTAGGAGAGCAAGAGGAACAAAATAGAAGCCGAAATGGTAAACAAAAAAGAGGAATTAAGATGCAATTCAAGCTTTGATTTATGAGCCTGAGTCATCCTTAATCTTGCTTGTCATGTGCTTCTCCTGTTAACATTCAGTGTACTCTAGTGAACTTCCAGTCTAAGGAATTGGAACTTTGTCCCCATTTCTGCAGATGTACAGGTCTTCGTGGATTTCACGGACACTTACAGGGGGATTGGACAAATTCAGGGAGAGAGCTCTTTAGATTTTTTTTTTTATGGTGTGAAGGGAGTGTTCATATTCTCTTAATTTCACTTTAGACAAAATTTGGCAATTCTACTGTTGGGGAGAACCTTTGAACTCAAATCGTGTAGCTCAGCTTTGAACGCTGTTGTACCCATTAACACAAAGCAAGATTGGGAGCATAATATCCAGTGCTATTTTTCTAGAAAAAGAGGTGCCGGAACTCACTGTGAGCCCCTCCCTTGTTCTCTTAGAATGGCAATGGTGCCCACCTGAGAGGGGCCAGAATTGAGTTCTGTTGAGTTCTGTCTGGGGAAAAGAAGCTCTGATAATAACTGGGAAGGGTTAAGACTGCTGTGGTGAACCTAGGTGTCCCTCCTCGTCATGTTTATTTGGATGGGGAAACTCTGGTTCTTAGATGGTTGGCCTGTGTAAGAACCCTGAATGTCCAGAGCATTTATTTATTAACCCACAAGGTCAGGAGGGATGGAACATCATTGTGAAACCTGGCATTTGTAGACAATGTAAGTTGGGGAGTTTTCTCCGCATGCTTGGGCAACGCTTGTGGGCTTGTGGTTGCCAATAGCATATTTTGGGTGCAAGAGCAGCCGATGTGATGTTATGGTCAAGGATAAGGAAAAGCAAAGCACTTTTGATATGCTTAGGTGACTGAACATGTGCATGGGAGAACTCTGTTGAGAGGGCCAGTGGGTGTGAAAGCCGCCTATGAAGTGGCTTTAAAGGAGCCAGGGCTGTTCTGCCACACCTTTGGAAAACACATCACAAGGTGGGAAGGTGGGAAATGATGTGTATGGTTTGAGCTCTCTGAGGCTCTAGTGCAAATAAAATGAGTTTCTGTGGGCAGGAAGGAGGCCAGCTTATGTGGGAGTTCATGCCGTTTGAGTCAGGCAAGCTCTCCTCCAGCCAGCTGCAAAACATTAGCTTCTTGTTAAATGACAGGCCAGGCAAATGCCTTCACTTCTGGTTTGGGGGAAAAATGATAATGAGGCATTGGGAGTACAGTGGAAGAGACACGTGGCCTTACTAACTGTAAAAACCTCTTCAGTTTTCAAGTTTTGCTTTCCCCCTCAAGAAGCAGCCTTGAAAGACGTCACTCTCTTGCAGCAGAATGTGCACATTTTGCATGGGTGTGTGTGTGTGGAGAGAATGAATGGCCTTCATTCGGGAATGGAAAGGCAAAACTCTTTTTTCAAAAGCAGACTGCTGTTTCCTTGCTGAATGACAAGAGGTGGTGGATCCAGAAGGCAGTGCTGTGAGTCAAACTAAATATGACTTCAAGTGCCGTTTTATATTGTAATTTTATGGTGTGATTCATGCTGAGATCTACGGATGGAGGGTGGTATAAAATTTTAATAAAATAAAATGAATAAAATTTTAAACGGCATCTGCAAGACTAGCTAAATCTAGTTCTCTGGCTTTTTTAAACAGCCAGGGGGCTGGGAACAAGGTGTAAAAGGAGGAAATCAGCACTTCCTGTTTCCCTGTGCTTTCTAGGTACAGTTCTGAGCGCTTTTCAGTTTGCCCCACTGCTTTCCCCAGGAAAACCCACTGTTTAGCGCTGAGTTGGAATAAACATTAATCTGCAGAAATACAACTGCCCACTTTTTAAACTCAACAACAGCCTGAAATACAGAAAGCTTGGGCTTCAAGAAACCAGACTCCTGCAGCCTCTCTGGTTGGATGTTGTTGGACCTCAGCTCCTGTCAGCTCCAGGCAGAATGGCCAACAGTAGGAACCGCAGTTCCAAATGTCTGGGGAGCTGCTGTACTCTGTGGGGTTATGGGCTGAAGACGTAGGGGTGGAACTAGTAAATTGGTACGCCTCTGCTCAGATGCATCTCTTCTTCTTTGGCGGTCACTCGTAGCTGAATAAGATTTGTCTTCCATAAACATGGTTTTAAAAGTGAGTCTGTATGTGACTGTGGAGGCCAATTCTGGATCCACATGTCCTTCCACAGTGGGGACATGGGTTTCTGGGCAGGAGTTGATCATGGAGAGGTTTTGCCAAACGTGTCTTCCTCTTAGTTCATTTTTCCCTTTCGTCCTGAGTTCGAGTGTCTTCAAAACCCATGACATCTTTGGTAAAGGCTGTTCTCCAATTGGAGCACTCGCAGATCAGGGTTTCCCAGTTGTCAGTGTTTATACTACATTTTTTAGATTTGCCTTGAGAGAGTCTTTAAACTTCTTTTGTTGACCATCAGCATTACGCTTTCCATTTTTAAGTTTGGAATAGAGTAGTTGCTTTGGAAGACAATAATCTGGCATCCGCACAATATGACCAGTTCAACGAAGTTGATGTTGAAGAATCATTGGTGATCTTTGCTTCTTCCAGTATACTGGCATTAGTTTGCCTGTCTTCCCAGGTGATGTGTAAAACTTTTCGGAGACACTGTTGATGGAATCTTTCACGGAGTTGGAGATGGTGTTTATAAGTGGTCCACATTTCACAAGCATACAGTAAGGTTGCATCTACCGCTAGCTAGCAAAAGTGGCTGTGGATGAAGTCCTTTGATGGGAGATCTGTGACTGACAGCAGGCACATGGCTCAAATGTTAAACACAGTGCTTTTCTACTAGAAAAAGAGGTGCTGGTACTGCGTACCCTTGAGGACCCCCACAAAAAAGCAGTGGTTAAACCCTACTTATTTCACTGTGTTTTTTTTCTGTTTTCCCTATTCAAAAGGACTTTCTCTCTACCAAACAAAATCCCTCCCCCCATTCTTTCAGTCTAGATTTCTTCTACGAGGGCTTCCATTCTCTCCTTTGGATGCAATCCAAGATGCTGCAGGACTTTTCCTGACCATATTCTAAGGCCTGCTAAATGAGCATATTCAATTTCTGTATAATTTAAAGATTTATTGGAACAAACAACCGAGCCTTAAAATGCTACCCAGCTGTTGCCAATGAGGACTCTCTCTCAGGCGTCTAAACTGCATGGTGTTCTGCATGGATAAGTGCTGGATAAGGTTTCCAAACTTGTGTACAGGGTAACTTAGAAAATTCTTGTGCTGAAATGCCTTTCTCTCTGCGTGTAGGCATTAATATCAAACCTTTATACAAAACATAATGGCTGCTCAAGTGGGGACCCATCCTACTGGGGAGAAAGGGGGCGGGCTTCTGGTTTTCCCCAATTCTGTTGGAGCCACTGCAACAGACCAGGCAGGCACTGACAGTGCACCCTCTTGTGCTTGGGGTGGACTTCTCCTGCACTGGACCGCAAGACTTGTTTCTGGCCTGTCGTCTTATCCCCGTTCTGAGTGCCATCATTTTCTTCATTGGTAGTTTGGGGCCACAAGGATATCATTAGGGATGGCAGGGAAGTCGATTCAGTTTTCCTTTAAAGATTAGCCTACCTAATTCACATTTACTGAAACAATATGCTAACTGAAACGCAGCCATTCTTTGACATTCGCTCTTCCTCTGTAAAAGTGCAAGCCAAGCCAAGTGTGCATAAAATGCATTTATTAGTGAAAATAACATACTGTTGCATCCAACTCAGTGTTTCAGTGGTGCAAGATTCTAGCAGTTCCAGGTGCTTACCCAGTGTTCGTGTTTGCTTTGTAATGAAGTATAATGCAGACTATGGTGTCTTTATGATACATGGCACATATATATACAACCCGAGCTTATGATGGATGGGTTCACAGCATTTACACCCCAAGAGGGTCTTGCTTCTCCCACAGCTACCACCTTGGATTACCCTGCTTGGGGAAATTGTTTTGTACTGCTGGTCTCAGGTGGTGTTCAGCCTCAGTTGGTGGTGGGGAGTCCAAGGAGATGAGTCTTCTCCTGTGTTGGGCCCCTGCCACACGTCAGGTTTTCTCTGCAGTTGGGTTGTGCTTGTGTGCAGGTGCAGATTAAAGCCTCTTCTAATTGTTTCATACCCAACCAACTAGAAGCGTGGTTAGGCACAGCGGTGTTCTGTTTGTTCTCCTACTTCTGCATTGTGTTCTCAGTGAGAGAGTAAGATGGAAGTCAATGTGCAGCATGCATTTTGGAATTTCTCCCATCTGTTTATTCCCTAAATTGAAGGGTGTGTGGTGAAACCTTTTAACAACACTCCACAGGCGACTAGGTGTGGCCACCACAATGAACCAAAACTTTAGTGATGGATTTTATACTTTGGTAAGAAGTTAACAATTGAAATGATATCACACACACACACAAACAAAATATTCGAAGAGTCTACATTTAAAATACACCGAAATTTGAATGTAGTGGCAGGTTAATTCTCCCTCTGCTGACAGCTCTTCTGGGAAGATCTACTTCTGCCTACTTCATACTGATTTCTTTAAGGGAGGTATCCTGTTGTGCCATTCTGAACTTGATGCAGGCAACTTGCTGGCACCAAGCACCTGGTGACAAGCAGCTTTCTTTGTGTTCAGAAGCCATTTCTTCTGACCCTCTAATAGGCTGCAGTTCCAGCCCCATGAAACCATCTCCACTCCACCCTGTAAATGTGGCTTAAGGCTTAAGCCATGTATCATGATTAAACAGGAAAATGTGGCAGTTATTTCTCTGTTCTCTTTCTTCAAGGTCTATTCTTTCTCTGTTCCGTATCAGCAAGGATGGTGGCAAGGAGAGTGATTGATTAGTTATTTCAAAGGTTTCCATTGTCCTCCAAGTGCCTTCTAGCACAATGCTCAAGGTATCTTAGGAATTCGTCTTACAGCCATAGTTTTCACCGTGCAGTAGATCTCTCCTCCCCCCTACCCCCTACCCCGGGCCACCTGAAGAGGAATGGGAAGAGATTTTAGACTGGAGGTAGTCGGCAGGATAGTCACCCTACTTTCCAGCAGGGCTTCAATGACTTTGACAGTTCACTGAATGATACAAGATTCAGCAGGTGACTTACTTTCTTTGCATTGAGATTTGCAGTGCAGTCCTATGAACATCTACTTTGAAGTAAACACAACTGAGTTCAATAGTTCTCACTCCAAGGTAAGCATGGAGAGATTTTGAGCCACAAAGCTAAGTTGAAAAGGGCACAAAAGTCCTGCAAAGGAGTTAAAAGAAAAGGCTGATGGCTTGCTCTTTGTGTCCAGTAGGTTTTATAGTTCAAAATAGACCGAGCACAACAAGCTATTTGAATATTTCCACGATTGTTGTTCAGTCAATTGACTGCAAATGAAGCCTATGCAAATTTGGTTAACTGCCTGCAATACTATGGCACCTCTCATATTTATATGACTACTTGAAGATTTTAAAATTTTGTTTTAAGCTCCATAAAATAAATGGGATTCAATCTTACTGTGTCAAATCCAAAGTCGCTGTACATTTGTATGTTGGCTGCCTCTAACTGTGACTGCAAGCGTCTCGCTTTTCTTCAGCCTTGGTCTTAGGTCAGTTCTCTTACCAATAAGTTCCTTATCAGTTCAATAGTCAGGTGCTTCTTAGATAGGGCTGGATGGTGTTGTCTTACAGAAGAATTGGTACATAACTAACCCACTAAGTCAAGGAAGTCTTCTCGTGGGAAAAAAAAGACCTTGGTTCTCGGGTGGCTGATGAGGTGAGTTTAATTATTTTGCTTCTAAACACATCAGTTGGGTTACAGTGTTTAGCATTCACATACAAGAGATCCCAGTGATTAAACCCCTACATTGACAGAGTGGAGAAAAAGCCTTTGAAGTTTTTGGGGATGGTGAGGGGGGGGGGGCGAGGAAGTTTCCAAATGCTTAAACTAGAATCAGTGACTTTTTCTAATGTTGCCATCCCTGGGGGTTATAATAAGCTTGCTGTCACTGTCATTAGCCATTTTGGGCTGGATCCAGACACATCAAAGAAGCATTTGAGTTAAATGCGTTGTAAATTTAAACAGGGGAAATGAGTGGAGAAAACTGGACTCCACAGCACCATCTGCTGGCACAATGTTATATCACATACACAACGCATGTAAATCACTTTTTCTTTACCAATCTAGCTGAGTCTTTGATCTTGCCATTCCTTAGCTGTTCCTGAGTATTTTCCTGACTTGCCCAAAGGCACGTAACGGAAGACATTAAAACTCCTGACCCATTTCCGTTGGCTAAGGGACAGCTATGTGTGCAGATGAGGGTGAAATTTGCACTTCTCCTAATTTTGCAATGTAGTTCTCCAGCCAAGTGATGTGCACACAAACGCCTGTACTACGTTAAAGTGTGCATATAAATGCATGCATTACTTTAAGTAAGACAAATCTATTTGACAAACTAGCATTGGTTTGCAAAAATATATGCACTGGGCAAAATATCATGTGTATACTGGAAGAAATTTGGCATAAACTGCTGGTATTCCCCCCTACAAAGTCACACTTGAAACAACAACAACAGTATCACTAACCGATATGGAATTGTGGAGAACTAAACCTAAAATTGGAAGGAAAAAAAATGAGAGACTGAGAGAAACCAAAATGGACACATTTGCCCATTTCTAGCTACATGTAATGGGAAGATGGTGGGTGTCATTAGCCCTTAGCACCTCAATAAATACAGAGATGTACTACCCTTATTCTGTGCTTCATGAGGTGCTGACTGCAGGGGAAAAGATAGGCGACAACTTACAAGACAACCTACATGCTCAGCACCAGATCACTAGAGATGCAGGTTGGCGGCATCAGGGGATCTTGTTATAATGTGCAGTTTGCTAGTTGTAGGTTGTTGTTTTGACTAACCTGGAGCCCCTCAGATGTATTGGGACCAAATCTTCCATCAGTTCCATCCAGCATGACTATGGCACATAAATGATGCAAGGGAGACAGTTATACCTGCTTCAAAAATTCAGTTTTATCTCTCTCTTTCAGAAGGCTGACTTAGGGCCAGTGAAACATATTGTTCACATTTCCTTTTCCAATGTTTTTGTATTAAAATGGAATGTAAAAACATTAAAAAATATGAAAAGGGTGTATTGTTGCCCATTCTGCATGCTGGTTGTTTAGCGTTCTCTTTTTATGAACTTCTGTATTCCTGCATTTCTCTGTTGAAAAGGCCATTGGGCTGCATGTTTGCAATAGGATTTGGAGACATTTTGTCCTTGTAAGTTGTGGAGTCCTTGGGGCGATTATGGTTTAATACAGATTGCTTAATGGATATGACATTGTGTACTTTAGGAACTGATAGGATTCTACCCCAGTGCTTTGTTTTGTCCCTGCAAAAGTTTATAAGACAGCAGTTCCCTTCTATTTAATGGACTTAATATTCTGACCTTCTTCCTGTTTCAGGGTTGTCAGGAACTATATCTGTCAGCTTTCAAGCACCTGGGTCCATTGTTTTATGTTACCATATGTTCCAGAGGGCAAAATATGTCATGGGAAAATTGTCCCAAATTATTTTTTATAAGAAAGCCTGCAGTTTAAATCTTATACAGTGGTACCTCAGGTTACAGACGCTTCAAGTTAGACTCCGCTAACCCAGAAATAGTACCTCTGGTTAAGAACTTTGCTTCAGGATGAGAACAGAAACCGCACGGCAGCAGCAGGAGGCCCCATTAGCTAAAGTGGTACCTCAGGTTAAGAACAGTTTCAGGTTAAGAACAGACTTTCAGAACGAATTAAGTTCTTAACCAGAGGTACCACTGTATAGCAACAACTTGCTGGGTCACAGCCATACTTGGATGTAGCCCATTACATTGTTAGGTGTTTTAAAACTAATTCACTACAGCCCTTTGGGGGAGTTATATAACTTCTGTAATAGCCAATAATGTTTTGGATGGTTAGTGGAGAATTTGCCCCCAATCTGAGCCCTATGATCAGCTGCAGAGGCCTTTCTTGCAGACCTTGCATGGCGGGAACATGAAGTGAGGTCTTCTTCATGGTGGCTCTGTGGTAAAACAGAAACCTGTCAGAATAGAGATAGTTCAGTATCCAAGGATTCTAACTATAAAATAAAGGATAGAGGGGGATGTATTGGTGGTGATGGGTAACACTGTAAGTGAGAGGGCATGCAAACTAGAAAAATAAGAGGAGTAGCTGCCTCCACAGATCACTGTGGGTAGTAATTGTAGACCCAAAAAGAATTTTTTTACTGGAAACTTTCATTTCTAAAGAGGATCTCAAGCTGGAGAAAGAAAACAGGAAGTGAAACCGCTGTAAGAAGTGACTTCAATTAACCTCACAGTTTGCAAAACAGCACCCTCCTGCTCTCCATGGTTAGGATGTCGGGAAGAGGTGCAGGGTTTTAATAAGCCTAATTAGCTCTGCTCCCAATAAAATTCAGCTCAGGTGTTCCCCAGGTTAGGTTGTGGTGATCTGCGTCTCTCATTGGATCAGGGAAAGGGGCACAGCTCTAGTATTTTCTGTTCCATAGGCCTAGTAAACAGGTTATTTTTTTGTTTCTAAATTTGTGTATGTGTCTAATATATTTCTTTAAACATTTGTGCTCTTGCTTTAGGAGTTTAAAGGTTTGCAAATGTCAGGAGCTGGAGTCAATGGTAGATTAATCAAAGAAAAACACAGTGTCAATGAACAGATAGGTAGCCGTGTTGGTCTGCCATAGTCAAAACAAAAAAAATTCCAGTAGCACCTTAAAGACCAACTAAGTCAGTTCTTGGTATGAGCTTTCGTGTGCATGCACACTTCTTCAGATACATCTGAAGAAGTGTATCTGAAGAAGTGTGCATGCACACGAAAGCTCATACCAAGAACTGACTTAGTTGGTCTTTAAGGTGCTACTGGAAGGAATTTTTTTTGTAGTGTCAATGAAGTTAACCAAAACAGTGCAGGCCTAGTGATCCCAGCAACTCTTCCCAATGAGGCAGCTGCAAGGACAGAAGGTTCCTGCCTTCCCAGTGCTCCCTAAGGCTCCTTCCCCAGCAGTCTAAAGTTCCTTTGCTTGACTCTTTGCTCCACCGCCATCATTTTTCTGTGTGTTCTAGGAGACTAGTGGGGAGGGGAGCTTATCACAGCAGCAGGAGGAGACCCCCTGGCTTCTTTAGCAGCCTGCCTCATCTTTGCCTCTTTGCCCCCTCCTCTCCAGCTTCCTCTTCTGCTTCTGATTCTGGACTGCCCTCTTCCACAGTGTCTTCCTGTTCACTAAACCCTGTTACCTCTTCAGCTTCTGACACCGCCACATCCTAGTCTGCTCCCTCTTCTCCCTCTGTCCATTCATTGTCATCCCACCATTAATCCCTTGGCTCTGAGCCTTTCCCCCCTGGGCATTCCCTTTGGGATTCCCCAGCTGGTGCCTCTCATCACTTCATCCAGCCTCTCCATGACAACAAAGGAGTGTGTGTGTGTGTGTGTGTGTGTGTGTGTGTGTGTGCGCGCTAGTGCATGTCATAGGTTTCCATTTACGTGGAATGTTTCCTACTCTTATAGGGAGTCATAGCTTCTCCCCCATCTACTCACATGCTTATTAAATGACTCTAATTGAATAGATGTTTATAGAATAAATCCACATTGGGATTTAACATAAGTTATTAAACGGGCTGAAATGCAATGGTTAGTTTTAATTAGAAATGCAAATAATCTGGGGTCTCAAAGCCTATACCTATTGAGCAGGGTTGAGACGACAGTTGTATGGAGGGTAAAAGCCCACCTCCAAAACCACGTTGGGGGCAAAACCCCTCCAAAGCCATACCATTCAAGGGAATCTTTTTGGGGGTGTCATAAGAGGGGAGAGGAATCCTAAAATGGGGCACAACTTATGGTGAAAGGGGGTCAGCTGTCACTTTTAGTTTGTGATGGATGCATACCTATCATGTTTTCTTCATTTGGGTCCATAAATACATAAATACTTTAGTTAGGTAACAGGTTCTGCCAAACATATATAAATGTTTGCATAACTGCCTGAAACTTTCTGATATAGAGGACTTCTGCTGAACCTGATTATTACCTAAGAGTGAAGGAACTCCAGATGAGCAAGGATGATTTCTGTTAGCTGATATGCCTGGCATTATCTGTCTGAACCAGAACTGCATGTCATGTGTCACATTGCTAGCAATTTCATTGGTCAACAAATAGACCTGAAGGGGTTATATCACCAATGTGGTGCATGAGGGGGGAAAGAGAAAGGACCAAGGAAGAGGGGACCTAAGACCATCTTCACATGTTCTGACCAGACCATTAACCTGTTTGGAGATTTGATCGATCTCTCAGCGAGGGCTGGAGAGTTGGTGAGACAGTCTTGTTTTGTAGTAGATATTCACATATATTGTGTGAGCAATGAAGGCTTTGAACTTTATTACTGAATGAAGTATTCCCTTGAGCTGGAGGGTGCCTGACTATTTCTGGGAGAAATATGTAAGATCTGCTGGAGGTGATATGATTTCCTGAGCTCTGCATTTGTGTACTAAGCATCTGCAGAAGAGAGGTGAGGTGTGGTGACCCTGTCCACTTGTCTAAGACGGTTTGATGTTTTGAACAAATAATAATAATAATAATAATAATAATAATAAATAATATATTTATATCCCGCCCATCTGGCTGGGTTTCCCTGGTGATATATTGTGTGCATCTTCTTTCTGCACTCTAGATCCAGAAGCTTTTTCCAGCCCAGTTTATTAAGTAAACATTTAGGGAATAAATGCTGTGTTTCATTAGCTGCTGCTTACTAGAGCTTTGGCATTTGGTGGTTTTCTTTTGGTTTTTGGTTTAGCTGTTTAACGAAAGACTAAATAGTTTCTGGGCTGTATTTCCCCCCTGATAGAATCTCTCTCTTGCCTTCTCGCTTCGTCTGATAGAGTATTATTTCATAAGATCAAATTTTGCTAGACCAGAAATGTTAGGAGTGGGGACAATGTGTTCCTCAATGTTATTGTCCCACTTAGCACATTTTCTAGTTCAGGAAGCATTGGCTTTCTGCTTCTACCCTTTCCTCTCCATCCGGTTTTCATTTTGCAAATTTCTGAACTTATGACCATGCCAGAGGACATGAAAGGGGTAAGAAAATGCTTCTGGCTTCCCCCACTTGCTCATGTGTCAAAATAGAAATAAGATCCATCTCACTCTTTCCATCTTGTTTTCTTCAGAAATTATCTATGCATGTCATACATGTTTTGATACTTGTATAATGGTAAGTGTGCTCTTCTCCATATTTGCGGGCTGTTTTACAGCCTAGGTTTGTTTCCTTAAGGGTGCCTGTAAAATGTGGGCAGTAAAACGATGTTGCAAGCACACAAAAAAGCCTCTTCTGTATGTACGTGCACTACATGGGTGCATGAGGCAGAAAACGGGGAGTTTCCGACAAGCAGAGGCATGTTGGATAACAAAGGTTTTGCCATGTCCATGTGATGTATGAAACAATCCAAAAGATGGGAAATCCTGCAGTGGGGGCAGCATATATTGTACCCAAATCACTTCAGCCAGTTGTGTGGTGGCTGGATTGCAAGGAAAATGAGCATATTTAGATTGGCATTACTTTAACCCATAAAAATAATAGGCAGTTAACCTAGTCACCTGCAGTGGTAACAATTTCCTCCAGGTGAGCAGGAAGAGCAGAGTGTTGGAGGTCCCCCTCCTTATCTTGAGAATGGTGCAAGTGCATGAAAATTTGTAGATTAACTATGCATTCATTACCAGTAACTTTACTTGGATACTTGGACCTATTGCTCCATGATTTCTTAAAGCTGAATGTTGTTAAGAGGCCTTATCGCCCCAGCACTTATCTGAATGTTTTTCTTATAAGTCTTCAAGCGCCTGATAAAGAATGCGGTTTGATTTTCTGCAGACCTCATTGAATCTGTTCCTTTCTCTTTTGAGCTTTTAATAACAAGCAATAATGCCTCTTTGTTGCTTTCTGTCACATGCTTGGAATTTGATGATTAAGAAGAGCCAAGTCAACATGTCTCAATGACCTCTTGAGAAATCTTGGCCTGTCCTCCGATTATCATTCATTGCCACCTCAAGAAAATATCCACAGTGCTTCTGCTTCCCCCATGAGCTCCAAACTCTGACAAAGTGAAAAGGGCCTTGCAGTGTGGGCATACCATCAACTGAGGGACTGCTGAATGGCTTTCTCCTTATGATCTCTTTAAGGTAAAGGGACTCCTGACCATTAGGTCCAGTCGCGGACGACTCCGGGGTTGCAGCGCTCATCTTGCTTTATTGGCCGAGGGAGCTGGCGTACCGCTTCCGGGTCATGTGGCCAGCATGACTAAACCACTTCTGGCGAACCACAGCAGCGCACAGAAATGCCGTTTACCTTCCCGCCAGAGCGGTACCTATTTATCTACTTGCACTTTGACATGCTTTCGAACTGCTAGGTGGGCAGGAGCAGGGACCGAGCAATGGGAGCTCACCCCGTCACGGGGATTCGAACCGCTGACCTTGTGATCGGCAAGCCCTAGGCTCTGTGGTTTAGACCACAGCACCACCCGCATCCCTAATGATCTCTTTAGGTTACTACAAATTGTTTTAGCTGTGGAAGCGTTTTAGCTGTGGAAGCAAAATGTAAGACCATTCATGAGGGATAAGGCTAGTCACACTGGCTATGTCCTCCCTCCACTGTCGGAGGTCCTGTGTCTCCGAATACCCATTGCTGTGGTCCACAAGTAGGAGGAGTACTGTTGAGCTTCCTGTTGGCCTCTGCTGGCCTCTGTTAGAACAGGATGCTGGACTAGATGGGCCTCTGCTCTTAGAGACCTAGTCAAAGCATTTTGTCTTTCTTTGCCTGTTTCATGCATGCTGCATGTCTGTGCTGAAAGCAATTCACAATTTAAAGTGATATAACTTTATATGGTCTAATGGACAGAATACAGAATGAAATCTGGATGGGTAGAAAAGCTCCTTCAGGTACCAATTCTTGCCATGCAATGGCACATGGCTCCAGCCAAAGTTCAAAGGCTGTTCAATACCCCCAATAAAAACACGTGTGTTGAATAGCTGTGGTTGATAACATATCTGTCATTATGGTCTATGTTAAAGAAATCAGCTTGGGTAAAAAAGTTCTTCCTTTTGCCAACACAGGTAAACAGCTGTTCCTTCTTGCTGAAGACATAGTACTTGCCCTGTTTAACTTGCTCCTGTATCCAGTAGGAATGGGCAAATCTATTAGTTTGCTTTCTTTTGCTTTTCTTACCTTTCCAGTCTCAAATATAGCTTTTTTACATTTCCACATCAGTTTATTTTTTAAAAGTTCTCTGGAAGATTCACCGGCATTTTAGAGCAGTTTTCCTCCTGTATGCAACTTTGCTTTAATCTTCGTATTTCTGCAAAACATGATGTATTTTTGTGTGCATGTCTGGAGAACTGCCTTGGAGAAGGGTAAATTTAAAGGGATTCAGTTTGCCTATTGTTTTGGAATGTGCACATTAGGTAGGTTTGCCTTTAAATAAAACCCGAATTGAATTTATCCACCATCCCTAGTAGCCACTCAAGTGTGTCAAAGCAGTGTCTGTAAGAAATACAGGTTCTCCAGACTATTAAGGGAATGTTGTCTCAACATTGCCTAAAATCCCATATCTGCTGGTGGGAACTCTGTGGGAATGGCCTTGTTTGTTTTCACTTTGGGCTATTCTGTGGCAACTTGGATTCAACAGGAATAGGTTGCATGTAGAAACGTGTCTTGCATATTCAGAACGTTTTCCCATAGAACGGATTATTTTTATTTAAAAAAAATCCTGGCTCTATTAGCACTTGATATGGGAGGGCTAGAAGCCTACCCTGCCTGCTCTTGACTGGGGATGGGCAAATAGGTCAGTTTCTCATTTTTCTAGTCTTCAGTTTTCCACATTTCTGCATCAGCTTGCAAATTGATTTTTTTAAAAGTTTTCATGAAATTTCATTATTTCAGTGTGAGTTTCTCCTAATATTTGTATGCCTAATGCATACAATTTTTGCAAAGCTATGCTCCCCAATTTTGTGCAATGTTGCATGTATGTTTTCACTAATATGTACATAGCTATGCACACTGTACCTCGGGTCCAGTATTGGACCACTTTGACCGGATATTCCCAGCCGATGTAGACAGACTCCTCCGAGCTGGAAAGCCCACCACCTGTTCTCTTGACCCGTGCCCGTCTTGGCTGATTAGAGCGTGTCCAGACAAGGTGTGGGCCCCCCAGGGGATATCATCAATTTGTCCCTTGGCACCGGGACATTCCCAGGGGAACTGAAGGAGGCAGTGGTGCGCCCGCTCTTAAAGAAAACATCATTAGATCACTTAGATCTACCCAATTACCGCCCGATTTCAAATCTTCTGTTCCTGGGTAAGGTGATTGAGAAAGCGGTTGCTGAACAGCTTGGTGGGTTTCTGGATGAAACATCGGCTCTGGATCCATTCCAGTCCGGCTTCCGCACTGGTCATGGGACTGAGACGGCCCTGGTCGCCCTAATAGATGATCTCCGCAGGGAGCTGGATCGAGGCGGGTCGGGGCTGCTGACTCTTCTAGACCTGTCAGCAGCCTTCGACATGGTCGATCACAAACTCCTGGACCACCGCCTTGCCGACGTGGGGACCCAGGTCACAGTCCTTCAATGGCTGCGCTCGTTTCTCTCTGGTTGGGGACAGAGGGTGGCGCTTGGGGGGGAATTGTCATCGCGTCACTCCTTGGTGTGTGGAGTTCCTCAGGGTGCAATACTCTCCCCGATGCTTTTCAACATCTTTATGCGCCCCCTCGCCCAGCTTGTCTGGAGTTTTGGGCTGGGCTGCCACCAGTATGCTGATGACACCCAACTCTATCTGTTGATGGATGGCCATCCTGACTCGGCCCCAGACACACTGATCAGATGTTTGGAAGCTGTGGCTGGATGGTTACGTGGGAGCAGGTTGAAGTTAAATCTTTCAAAGACAGAGGCCCTTTGGCTGGGTTGGGACAATATGGGATTGGGGGGGCAACTCCCATCTCTTGCGGGGGCGCAATTAGTGCCAGCACCATCCGTCAAGAGTTTGGGTGTAATCTTCGACACCTCCCTTTCCATGGAGGGGCAGATTGCAGCTATAACAAAGGGGGCATTTTTTCATCTCCGCCAAGCTAAGTAGTTGGCTCCTTACCTCTCTCGCCCTGACCTAGCCACTGTGATCCATGCGAAGGTCACCTCCAGACTTGATTATTGTAACTCGCTCTACGTGGGGCTGCCCTTGAGACTGACCCAGAAACTCCAGCGGGTGCAGAATGCCACAGTGAGTGAGCACCAACACAGAAATAATTCAGGACTTGGTACAGGAATCTATTTTGGCAGGACAAATTGTGGAGGAGAAGGAGAAAGCACCTAAAGTAATACAAGCGGGATCCTTAGTCTTACAGAAGCAAATTGAGGACTACAAGTTGAGGCCTTTTATGATTGAATCTAGAAAAGTCAGATTTTGAGGACTGGATCCCGGCTCGGACTGAAGAAGGAAAGTTGGAAAGATCCCTCTATGCAGGGATTAACTGACTTCTGGGACATGGACTTGGGTGAGGAGATTGAAGTTTTGGGGGCCTTTGGATTTGGAGGAATCTTGAAACATGTCCTGAAATACTCTATGGATCTTAGCTTCAACTATGGAAATTTGGCTGACCTGTCCAGAAGGAATAAAAGTATTGTTAGGTTGGAGTTTTCCTGAGATTTGCTCTTTAGCATTAAAGAATATGAAGAAAACCTGCAGAAGGGACCTGGAAAAGAGTTAAGAGCCTCGGACATAAGATCTCCAGGCTAATGGACTATATGGAATTGACGGAAAGGACTGGCAGAATCCGAACCCAGGGAGAGGAGATGGTGGAAGAAGATTGGAAAATTTAAAGTTTATATATAGAAATATTGCAAAATTAATGAGTGATAGAAAAATGGTGGAATGATATTTTATGGCCTTAGCAGAAATGTTATAAGGAGTTAAGCATATATAAGTATTTTAGTTTTAATGGAAAACAAGGTTAAAAAAAATGTTATTTATAATATGATAAAAATAGAGGAAGATGGAAAGGATTTGCTGAAACAATTAACAGAAGTGGAATACAAAAAGGTAGGTGAGAGGAGGTCGAGGAAACAAGGGAATGAAAGATAGAGTATGGAAAAGATGTGATGCATGTTTTTAAATTGTTTTTGTGTTTTTTTCATTTAGGGTTAGGGTTAGGGATTGGGTTTTGTTTAGTTTAATGTGTTTAGTTTAATGGGTTTAGGTTGTGTTTTGTATTGTTTATATATTGTATTGTCTTTTTTCTCTCTTTTGCCTTCTTTTCTTTTCTTTTCCTTTTTTGTAATCCTTAAAAGCAATAAATATTATTAAAATAAAAAAACAGAATGCCGCGGCGAGACTCCTTATGGGGTCCTCCCTGTGAGATCACATTCACCCGGTACTATACCAGCTGCACTGGCTCCCGGTGGAGTACAGGATCAGGTTTAAGGTGCTGGTTTTAACCTTCAAAGCCCTATACGGCCTAGGACCCTCGTACCTATGGGACCGCCTCTCCTGGTATGCCCCACAGAGAAACTTACGCTCTTCAAACAAAAACATCTTGAAGGTCCCAGGCCACAGAGAAGTTAGGCTGGCCTCAACTAGAGGCAGGGCTTTTCCGGCTGTGGCTCCGATCTGGTGGAACCCTCTGTCACAAGAGACTAGGGCCCTGCGGGACTTGACAGCTTTCCGCAGGGCCTGCAAGACAGAGCTGTTCCACCAGGCCTTTGGTCAGGGCGCAGCCTGACTCCCACCTTTGGCAATCTTCACAGAACTCTAGCCGAATGGTTGCCATCAATTTGATTTGAATTAATTTTATAATGAAATGATTTTAGAATGTTGTATTATTTTATTGTTGTTAGCCGCCCTGAGCCCGGCTGGGGAGGGTAGGATATAAATAAAATTTATTATTATTATTATTACCTCAGTATGCACATTTTTAATGCATTGTTTGGCTGAAGAGCTGCATTGCAAAATTCAGAGCTGTGTGAATTTTAAAAGGCTTCCTTTCAGTTTGCATCTTGTTTTGAAAAGTGCAAATTAGGTAGATGCCTTTAAATTTTTATTGATTTATATTTATTTATTAAATTTGTTCACCGCCCTTCACCCATAAATATCAGGGCGGTTCACAGCATAAAAATACAAGATAAAAGCACAAGATGAAGTGATTAAATTTCTGTACTGATGACCATTGTTTTATTATTTTATCAAAGCACAGGTAGCTAGCATGTTTGGGGGACTAAGGACTGCAACATCATAAGTTGTTGGCATTTGTCTGTCTTGAGGTGAATAGAGTGATAGCAGCACCAAAGTGACCTCCTTGGGGCGCAAGGCTGGGCAGTGTGCATGGAGATCCTGGGCTGCCCACACAATAACCCACGTCCCTCAGCCTCACTGATGTGGTCCAAAGGAAAGCAGAGCAAGTTGTTTGGCACCAGCTTGGCTGCAGGAGTTGCCAGAAGGAAGCGTGCAAGGCACCACTCAACCATCTTAGGCACTCCACTTTGGATTTGTGTAGAGTTTACTCCTGAGTCCTTTCTTCTCCTGAAGATGTCCCTGGGCTGCCTTCTCAGGTGGACAAGCCCCATCTGCCCCTCAATTTCTTCTACTGCACATTCAGAAACCACCTTCTTGACTGTTGGACCCACTATTGGTCTCCTCCGCTCAATCCACCAGAGCCTTTATTTGCATGCAGGGGGAAGTCACCCTGGGTTTTAGACCCATCAGCTACCCTCCCTGGTTTTAGCTGGCCAGTAGAAGCCACTTTCCGGGGTGTGGCCTGCTGACAGCTTCTCAGAACCACAGGTGAGAGCTGAATCCGGGGTGGGGAACGTGTCCCCTGCCAGAGGTACTACTCTTTCCCTAACACCCCATACACCCCATGATACGTTCGTGTGGCCAGAGAATAGAAACAGGCTTGGCAAGAAGTGCTGTTCTCAAAGCTGCCTTCCAGAAGATCTTATCAGCTTTTCAACAGTATTTTAAGCCATTTTATTGCTCATTGTTTTGTTTTGTTTTGTTTTGTGAGACAATTTGGGGGCCCTGCAAAACACTTTTGGTATCACTATGAGGGATCTCCAGAAATATTCATCTTTTTCAGAATAAAACTATTTTTCAGTGGCAAGCTTGGGGGAGCCTTGATGGCCTTTGCCCATTTTTTAAGGGGGTCAGATACAGCTCACAGGTTGGTCACCCCTATACCACGGAAGGAAGTTCATTCCATTTTAAGCAAGGAAGTTTTATCCTGCCTTTCAGCAGAGATGCTTTTAAAGTAGCTAATAAATCCAGGCAGTTGAAGTAACATATGTTAAAATAGCATAAAAACAAAGCAGAAGTAAATTGTAAAAGCATAGCAATTGTATAAAATCACGAGACACAA
The DNA here is from genome assembly GCF_964234715.1 of Podarcis melisellensis. Lineage (NCBI taxonomy): Eukaryota > Metazoa > Chordata > Lepidosauria > Squamata > Lacertidae > Podarcis > Podarcis melisellensis. The sequence goes on along the minus strand of NC_138542.1, from coordinate 4,883,493 downwards.
GGTTTTTAAAGGTGATAAGGTTAGGTCAGCTTTCTTGGGGTGAGCACTCTAGAGGTGTGACCCTTTCTTGGTTGCCAGCTGTTTCTGGAAACTAGTGCTGACCTTTATCCTGTTTGAAATGAATTCATTGTCCTGTTTGCTTCATATCTCGAAGGGAAGGCGGGAACAGGTCTTCTCACAGTTTTCTGACAGTTCATTGCTTCTCTGATGTTTGCAGAAAGAGTCAACTTCCTTTAAATAGAAAAAAAATAGAGGTGGGTGATTAGAACAACATAAAAACAGACAACACAGCAGAGATACCACAGGGCTAGGAAATTGTTCCTCTCCCCTGAACTACAGAAGTGGACAGGGGTGCCAACTTGAATAAAATATTTGGGGGGGGGAGCAACATAACCCACCACAAGTCATGATGCATGCATGCCATTTGGATGGCAATGTCCATCAACCTGGGGCTGCCCTCTCAAATATTTTATTGGAGGGTGAAGGGACCTCAGCCCCTTGCAGTTGGCTCCCATGGAAGTGGATATTTTTTTAGTAGTTGCCATTTCCTGGTCGATAGCCCTCAAACCCCATAGCCCTACAGTCTGTGGAGTCTTCATTATGCACCCATCTGGACCTTGTGAAGCATCAACATTTAATGACCTGCCAGTTGTTTGTGATATAATCACAATGTGAGATACAGCTTACAAGCCCTGTCTGGTCATAAAGCACATGACTGGTGGGCTGCCTTCAGATTGGTGAGTCACACAATTTGTGTGTCCATACTGGGTAATCACTAGGGATGGGAAAATGTGTCAATTTTGATGTTTCCCAGTTTCTCATTTTCCCCCAAGTTTAAATTCTGTTCTCCAGATTTAGGCAAGTTTATAGGGGAAAAGGTATCAGTCTGTTAAATGCAGCATAGCATAGCGTTAATGTTAAAAAATGACAATATTGCCAAGCAGTCGTATTAACTTTGCAACACTGACTTTCGGACATTGTGTATGCAACCATGATAGAAATATAATGGTGTTTATTTGGTATCCTGGGTTTAGCTGTTCTTTGTCCAATGTAGGAAACAGGGTGCTGAACTGCCTTTTCTCTGACCAAGCAGAACTCTTGTGTTCTCATGATCTGAGTAATTGTTGAGCATGTTTGTTATGGCTTTAGACATGACGGCCTGACAAGTCCCTGAGCTGGCTGCACCCCTGTAAATCCATGTTCTTTGGGTTCCTAAGAGGTCTCTTGAGCTAGGGTGTTGTTGTCTTTCAACCTACCCCAGCTGTTTCCAGTTTGGCACCCTTATTTGCGGAAGCAAAATTGGTGTGTTTAAAATTGGAAACAGAGAATTTCAGAAGGGCAGCTGTGCAGATTTAGGCAGCTGTGATACCATGGATGAAATAACCTTATTGAGTGCAGTGATGGTGTATCATACACAAAACCATAACTAGAGAGAAAAGCTTTATGTCCCTTTTCCTTTTTTTAAAAAAGAGGAAACTCCCTCTAGAACCAAGGGATCTTGTGACTTTGCTTTCTTTAATAAAAGTCGCTCTTGCTGTCACAGCCTGAGCCAGCTTTGCTTTGCTGGCATGCTTGCTTCTCCCCACTCCGATGCCCTTGCAAAAGTGTGGCTGTAACCACTGCTTCCTGAGAGGGTGTGTCTGTTTGGGAACAGGGATGTAATTACAGGGAGCGGTTGCTTGTCACACCACAAGCAGGCTACAAGACCTTAAGGTCTGGAGCAGTCAGTTCATTATGCTTTCATCTCATCCCCCCCCCCCCCCGCATATAATTTCAAAAAGTGAAGTTGAATAACGACACCCCCTTTTCCCAAACACTCTCATCTTCAGTTGCATTTTAACTGAATGCTTAAAAAAGGGCAGAAGAGAGCAGATTGTGTGCCAGCCAGGCTGAGAGAGGATCGTACAGTGTCTCTGTCAAGACATTTCTCTGTGTTGCTGTGCCTTCCTTCCTTCCATTTCCTCTTATGATGCATCCTTTGCTCCCATCAGATCTTATCACTCTAGCCAGAAATCTCTTCCTTTGGCAGCTGTTCAGCAGGTAGGTGAGTGGCTAGCAAGTGTGCTGCTTCAGCCTGCTCATCTGGTCTGAGCAGGTGTGCCTCCTCTTTCCTTGTCTCTCAGTGCTGTTGTGGACCAGAGTCTCCAGGCAAAACCGAATCAGCCTCCTTGAAGGAAGCAGCAGCTCCACAGTCTCCTCCAGTGTGAAGTTAGTGGAGAAAAGGAAGAGGACTGGAGACAATCTTGCTGGTGGGTTCTTAAGAGGACACTGTAAGGAGGGGAAGGGAGAGTGTTTACTTGAGATAGTGGTAATGTTCTCTCTGTAAACAGAGAGTTGGCTTTGGACCCAGTTGCCTAAAGGATCACCTCCTCCCACACACACCTGTGTGGCCTCTCTGGATGCTCTCACCAAAGGACATGTGGCTGGTGGCAATTAGAGAAGAGGGTCTTTGCAGTGGTAGGACATGGCTGTGCAATTAACGTCCAAGACTAGCACTTATGGTGAAGACCTTTTCTAGTCTTCTAATCTTTTCTATCTTGAAATATTTTATAGTAATATTTGAAGATCTTTTGGGTGTTCTTGGAATTCTTAAGGTGTATGATATTTTGGTGTTCCTGGTTTTATTTGCTGCATATGGTTTTCTGCTCTCTTTTTTCAGTGTTTTCAGATCCTGCATTAGCATTGGAAGCTGCCTAGAGAACCTTTGGGTGACATATAAGCATTGGTTCTATCCAATGAAGTTCCCCTGTTTGTGCAAGGCATTTACACCATGGAATGTCCCTTCCCTCAATTATCTGGAACAGATTTGTATAGGGAGAGCCTGGGGAAGGGAAGGGACATTCTGTTGTACAAGTGACTGTCCTTGCGCAAACAAGGTGACTTGGGTTAGATACAACATACTGTAATGAATGGAAATGGAAAAGAGAGAGAAACATCAAAAAGGTTCTCTGGTTAAGTGAACATCTGGGAAGGAACAGCTGGACCAGAAGAACCTATTCTCACTGCTCATGGACCCGGCATACTGTTTTGACACTTAAAATAGACTTTTCTACAACTTTGTAATATCTTTGACAATGAAAAATTGCTAATTTTACCATTGTGAGCACTCCTGATCTATTATTGCCTTTGCTGAAATTGTGGATGCTCCTTCTTGTTTTTAAAGTACCAATTTCCTTCCATCCCCATATTTAGAAAAAAAATATTAATGAAGCTTTAGTGGAACTGTTTAAAGGGTAAGTGGCTGCAAATTTTATTTTGAATGTGCCCAGTCTAGCTTGGCTGTGGGTTTGTAGGAAATGGTTCTTGCTCAACCATTTGCTTACATGTAACACATGCTTTGCTTGGCAAGGTGGAATATTATATCTGGCCTGTGGGCAAGATCCTTATCTCTCCTGTTGCCCATGGGCAAAGATTGGCAGCCCCACCTGTCAATCTGATGCTGACTGAATTTCACAAGGGCGATTCAAAATTAAACTATGCATGGCGTGTGGCACTTTGAAGGCCCAACAATCTATTGATCATTGGGGCTTCAAAGCACTGTGCAGGGCTCTCTGCAAGCCCTGACCATCTCCTGATTTGTCTGTGCTCCCAAAGAGCTACGCAGGGTTCTCTACACCGTGGTGCAGATCAGCTGATTGATAGTACTTGCAACCCCCCTTTTAATAAGTAAGGTATTTGCATCTTATGTATGACAGGGGGGTGGGGCTTTCCCAAAACTCTCACCAACTCAATGGCAGACTAATTAGGCTCACATGGAAGAAGTTCTGCACTGCTGTTTTATGACAAATGAACAAAGTGCCTAAAAGGAATAAATGCTGTACCAACCATCTGCCATATTAGGCATCTCGGGTGGATAGAAGCCTTTTTTTAAAAATATGCCTGCCTTGTATCTTATCCTTTTGTTTTCCTTGATATTTCTGGAATATGTCCATTTTGAAAAGGAAGACAAATGTTTTCCAGCAGCATTATAGAGCTACAAAATGTGGTGGTACTCAACTTGTCTAGTTGTTTTTAAACTGATTTTCAAAATTTTAATTTACGAAGTGGTTTACAATAAACAACAATAAGCAGGATCTTCTCCCCACCCCCCAAAAAAAGAGACTAAAAAGGCAAGAATCATGGAATAGGAAGGAACTCCAAGGGTCATCTAGTCCAGCCCCCTGCAATGCAGGAATCTCAGCTACAGCATCCTCAACTAATGGCCACCCAACCTCTGCTTAAAACCTCCAAGGAAGGAGAGTCTACCACCCCCTGAGGGAGATGGTTCCACTGTCAAACAGCTCCTACTGTCAGAAATATTTTCTGTATATTTAGTTGGAATCTCTTTTCTTGTAACTTGAAGCTATTGGTTCGAGTCCTATCTTCTAGAGTAGGAGAAAACCAGCTTGTTCTGTCTTCCATGCGACAGCCCTTGGCTATTGTATCCCCTCTCAGTCTAATCTTGTCCAGGCCGAACATATCCAGCTCCTTCAAATGCTTCTTATAAGACTTGATTTCCAGATCCCATCATCTTGGTCGCCCTTCTCTGCACATGTTCCTGCAGAAAGTCCCAAGTTCAACCCCCAGGTGGGGCTGGAAGAGAACCTTGTCTGAAAACCTGGAAAACCACTGCTGGTCAGTATAGACCAGGCACCCCCAACCTTCAGCCCTCCAGATGTTTTGGACTACAATTCCCATCATCCCTGACCTGTTAGCTAGGGATCATGGGAGTTGTAGGCCAAAACATTTGGAGGGCCACAAGTTGGGGATGCCTGGTATAGACAATGGCATGCTAGATGGACCCAGGGAACTGACTCAGGGGTCATCCAGACTTCCTTTTGCACTACGCTTTCCAGGTACAGGTCTGTGATACAGTGGTAAAATACAGGTTTTTATGGGGAGAGCACTGAGAGGGGGTAAAAAGCCCCACTCCACTCAGACATGGAGCTTTAAAGTCTGGACCTGAGCCTAGAATTGCAACACAAAAGTAAGTCCTCTGCATGAGACATACTGGAAGCCAAAGCAGTTGCTGGAGAGAAAAGGTATGTTAATTGAAGCTTTGGAACTTTCTTGAAGGGCAGTCCCACAAAGAGTGCATTGCAGTCATCTAATCCGTGTGTTATCAAGGTGTGATAACCTCAGTTTACCTCAGTTGTTTGGAGCATGAGTGATTCTGGCACATGTTCAGGGACTTCACGGCTCCATCCAGATCCAATGAAAAGGGAAATGGCATTGGAAATAATCATCATACTGTTGGCTGGATATTTCAAACTATGTGACCTAGAGGAATCTCATGGGTGGGGAATATCAGGCTTGGGAACTGAAAGACAGGGCTGCAGTTTGGCTCTGAGCAATCCCACAGCCACAACCACAATCCTTGCTGGTCCGGCTTTACAACTTGTGCTTTTGTATGGCTGTGATGTGTCCTTGAATTCTGATAAGTCTTGCTGTTCTGGATAGAGAGGAGTATGTGTTTAGGCTAGAAAGTAGCCTAAAATTCACATTTGTTTCTCTGTCCACATTTGCTTCTGCTCTTCACTGGCATCTAGACTTAGGAAGGTGGCTCTCAAGCTGGCCTAGAGGCTTCATAGTAGACAAAATGGTACCCTGAGGAGGACCATAGACAACTCCAATAGGGTGTCAAAATAGCTTCCCAGTGCTGCCTTCTGAAACTTACTGTCCCATGAAGAACTAGAGTTGCTATAAAGCCGTGCCCTTCAGCCATATCTCCAAGTGATTTCAAGGGACCCTAGAGTTATCAGACCGCCTAAATCTCTTGGGAGGTGCAGGAGAGATCACAGTTCTCTGGATTGAAGTAGCAATTGTACGCTAACACTAAGGAAGACTGACTGGGTGGGGGAAAGCCTTGACTCTGTTGGTAATGGACCACCAGGGAACTGGAGGGATGGCAGCAGTGTTAATTTTGTGTAAAGTTCTTAAGCTTCAGACTATTACCAAGCCAACTTTTCAGTACAGCAACCTTGCTCTCCCGTGTGTCTTGTGCTCTCAGTCTTCCCCTCTCTCTCAAGTAGTAACCTGAGCAGGCTTTAGTATACTGAGTGTGGAAATAAATATTGTACCTTCTCTCTTTGTTTACCTCCCATGTATATTGGAGAGGATTAGTGAAGTATTAAGGTTAATATCTGTGAAGAGTTTTGTAGACCAAAAGTGCCACATAATTGTTGAGTGTGATTAGTGAAATTTCTTCATTTAAACCTGTTCTCCTGGATTGTCCAATCCCATATATACTTGATACCTTGCCTATTGGTTAAAGGCCACTGTACTGGAAGAAGAGAACTGGATGCAGTGTGAGTTTGTCTTATTCCACCACCACGCCTGCTGTGGTCGGTGCTTGTTGTGAAAAGTAGGGGAAAGGGTTTACTGTCCTGACTTCGGGCAGTAAGTCTTGATCTCTGGAGACTATTAAGCCACTCAGGCATTTAAGTCTCTGCAACTTGCCTTTTTTTGTCCCTACTGAGGCTGATGAAAGATCAACGGACTCTTGGAGAACTGGGCAGTCTTGTGGTGCCCTAGGTTGCTATAGGGTTGCTACAGCAACCTAATTTCTCTGTGAATAAGGGCTCGGCAAGCTTTTCTGCAACTCTACAACTCCTTTTGGCAGGGATATTGAGAGAGAGAAGTTCATCCATTCTTCATCCAGGTTTGTTGGCATCTTCAGGCAAAGATGGTGCAGGCCTAATGGATAAGCTTTGTAGTGTTCTTAGATGCCAAGGGGCTATGTGGACTGGGGGATAGGTGTCAAAACTCATCTAGAAAGCTAAATTTCTAATGAAAGGAAACTTCACATGTGAGGACTCCTAAGAGAAAATGTTAACTTGTGTGCATGTGAACATAGATATAACTTTATGTGCTCCTCTTGATACTAGGGAATAGGTGTCTTTTTTATGTCAAAATATTGTTTGGATTTGGGCCTGAAGGTAATCATGTATGCATTAATGTTTTTTAAATTACTCTAAGAGGTCAACAAGTGTCGATAGATGCATTCAAATTCTAAGTTTTAATTTGTTTCTAATGTTTCTAATCCGATTGAGCTAAATGACTTCATCTAATTAATTTCTAAAGCTAATGAGTGTATGAACAAGTGGCAGTCTTTTCTATCTTTGTGAATCTGTGATGCTGCAATTCTAAACATGCCTGCTACAAAGTTAGTACCATTTTGAAATCTATGATTGAGCAATGCAAAGTTTTCCCCTTGTTTATAGTTTTATTCTCTCTCCAGCCTTTCTTCCTTATAACTACATAGTAAATTTAAAACATGTAATTTGAACGATGCAGCTAGATTACCATCTTAAAAAGCGTTTTCACTCACAGGAAAGCGTAAAACTAGGGAGGGCAGAGTCAATCCCTTGTATTCAATATTTCTTTTCCATATGAGAGGGTCACTGCAGGAAAACAATGACCTGGAAATATTTTAGGCATATTGCAGTGGGATTTTTTTTAAATAATGGAACTATGCAAAGTAAAGTAGAATCTGACTGGAGAGAAATGACTTTGTATGTATGGCCCTATCCTCTTGTGGACTCTTACGGGTTTTCAACATTGTGCTTTCCAGTTGCTGTGGACTACCAGTCCCATAATCTTTGAACATGCTGGTTGTGGCCAATGGGACTTAGAGTCCAGCAACTTCTGGTGGGCCGCCACAATGGCTACATCTGCTCAAAGGGTTCTTCCAGCGTCAACACTTCTTATTCTTGCAGGTGTTTCTCTCTCTCTCCCCCCCCGGTGTGTTTCTATCCAATGATGGTTTTCGTTACAGATAAGTGCCCAAGTTAAGACACCTGATGTGCTGATATTGTCACACGCACCCAACTTTGTGCCACAACCTATTCTTTCCAAATAGTTTCCATTTCCTTGGAATCAAAGAGGTTAAGTAGGAGAGAGGTCAGCATAAAGAGAGTGCCCTTTCCTGCCTTGCATAAGCAGAAGTGCTTTCTCTAAGACAAAACCTCAACCCCTCCTGAAGCCATGGGGAAGGTAGCTGCACCTTTATCTGCCTGCGAAAGGGCAGCATAATCCGCACACAACACTCCTTGCAGGTGGGTGGAGGATCCAAAGACAGGGAGCCACCACAAAGGAAGCCTGTCCATGTTAGGGTAGCCAAATCTGTAAATTTTGGTTTCTCACTTTTCCAATCTTAAATCCAATTCTCCATAATTCTGCAACATTTGGTGATGCATCTTTTAAAATCCTTGTGAATACCTCCGGTTACAAATGGGATCTGTTCCAGAGGTCTGGCCTCATCCCAAGGAATTCGCAACTAGAGGACCGCTTCTGCACATGCGTGTGGAGCGTAAAGCACTTCTGCACATGCGCGCCTGCAAAACCCGGAAGAATACTTCTGGGTTTGTCGCGTTCGCATCCCAAAGTTTATGTATCCAGAGGGATCTTAACTCATGGGCAAGTCGATACGAAAGGAAGTGCTCCTTCAGATATTTAGGTCCCAAGATGTTGCAGGTTTTATATATCCACATCAGCACCTTGACTTGGGCTTTGAAATAATTTGGCAGCAGGTGCAGTTTGTTCAATGCCAATAGTATGTCTGAGTTTGAACAGTTGTGCCCACTAGGATGCATTTTGCACAAACTGGATAGCCTTCAAGGCACACAAACTATGTTGCACTGCGTAGCAACTCACGTGCCATTTGCCAGCCCAGGTGACTTAAAGAAGCTGGTTTTCTTCCTCAATTCCTAGAAACGTTCACCATTCCGCCCCCCATTGCTACCATGCTTTTTAAAAACATTCTTTTCTGTCCAAAACTCTTAAAAATGGGGGAATCTCATTTTCTCCAGAATGGAAGCCTGTGTTGTCATGTTCAAACTTTCTGTGGGGGGCAAAAGCATGTGACTAGCTAAATTAACTGAGCAGCCAGATGGATATATGCACAGAGACAATAGCTTATTTCCTTTTTGGCTCTTTCACTCTGGAGGAATTTGATTACATTTCTGTGACAAAAGAAGGAGTTGAGATAGCACTGTGGTTGCCTGCAGGATGCTCTGTTTAGCTAGCAAAACAATGGCCTTACACAAATGTTTACAAAGCTCCAGAAACTGTCTGAAAGGAACATGAAAGTGGAACATCTTACTATACTGTGTGAGAGGGAAGCAGCCTTGGGTGTGACGCTTCTTACAGGGACAACTGGTCTGCTTTAGGAGTTTCCCTTCTCTCACCCTGGCCCTTGCCTTACTTGGATCACCAATTCAGCCCCCTCCTTGCAAAAAGCAACACTGTCAGTAAAGCTTTTTTCGCTGGTATAAATAGCCATTAAATGGCAATGCATGTTCAGAGCATCTTCTGGCAATAAATGGAGAAGTCAAATCAGCCATCTACCCCATGAGTTAATGGATTTTATTTTTGTCTTTAGTAAGGATATGCATTTGTTCTATTGACAGAGTTTCTCTCAAACTCCTTTACAAGGAGGGGTCTCCTCTCTCTAGAGGTAAGGGGTTTCTTATGCTGGTGTTTAGAAGTTGTTTATACATATTCAGTATTTGTGGCAACTTCTAGGATTTTTCATATATTGGAAAAATTGTTTCTCTGCATTATTTGGAAGGCATCTGGCTATTTAAGCAGCTTCGGTAGGCTTGTTCTATGTGTTTATCCTTGGTTCCTTTATGATTTTAGACAATTGGAGAAATACAGTTAAAGACTCCCCCACCTTCTGTGCCGAGGGAATTCTTCTCTGAGTTTGGATTATTCCCTGAATACTCAAGAAATGCTTGGCAATTTTATTTGAGTACTTGTATTTAATATTCTGGGATATTTGGGTTCAGTTTTGGGCAGCTTATGTGAACTGGCATTTTGTTACTGACCATTTGGCAACTGAGAGATCATATTTGTTTGCTAAAGCAAGATATGCCCAGAAGTCTGGAGCTCTTTGATTTTGAATCCAAAACTTGAATGGAAGGATTGGTAACTCTTTTGTTGTTGCTCAGAATTTGGAACCTTTCTAAATACTCCATTTAGTGCTGCTGTAATTTTCACATATAAAATGGCAACACCTTAACTTGTTTATACTTAACTTATTATAAGAAAAACAAATAAACTCAAGGTGTATACAGATATCATTTTAGCCCTTTGTTGCTGCCTGATGTACTTGGGTTTCTCAGGTGCAAAGGAAGACAGGGTTTGTAGGAACAGAGGAAGCTGCCTCCTAAGGAGCCAGACGTTTGGTCCACGCAACCCCATATTTCATACATTGACTGGCATGGGTCTCCTACCTAGGGCTGGAAGATATGCTAGGTATTTAATTTGTGACCTTCTGTGTGCAAAGCATGCATACTGCCACTAAGCTATGGATCTTCTCAAAGAATAGATAGGTGTCACTTGTCAAAAGGGGTGGGCGCCAGCTGTACAATTATTTTAGCCGTACAGGAGTCCTCATCTAATCAGACCCTACAAGGCTTCAATTTCCAAGTGTACCTATTAAATAGAGCCAAGGGATAGAGAAGGTGTCCCTGAAATTCTACCAAGGATGTCTGCAGCATGTCACTAATGAGGGGAGAGATGACTGCAGCTTCTTGAGTAAAACTAATGCATAAATATTGTGAAACATGAGGTTTGCACAAGCCTTCTGCAATATGCTCTCTGGCTCAAATGATTGGCAGGGACCCCATAGTGCTGTGGCAGCTAAATGAATATCTGTCCAGACAGAAAATCATGTAGGATTCTCTGGACTTTGTCACAATAATTCTGTATGGAAATACAGAGACTGTACTGAAAGCTTCCTTACTTTCTTTCCTTACTTTTCTGTAAGATCTTCTGAAACCTTCCAAGGTTTGCATACTTGTGAGTTTTACCCCAGTGGTTGTCTATTTTTTTAATTGTTTCTTTAATCTCCTTGTAACAGTAATCTGTGTTGTCAGTAGCTCAATCACTAATGGTCTCTTATTGACCCTCAACTGCAGTTATCAATAACCTTGTTACTATCTGAATACATTGAACTATTGTGAAACATTAATCAACATTGTGTAACTTGAAGGATGAGTCTCGACTGGCTGTTTTTTTACAGTTACAGTGGTGGATAGAACTTTCAGTAGTTGGCAGACTTTGCTAAATAGCTTGTTGCAAAAACTTGACAGTAGTTCAGAGCAGGCTGCCCTGCATTATGTAGCTGAAAAGAAGATTATCTGCTAGTACCAGTATGTTTTTCAAGAGGTGGTTTGCCAGTATATTACCATGCAGGTTCACGAGAGTGTTGGGTAGACAAATATGGAAAAGGTGTTCCCTTCTCCTGAAGAAGGAGGAGGAGGAGGAGGAGGAGGAGGAGGAGGAGGAGGAGGAGGAGGAGGAGCGGCCAATTGGTACCAAAGAAGGATAGGACATTCTTTATGTATGCAACCACAGCAGCAAGAATCCTGTTGGCAAAGTATTGGAAGATGCAAGAACTACCTACTCTGGAAGAATGGCAGACGAAGGTGATGGAATATATGGGACTGGCAGAGATGACCGGCAGAATCCGCGACCAGAGGAAAGAGACAGTGGAGGAGGACTGGGGAAAATTTAAAGTATATCTTAAAAATTGTTGTAAAATTGTGGACTGATAAGATGTTAAGGGGTAAGAAACAGAGAATTACAGCTGTAAATGTTAATCTTAAGAAGAACTAAAAGAGAGTTGATTAGAAAATTGATTGAAGGGTTGTTAAAAAATAAGGGTAAAACAAGGATGTGGTGAAAGGGAGGTATGGGGAAGTCAATTTTTATTTGTTGGTGTTTGTTTTTGATGTATGTGTTTTTCTTTTTTGTTCGGTTTTTTGTATGTTGTATGTTTTGAAAACCATTAAAAATCATTATAAAAAAAAAAAGGAGGAGGAGGAGGACGACGACGACTTTGGATTTGATACCCCGCCTTTCACTCCCTTTAAGGAGTCTCAAAGTGGCTAACATTCTCCTCTCCCTTCCTCCCCCACAACAAACACTCTGTGAGGTGAGTGGGGCTGAGAGACTTCAGAGAAGTGTGACTGGCCCAAGGTCACCCAGCAGCTGCATGTGGAGGAGCGGAGACGCGAACCCGGTTCCCCAGATTACGAGTCTACCACTCCTAACCACTACACCACACTGGCTCTCCTGAAATTAGGATGACTTTAAAAAAAAAAAATGAACAGTGGATAGAGACTTCTTTCCCTAATCTATCAAATTGCTGCTTAAGCATCTCACAGCATGGACCCAAATAAGTAGTTATTATTAGGTGTGCACTTATAAGGAGGAGAACTGAGATCACACCTGCTGTACCTAACTTTTACATGATGATCCAATGGGGGCCTTGTGCACATATAACTGTGGGTTCACCCACTGAGCAACTGGATGAACACTTCATTCACATGTTTGGGTGACTGCATGGAGGTCAACACTGAGGGGGTGGGAACTCTCCTCTCCTTTCTCCATATCCCCACTTCACAAGTGGTCCTTAGAGTGACTTGTCTGTTGCCTGTGTTGGAATTGCTGGATGCAGCTGGGGTCCCATCTGCACTACGCTGTCATCAGTGGTTTGATTGCACTGGGCATGGAACTTTGGGGTGCCACAGGGGGTGCTACAACTATGAGGTAGCAAGGAAGGTAGAGGCAGGCAGTGGCACCAAATTTTGGCATCACAATAGGGCACTGTTGAAATTTGAGACAGTGGAGCTGACTCCCACAAGAGGTGGTGAACTCTCTTTCCTTGGAGGTTTTTAATCAGAGGTCAGATGGCCATCTGCCATGGATGTTTTAATTGAGATTCCTGTCTTGCAGGGGCTTGCACTGCATAACCCTCAGGGTCCCTTCCAACTCTCTAATTCTATGTTTCTATGATTCTATCATAAACATCTTTGTAGAATTATGTCCCTGCATCTCAAGCTACACAAGTACAGTTTGGAGTTTATATACCGGTAATCATAATCTCCAGTGCGGCATTTGAATCTTGAAATTAACTTTAAAAATAGATTTTAACTCCTCTGACTCTGCAGCAGACATTTTGGTGCTCCGTTCTTGCCAGGAAGTAACGTTACACGTGTGGAAAAACAGTTGAATCTGGAAAATTAGCATGCAGGTATCTGTTTCTGTGTGTTCCTGTATGAACTGACCCAGACCCTGAACTCATAATCTGAGGCCCTTCTTAGTGTGCTCTTTCCATGAGATGTCCGGGGGGGGGGGCAACAAGAGAATGGGCCTTTTCTGCAGTGGCTCCCTGCATGTGGAACCCTCTCCCCCGGGAGGCTCAGCTGGTACCTTTGTGACATATCAGGCAAAAACATACCTCTCCTACCAGGCCTTTGGCTTATTCAACAATCTATGGTGTTTTAAACCATATTTTTATTGTTGGGTATTGCTTTGTTTGTTATTGTATTATGTATTTCTTTATACTGTGGTCCTTGGATGAATGGTTGTGTATAAATTTGTTGTTGTTGTTTAGTCGTGTCTGACTCCCATGGACCAGAGCATGCCAGGCACTCCTGTCTTCCACTGCCTCCCGCAGTTTGGTCAAACTCATGCTGGTAGCTTTGAGAACACTGTCCAACTATCTCGTCCTCTGTCGTCCCCTTCTCCTTGTGCCCTCCACCTTTCCCAACATGAAGGTCTTTTCCAGGGAGTCTTCTCTTCTCATGAGTTGGCCAAAGTATTGGAGCCTCAGCTTCAGGATCTGTCCTTCCAGTGAGCACTCAGGGCTGATTTCCTTCAGAATGGAGAGGTTTGATCTTCTTGCAGTCCAAGGGACTCTCAAGAGTCTCCTCCAGCACCATGTATAGATTTAATAAATAATTAATACAGACCTGCTGAAGAATGCAGCAATTGATGAAGAATTGTTTGTGCAGATTATGCTGCCATAGTTCAAATTGGAGGTTTAAATGCTTTATTAAGCATGGTGCCTTTTCAGTGTTGTGGTCCCCCATGTTCAGCCGCAGGTTGAGTGTTGAGTGACCACAGGAGAAGCTGGTCCCCTAAGACCAATCTTTTGATCCATTTTTCTGACGCTTCTTGCTCCAGTTTTGGGTACAGAGTTTCCTGTGTGGAGAGAGAGCTTAGTACTAAGTAGTTAGCAATCGGCACATGAGTATGCATGAGTATTTGCTGTGCTTGAGTACTTACTTATCTGTGTTGCGAAATGTAATAATACAAGCGAAAGGGTGCATAACTGAATTCTCTGCTACAACCTGCAAGAAAACGATTAAGTGTGTGTGTGTGTGTGTGTGTGTGTGTGTGCGCAACAATTTTTTTAATGGTTAGATTGATGTGAGTGTGTTGGGTGATATCTCCAGCTGTTGCTCATACTGTACTTTGTACTTTGATCTCTTTTGAAAGCTCATTTAGGACCTTGCTGTGTTAGAGGCTGCTGCTGCTGCTGAGAGGGTGCATGTGTTCCTGGACGACAAAGTTGTAAGAGCTCCCAGAGGTGGAAGAAATTGCAGACCAGAAGGATGGGCGGTTTGCTGAACTGTGGTTTGCTGAGTGGAGCAGTCATTGGAGCAATTCTAGCCATCCTTGGAGGTGCCTTGATACCACTTGGAAACTATTTTGTTGAGAAGACAGTAAAAAAGGTAATGAGCTTCTATAAATCCTGTACGTTTTGCTATTGTTTTAATTCCCTCTTTGGTCTCCTTATTACAGTGCCATCCCCCCAAACACACCGGAAACAAAAGTGGCTTTACGTGTGAAAAGAGTAAACCCTGTTCCAATACTAAAAATGAATTCCAGGATTGAGATGCATGCAGAAGTGTCCCAATTCTATGCGCTTGTTATGCATTCTGCTTTGGCTTGTGGACTTTGGGTTTCCAGCTTGAAGTCCTCTCATCTTTCCAATTCAGCGATGCCTTTTTTGGGGAGAAGGCCTGTAATGACAGCCTATGTAACTTGTGATATTAAGATAAAGGAACTTTCCCCAAATCTATCTACACCTATGAATGAGCGAGGGAGGGAGTTAGGGAGGGAAAGAATACAATTCCTTGCTTCATTTTAAATGACTCCAGCACTCTATTTGTGGATAGGGTAGAGGGTAGAGGGTTGGGAGACCATTTTACCAAATCTATCCTGGTAGAGGAGAAATTCAACAGTTCCTTGCAAGTGGAGCCCACCATGTAGTGTCATTTTGTGGCATGTGGAAACAGTGAGAAGTGGCCCTTTTTCTTGAGGAGGATGAAAGAAAATAATATAAAAATGACTTCTGAGAAAATTCAGCTCGGAAAATCAAAACTTTAATATCCCATTCCATGCTCTTTGGTATGAATTTGGAATGCATTTAATGAAATTTGAAGTTTCAGGCTGACAAGACGAAACTTTCCACACAACTTTCTACTGAATGTTGGCATGCATATGTCAACCCTGACAATCTCTGCTTATGTTCAGAAACTCAGACGTCATGATCAATGTTGACTGTCACTGAATTCTGGTTGGCACCAGATCAGTGCAGATCAAACTGAGGAATTATGTTTTATTTTTGGTCCTTGGAGAAATTCATTTGGGATTGTTGGCATTTATTCACATGTGAATAACCAAGGTTTAGATGTTCACTGTACACACTACAGCCTAACATTCAATTGTATGTTAACAAGAGCACGTTATTGAGGAAGTTAATTTGACACCCCCCACTAATAATATACATCTCAAATCTGTGAGCATGCAGCTACTTTCTTCAAACACTGAATACTTGGGGTGATCATTGAATGCTTGTGCAATGAGACTTGCCTTCTATCTGCTCCCCACATCTTTTCCATAACCTTTTCTGGAGGGTCTGCTACCCCTACAGAGCTGATTTTAGAAGGACACAAGAGGCTTCAATGGGGAAGAGAGGAAGGAGAGTCCTCTTTCACCAGGGGAAGTCCATTCTGCTGGTTGATGGTCTCAGCTAGATATCACATGGAGTGTTTAAATATATATTAGTTGCCAACAGCAACATGCTTTCTCAATCATCATTTAACAGCCTTATAAAGCATTATTCCATGTTGCTAAAGACACTGACAGAACAGAAGCTTTATTTGAATCTGGGATCTGCTAGTTTTCATTTTTTTTCTTCCTGCCTGCACTGACCGATTTTATCGGCACTGTACAGGAGTGCTAGCTTGACCCTGCGACTGTACGTGCCCTGGGTTGTGGGTACTGTGCAGCATGCATGGCCTTGGCCCTGAAATTTGTGGGTGCCCAGCCCCTTTATGGAGAATTTTGTGGGTGCTTAGGGACACAGGTGGCGCTCAGCGCCTAGGACTTGCCGATCGAAAGGTCGGCGGTTCGAATCCCTGCGGCGGGGTGCGCTCCCGCTGCTCGGTCCCAGCGCCTGCCAACCTAGCAGTTCGAAAGCACCTCCGGGTGCAAGTAGATAAATAGGGACTGCTTACCAGCGGGAAGGTAAACGGCGTTTCCGTGTGCGGCTCTGGCTCGCCAGAGCAGCGATGTCACGCTGGCCACGTGACCCGGAAGTGTCTCCGGACAGCGCTGGCCCCTGGCCTCTTAAGTGAGATGGGCGCACATCCCCAGAGTCTGTCAAGACTGGCCCGTACGGGCAGGGGTACCTTTACCTTTACCTTTAGGCATCCAGAGCCCCAGGGAGTTGGCACCTATGGCGCTGTAGATGACATTTGAAAAGTGGTTTGCTTGAAATTTTTGAAACCCAGTTACAACAAGCCATGTGAGAACTTACGGGGTGGAGTTTATAGTCAATTTAAAAACTATTCCCCCCCCCCAAAAAAAACCCACTGTAAAGTGCATGTTTATGTACTGCTGTGTGCTGAATTTCTGTGGTATCTTTTGAAGAGCCAACATTTCATAACACTTATCTTTTTATCGGTAGCTAATCTTTATGGCACAATACTCTGTGGTTGGTTCCAACGCTGCCATAAAAGCTAGGGAACTTGACTTTAAATATAGATAAAATGGGTTTCAATCCGAGAAGATGGAATCAGCTGGTGGGATACTATATAAAGTTGGTTTTTGCTCAATATTAGCTGCGGCAGAATTATTACTAAAGTGTTTTGCCAGCAAAGCACTTTCGATTTCAATTACTATTTTGCTTGTACAGGGGCTCTTAGAGCAAAATGAGTTCCAATGTCATGGATATTTTTTTTAAAGCATTGAGGCATCCTAAAATTTTAGAAAGCTAAATTCAGGCTGGGGGCTAGAATATTGTTTTTATTGATGTATGTTTGCCTTCCTGATATGAAATACATTTCTTTGAACAGTGGTTTCCAAATGGGCTTTTAAAAAATGGGTTAAAAAACCCCCTGGGCTTACTCTAAACTGCTTGGAGTTCCTCCAATGACAATATCAAAGGGGTTTGCCTATAATTACTAGTCTTCTCAGAGGAGGAAGAGGAGGAGGAGGAAGATTCTGGGATGCATTTAACAAGCTTGGCCAGATCTACATATGAACTATATGTTTCCTAGAACACTTCCCCAGATGCTGGGCATTACTCAGCAGGTTAGTTACTTGTTGTATGTTTTTTGTTGTTGAAACACGCTGGGTGCTCCCAGAGGGTGGATGTTGTGGGATTAGTGCTCTTCAAGCATGCAAGTTTCTTTGAAGCATCCACATGATATTTTATGTTTACCTGTTTTTAATATTGTTTAGAGCATTTACTGCCTGCTTTTTAGCCAAGAATGACTTATGCACAATCGATTAAAGCAGGGGGGGGGAGCCATGGATCAGTCTCGCCCCCACCCCCCTGGGATCCAATATGGCTTGTGAGGTCATTTCACCCAAACCACACACACCTGTCAATCAGTTGACATCACTTGTGATATCAGCTGGTGGGTGGGAGTGTGGGACTCAATTCTGCACTGTTGTGGGTGTCTGATCCCAGCAAAATTTAAACAGCTTAGCAGTCTACAGGTGATGGTTTAGCCCTGCATAATTTGTCCAAGCCATCTTTGGGGAAAATGTACACAGCCAAAGAAAGCAGCAACACCCCCCCCCCCGGTCTGCTTGCTTTTAACTGCATGCACCTGATCTCTGGGAAGGCGCGACTGGTGAAAGCAAGCAGACATCATTGCAGAAAGGAGAAGTACCATCTCCTTAGAACTGTTTTGGGGAGGCTAAGCTGTGCAGAAGGGTTTATCGTTCTCCTTTCCCTAGGAGGCATGTATTGAAAAAGGGTTAAGTTCTGCTCAGTTTTACTGCATGTAGGTCCCCAGGAAAGTAGAAAAAGAACTGCTTTTGCAAGCATCAGTCTTCCCCAAGTGCTGTGGTGAGGGGCCCATCCACATGCCAATCTTGCCACACAATGATGATATCACATGAGTGACAGGTGGGTGATCCTTCCCACATGTCAAAGTTGACCTGCCAGGCTGATCCTGACCAGCGACACCAAACACCTGACTTCTAGTTGAGGCCAGTTGGACCTCTGTAATATGACAGTGGTGCTTATGGGGTCTGGAATCATCCATTTAAGATTTATACCATTGCCAATCCAAAAACTGCATTATATCTCTTCCAAATTTAGATACTGGGGTTCCATATAAAATGTTTGGTACTGCATGTGGGAAATAGAGTTGGTATGAGCAGGGAGCCACAGTGCTTGGAAAAAAGTAGACCTTAGAACCTGAACACACCCACAAAGAGCACATTTTAAAATATTTACTGTGACCCACATGAAGAGCAGTCTTTCGGTGTTAGGACTCAGAAGTGGATTGGCAGCATTGTACAGATCTCTTGGCTGATTGTGTTTGTGCTCTTGAACAGTCACTCAGTCAATACTTTTGAAGTGTTGCCCAAACACTGATGAAATTGTGTTTTACTGGGGCTTTCTTGTATTTGCAATTTAAATTACTTTGGGTTTTTGTTTTGTTTTGCTTTAAAAAAAAGTTCAAAGGGAAGAATTCAACTTTGTCCTAAGGTGCTCGTTCTGCCAGGGCAAGCATTTTTGCTTGTCAGATGGAACTATCCCAGCTTTCCTCCCATTGTGTTCTGTTCCGGGGGTTCCCCAATCCCCCAAGTCACTTTCAGGGACACAGCAGGACATGGTGTGAGGAGAGGAGGAAACCCCATTGCTCAAGCAGATGCCATTGCACAGGGCTTCCCCTGATGGGACTTGTTGAATCCTGCCCAGTATTTTTAGGGGAAATCTTTGAACTATTTGTAGGACATCAGCTTTTCTACCAAAGGAAGCTGAGGCCTGTTCAGCATAGAACTTCCTTAAGTCATCTGTGGCTCCACTGCACTATTCTTGTTTCCTGTGATTTTTGTGTGCCGATGAAACACAGATTTGCTAATGTGTCAGATTTTCTGCCCCCACCTCCCCTTCCACCCAGCCCCCCATCTTCATCTACCTGTGAGATTTCTGCTTAGATGTTCTGCGCCATCTTGGAAATGTCTAAATATAGATTGTAAGCTTCGCAGAGCAGGAATTGGACTCTTTGCATTTGTATGTTCTGTAAAGCATCACACATGCTGATAGAGCTGCATACATTAAAGCAGAGGTTTTCAACCTTTTTGAGTCCACGGCTCCCTTGACCAACTGCATTATTTCTGTGGCAGCCCTGTGGGGCTCAGGAGCCCAGTTGTGTCACCCCTTGCCTGCAGAGATGGCAGCCTCTCACCCTTTTCCAAACACCCTTCCTTGTGAGATGTTCTCTCCGCCTCCTCTCCTCTCCCTTCTCCTTGGGAGTCCTTTGGGTAGCTCCTGCTTTCATCCCTGGTCTCTGAGCTGCACCCCCCCACCCTAAAGAGAGGCACCTCCCAGAGGCACCAATTGCAAGAGGGCATTGGAGGAGGGAGGGAAGGAAAGAGGGACAGAGGCCAGTATTGCCTGTGGCACTCCTGACCAACCTTCAAGGCACCCCAGGGTGCCAAGGTACATTGGTTGAAAACCACTGCATTAAAGTGTTCAGTGTCCAGCCTTCATCCTTGTTCTGAGGATCTGTGTTGGAGAAACCCTGGTAGCAACACTGTCCTCTGAGACTTTGCAGTACTTGACTGTGTTTAAACAAATGCAATATAGCAGGCTGGTAGTTCTGAACAGAAGCTTCAAATTAAAGCGTAGGACTCCAGGGCAACCTGAAATGTCCAGGTGTGTATAGAGTATTATCCAAGAAACTAAGGTGTGCCCATATCTCTATTATTTAAGAGGCTGAACTGCAATTAAGCTTCCCAGTAAGGGGTAATTTTCTTTAACCAGCTTAGGTTTCGGAGGCTGGTGGCAAGAAAATGTAAAGGAAACTGAAACAGGCTTGTTTGGGGTTTTGGAAGTAGGGAAGGAGATTGCTAAGTGGAATTGGCACAAAGGTTTTAGACTAGATGGAGTTTCTGTGTTCTCGTTTAGAAATGGGTTGGCAAAAGGGGCTTTTTAATGTGGCATTTTTGTCATATTTCCTTGAATTGCTTACTCCAGAATGAGCAGCCAAGTAGCCAAATTTTTATTGTCAGTCTAGATAATTCTTTAGCACTACTGGAAGGCATACGAATAGTACTGCAATGTGTGGTGCTATTTTATCAGTTTTGGCCTCCCCTTCTGATTTTTAAATAGTGGCTTGCTGAAGATTGACTGGCTTTATGGATTACCAGGGACAACATGGCCCAAGTCCTTTGGTCACTATACTGACCCTAATTTTTAAGTGCCTCAATCTAAAGGAAACAAGACATAACAAGCAATATTATGCATAGCACTCTCGGGTCAGTTTCTTGATTTTCATATCTGATAGGCAGTATCTGGTGAGTTTTTTGTTTTGCAAAGAATGCAGTTCTTTATGAAAACTTATCCTGCACACTGCTATCTACTGATTTGAAAAGTGGCCTGACTTTGCCCTTGGCTAGATAAATAAAATGACTGCAAGCTATTCTGAGATAATGACTTGCGTTGCATAACTGACTTGGGTTACTCAGTTTAACTGGGGTGGGGAGTAGTTGAGATGCCCCTACCAAAACTTGTAACAGTTAACTCATCTCTGTTCTGCAAAAGTGAGAAAAAGCAGCTCATGAGTGTCCTGCATCAGACTCCTGATCCAAGAAATACTATGGCGTGTGTAGTTCTTTATAATGGAATTGTGGGTGATTCCCCACTTCTTCCTCCATTTCATCTCCATATTTGCTTCTGTTAGGGCTGTGTAAAGGGACCCCTGACCATTAGGTCCACTTGTGGCCGACTCTGGGGTTGCAGCGCTCATCTCGCTTTACTGGCAAAGGGAGCCAGCGAACAGCTTCCGGGTCATGTGGCCAGCATGACTAAGCCGCTTCTGGCGAACCAGAGCAGTGCGTGGAAACGCCGTTTACCTTCCCGCCGGAGTGGTACCTATTTATCTACTTGCACTTTGACATGCTTTTGAACTGCTAGGTTGGCAGGAGCAGGGACCAAGCAACGGGAGCTCACCCCGTCACAGGGATTCGAACCGCCGACCTTCTGATCGGCAAGCCTTAGGCTCTGTGGTTTAGATCCACGGCCAATTCAGGGAGAGTGGCCGGCAGGAGGGCCAATTGACCAGGGCCTCAAGCTCAAAAGTGGACCTCAAATGTAGACACTTGTTAATGTTTTCGCATTTGATCAGTTTTGCAACTTGTTTTTATGTGCATTGGACCAAAATGTGACATGGTCTCTCAGCTTTGAGCTGCAAATTATAGCAAATAAGAGATGTGATTTGGTAGAAGGCATAATTATTCTCTTAGCTGGTATGTCTCACAGTCATCTTTTTGCGGTGTCTTATTCTGTCTTAATAATAAATTTTATTTATACCCCACCCTCCCTGGCCAGAGCTAGGCTCAGGGTGGCTAACATCAGTAAAATTACACTAAAGTCATGAGTCATTGTTTCTTATTTTTATTGTGGCAAGGTACCTTAAGGACTGAAAGTGGCCTGGGCCTCTCTGGACCTCTGAGAAGTCTTGCATACACCTGTCTGGCACTGAGTCAAGTGCTACTATGCAGCCCAGAACAAATGTCACATTGAACTAGCTTAAAACATGCCACAGTTTATTGTGAAGTTCTTGCAGTGCTGCTGTAATGTTTCAGATGAAAGAAGCCACAGACTGAATCTGGGCTCTTGGCTCATTTCTCTCCAAACTGTGAGCAGTAGCCAAGGTTTGTTTTTGACTGACCAATCATGAGCCCAGATTCAGATGACACAACAAGCCAGACTTTGGCTTGCTTCATTTGCAGCATGACAGGATTGCCGTAGGAGCGTTTGAGCACCGTGCACAACTTTGCTGCTGTTTCACATTGCAATATAGTTCATTTTACAAAAGCAACTGATGCGGAGCAACAATCAGTTATAGGTTAAATGTACATTTTTGCAAGGAGTATCAAGACACTGTTGAAAACTGGAGGCAATTTTTGGCAATGTTGAAAGATCTTCAGAAGCATTTTTGGAACATATCTGTCACGGCCACCCAGGACGGGTCCCAGCTCACAAGAGACCTCACTCCGTTGCAGTTTATTTACAGGAAAAGTTTATTGAAGATTTCTGCTTCTCGTACAGTTCAGCATCGTGGCCGTACGTCTGTCACGTTAGACCGCTGAAGTCCCCTCTGACTCCTCCCCTCTTCCACACCAACTTAATAGCCTGGCTCTAGACCACCTCTTCCTCTCCTTTCTTTTCCGCAGGGTCTTCCTGCCCCCCTGGGTTCCCTCTCTCCGTGACTCGCCTGAGGCTGAATCCTCTGCCGCCTCTTCCCCCCTCCTTCTGGCTTTAGGGCCGGGCTCCTCCCCTGAGCTCTCTCCACTTCCGCGCGCCTCTACGTTTGAACTTGGCGCGCGTACGTTGCTGCTGACCTTTCTTTCGACCGCTACACCACCCCTTGTTCTGCTCTCCACCCTTTCCGGCTGAACACCTTGCTCCAACCCCCTTTCTCTGTTCTCTCCTAATCCTGCTCCCTCCGAGAGGCTGACGACTCCACCCCCTTTACTCCGTTCCGGCTGAGACGCCTCTTGCTGCGTCTGTCTTCCACTGGGCTCCTCTCCGCTTCTCCCTTCTCCTCCCTTTTGCTTGATTAAGGTAACCCCCTTTTGAGAATCCTCTGACTCGCTGCTCAGACTCGTGGATTCCCTCAGAATTCCGTCATCTTCTTCCTCATCCTTCTGCCCCTCCTCCCACTCGCTCTCCGTCTCCTCTGTCATCTCCTCCTCTCTCCCAGAAACCCTGACATCCATCCCCCCCTCGAAGCCCCCCCTTCCCCCCTCCCGCTCGCCGGGTGCAGGTTGAGGAAAACGTGGTTCTTCCGGGGTCGGTTCAGGATACAAGTTGTCCACTTCAACGTTCTCCTCTGTCATCTCCGTATATGTGTGTTCGAACTCGGGTTCCCCACCCACAGACATCACAGTCTCTTCCTCCATCACTGCTTCTCCTGGCGCTGCCTGCCAAGGACCTACCATCCATCTCTGACTCCATGCCTCCCTTGGCTGATCCACCCACCAACAAGGGCCTGTCTCCTCCCCCCCCAGTCTCGGATCCCTGGTCGGGCTTGTTTCGGGCGTATGGCCCTCGGGTGAGGAGAAACCCTCGAACGTGCTGTCTGACAAAGTGGGCGTGAAAAGCCAATCATCAAAAAACTCCTCGGGCATGGGCTTGTGCGGAAAAAGTGCATGGAACTCCTCCTTCAACAGGGGTTCGTCCAACGCGTAACTCGGCACCCAGCTATTGGCAGAGGCCGGAGTGCCTTCCCTGGCTAGAAAATATTCAACTCCCTCCTCCCCCCATCTCGAGTCCAGTATCTCTGTGACCTCGTTAAGAGGTTCTGGTCTTGGCGATTCCCCCCCCTCAGGCGCCCTCCTACGTGGCTCTGGGAGTGCTCCTGACTCTTGAAACCTGTGTGGGGTTTTGTAGGGAGTGAGCACCGACCTATGAAAGACCGGGTGCACCCTGGAACCCTCCGGAAGGGCTAGACGAAAAGCCACCGGATTGATCTTAGCCTCAACTTGATATGGCCCTAGCTGCCTGTGTCCTAACTTCTTCTTGGCCAATGACCTGGCCGGCATCGCGTGGGCTGCTAACCACACCCAGTCCCCAATCTGGATGTCCTCTCCCGCCCTCCTGTGCTTATCGGCCTGCACCTTATACGCCTGTTTTGCCAGCTCCAAATGTCTCCGCAGCTCCTCGTGCACCTCTTGCAACTCCGCTGCAAACTGGTCGGCATCTTGAGGCCCCCCCCCTCCTGGTGCCGCAAATCTCGGGAAGGTTCTGGGATGACGGCCATTGTTCGCGAAGAAAGGCGTCACCCCGGTGGATGCGTGTTTCGTGTTGTTGTAGGCGAATTCAGCCATCGGCAGATAGTCCACCCACGCCGCAGGTCGCTGGTTGGCGTAGCACCGCAGGTACTGCTGCATGATCGCGTTGACCCTCTCCGCTTGACCGTTGGTTTGTGGATGTCTCGCCGATGTCAGGTTGATTTTGACGTGCAAGATGCCCAGAAGCTTTCGCCAGAAAGTGGAAACAAACTGGCGCCCCCTGTCGGACAAGACGGACTGCGGAAGTCCATGCACTCTGAAGACGTGATCGATGAAGAGCTTTGCGGTCTGTTCTGCCGTCGCCACCTTGGCACAAGGGATGAAATGCGCCATCTTGGTGAACAAGTCCACCACCACTAACACCGCCGTCTTACCTCTGGAGCTGGGCAGGTCCGTAACAAAGTCCAACGCTACCCTCTCCCACGGTTGCTGCGGTGTCTCCAGCGGTTCTAGCAATCCCGCCTGCTTCTGGTGCACTGGTTTGGACCTCTGGCAGATATCACACCTGGCGACGTAGTCCGCCACCTCTCCTCTCATCTGGGGCCACCAAAAGTCTCTAGCCACCAACTCCATCGTCTTCTCTTTGCCGAAATGGCCTGCACTAGGGGCGTCATGCAATTGTTGCAGAACCTTGGCTCGAAGATCGTCGGTGGGCACGTAAAGGGCACCCTTACGAGTCAAAAGTCCATCTTGCAATTGGAACTCATCGTTGTCTCGCGACCCTCCGCGTAGCTCCTCCATCTTGGACTGTGCAAACTGATCCCTTTGCAACGCGCGTCGCACCGCGTCCAGGTCGACTGCGATGGTAGCGCACGTCCACGCCTGCGGTGCGAAAATGTGCTTTGCTGCGATTGGAGCTGCTTCCTCCAAGTATTGCGGCTTTCGGGACAGCGCGTCTGCAATAACATTGGAGTCTCCTGGGATGTATTCTATTTTGAAGTCGAAATCCGCAAAGAACTCCGCCCAGCGCATGTGTCGCTGGGTCTGTAACTTAGCCGTCCGCCAATACTCTAAGTTCTTGTGATCCGTGCGGACTTGCACCGTGTGCTTGGCTCCTATTAAGAAGTGTCGCCACGCTTTGAAAGCTGCATGAATGGCCAACAACTCCCTGTCCCATATGGTATAATTGCGCTCCGTCTTGCTGAGCTTCCGGGAGTAGAACGCACCCGGTCTCCAGTTGCCTTGTGAATCCTCTTGCAAAAGAACGGCCCCAACCGCTCTGTCTGACGCATCGGTCTCTACCCGCATGGGTCTGCCGGGATTCACGTGGAGCAGCTGCTCTTCGGAGGCGAAAAGACCTTTAAGCGTCCGGAAGGACCGCTCCGCTTGTTCGGTCCAGACGAACTTCTTCTTCTTGGAACTGAGGGTGTCAGTGATAGCCGCCGTCGCGTTCGCAAAACCTTTAATAAACTTGCGGTAAAAATTGGCAAAGCCGATGAACCTCTGGACCTCTTTCCGATTTCGAGGGCTTTTCCAGTCCAACAGCGCTTGAACCTTAGCCCTGTCCATGGCCAATCCCTCGTCGGACAACTTGTAGCCAAGGAAATCAACCTCTCTGACATCGAACTGGCATTTTTCCAACTTGGCGTACAGCCTGTGGTCCTTCAGCCTCTGCAGGACCTCCCTCACGTCCTTATCGTGATCCTCCGGCGATTCCGAGAAAATCAGGATATCGTCGAGAAAGCAGACACACTTCTTGTAGAGGAGACCTGCTAGCACGTGGTGCATAAATGCTTGAAAAACGTGGCTGCCATTTTGGAGACCGAAAGGCATGACTCTGTATTCGTATGTGCCCAGAGGGGTGAACATGGCGGTCTTCCACTCATCTCCTTTCCGGATGCGGATGAGATTGTAAGCTCCACGTAGGTCCAGCTTGGTGAAAATCTTGCCCCTCCTGACGGTCGCTAAAAGGTCGTCAATCTTGGGCATGGGGAAAGCTTTGGGCTTAGTCAAGCTGTTTATGAACCTGTAATCCACTATAAGCCTTTTTTGGGGCGTGTTTTTCTTCTTCACAAAGAACACAGGGCTGCCACCCGCTGCTTTAGATTCCTGGATGAAACCTCGCTTGAGGTTATGGTCTATGAACTCCCGAAGCTCTTGCATCTCGTCTTCCGACATGGAGTACAGCTTGGCAGCAGGCAGTTGCGCCCCTGGCACTAAATCAATCGCGCAGTCGTAAGGTCTGTGAGGCGGCAACTTGTCAGCTTCCTTCTCACAGAAAACCTCCAAGAAGTCCTGGTACTTGTGAGGCACTGTTTGCACCATACCCAGATGCAACTGCTGCTCGGCTTCTCCTCCCTGATCGGTCTGAAAGCAATGCTGAGCACAATACGATGAACAAAAGGTGATCTGCCGCTGGTACCACGCAACCGCGGGACTGTGCCTCTCCAGCCAACTCATGCCTAACACGATGGGTGTGTCCGATAAGTGGGTGACATTGAAACTAATAAGTTCTCGATGGTTGCCAATCTGCATCATCATGGGAGGGGTTTGCTGCACCACTTGCCCCCCCAGCAACTTCCTGCCGTCTACCGTGACCACGTTTAGAGGCGTCGTTGCAGGCAGGAGCGCCATGTTGTGCTGCTTAACGAACTGCAGTCCCACGAAGTCGGCGTTGCTTCCCGAATCGATCGTTATTGGAACCTCGAGGAGTCTCCCTTCAGGCAACTGGAGTGTTGCTGTGAGCAGAACTGCCGGTCTGGGAGGCAAAGGGTCCACGCTCTGCAGTGATGCTGGGGGCTTGTCTACAGATCCGCCTGGCTGAGCCCCAGTAGCTCTGCTTCCAGCCAGGCACTGTCGTTTCCCTGAAGTTGCTCCCCTGGTTGCACCTCTGCTGTTACAGTTGCCAGTGCTGCAGTGTGCTTCTGGAGCCTCTGGGGGCACTCTTTCGCCATATGGTGCGCACTGTCACAGATGTAACACTTCCTGGTTCCTCTAGGAGGCTTCGCTTTGGCTGCACCAGGGACAGGGCTCTGGGATGGCTTCTGAGCCCTAGCACCACCAATCTCCATTGGCTCCTCGCTGTCCTTCCCCATTGGCGAGGGGTGCGCACGGCTGAAATCCCTGTGCACAAAAGGGAGAGTCCTCGCTTGCGCACGCGCTTGGGGCCCGTCCTCCTCGTGCCACGGACGTCCCTCATGTCGAATTCCAATAGCTAAAGCCCGTTGCACCACGTCTTCTAGGGTCTGGGGTCTGTCCCCCCTAGCGATCTCATCCTTGATGGGGGGGCTCAATCCCTCCCAAAAAAGATCTCTGACCGGCTTACTGTCCTTTGGCCAATCTAAGGCGGTGAGCAATGCAAAAAATTTAGAGTGGTATTGGCGCACAGTCGCTTTCCCCTGCCTCAGCCCGTGCATTTGACGGCGCGCAATGTCCACATCCACAGAGGATTGAAAACAAGAATCCATCGCTTTGATGAACGCAGTTGAATTGCGACGGGCCGGTCCATCTTCGCGCCACAGATTGCGTAGCCAAGCCCTGGCCTCCCCATGCAGGTGCGAAACAATGAACCCCACTTTCTCCTCCTCATCTTTAAAATCGTGACGGAGTAAATGCAGTGCATATACGACGTCCGCTCTGAAATTGGGATAGTCTTGCAAGTTGCCATTAAAATGCGGAACCAGGGCACCCCCCCTCCGTCCAAGCGCAATGCCCTCCGCTCTGGAACCTGGGGCCCCCGCCCTGTCCGCGTGTTCCCACCTTGCCTGCAAATCCTGGCACGTCTTCTCCAAGTCGTCATTCTTCTTCTGCGAAGCAATGACTGCCGATGTGAGAGCGGTAACCTGATCCCGCAGTGCAACCAGCTGCTCCTCAGCGCTCATGGCTGCTCCCGTTCGTGAGCTTCGCAAAAAAAAATTTTTGCTTTCGGAGAGGGGACTTACTGTCACGGCCACCCAGGACGGGTCCCAGCTCACAAGAGACCTCACTCCGTTGCAGTTTATTTACAGGAAAAGTTTATTGAAGATTTCTGCTTCTCGTACAGTTCAGCATCGTGGCCGTACGTCTGTCACGTTAGACCGCTGAAGTCCCCTCTGACTCCTCCCCTCTTCCACACCAACTTAATAGCCTGGCTCTAGACCACCTCTTCCTCTCCTTTCTTTTCCGCAGGGTCTTCCTGCCCCCCTGGGTTCCCTCTCTCCGTGACTCGCCTGAGGCTGAATCCTCTGCCGCCTCTTCCCCCCTCCTTCTGGCTTTAGGGCCGGGCTCCTCCCCTGAGCTCTCTCCACTTCCGCGCGCCTCTACGTTTGAACTTGGCGCGCGTACGTTGCTGCTGACCTTTCTTTCGACCGCTACACCACCCCTTGTTCTGCTCTCCACCCTTTCCGGCTGAACACCTTGCTCCAACCCCCTTTCTCTGTTCTCTCCTAATCCTGCTCCCTCCGAGAGGCTGACGACTCCACCCCCTTTACTCCGTTCCGGCTGAGACGCCTCTTGCTGCGTCTGTCTTCCACTGGGCTCCTCTCCGCTTCTCCCTTCTCCTCCCTTTTGCTTGATTAAGGTAACCCCCTTTTGAGAACCCTCTGACTCGCTGCTCAGACTCGTGGATTCCCTCAGAATTCCGTCATCTTCTTCCTCATCCTTCTGCCCCTCCTCCCACTCGCTCTCCGTCTCCTCTGTCATCTCCTCCTCTCTCCCAGAAACCCTGACAATATCTGACTCCTCACCTGTGAAGAATGGCTACATGTGTGGTAGAAATACGCCAAGTGAACATGGTTGAACAATTGCCAACTTTTAAAAAATAGAAAACAATCTGGGAAATTTGCCAGCATTTTAGTATAAATTTCTCATAATCAACACATTTTTGCATGCAATTTTGACTAACGTAGACATTCCCCCAAATATATAATGCATTTTAGTATACTATTACTTTCACTTTTACATTAGCACACTTTCCCCTAAAATATGCATTTTTGAAAATATTGTGTGGTTGGAGAAATCCACTGCAAAACTTGTAAGTGCAAATTTTATAGATCTACATTTGAATGTGAACCGAATAAAATTTCTCACCCATCCCCCACTTTTGACTGCTGCAGTAGGACTTCCCTTGCAGGCTAAAAAAAACCTCATGTGTAGGTCATTAACTAGATGTACAGTGAACTGGAGTTGCTTCTGGCAGTGCTGAGTAAATAAGGAAGGCGCCCAGAATGCTCATCTAAATTAATTTTAGAACAAGCCCTCTTTCTGGCACTGAGTGCCATTTTGGCTCAGGGATGGGGAAGCTGTTGCCCTCTGGGTGTTGCTGCACTGGAGCTCCCCTCATCCCTGACAACTGGGCTTGCTGGCTGGGTCTGATGGAAAGTTCAACAAAACCTGGATGCACAAGTTCCCCAACCCAAGTGTAGCCTAACAATCCTAGTTTATTTCTCTTTGAGATTTCTATTGCATATGAGAGACTGACAACATTTAGCGTAGCCACAGGAATGCAAGCCTCAAAGTGTTTCAGGCAATAGCTATCACTACTAGCAGGTTATTTTAAAATGGCATATAAGTAACTTCCAAGTAGAAAGTATCAATCTTGTTTTACTATTTTTTTTCTTCCGACATAAAAATGCTTGGTCTTGCAGAATATGCAAAGCCCTTTTGCCAGGATTTGCAAGAACACAATAGTCTCTCTCGCCCACTTACCTCTGCCACAGTTTCACTGTTTCAAGAAAAAAGAGGAAAAATAGGATACACAGGAGCTGCATGTGTATGTGCAGATACACACACACACACACATACACAATGTCACACATTGAATGTGATCCAGCCTTTATATTTATCCTGCTTTAAGAGTGTTCAGAATTAATGAGGATGTTGCTAACTTGACCAACTCATCAAAGGCCGACCTTCAGTGCTAGAGAGCAGAAGGTCTCTGGGTCAGATTGAGTAAGCCTCTTGTCTGATACCTCAGAGGGTTGCTGCCAGTCAGTGCATGAAACACTGACGCATCCATTGGTCTGGCTCTATATAAGGCAGGTTCCCCGGTTCCACATTCACGGGTGGAATG
This sequence comes from Podarcis melisellensis, assembly GCF_964234715.1. Classification (NCBI taxonomy): domain Eukaryota; kingdom Metazoa; phylum Chordata; class Lepidosauria; order Squamata; family Lacertidae; genus Podarcis; species Podarcis melisellensis. The sequence goes on along the minus strand of NC_138542.1, from coordinate 4,853,396 downwards.
TTTGTTCCCTTGCATCTTGGGTGCTTCCTCCCTCTTGCTTGGTTTCTGACTTGCCTTGCACACCCACCCCGAGTTCTCTGACTCCAACAAGGCTTCTAACTTGACCGCTAAGGAAAAGAGGATGTCTCTCTGTAGCATACGAATGACACACTGCGCAACATCAGTGGACGGTTGACATAAAGAGTGCTTTGAGAAGGTGGGTCTCTCTAGGCTGGTCTTCCTCTTGCCTTCCTCTGCATCTTGAAATACGTTTCCTTCCCTGGTAGGCCAGTTTAGGACTAGTCCCAACTTTTGTTTACATCAGCCAGGAGATGAAGCAGAATAGTCACTATGCTTTTAAAAAAAATTGAATTCAGTTTCATTGGATGTCCCCAAGTTCTAGAAGAGTAATTTGATAAGAATATAATATAAATTCTCACTGAGGGTGCATAGTGTAATTGAGATGCTTCTTATTGCAGGTTTCCCCATGCAAATCTAGACGCCTTTTTCATAGGAAAAAGCTCTAGGAGAAAGTTGTTCTTCCTAAGAGGCTGCTTTTATGTGTGTGGATCATAGGGAAAACCTGAGGCCCCACCTGCAGCTTGAAGTGGGAGACCTGGGTCTCAGGAATACCGTCACAGAATTCTCTAAATAAAATGACTGAAGGCTTGAATTTCCTGTCCAACCTCACAGTGCAGGGGAGTGGGGAGCATTTTCTTTGATGCATATTTCAGGGATATGATCGGAATGGCAAGTGCTAGCATGTGCACCATGGCTTTTTATTGCTTCATGTTGATGCTGTTAACACCCTTTTAATCTGTTTGTGGAGATTAAGGGTTGTTCTGCAAAGGGCAAGGAGGCCTTTGTTATAGGCTGGTTCTGAATGTTGAATTTCCATCGGGGTGACTGTTGCCCCATCCCTTCCAGTTGTGGCCCAAATCAGGCTGCCAGATGTGTTTACCAAACAGCCTGACTTCCCGCTCAAGGAATTAACTGTACCCTGTTAACATGGGATGAGCAATAGGAGAAAACGGCTGTCAGCTGTTTAGCCGCAGTTAGTGCCAGTGAACTTTCTGTATGTTTGTGTCTCATAGGTCATGTAAAGATGGCCTTTTCCCCTCTGAAGGCCTTATCCAAAGAACCAGACAAAGCATGTTGACCTTTCCCCAGTAGATTCCTGACTTTTCATTTCAACTTCTCCTCCTCTTTCTCAGTGCTCCACATAATCCCTGGCCTCCTGGGACCTGCTCAGTGTTGAAAAGCTGCAAATGTTGAGTCAGGGTGACACGAGTTTGTAAGAGAGTACATGAACAAGCAAGTCTATTCCCATCAGGATTTGGCCTTCTGGAGCACTTCAGGCAGATCCTGTGACAAAGCTTTTTAAATAACAAAAAAGGGTTACCTTCTCTGTCAAGTTCTGCTACCTCCCCAATGCATCTTACATTTCCTTTCTGTCTGGCTGTCTGTAAAGGGACTACGGACTCTGAAGTGCAGTGGTTCCAGCATTCAATGGAGTTGTGGCATTTGCTTAGAGGGTTTTGACAGCATTGGGAAACACACACAAAGTGCATTGCCTGACCCTGAATAGCTTAAGTTCAGCTCAGTGCAGTGTATGCCCGCTGTACAGACACAATCCTTGGTTGCATATTTTGGAGTGAAGGTTAAGTCCTTGGCAAAAAGATGAAGCAAATTCCCACAGGAGCCTTATGAGGACTTGCTCAAAAGTTGCTCTTTTGCAAACTTTGAAAAGACGTGTGAAAATCCTTCCTTTTTTCCACTCTGACTTTGTCTTCATTTCCTGTTGTTTAAAAAAATAAATGGTAGTTCAGACAAATGGATTCTGAATGGGAACCTGTTTTGCTATTGGGATGAAGAAATGAAACCAGGTATATACAAGCCAGAAAAGATGGTGGCAGGAGGGGGAGCAGTGAATAGATATAAAATAGGACTGAAATTTTGCAGGTTTGATCCTTCAGAAGGGTAATAGTTTGACCCGAATTTCCTGGGATCTAAAATACAAAAGTTATAAGCGACAGAAGATTGGTGGGGTGTCCATTGAATTAAATGGGAAATGAAAGTGACTGAACTGCTTCAGTTGTTAAAATAAATAAATTATAGAATTAATGATAGTTTATCCTATCTCCACGCTTCAGTTGTCACTTGAGTAGTGAAGCCAAGAGGCAAGATGAGTATCACCAGTTATGTATTTACTATCACTTTAAAAATGCTAAGGCCAAAGCCTTGGGGGTTGTTTGTATTAGCCCTTCTGTCTGCACAGAAGAATCTGATCTGCTATTTTCTTCTCCTAATTTAGAAATTAGGTCTAATTAACTTTCAGGCAATGTTCTAAAGTCTACTTCGAAAATCGTGGATCTAACTTTTCACTTTCTTTTTTTCAAATGAGATTTTGTATCAATATCTGTACATTACTAGTTCAGAGTCTTCAGTAATTCTTATTATTCTCTTAACTTGCAGGATTATCCTGACAAAGTGTGTTTCTCTGATTTGGGAAAGACCAGTCCTAGAACAGCTATTTGTAATTGATGAGCACAATTTTAGGAAATGTTGAAGGAGAATCTTGCTATAACCACCACAACTCCTACTGCATGTCAAATAAGATACTTTTAAGGCCACTATTCCTTAAGGTAGTAGTTGAAATAGTTTGTTTTGACTTCACTAGAAGCTCCCCCCCCCTTTCTCCCCTTCTCACACCTACATATTGACCTGGAATAAAAAGGAACAGAGTTTAAATCTGCACTGATAAATGGAGTACTTAGTTAAAATGTTTCCTAAGATGTACAGTGGTACCTCAAGTTAAGTACTTAATTTGTTCCGGAGGTCCATTCTTAACCTGAAACTGTTCTTAACCTGAAGCACCACTTTAGCTAATGGGGCCTCCCGCTGCCACCGCACCGCCGGAGCACAATTTCTGTGCTCATCCTGAAGTTCTTAACCTGAAGCACTATTTCTGGCTTAGCAGAGCTTGTAACCTGAAGCGTATGTAACCTGAAGCGTATGTAACCTGAGGGACCACTGTATTAATCAATTATTAGTTTGAGCAATTATAATCTACTTTTATAACGTATTTCCCAATTCTTGTGTCTTTTTTTTAAAAAAGTAACTTTTTTTTACATCAGGTTGAAATGTATGAAGGTTCACACTACTGTATTAGCCTGATTGGAGGGAGCACAGCACACAACACTCATCCTTTTCTCCTTGTTCTTTTCTTCTTCCAGGAAACAGTCATTGAAAATGGTACAATTGCATATGAGAACTGGCTTGTACCCGGGAGTCCAGTCTACAGGCAATTTTGGTTCTTTGATGTGCAAAACCCAAAAGAAGTGATGGAAAATGGATCGCATCCAATACTCAAGCAGAAAGGGCCTTACACTTACAGGTAGGCAAGGTTTTTTGTCTTAAATGTGTGTCTCCTTCTGTTCTTTTTTGAGGGTGGGTTGGTGGGCAGACCTGATTATTCCAAATCTGCTGGTTCTAGTGTTGTGCCAAAAACCTCTTCTCCAATTACACAAAAGTCTTCTGTGAAAAATGAGTCACCCCCCCCACCCCTGTGTTTTTCCTAATACCGTATTTTTTTGCTCCATAAGATGCATTTTTCCTCCTAAAAAGTAAGGGGAAATGTGAGTGCATCTTATGGAGCAAATGGTGCTGTGCAGAGGTAGAGCTGCGCAGCACCCCTTCAGCAAAGCGGGAGGAGGAACGGAGCCCCTTCTGTTCCTCCTCCCGCTTGGCTGAAGGGGCGCTGTGCAGTTCTCCCTCTCTGCGCAGCGCCTTTCCTGCGAAGGAGAGGCACTGCGCAGAGAGGGAGAGCTGCGCAGTGCCCCTTCAGCAAAACGCCTCTGCTGGCTACTGCCTTAGCCACGTGCAGCCTCTTCAGGCAGGGGGAGTCTTCATCCTGCTACCCGGGAGAGGCTTGGCACGGCTGTCCCAGAAGCCAGAACAGCCAGAGGCTATCCCAGAAGCCAGATCCCTCTTGCTGTTCTGGCTTCTGGGATTCAGAATATTTTTTTCCTTGTTTTCCTCCTCCCAAAACTAGGTGCGCCTTATGGTCTGGTGCGTCTTATGGAGCGAAAAATACGGTAATCTTGCTGGGTTCAGGACTGAGTTTAGCCTGTCTTTGTGAGGTGGCTATCTTTCTATTAAACACTCATTCAGACTCCCAAGCAGCCTTCATTTCCTGATTTATTTATTTTTAATCTCCATGAGAGGAACTACTTTTTGTTGCCTTCCCTGAGCTTTAGTTGGGAAAACTGAGTTTGGCCACCAACCTCCGTTGCACTATTTTCATCTTTGTTTTGAAGGAGAACAAACCTTCATCTTCACTTTAAAAATAATAATAACAATAATAACGAAGCCCAGCAGTCAGGTGCACAGTAGCTGGCACCTCTGCCTTCCCCTGCTTCTGGGACAGACTGGCTGATGTCACTGGGGAGGTTGCAGGAAGTGCACGTGGGTGGGAAGACTGAACAGTTCAGGTCACTGAAGAGATGATTTGTAAAGTAAAACAAGTGTAGCACCCCTCAACCACCTCAGAAGAGCAAAAACCCTGCCCCCAACCTATGACTTAGAATAAAGAAAGGACTTCTTCCCGCAGCACATAAATTATGGACCCTCTTCCCCAGGAGGCAGTGATGGCCACCAACTTCGATGGCTTTGAAAGAGGATTATTCAAATTCCTGGAGGAGAGGACTATTGATGGCTACTAGCCAAGATGCCTGGGCTCTGCAGCAATGCTGTTGAATACCAGTTGCTGGAAACGACAGGAGGGGAGAGGGCTCTTGTGCTCATGTTCTGTTCCCTGGTATCCCACAGACACCTGGTTGGCTCCTGTGAGTGCAGAATGCTGGCCTAGATGAGCCACTGGCCTGATCCAGCAGACTCTTCTGCTCTTATGTAAATTTTTTGGGGGGAACTCTTCTGAAAGTATTGACTTGAGCTGGATTTATGCACAGATACATGTTCAGGATTACTATATAAAACTCATTATGAGGGCAAATTTAATGCGGCCTTAAATATGCATTGCTTGGCTTTATTTTCTCACTGCCTGCTGCTCTCCACTTGTAACAAAGGTTCTTTACCATAACGGGGTAAGAATAAAAATAAAGCATAGGAGCACTTTTTGGAGGTGATGTCTGTGTTGTCATAAGGTGGTATTCAACTAAGTTTAACTCAGAGCAGACTCATTGAAATTAACCAATAATCAATAATAAAAATAAGTCATGTTCATTACTTTCAGTGGGTCTATTCGGAGTAAAACTTAGTTGGATACCACCTATATATTTTTTGAACAAAGCACTGCGATGCAAACCTATACCCAAAGGAACCCTAAAGATGTTAAGAGTGTTTGGGTGGAGGGAATGCTCTGGCACTGGGAAGAAATGCTGATTCAGCTGGCTGGTGCTAAATCGGCATTCTTTCAATTCAGCTTTTGCCATTAAATTTCTTCTTTGATTTCTAAGGGTGCGCTATTTGCCGAAAGAAAACATCACTCAACATAACGACTCCACAGTGTCTTTCTACCAGCCAAATATTGCTCTCTTTCAGCCTGATCTCTCAGTTGGGCCAGAAAACGACACTTTCACAATAGTCAACCTTGCCGTTGTGGTATGTAAGCCAGGCAAATTACCTAATTATGTAATATTAAAACTTTCTCATCTTCAGATTACCTTTTTCTCACACATGCATCTTTCCAAATGCACAGGTTGAGTAATGAGGACAAAAGTTGTCCTCCAGCTACAAAATTAAATCAGTTTAGAAATAGTGTGGTTGTCTTTTTGTTTTCTTTTCCACCACAGAAAAGGCACTGTGTGGAGTTTGCGTGATTGTAGCCATACTCTGCTGCTTGAGCCTTCTTTGCCTTAGCCGCTGAGGATGGAGAACCTTTCGCAAATCCCTTGTCCAGCCTATACTTGGCTTCTATGACAAGGCTACTAACAATGGTGCCAATTAGTGCCAGAGTGAGGCATCTCCAGAGCCATCCAGCCCTACTGAGACTGGAGCTCTTAAGAAAAGCACATTGCCAAACCCCCTTGGGGCCTGATTTGTAGAACGATACACTGCATGTTTGCATCAATTTGAATTGTTTGTTTCTTTATACGGGAAGAGTGTTTCACCCCTCTTAAACCCTCTGATTGCACCACAGTAGCGCTAATTTCTTCCAGAGTTGACGATAAAACAGGTAGGGCTGGGAATAGCTTTCATTTTCCCAGATTAGAATTTGAGGTTAGAGATCTGGTGATGATCTTGATCGAATGAGACTACTTTTCTTTGTGAACTGATGTTAAAGCTGCATAGTTATTGATGATTAGGTGAATATAGTTATGTGAAGGGCTTGAAATTATCTCAGAAATCTTGAGCATCCCTGTAATAGGCCCCTCCCCTCTTCTCTCTCTTCTGAGGCTGAGAAAGTAGTACGTAGCTAAGTGTCGTAGGTAAGATTGGAGTGTCAACTGTGGTGCAGTTGCTCCATTGATTGGCTGTCTCTCCCTTCTCCAATATTTACCAGAAATATCCCTTCAGGAATTATAATACTCCATTCTATGTTTAGGGGCAGAAATGAAAGGTGTTGTGGGCTCTCCATTATAGTTGAGAGAGCCAGGACGGTGTGGGGGTTTCTGCATCAGATTAGGAGAGGGGAGACCAAGCCTGAAATCCGCACTCAGCTACTTGGTGGCCTTGGGCCAGTTGCCATTTCCCAGCCTCACCAATCTCTCAGGTTGTTGTGGGGACACAAGGGAGTGTGTGGGGAGAATTCTTGGAGGAAAGGTGGGATTTATGCACCTTTCCGCAGAGCTGTAGCTACAGGGGGCCTATCCCAGATGAAGCCTCCCAAGAAGCACCATTGAGGCTTCCAGCCAAACTGGGTCTTTGACCCAGGTGAAAATGAGCCTAGTTTTGACGCAGCCTTTCTGTTACAAATAGGTTTCATTGCATCTTGACTCTAGCAGCTTCCCCTTAAAGAATCCTGGAATTTGTAATTTTGTAAGGCCCTAAGAATATGCTCTTTACAGAAGCCAGGGTAAGTTTGCACCTGGCCTTGCAGTTGCCAAAATAGAAGTTTCCTCCTGGCCCTTCGTTGTCTGAATGATGAGCAGCTTTCATAATACAGTGGTACCTCAGGTTACATACGCTTCAGGTTACAGACTCCGCTAACCCAGAAATAGTGCTTCAGGTTCAGAGCTTTGCTTCAGGATAAGAACAGAAATCGGGCTCCGGTGGTGCGGTGGCAGCAGGAGGCCCCATTAGCTAAAGTGGTGCTTCAGGTTAAGAACAGTTTCAGGTTAAGAACGGACCTCCGGAACAAATTAAGTACTTAACCCGAGGTACCACTGTACAAACTGCGGGAGGCAGTGGAAGACAGAAATGCCTGGCATGCTGTGGTCCATGGGGTCACAAAGAGTCGGACACGACAAAACGACTAAACAACAACACCACCACCACTGTACAGCCTATAAATAAATTCTGTAGCAAATGGAAGAGAACTGTGAAGCTGTTGATCATGCGGCTCCACACTTAGAGCCTTAAACCTCAGTTTCCTCTTTCCTTCTCACCGAATAGATATCCCTAATGTAGATATCCACCATATTCTGTCATACTTATTAGATTCATTGTAGAATCAGAAGTTGGAAGGAAAATCCAGACATATTTTTTCCCCTAGAAGACTAGGGCAGGTTTCTACTTCTTTTTGTACATGGTGGGCTTTTAAAACATTGGGGAATGCTTCAAGATTTCCTTCCAAAATGAAATACAGCAGACAGTGCACCAAAACTTGAACCATGTCACTGCTCTGATTCCAATCAACCACAATGCTTATCACTAATGTTCAAAAGTTTTCATTGCCTGGTCTCTGGCTGGGTTATTGCAGCCTCCCCCCCCCCAAAAAAAGAGGGGAGGCATTTTGGTCGCAACCTGAATGCAAGTAGGTTAGTCAGAGGGAATGCAGTGGTACCTCGGGATGCGAACGGGATCCGTTCCGGAGCCCCGTTTGCATCCAGAAGCAAACGTAACTAGCAATGGCACATCTGCGCAAGCACGGGTTGTGATTCGCTGCTTCTGCGCATGCGCGTGACATCATTTTGAGCATCTACGCATGCATGAGCGACGAAATGCAGAAATAGCATGCTCCATTACTTCCGGGTTGCCACAGAGCGCAACTGGAACGCGCTCAACATGAAGCATATTCAACCCGAGGGATGACTGTATATGTGTTTGTGTTTGTCTCAGGCCGCACCTGCTTTGTATCAAAGTGGCTTCATACAAGCATTGTTGGACATTTGGGTGAAGTCATCGAAGTCCCACTTCCTTCAAAACAGAACTGTGAAAGAAATACTCTGGGGCTATGAAGATCCTTTCTTGAAGAAAATTCCACTTCCAGGAGTTGAAAGGGTTGTTGGCGTATTCCTTCCTGTACGTATGTGTCCCAAAAGGGAAATAAACCACTTGTCTTGGTGCTGGGGGAGAATGGAAAGGCCCTTAGAAATCAGATCTTACAACCAGGCTGGGGAAAAGGAGAGGGTAGGGTCGAAGAAGGTGAGGGGAGTGTGAAACAACTCCGCTGTGTCTTCCTTGGCTGAGCTTGCTGTTTCTCAGCCTTAAAGTAGCAAACCTGCTCCTTAGGGCCTTGTTCCACCATTGCTGGGAGCAGCGGCAAAGATTGTCTTTCCACAGACCACCATGTTGCCTCAGTCCACCCCCGCTGGACTAAACAGTGATCATGTACCCAGTCTGGCCTCTCCAGACCACACTTCCCATCAGCCTCGGCCAGCATGTTGGGAGTTGTAGTCTGGCACCATCTAAAGTCCACCCCACTGGCTAATTCTGATGCAAAATGAGCAGGTGGTCTCGTTCCATTAGTGCCCACCCTTGAGAAATGAATGGAGTGATTTTCATTTCTGTGTCATCCTGTTGACTGAGGCTTTAAATTGAACATGAGTATTTCAGTATCTTACTTTGGGTTATTTTTAAAAGATGCAAATTCTTGGTGGTGTCTAACCCATCTTAAATAGATATATTGCTGATAGATCTACTTTTCTTGCCTTCAGTTTTGGCAAATCCATGCTTTAGAATGGTATGTCTGCATGCAAAAATGTGTAAGAGAAATAAATTGATTGATAAGAAGCATGAAATGAGGAATGGTGTACATTTATTTGAAGATAGAAAAGAACCCTGGGATTTACATTCATTATCAAACCCATTTGTACTGAAAATTGTGCATTTTCTCTCCTCTCTCAAGTATAATGAGACACTGGACGGCCTTTATAGAATCCACAATGGGAAAAATGACACAAGCAAGACGGCACTCATCGAGACTTATAAAGACAAAACGTAATGTATATCTGAAAAATGTGCATAGATTTTTTTTTCAATGGTTTGTAAAAGATCCAGAAATCATGTACTTTGGATCCTTTCTTACTTTGCTGTTGCTGACCTCCGTGTCTCTGCACGCTTTTACAGCCACCTGTTAGAAAATTCAGGATAGAATAAAGGACTTTCTCACACAGCACATGGTTGAAATATGGAATTTCCTCCCCCTGGAGGCAGTGATGGCCACCAATTTGGGTGGCTTTGAAAGAGGATTGGACATTGGGGATAAAGCTATGTCCTGCCTCGACTGTTGGGGGCAGGATGCTTCTGAGTGGCCCTTGCGGGGAGGGTGCTGTTGTGCCCCAGGTCCTTCTTTCAGGCTTCCCGTGGGCACCTGGTTGGGAGAACAGGATGCTGACCTTTGGCCAGATCCAGCAGGTTCTTCTCAGATTGTTATTTCAGTGCAGAAAGATGGAACACAGGAGATTGCTAGGCTTGAAACTACTCTATTGCAGAGATGTGTTTGACAACACTTGTTCGGGATAAATATATTCTGTTGGCTTTATGAGCAGATACAGGGCCAAGATGATGGTCATTGGGTCCATATGCCTCCCTGCCTTGAAGCTATGGAGGAGAATGAAACTTGCCACCACCAAGGTTCTGGTGCAAAAATTAACTTTAAGGGGATCACTTCTTCTCAGCATAGGCTACCTCACAAGATGGTTTTAAATATAAAATCAAATGTCCTATGTACGCCTTCCTGAGTTCTTTTTTGGGAGGGAGGGATACAGATGAGATTTTAATTTTAATTTTGTGGATCAACAGCACACTAAAGCCAAGCCTTGATTTTTACACTAGTATTCTTGACAGAGGTGAGTTTTGTAGACCTTCAAAGCCATTCCTACCTTTGGCTCATAGAAGCAGATCTTTCAAATGCAATGTGTATATATAGCAATGCTTCACCTAGCACAGCACCCACCCTTCTCATGCACTGGTTTGGGCAGTTCTGTTTTGTTAAATGTTTCGCTTAGGCTGGTTTCACAGGTCTTGAAAGAGCAAGTAGTGTAGAGGGCAATGGGGAAATAATCGCCTTGAAGTGGCTTCCCTCACTAACAAGTAAGATGTAAACCCAGCCTCCAAATGATAAGGCTCTGGCAGTCAGGATGCAGATGTACCTTCTTGCGAGTAGGCCATAGAGTCCTAGAACTGTAGAGTTGGAAGGTACCACGGGGACCATCAGGTCCAACCCCCTGCAATAATAAATTATATTATATATATTTAGGGAAGCTTTTAACACTTAATAGACTATTGTATTTTAATACAGTATTCTGTTGGATGCCACCCAGAGTGGCTGGGGAAACCCAGCCAGATGGGCGGGGTATAAATAATAAATTATATTATATATATTATTTTATATGCAGAAATCTTTTGTCCAATGTGGGGCTCAAACCCACGACCCTGAGATTAAGCATCTCATGCTCTACTGCCTGAGCTCTCCAACATGCACGGCTCCTTTCCATTTAGCTGTGCCTGAGGCGTGACACAGGTTGTCCATGCTTGACATGGCTGACACCTGCCAGTGTAAGCCAGGCTTGTGAATCCTGTAGCAGCCCTAGACTCTGGGTTAGGAAACTGCATAATTGGATCCGGCCTTGGATTGCGTCAGAGAATCCTTCTAGAAAGAAAACACTGTGCCATGAATCAAACTCCTATATTAATATAGAAAAATGTATAGCAAAATGGATCTTTCTTTGAAGTTCTGTCACCTGACCTGTATCATCCCACTTTTTTCCTTTTATAGCACCCTTTCATACTGGGCCGGAGGTTGTGCTATGATCAACGGCACAGGTAAGTAAGTGTGGGTGGGTGTAAACTACTGATATTTAGGACCAATTTCTTACTAAAAACCTTGAGCCAGAGGGATAAGAGCACAAGTGTTCTGCATTGTCAGTACACTTAATGGTTCTTCGATATGGGTCTGTCCCAGGTTGCCACCAAGCACATTCCTACATGTCATGTACCTTGCAAAGAAAGACTCTGTCCTGCAAATGCATTGTCATATCCATGGGGTTATTTGTGGGGCTGCACTGCGGATCTCTGTAGATAGAAGGCGGAACAGCAGATCTGCCTGTTCCTACAGTGCTGTGCATGACAAACTGATGCTCCACACCCTGAAGAGGTTTGCTTGAAAATAAGGCCATGGGGGGGGGGGCAGACACAGGAGCGCTCTTCTACAACTTTGGATTTAGAGGCACAAAAAATAGTGCTGGTAGGGCCTTCCCCTGGTGACCAATTCGAGTGCATTGATGAGCACAGAAAACAAGCAACTGTATGAGAAGGGTTTTTTAATTTGTATTCTGCACTGCTGTTTGCATTGTGTTTTTGGTGGAAACTACACACACATAAAAAATGCTGTGAAAATGTTTTATTTTAAGACATTTTAAAAATACATTGAATCTTGCACAGCTCACTGTTGCCCTCTAGTGTCACATTGGTATATTGTACATTACAGCACCTTTAAAATGTTTTATTTGCAGCTGTGTAGCTGAGTCCCTAATGTGCTGTGTCCTGCCCTGAGACCCTCTGGTGCAGGGCAAGTAGGAAAAATATAACAAATAATATTAAGTAGTACACAAAGCCTGGGGTGAAAGCTTTGAAAGGTCTTCTTGGGCAGGAGCCACTCTGCCAAGAGAATCATTACTTTGCTTGAGCTTGTCTCTTCCTCCCTGTTTTGGCTGCTGCTGTTCTCCTATTACGTGCAGAAATGCACAGCGAACACAGGAGGTTGGTGACGTTTGTACCTGAGATGCCTGGTGATGCCTCTTATCCCACATGCCTCACCTCTAGGATGTCTTCTTGGCGGGGGAGAGGGATAGAGAAAAATGGAGCAACAAGACAACTAAGCTAAAAGCGGACAAGTGCCAATAAACAAACTTTGTGAGATTTTATTGCAGCAACATCTCCTGGGAGCTCCTGTGTGCTGTGTTTGTCCTTCAGCCAGATGCACTGTGTTCCCTGCAGGCCATGGAAGCCAGATGCACTGTGTTCCCTGCAGGCCATGGAAGCCTGTGGGAATTGAAGGAGTGTGTGTTTGTTATTAGTCATGGGGCTGGCAGCTATAGCTCTACTGTGAAATCACAGAGAATATTCAGATTTAGATGTGATCAAAAAAGCTGGTGCTACCTCTGCAGCTCATTTATTTCAACAATCACAAACAGGAGCACTACTTACCCTTGGAATTGGTTCAGAGTACTTCTGACCTAGAGAATGGTAATTGTTCTTACTGTGGGCACCAATTATGAGTTGTTAATGCTCCAGTCAAACAAGTACCCACAAGTCTAGTTCAATGAGGTAGTAAAGTCCCATTCACTTATAGGAATGAGTCATCTAGGAATGCTTATGAAATTTCTACTTGGCTGAACTCCACCTATTTGGGGTTTCTAAATTACCCAGCCTTAGTTCTTGGATTGGCACCAATAAATTAACCTAGCATTATCAGGTGACATCAGTTTTCTTATTCTACTGTAGATTGTTTTCCTGTAGGTGCATGTTGGGTCATGATAGCCTTTCCTCCAATTTTGTCGGTGTACATTTGATTTCCCTCCTCTATTTTCAAGCCACTAAATCGCATGACTGAAAACGCTTGCAGATATGAGCAATTGCTGTCGCTCTCCCTATATCCTACAATAAGGGTGGCTTTGGGTGTTAAGAAGGTAGCACAGTCCCTTCTGTCATTCTGCATAGTGTTACCATTTGAAATTGGTAGCTGTGCTTAGTGAATAATTCCCAAGCACTCTTAACTTGCTCTTCTTAAACACACACCAGGAGGTTGCGAGTTCTCTTACCACAGGTCTTTTTAGTTCCTATCCTGTGACTATTTAAGTGCAGGCCCAGGCCGCACACTTTCCCCTCAAATAAAATGCCAGTAAAAGACACAAGAGTTGAAGTCAGGCCACAATTGTATTGACTACAGATCAAGAGACTTGGGATAGGCAATGGGTAACCATTTATTTCCGACTTGCCTGCCAGAAATGACATCAGAGTCAACCCAATAGTGGGAATTCCTATGACTTACATCAAACAGAGGGGTCCCCACAAGGATCGCTGCTGAGGCCCAAAGACCCTGTCAGGGCATATGGACAGAAGCAACTCCTTCACTGATCCCTTTAATGGGATACCCTATTTTTTTGGGGGGGGGAGTGAGGGTACAACCCCTCCTCCAACCAGGACTAAGGTTACCCAGTGCCTAAACCACCAAAGTTGTGATGATTGCTATGAGGTAGGCAAAACCTCCAGGCCAATTCGCCTGATAGACAAATTCCTACCTGGCCCCGCTAATATGGCGACCGCACCACCCATAGCAAGGCCAATTCATTAAGTGAAATACGAAATTAATGGAGTGGGTGGGTGGGTTGATCTGTCACAGAAGAGCTGGGTGGCGGGGGCTGTTTAAATCCCCTGAGAGAGGACCTGAGGGAAGTCTGATTGTTCCTTCAGGCCCTCAGGATTTGCAGACCAAAGACAACATATTTGTCACCATTTTGTCATTTGGAATTTTGAACAATAGCTCAGTGCCATACGCAAAAGCAGGCTGGTCAGCATTTTAAGCAGTAAGCGCTGCAGTTTTGCTGGGATATTTAAACAAGAGGTAGTCATGGTAACCTTCAGATGTTGTGGATCACAACCTCCATCATCCCCAGCCAGCATGGCCAATAGCCAGGGATGATGGGAGTTGTGGTCTACAATATCTGGAGAGCACAAACCCATTTAAATTATGAAAAAGATCCTACCTATGTGGACAGAATGTATCTCGCCTACTTTTTATGATCCATGTCTCCAGTCATTGGATGTATCACCTCCTGCCGCCCCTCCAAGGCAGTGAAGTAGAAAAATAAGAAAATATCTGTCACCCCTAATCATTACAATAACATGCGAACTGGTCTGTTCATTATCCTGCTTCCCTGATATCTGGGATAGCTGAGAGGTGGAATCAGCCTCACTTGCTAGTCAACAAGATGTGGGTGGTGTTTGTTTAAATCCAAGGAATGGTTTCTTCTTTGCCATGGACTCTGTGTAACCTTAGATGACTTTCTGTATCTTGGCTTCAGGTCAGCCAATGGGTGGTTTCCAAATTAACTCCGACAATATTTTTAAAAGTACCATTAAAAAGCTTCAGATCTTGCACTCTAATGTTAAAAGCCTTGGGAAGATGTCAGATGTATGTTTTTCTTGCCTTCCTCTGAAACGTCTGTCTGCAGTGTCTCTCAATCCAGTTGTGAAAATGGCCAGATGAGATAGATGAACACAAGTGAACTGGCAGCTGAGTTTTGCACTTACGTGTGTGTTGTGCAAACCTGAGCGCAAGCTGGGAATTTATATGATATTTCTCATTTTATTTGCAGATGGGGCTTCCTTCCCCCCCTTTGTCCAAAAGACTGCAAGACTTGACTTATTTTCTTCTGATATTTGCAGGTAAAGACCATCATAAAGTCCTTTTCTATGCTTGAGTTAGGAAGGATATAATGATTAAAAGTTTGCTTTTGTTTTTTATATAAAAAAATCTGGCTTATAGTCAGCTTGGGGTAACACTGAAGAGAACCAACATTGATCTGGCAAAGCTTCTGCATTGTTTAGGCCGAATTTGGGCATCATATGAGAGATCAATGACCAAATTCTTCCACACTTTTTAAAGTTAAAGGCAGGCACAGAATGCCCCAAATCACACAACTACAGTGCTATTTGCCAATAGAAACCGTCCCCCAAAGTTACTATTTACCCATATGGAAAACTAGTGTGTTAACTCCTCTGGTGCCATTCTTTTCACCAGTTATTTTTTATAGCAGCCCATCAAATTTTTGGTCCCACTGTATCAAAAACTGCTGTGAAGCAATATTTCTTCAGGCCTTCCCAGGAGGAAAATCATCCATAAGGGTTGCAAATTTAAATTAGCTCTTCAAATGTGTTTAGGCTTGTTTTGGTCAGCTCATGCGTTTGGAGAGGTGTTGAAAACACACTGAAAGTAATGGGCAGGTTGAAATCTCTGGCTCGTATTTTAATTTTGCAGATAGCCACCAAATGTATGGGAAGTATATGGATAGCAGATTAGGATAATAGAAATTATGAAATTACAGGTGCCTGTATGTTTGCTCCTAAATTAAGATGCTACCTCCCTGTCCCTTTTCATATCCAGATCCATCTACAGCAACTTTGACAGTGAACAGACTGTGAAGGACATCCCACTCTATCGCTTCATCGTTCCTCCAGGTGCTTTTGCATCTCCTCTTGTCAATCCTGACAACATCTGCTTCTGCACAGAGAAAGAGATATCCCAGAATTGCACATTAGCTGGGGCACTGGACATCAGTTCTTGCAAACAAGGTATCTGCCTGCAATTTGAGATGAGCAAGCTACTGGAGTGGTTAATATAAAGATTTGGAGCTCTGGACAATATGAACTTGGGAAGTGGTGCTGCCATAGGCTGTGCCCTCTACTGTCCAACTAACAGCTCTTTGGTGAGAACGGAGGCACCAGGGGCAAGGCTCTGTATTGGGTCCAAATTATGTTACTTGCACTGAGTTCTCACTGATTTCATTGGAGCTTAAGTCATGTCTTACGTTGTCCCATTAGATTCAAAAGGGAACCAACAGCCCTTTCTCTATAGCAATACTGCTAAAATGGAGTTGATCTATTAAGAGTAAATCTATTAAGGGCTGCATCTGAACTCACTTGCGAGGGCACGTTGTGACTGAGGCTTTATAATGTAAAGCTGAGTAAAATTCAACAATGGGGTAAATTGAAAAAAGAGAACTGAAACACTTGTGAGAGTTTTGTTTTTATCTTTTAAAATGCAACAGATCTTATTCACTGTACACAAACTTTTAATACTTCAAATGTACACACATTCAAACATCTACATATAGGTGTTTGGATGTGTACACGGAGCAGAATTCCACATTGTAAAAGTTTTGCTTGCATATACAACAACCTGTACAACATTACTCATAAGAATTGCAGGTGTGCCTGGACTCCCACTGGAGAAAGGGTGAGATGAAAATGAAATAATTTGCAAAGTCTTTCTTTTTTTGATGTTAAGCCATGTTAGTATCCTGAGCTATACTGGCACTACACATTCAAAACTTATATCTGATCGTGTGGTGGGGGCAAAACAGACCTGAATTGTGGTTGCATGTCAAAGGTTTATTAGCTGTGGTTGCATCATTTTTTTACAGTATAAATTAATGTACATCTAAATTGCCACTGTTACACAATGCAATGTCTTGTGCAATTTAAGTAGAGATGTCATTATACTTGCCTCAAATGTTAGCACTGTGAGTCCAAAATCCTTTTCCAACTCAGTTTTAAAAAATGAGAATAACTAAAGAACTTCTGCCTTTTCTTTCCTCACAACCTGCATACTTTTGATCCCCCTCCATCTCTTACCCAATTAAGCTGACCACTGGTGGCACTCTGGCAGCTGCAAGCATGAAGAAAATGGCCTTCAATTCCATTCTGAGCCCCTGGCATGTTGCTGCATAGGGTCTGTTTGGTGGCGGCCCCTGGAACAGATGTAGTTTTCCCCATATAGGCTGCGTAGCATGGTTTTTAGCATGCTAGGTGCTAGAAAGAGAAGGGCTTACTGCCGTGGGATTGTACTGATGTTTTTTCTCCTCTTCCTCCTCAGGAAAACCTGTATATGTTACACTCCCCCACTTCCTCTATGCAAGTGAAGAAATTGCTCAAGGCGTTGAAGGCTTGCACCCAAATCCACCTGAGCATATGACCTTTTTGGATGTAGAGCCAGTAAGGAATCACACTGTACCCTTTCGCTTTCTCCCCCTCCCTAAGTGCCTCAGGTCTGTCATTTAGAGAAACTAGGATTTGGCTTGCAGTAGAGCTCAGACTGATATCCTTTACATGCATAACTTAAACATAACTTAAATGTTTCCCCACAAAGGGGGTGAGGTGGGATCTCAGCATCTTCTATCTTGTCACACAGGATCTTGGCACCAGCGCTCTGGTGCAGTAGCAGCCTGTAACTTATGGATACTGCATGTGATCTTGGGATTAACTTTTGGGGTTTGTGAAAGAGGGGCCTGAGTGTTTGCCACGGGAAAAGCGCCCTGAGGGACCTGTTGTTGCCAGATGTTTCTACAGCTGGGCAGGGCCTGTTTGCTTCAGCCATGTGAGACGAAGGAGAATTGTTCTCCACTCTTGGCAGTGGCCTCCCCTGCCCCATTTCTTGATATCAAAGAACATAGGAACCTGCTTTAGACCAAGTGAGACATCTAGCTCAGTCCTGACCACGCCGACTGTGCAGCTCTCCATGTTTTCAGGTGCGGAATATTTCGAGCTCTAACTGGCAGTGCCAGAGATTGGACGTGCACACAATGTCCTTCCCATATTGGACAAAAGCCTGAGACAAATCTTAAAGGGAAATGTCTTAAAATTGGCTTCCATCACTTTAGGGCCGAATTTTGCACTGTGGGCTCATGCACACCTCCTCTTGTGTGGGGCGGGCAAGCCCATGTCCTGCAAGCCAGACCAGGCATGGCAACCCTCCTCCCTATCACAGCACTTCCAGGCCAGCAATGCAGATGGGATGGGGGATTCACTGCCTGTGTTGCCCCACCCAGCACTGCACAGGGGCATGGGGGATGGGGGGAGCAAGTGAGTGCAGGTTTGGGGGCATTTAGCCCTGGGAGGTTTGAATATAACCCTCAGGTCAAACAAGGACCTAGCTACTCTGATGTAACTCATGTGGAATCATGATAAATAGCCTCTGTTCAAGGTGTTGCCGCTAGGAATTCACTCTTCCCAAAAGAAAAAGTGGACTGAAACACAGCCCTCCTTCAAAATTCTTCATAGCTCTTCTCCAGATTTTTGCAATGCAGTTCTCTCGCCAAGTATTGTCGACAGAAATGCATATGCGACAATTAAGTCTACGTATCAATGCATATATTGCCAAAAACATCTTCAGGACGCATTATAGTTGAGGAAATTGCATACAGACATGTAGATTAGGATAAATTTGCACATAAATGCTGACAAACATTCATGAGAGTTTCAAAATGCTGTGGAAATGTGAAAAACCAGACCTAAGATTGGGAAAATGAGCAACTAGGGAAATCTGAAATTGCAGTGGTGCTGTGATTGCCAATGTCTAGTTGCAGCTAAAGATAAATCGTGTAACTTTGGCCATTTCCTGTTCAGCTGCTCTTATAATAGGAAATGCTCTAATTTTGGATCCAAATAAAAACATGTTACTGTATTTTAATGCTGCTAATTACTAGTGTCGCCGCCCCCCCCCCCCCCGCGGCATCAATTGTTCATGGCACTTCATATTTATTTGTGTTGTGTTTTTTAGACCACAGGGTTTACACTGCAGTTTGCCAAAAGACTGCAGATCAATTTGTTGGTGAGGCCTACTACAAAAATTACGTAAGTTGCTGTTTTAATTGAATTAGAAAGTACTGCATGTGCTTCTCTGTAAATTCTCAGTCTTGGGTTTGTAAGTCCCTCTGCATTCTTGAACCTAGTCATTTTCAGGGTTGGACACTTTGTTCCTCAACATGTTATGGATACAGTAGAAATTATCACTCATTGTATGTCTGGACAGTTAATTCGAATATGTAGTGTGACATAACTGGACCCAACTCTATCCCAGGTCCCCTGCAATCTAACGTGGAGTTTAGATGACAAGGAAAAAGACAGAAGTTCCTTTCTGAAGAATACACAGTATTCAAGTCAATATATAGGAATGGAGAGAAATCAGATACAGTTTTCAGTTAAAGCCAGACTTGCTGAAGTTGCACTTTCTGAAGCAATGCACAAACCAAAGCACGTCCATCCTGTGAAGGCAGCAGGGGCTGATGGGAGTTGGAGTCCAGCAACATCTGAAGGGCACCCAATTGGCTCCTGCTGCTTTAGGTTTTCTGCTGAAGATGAAACTTCAGAAAGAACTTCTATTCCTGCTTAATGCAACTTAATTTTGACGAAAACCAAAGGAAAAGCATCACATGTGCTCTGGACACCTGTAGCTTCCCACCAGACATGCTGAAGTGAAATTTTGGGAGAATCTTTATTTAGGTTTTAACTTGGTGAAAAATGTGAGGAAATTTGTGACAAGTCATATAGTTCTTTTCTTCCATGCTACCTTGAAGAATATTCAGGTCTAGCCTTAGGACAGCACACAATAGTGACAATATTGTCTAAAATGCAATAGGAAATACAGATCATTCTCTTTAGCTGCCCATACTGGGCTGGTTCCAATGATCATAGCTATATATGTATGCAAATAATTTAATAATTTGGTTTATTAGAGAGATGAATGAGTCTTTTGCCTGGTCACAGGACCTTTGCTCCTCCCTTCGCAGCACAATCAATCAAACCAAGAAAGCTCTGGAACCTTAGCCTTCTCTTCTGTCCAAAGCAGGGAACTATGGTTACCAGCCTCAGACACTAAGGTTAGAGTTTTTACGGTTTGATGGCTCACACTGTGAAAAGGGTATGTGTGTGGGCTTTTAATTATTATTAAGGACTGCTTCATAAGATGTGATCATCTGAACATATCAGGATATAGGTAGTTCTTTTTAGGTTTATTCCTGTTGAACATGCAAAAACTGCTGCATAAATGCTATTCTGACTTATGGATCTTTGCCCAATTTTTTCATTCTAATTATATTTTCATATGTTTTATTGCAGCGCCCTAAAACAGGTCAAGGTGCCATTTCTCTTTCCTATTTTGTGGCTGAATGAGGTAAATTCTGTTTGTTGTTGTTCTCTGTTGCTCTTCATTAGTTATATAAGTACTGTTGTATTCCTACCCCTTTAAAAATGTTGGTCAAGATTTGAAGACTTTCTTTCTATCACAGTTAATCTATATATTATGCTTGTCCTACTTCTTTAGTGTTGATGAGTTCCATGGGTGCAGCAGTGGTGGAATTTAGTTTTTAATATTGGAGGTTATTTGCAGCTGAGGCACTGGCGACAGCAAATCCACCTGCTCCCCATCAGATCTCCAAAGGAGCAGCAGCTGCTCCCAAAGACACTCTCCTGTGTTTCTCTCTGAGGCCTCACTCAGAGTAAAGCCTCTTCCCAAAATTCTTTCTACAGTGTTTTCTGCTTAAACTTGCTTGCAATATGGCTGGATATATGGAAAAATAAGTCTGAGTCATCATCTTCAAGTGTCGCTTTGGACCATTTTTCTGTTGCTTCCCACATGGAAGGTGTGCCTTGCAAACTTCACTGCATGAGAAATGCCTAAAGCAGGCATGGCCAAACATGGCCCTCCAGGTGTTTTGGGACTACAGCTCCCATCATCCCTAGCTAACAAGACCAGTGGTCAGGGATGATGGGAATTCTTGCCCCAAAACACCTGGAGGGCCAAGTTTGGCCATGCCTGGCCTGAAGTTATCCTGGCTCCATTAACCCTCTCCAATCCAACCTGTCGTATCCCAATACCATTGGGTGAACTGAAGTGGCACAATCTTGGATGGTGTCCCTTCCCTTCAGGGGCTCATCTTTTCTGAATGCTTTGTGTTGTAAACCAGCTGCCCTATTAGAGTTGTTTACTACAGCCTTCTCCTCTGTGTTTGGCTTCCCCAGCTGTCTTCTCTGTCTGTCTTCTCTATCTGGTCCCCTTCAGAAATTGCTGGATGACATGATCCTTAACCCTTGGCCATACTAGCTGGAAGTCCCAAGAGCACCTGAAGGCCAGCGCTGCTGTAGAGCACCTGGGTTCCCAGGGTGTGGCCTTGAGACCATCACTTTGTTGACTAAGCAGGTGGGAGTCTGGGTCGTTGCCCAGATGAGAGGCCTCCTGGAAACCCAAAGGAATAACTTCAATTGAGAAGATAGATAAATGTGACATTTATCTTGCATTGCACTATGTGCAGCATGTGCTGGTAAAACATTTTGAGCAATGTATGGATAACCACTTAAGTCCCTGACTCTCTTCTTGCACCCACTCCTGGGTGGGGAATCTCCAACACATGAGTCTATATAGGCCCACTGAGCCTCCCCAGTTGTCCTGCAATGCTGTACTCACTGAGCAAACCTGCCCATCATGATGGCAGGTGTGGGGCAGATAAAAGCCTGATGGCCACGAGCAGGTTTGCAGGTCTTAGGTAGCACTTTGAAAGAAGATGTGACAATCAGCTGGTTGTTGTTCCTCCCCCTCCTTTCACCATTCTGTTTATTATTTTTTTTATGCAACGGAACTGGGTGTAATCAGGGATGTAAGCAGGTTCCTTTTCGTAGATCCAAGATGGAAATAACTTGACATTGCAGTTCCCACATGTGGGGAGGAAACTGCTTGTGGACTTCTGTGTGGAATAATGTTGCTCTTGGTCTCCCTCTTCTTCCTCCAGACGGCCATTATTGATGATAAGAAAGCTGAGTTTTTCCGAGAGAAAGTGACCAATAAGATCAAGCTTCTGCATCTGTTGGAAGCGGTGCTCATCATTGCCGGCAGTGTGATGTTCCTTGGATTCCTCGTCTCGTTCTTAGTATGCCGAGCGCAGAAATCAAAATAAGTAAGGAAACAGGACTCTGGCAGGATTTCCGTTGATGATTATTTCTGGGATTCTTTGGCTGAAATAATAACAGCAATTGGGCACCCACAGTTCTGTGTATATGAGACCATTTTGTACATGTCGAAGGCGAGGCTTGGAAAAAGATGTACTGTATTGATTTTTATCAAGCAAATCTATACCTTGGGTGAACATTAAATGTGCCGCTACTCTGATTCCAGACACCGGGTGGTATATCCAATGAAACTGTGCTGTCAATAGCAGATAGCTTTTTAGAAGGGTTGTACATAGATGGTGCTCAGAAATGAAACTTCCAGTGGCCTCTTGGGCTCCCAATATCCTTATGCAGTGGCTTAAGGCTTAGAGTGTGTCTTCACACAATCCTCTTAAATTTCAGCTTTAAATAAGCATACATTTAAAAACATAATGCAAGAAATAATTTTTTTACCAGTGAATCCAAATTTGCTGCAGTTTTCCAGTGAGTTTACATTAATGGGAAGCTGGAAAACTGAAGCAGATTTGGATTTGCTGGTAAAAATCACAAGTTTTGCCTCCATATGATATATGGGTTGCTTCCAAACCTACCCCTCTCTTGCCCTCACCACTCCCTTCGGGAAATCCATATAGACTAGCCTTGGTCCCTAGAAGTTGTTGGACTACAACTCCTATCATTCATAGTCAGCATGGCCAGTGATGATGGGAGTTGTAGTCAACAACATCTGGGGATCCAAGGATGAGAAAGGCATTAATATAGATAGTAGTAGTTGGTCCTGGAGCATTGCTTTCCTGACCTCCCATCCACTGGGCGTGAGGCAGCAGTGAGCTTGGCATGATGGAAATGCACCAGTGGGAGCACCAGATCCACGACTGCATTTGCACTGTGCCAGCCTTGCCACTCCCCCTCCTGGTAAGCCACAGCAATGACAGTGATGGGAAGTTGGGCAAGCAGTGTTGCCCTATCAACCACTACCAACAGCCACTGACTCCAGCTCCTGATATATGTGGGGCGGACCATCTCCAGCGCTCCAGGCTTTGGCCTATAAGAAGTGTTGGCATTCATAGTTCTGTCGCTGAATTTCCACATCATGCTAAGTCATGGTTTACTGTTAATACGCAGATCACTTTTGCTATGCTTCTCCCTAGCAGCTAGTGGAAGCAACCCCGCCCCCGCCCCCGCCCCCGCCCCCCCCTTGGCTTAGTGTTACATCTGACCTGGGGACTGTGGTGCCAAATGGCCCCTGCATGGCAACCTAAGAACAAATATTGGCTTCAGATCACAATTCCCAATTCAGATGTAATGCTTAGTCAAGAATTGTTGTCTTCGCTCTCGCTTTTTATCGGGGAGAGATCTGCATATTCATAGGAAAACATTTACTATGATGCAAGAATCCAGCCATTGTCCTCTTCCCCAAAAGTCAGAAACATACTTAACAGAGTTTGCCTATGGTATGAAGGCCCTGTGCAGTACAAGTTTCAAAAAATTACAGAAAGGTTACTCCTTTCCCCAAGGAATGTTGCTTTTCACATTAAGCGGGTTTCTATCTTTAGCCCAATTAATACAATGCAAAGGATGCTATCTGAGGCTTCTGATAAACGATCAAAAGGCCTTTATGGTTCTATTATAGAACCACAATCTCTGCTGGGATATGTCTGCTAAAGCCTTCCATGAGAAAATGATCCAGATACCCCGGATCTGCTGAACTAACTTGGGGTGATTTCTTTTCTCAGGTATCAAGCTACTTCAGGTATCAAGCTACTGCAGATGTAGGCAATAGTCATTTCAGACTTTAAGCAAGGGAGGGTAATGAACCTTCCAGATGAACCTTCCTGATGGCATTGCTGGACTGTGCTTTGTATGTGGCAAATCAGCTTAGGATGAAGCCCTGCCTCAGTGTGTTGAGTGAAGTGCGTGCCTTTGCCTGCCAGAACCCCAAAGATGTTCTGAAGAGAGACTATCGTTAAATCTGACTTTCTGGCATTCTATGAGCCTTTTATAAGACATCCATCAAACCTGTGCTACCGTTTATGCAGCTTGCTGCTGCTGCCACAGTCTCTTCCCACCTGGGGAATTCAAGAATGGGAAGAGAAGTTCTTTGCCTTAACTGTGTCCAGAAAGCACAGAATCTTGCTCTCAAACATGTTCAGTCATTTGTTTTTCATCCACATCTTCAAGAAGTTGAAGAAGCCTCTAAGATTAAGCTGTGTTCTTTTTTTCTCTCTCCAAAGATGTGATTTTAGAAGATGAGAAATGTAAAACACCATTAATTGTAACATATGGATTTCAGTAAAGGGTTTATCAAAAAGACTGTCTGTATTTCCTTGTTTTTGTACCCATGCTTGCAAGTCTATGTGCAACTACACTCCTGCTCACTGCCAAAGTGGAGATGGGTAAATCTGCTAATTTCAGTATCTCCATTTCACCTCCACTGCATTTTAGTTCAGTTACCCACATCTCCACACCAGCTTGTGGATTTTTTTAAAAAAAGAAGTCTTGTGAAAATTCACCAGAGAATTCCTCCTAATAAGCACCTTTGTTTGCAATTTTGGCCTAATGTAACACATTTTTGCAAAGCAATTTTGTGTATTCATGTATGTTAGTTTCACTAATACAAACATATTGATGTACATTTGCTTTTAGCACACATTACCTGGCTGGAGAACTGCATTGTCAAATCCGAAGAAGTGCCTATTTCAAAGGTTTCAGTTGGTGTCTTGTTTCAGAAAGGGCAAATTTTGGTAGGTTCACCTTTAAATGTGCAAGGAATCCAATTTATCCCCTGTTGCTGTGTTGCAGCCATGGAAAGTAGACTCTCTAGCATATTGGGAACTTCTCTTCACCAGATATACTGTATCCAAATGGCATCCATTGGACTAGCTGTCTGTTAGCTCTCAAAGTCCCCATCTGTGCTGCTGCAGACCTTCACATGGGAAGGTAGCGGAGCTCAGTGTTCCACATCCATTTTCATATACATACATCATCTCATAGGCTGCTATAAGAAGTGGGACACTGCACTTAGATTCACCTTTGGTTCTTGCAGCAGGCCTCTTGCTTCTGGTCCCCAAAACAAACCCAGTGATGGTTCAGCTACAATTGCCATATTGCAAATGATGGGGCTGAGGATAAAGAATGGAGTTTTTATTTGCTTGCTTACAGTACAGTGGTGCCTCGCAAGACGAAATTAATCCGTTCCGTGAGGCTCTTCGTATAGCGGTTTTTTCGTCTTGTGAAGCAAGCCCATTGACAGCTTAGCGGATTAGCGCTACAGCTGTCAAGCGGCTTCCAGCGATCAGCTGTTAAGCGGCTTATCAGCGGAACAGCTGATAAGCGGCTTAGCGGCTTAAGAAAAGGGCGAAAAAAACCCGCGGGGGGATGCAAGATTTTTTTCGTCTTGCGAAGCAACCCCATAGGGGAATTCGTTTTACGAAGCGCCTCCAAAACGGAAAACCCTTTCGTCTAGCGGGTTTTTCGTCTTGCGAGGCGTTCGTCTTGCAGGGCACCACTGTAGTTCTCTTGGTTGTCTACTAACAGATCTGGGTAGATCACAAAGATAAAATAAAAACAGGATATTAAAAGTATAAGAAAGTTGCATAATAAAAATATCCAGCAGAAAACCCTAAATCCAAGTTCACCTTTATCGGAATAAGCTTTGTTTATGTTCTCAGGACGTCGATTGCATGAAGCATATCTTACTGCATTGTGGGCAGTACGAGCAAGCAAGGGACCAACTGATCAACCCCCTACTGGCAAATCTGTCTGGAAAGTCTGAAGCCTCCCATATTAAATATCTGCTGGAGGACAGGTCTAATGATATTACACTGCCCGTGGCAAAGTTTCTTTTGGAAGTTAAAAGAAACAAAGCTCATCATGCTTGAGACATAACAAAATGACTGCCACGGTTTCTCTCTCTCTTGTGGTTGGCTGTCTTAATTGTATTTTGTTCTGTACTTGTTCTATGGGTCTTTGGACCGCAATAAAGATTTAAAATAAAAATAAAAATGCAATATGGAGGCAGTGGGATAAAAATTCAGATTTCACATGGTGCGGAGAAGACTGTATTTAAGGTGCCAGACAAGGTTGTCTGAGGAGGTTTATCCATAAGTAGGGTGCTATCACTGAGAAGGTCCTGTCCTTGGTTGTCATGCCTCTCCACAACCTGCGCAACCTTAGCGGCTAAGGTGAAATTTGAGCTGCCCATCTGCTCCACCTGGTCCTGCTAATGCACAACTATAATTCACTTCTGTGCAGGACAAGTAGACTTCATTTTTGTTGCCTGAGATTCTCAGAGCCTGTGTGTTGTGACTTGTACGCTCACCACCAGAATCAAATTTTGGCTGTGGCGAAGTAATAAGCCATGTTTCCATTATTAACTAGCCGCAACATGACATCAAGACATCAATTAATTGAAACTCTCATTTTCACGTTATCTGGGAAGTGTGAATGTTGAATATGTGCAACTTAAGCAATGATCGCTAGGTGGCAATGGTGCATTTCAAAGTCAACTATTTTCTTCCATACTACTTCAGATGAAATCTTGCACATTTTCCAGAATGCTGAACACTATCACCTCAGCAAAATGATGATGTTGAAAGATTTGGAATACTACATGCCAAAGGAAGTAAAAGATACAGGATTAATATTGAGAAGTAGTTAAGTAGTAGTTAACACAAGTTAAGGCTGAGCCAGTCGCTGTTTCACAGCTTAAGTGAAAATGCCCAGGATAGAACCAGTAGAACAAGCCAGATTTCTCTGCCATAATCTCACTAGGCTGCATTCAGATTCTCAGTATTTTGTGGGAGGAGTTCAGCTGCATGCTTTAAATTAAATTTAGGGTTCTGCAATTAAAGTGGATTAAAACTCTGGCACAACAAATCCACTTTAACAGAAACAGATTACTGGTAGTTTGCGGAAGTGAGGCCCCAAAATGTGTGGGTTTATGATTGATAAATGGGGAGGCATAAGATCTCCAGGCAAACTTTTCTGAACAAATGCTCAATAAAGAGTGGATGCTGAGTGGTGTCCAAACTTTTTTCAAAGAGGGCCAGATTTGATGAAGCAAAGGGCCGTGAGGGCCAACCAAGGTTGTTGACCTTTTTTTTAGGATTTGAAGTTGTTGAGGGGTTTTTTAGGATTTTACCCCAGGAAATAAACTGCCACAGGGGGCAGATTAAGCTGACCGGCGGTCTGTATTAGGCCCCCGAAATGGACTTTGGACATGCCTGCTGTAAGATTTCCACATAAACATTCTGCAAGCCAAGCAGGATGCTGACTTGACCCCAATAGAATAGTAAGGATTACCAGGGGATAAAAAAGCATGTGAGGGGTTCAAAGCGCTACACAAATGTTGTAATAATATTTGGAGGGCTCCATCACTTTTATCATGTCTTTTTTGCAAGATATTAGAATCCAAATACAGGCTGCCAATATTTGTGTATGTTTATATTATAATCTAAGGGACGCGGGTGGCGCTGTGGGTTAAATCACAGAGCCTAGGGCTTGCTGATCAGAAGGTCGGCGGTTCGAATCCCCACGACGGGGTGAGCTCCCATTGCTCGGTCCCTGCTCCTGCCAACCTAGCAGTTCGAAAGCACATCAAAGTGCAAGTAGATAAATAGGTACCGCTCTGGCGGGAAGGTAAACGGCGTTTCCGTGCACTGCTCTGGTTTGCCGGAAGCGGCTTAGTCATGCTGGCCACATGACCTGGAAGCTGTACACTGGCTCCCTCAGCCAATAAAGCGAGATGAGCACCACAACCCCGGAGTCATCTGCGACTGGACCTAATGGCCAGGGGTCCCTTTAGCTACATTATAATCTAATCCAAGATCAGGTTCATGCAAGTTTTATGCCTTTAAAGGTGAGTGTTGAAACAGCATGTGGTCCCTCCGTGTTTCATTTTGAACTAGTTCCCCCAGCCAATAACTTTGCCCCAATACTGAAGGCCAGCCTCTTGCATCTGAAGTCAGCTCAATTAAAGGTAAACTCTACTTTTAAAACTTAGGCACACTGAACAGCTATGTAATATGTTGTGCAACTGGAATTTCTGTAGTGGAACTATTTGTGCCATAATGTGAGTTTTCCCTTTCTGATCAGAGTTTTGAATTCTGCTGAGGAACATGAACAAGTCATGCTGGCCCATGAACTCTACACTTGTCCAAACCCCAGATTATTCAAAGCAGTTGGCCTGTTGTTGGCTGTAATCATTTTTATTCAGAAGAGTTTAGGTTCCTAGGTCTCTGTTCTATTCGCTCCATAAGCACCTTTCTACTGTGCACTTGTTTTCTGCAGCACATTTTATGGTTCAGATCTAGGAAAAGGCTTCTGGGTGATTTTTGCTATAATAATAATAATAATAATAATAATAATAATAATAATAATAATAATTTATACCACGCCCATCTGACTGAGTTTCCCCAGCCACTCTGGGCGGTTCCCAATCAAATGTTAAAAACAGTACAGCATTAAATATTAAAAACTTCCCTAAACAGCCTTCAGATGGCTTTTAAAAATAGGATAGCTGCTTATTTCCTTCACATCTGAAGGGAGGGTGTTCCACAGGGTGGGCGCCACTACCAAGAAGGCCCTCTGTCTGGTTCCTGTAACCTCACTTCTTGCAATGAGGGAACTGCCAGAAGGCCCTTGGCACTGGACCTCAGTGTCCGGGCTGAACAATGGGGGTGGAGATGCTCCTTCAGGTATACTGGGCTGAGGCCATTTAGGGCTTTAAAGGTCAACGCCAACACTTTGAATTGTGCTTGGAAATGTACTGGGAGCCAATGCAGATCTCTCAGTATCTGCCAATAGGGCATGTTGAATTTTTCAACTTTCAAATTCCAAAAAATGAGGGGTGCTAAAAAGTTGTAACATCACTTGGGGATTCAATAGATATTTGGGTTAAATGAATATAATTCAGTTTTGCTTGGCAAGTAAAATGTGTGTAAAATTGCATAGAAATCATTAAAAATGATTGCCAGTTATGTTATTACATGACACTCTCAGAAGGTAAAACTAAAATTCTTTGGTTTTCCAAGAGCAGTTTATTTGCTCCTTAACCAAACAAAGACTTACCAAGCTAAATGTCCAATCACAAAAAATAATAGCAGATTTGAATCGCTCACACCCAAAGGTATCTTTTTAAGATCCCTCACTGAAGGGATGTGCAAAAATTGAGTTTCACCCCCTAAAATCACATGCCCTACTCTGCCAGTAATGACCAGATGGTCTTCTCGTTCTTCTCCAATGCTGCTTTGATGAAACTATGGATTATCATTATCTAAGCAGATGCCAATTGATTTGGGGGCGAGGAGAGATAGTGCAGAGTATATTTTGGTTCTGCTTTAGCTAGTGATGCTTAAAACGCCTGGCACTAAGTGGTTTAAATCTGATTGCTTGCTGGCATTTGCTAAAGTGCAAAATAACACTCTGGGGAAGAATTGATTCCTTCTGAGAGCTGCCTGCACTTTTGTTTAGTCCTGGATTTATCAAGACACACCATCTTTGAGCATCTGGAGTAGTAGGAGTCCAAAACAAATTGTCCGCTCCCCACATTGTTTAGCCCTGGCGTGGTCATTTGATTCCTGAGAAATGAACACATTCGGCATGTGCAGGACAAACTCTTCACCTCCAAGAACGGCCGTCTAGCAAACACCAGCTGCAGAGAGCGCTGAGCCAACTGAGCAAGGAGGGGGAAGCCCCAGCCCTGTGTTCACAGCTGCATTAGCACTTAATAACCGGGATGCCTTTTAAACACTGACCAAAACTGGCCAGCAGGAATTAGGGGATTTGGGTCTTAGAACAGAAGAACATGACCGGGTTTTGTGACAAGCCCACTTGGATCACTGGGCCAGCAGCCTCCCTTTCATATGGTTGCATCACCATCCCAAAGGGATACTGAATCCACACCCCCCCACCTCCTTGGTTTGGACAGAATGGATTATGCAGTGCTTTCAAGTAACAGCCATAAGGTCAGACAGACATAACGATCTTGCAATCTGTGGTGCAAAGTGCACCGAATCCTGAGATTGGCTTGTCTACATAGCTCTCCTTGGATAGTTATGGATAGCAAACTTCATTCTATGAAACAATTTCGCTTTCTTAAACTGCCCCAAATGGGCCTTTCTAGTTAATAGCCATTTCACCACTGAAGGTGATGCCTCAGAGATATGGCTGTGATGAGGGGACATTGGACAACTGCTTCATAAATCCACACAAGGCAATCATGGTCACCATCTTGGACAGTGTTCAAAGAGGATTAGCCAAATTAACAGAGGATAAGTCAGAGGCAGTGGGAATCATAGAAGGGGAGAGGGAAGGCTGTTGCCCTCAGGTCCTGTGAGAACAGGATGCTAGACTAGATGGGCCATTGGCCTGATGCAGCGGGCTCCTCCTAGGTTCTTAAGCCCCAGCCTGGCTAGCCAAAGGACATTGTATTATTATTATTATTATTATTATTATTATTAATAATAATAATAGTAATAATAAATTTTATTTATATCCCGCCCTCCCCAGCCGAAGCCGGGCTCAGGGCGACTAACAACACCAAAGTAGTGCAACATTATAAAAACATTATAAAATTAATTAAAATCAAAATTGATGGCAACCATAAAGTTTTGTAAAGATTGCCAAAGGAGGGAGTCAGGCTGCGCCCTGACCAAAGGCCTGGCGGAACAGCTCTGTCTTGCAGGCCCTATGGAAAGATGTCAAATCCTGCAGGGCCCTTGTCTCTTGTGACAGAGCATTCCACCAGGTTGGAGCCACAGCCGAAAAAGCCCTGGCTCTAGTTGAGGCCAGCCTAACCTCTCTGTGGCCTGGGACCTTCAAGATGTTTTTATTTGAAGACCGTAAGTTCCTCTGTGGGGCATACCAGGAGATATCATCATCATTAGTAGTAGCAGTAGTATACTGCCCTATACCTGCAGGTCTCAGAGTGGTTCACAGGATAAAAGCACAATATAAAAACACAAAACACATAATCAAAATAAGAACAAGAACAACCCAATAACCCACCCACCCCCAACAGATTTTAAATTGGCATTGAATGTCAATTAACCAAAGGCCTGGTTGATGACGAACGTTTTTGCCTGGTGCCTAAAGGTGTATAATGAAGGCGCTGTAGTCACTTGTCACAGAAACCTGAACTGGACTGTTCTCCATTAGTGTGCCCTCAGCCTATGTAGGTTGTTTAGGCAAAAACTCATCCTTCCGACCTTCCAAGTGTCAGGGACAGTCTAAGATTTATAGACGTTGCCTCACTTTCTGATTTGCTCCCAGAATGTCTCATTTTTCCGTAGGACATCCCTATTTTCATCAAAAAAATGTTGGGGTGTATGGAGTTATGTGGCGCCTGAGCCAAGGATCTAAGCAACTATACAACCTTTAGAAGACATCTGAAGGCAGCCCTGAATCATTTTGTTATGTTTTTATAGATGTTGGAAGCTGCCCAGAGTGGCTGGGGCAAACCAGTCAGATGGGCGGGGTATTATAAGTATTATTATGGAATGGGACATCCCTATTTTTGACAGAGCAATGTTGGAGGATATGCATCCTTGAGAGAGGAAGCAGGTGGGAGGTTTCTGAGGCAAAGGGATGAGGAACGGCCCCTTGGAAGTACATCTGAGTGACCTTGTTTCTAGCTGCTGGAAGAGTGCAATGTTGAATTTCTCCCACAGTCTATATGGCACTCAAAAAGCTCTCCTCTTCCATGAGAGAGTGAAGCATCTGCCTTGGGACAGCAGGTACTGGCCACCATTTAAAAGCCAGCATGCTGTTGGTGCCCTTCCAGCAAGAGTTACATTTTCTGGATTTTCTGCCTTTGGGGTGGCCAAATCTCCCAGTGACCTATTCTGTACGGCTCTCTTCAGGAACTGCAACTGGCTTCGTTTCTCACATGTGCATGGCAGACAGAGTCAAGTCTTGATTCTGAAATGGGCTAATTCTCTCCATGCCTGTTCTGGACTAGGGGTGAGGAATGGGATCTGTCCAGTGTCAATCACCCGCTCTCAGGCAACCTTTTTGCCTGGAAGTATCTCACGGAGAGCTTTGAAAGGGGCTTCTCATGATTGCCAGTCAGCTGACTGTCGGGTCCTCCTGAACCCCTTGCAAAACACTTTGCAACTGCCTGCATTCAGCTGATTGACAAGCCCCACACACTCCCTTTCGGTTGAGCCGGGTTTTTACCTGTTTTACCCCAGATGTCATACACAACATCAGGTGTAGGACAGTGGGCAAGACTTGGGCAAAATGGCCTTGTGGGCCAAATGGGGAGGCCGAGGAGGTTTAATTTGGTCCCTGGGACAAAGGTTCCCAAAGCTGAAGGGCTTCAACGCCTGTGTTTTGGGCTTTTCTTCTTGGCCATGAGCTGCTTCCAGGATTTTTAATTTTTTTAGTTTTTGCTTGGAACGAACATGATGAAGACAGCAGACAGCAATCTGGACAGGCTTTCTCCCCCCCCCCTTTTTTTGTAGGAGTGCTAGGAAAACAAACTGAACATGTGACAATCCACTTAGAAAACTTCTCTTAAGGTCTCTCTTCACCTTACAGGCCTGTCAACAATATTTGCTTGCTTCCCTCTCCCCAAGCAGCTGGATGTTGAGGCAGCTGTCTGTGACTGTGTGGTTTATGGATCAAAACCCCCAGAAAGGTAATTTCTTCCTCTTTGAATTCTTAGATATAAATGTTTATACCACAAGTTCATAGTGAAGATTAAAGATGTACATAGAGGATGAAATATAGACTTCCTTGCATGCTTCTCCCCTTCCACTTTCTGTCCTTCAAACAGCCCTGTGAGGTAGGTCAGGCTGCCGGACAGTGATTGGCCCAAGGTCACCCACTGAACCTTGTGGCTGTGTGGGGATTTGAACTCTGACCTCCCAGGTTCTAGCCCAACACTAACCACTGCACCACACTGGATAATGAATGAAGGATGACGCAGAACCAAATACAGATCTGGCTGATGTAAAACCATGAGCAATGCTTTTAAAGCAGGCATCCCCAAACACGGCCCTCCAGATGTTTTGGTACTACAGCTCCCATCATCCCTAGCTATCAGGACTAGTGGTCAGGAATGATGGGAGTTGTAGTCACAAAAACACCTGGAGGGCCGAGTTTGGGGATGCCTGTTTTAAAGTCCTGCGTCCGTCTACTCGGAAGTAAGTTTGGCTAGAAATCAATGGGGCTTACTTCCAAGTAAGTGAGCATAGGGTGGCAGTTTAAGCTTCTTCCAAAAATAAGGTATTTATTATTTCTTTATTTTATATAATAATACGGTATATAATAGTAATCTTAATCATTAAATTGAAAACAAACAAGCAAACACCAAGCAACACATAATTCATTCTTTTGGAATCCCCAAAGCAAATATATGTATGAGCACATTTAATGTCTCCAAAATAATCCCCTACCGCTTTTAATTTGCTTTAGAATTGTTTTATATTGTAAACCGCCCTATGATCCTTAGATGAAGATGGTATCCTCTCACCCTCTGCTTTGTATGGCTGTTTGGAAATCTACCTGCTTATTTTTTCAGAACTGCTTTGGAGCATTGGCAAAATCATTTGGCAGCAGCCCCATCTAGAGTCTGTTTCAAGAATCACACCTCTGAACTTGAACTGTTCTAAAAGTGTTCAAAGCATACTTCCTGCTCTGTTCAGCAACTCATTTCTACCAGTGCTGCATCCGAGTTGGCTAAGTGGCTATGGACCTGATCAGAAACTTGGGTGGAAGACTATTGCGAAGCCTCTGTGTGTAATAGAAGTATAATTCTTTGTTTAATTATACTTTGTTGCTATAAAAAAGTTTTTTAAAAAACCATTTCACCCAATTGTCCACTCTAAATGCCTCGCTTGTGTCTGGTACCCTCAATAATCACGTTCTTTCTAATCTACACTGTGTGAGATGGATGTATATCCATAAATGGCATTGGGATGATTTATCATGAATCCCTTCAGCTGTAATCAATGGGAAGCAATAAAACATGCAAGGCACGCAAAAAAAGAAGCTTTAATTAACCTTAGAAGGGAACTTTGCTAAAGGGGATTTACTAATGTGACACATTATGGAAGCATCTTGGTCACAATGAAACACATTGTTGGATAATATAGCCATATACTGCATGGTGTGTGAAACCTTCAGAAAGTTACAGAAATGGGAAGGTCAAATATCACTACTGAAGTGAACACGGACCAGTTGGAGAGTCAGTTCAGTGGTTGCAGAACAAGTGAATATGTTCCTGTCTCACCCAGCCATAACATGATGTGAGCTGTTCTTCATGAGCAGCTGTCCCTAGACAACAAATTGGAAACTTGTGGCCCTCTAGATCGGGGTCAGCATACTTTTTCAGCAGGGGGCCGGTCCACTGTCCCTCAGACCTTGTGGGGGGCCAGATTATATTTTGAAGGGGGGGAATGAACGAATTCCTATGCCCCACAAATAATCCAGAGATGCATTTTAAATAAAAGCACACATTCTACTCATGTAAATATGCGCTTGTCAGGGGCTCAGGAGCAGAGGCACAGGGGAGAGAGGAAATGGAGAGCGAAGGGGAAGAATCTGAGGGAAGCGTAGGGGAGTATGACAGTGAACCGAGAGATTCCATGAGCTTCTCCAGCGAATCAGAAGATTCCCAGAGGGGGGCGCCTATGGCCAGGGCAAGGGGGGTCCCAGGGGGGACGCACCAGAAACAAGAGGCCAGCGGGGACTCCCAAAGCAGCAGCTGGAGATCAGGACCAGCTTCCCCACCAGAGCGTAGTGGGGGGGAAGAGTCCCATGGATCAGGGCCAGCGTCTCCTCCAGCAGGGAGAGAAGAGGAGTCAGGGCTGACCATGCTACATTCGGAGAGTGAGGGAACGGAGGGGAAGTCAGACCCAGCTAGCCTCCCCGAAGGGGGAAGCAGTGACAGGAGCAGTGTAACGGTCAGGAGGAAGGTTGCCGGCTGGGCGCGCGCGCCAAGTTCAAATGTACAGGCGTGCGGGACAGCAGGAAACCAGGATAGGGAACCAGGTCCTAAAGCCCGCCGGAGGCAGGGGGAAGAATCAGGGGACTCAGCGTCAGAAGAGTCCAGAAAGGGCAAAACCCCAGCAGACAGGCGGACCCAGAGGAGGAAGGAGCAAAGGAAGAGGTGGAGCAAGGCTAGAGTCTTAAACTGGTGTCTGGGGGGAGGAGATTCAGACGGAGCTTCAGCGGTCTAGAGTTTGAGACGTAGGGCTGCGCGCCGCGGCTTTGAAATCGAAACTGAACTTCAATAAAGACCTTTGTAAATAGCAACGAACTGGCGTTGGTCCTTTGTGAGCTGGGACCTCGGGCAGCTCTGACAGCGCTGATTCCTGGACAGTCTGCAGGTCAGATTTAGAAGGCGATTGGGCCGAATCCGGCCCCTGGGCCTTAGGTTGCCTACCCATGCTCTAGATGTTGTTGGACTACAACTCCCATCACTCCTGATCATTGTCCGTGCTGGCTGGGGCTGAGGGGAGCTGGAGTTCTACAACAACTGGAGGGCCAAAGGTTCCCTCCCCTTGCCTTGGACCAATCTTTCTCATTTTTCCACCCTGATAATAAAGATTAAAAGGATATGGTGGTGGTCAGATTCTTGATATCCTTTAGGGGTCCAATCTGCTCCTTGCAAAGAAGTTGTGAACTTCACCAACTTGGTCTGTGGAGCTAATATATATGGCCACTTGCAGCCCTGCTAATGTTGCTGTGGCCTGGCTTTGGTCCAGAGCCTCCCATCTGAACGTAGCTCTTTGGAGACAGCCAACACTTTCATCTTCCCTTCAGGCTCTCAGTTTGTTTGGCAAGCGAGAGATGTGGGCTTATGGCTGGTACTGCCTACTTGAGACAGATCCAGTTTCAGCATCAAGTACCAGTTTAATTTACGATGATTAATGTAAAGATTTTTGCCCAGGGGTGGTTTTTATTATTATTCAAAAATCCAAACTCTTGGCATAGTGCTATGAAAACTCTCAGGCAACATTACTTGTATGATTTCCAAGGGCGTTGCTGGCTTGACTTGAAATCGGTTGGGAAGATGTAGAAGCCATTTCCGTTCACCTTAGAACATTTTTCTTCCTCCACTTTCCCATTCCAAAGTATCATGCAGTTTCGCTCCTCTTGACTTGCCTTGTTAACAGCAAAGAATAAACAGGCCTGGTGGTTCTTTGCCAGACTAATGGCAACACTGAGAAATGATGTGTAATTTTCACCCTTTGAGGTGAAATTGGGATGAGTCCAGTGGAAGCAGGTAATTTTCAAGCCTCTTGTGCCTGTGGCCCCCTCCAGAGTGGTGGGGTGGTTTTTTTTGCTAGTATTGTGCAGCATGTTGGTAGAATAATTGTGCGTCAGTGGTGGACTTATTCTGGATTGTCCACACACCATTCTGCTTTAATAGTTCTTCTGTGATGCTTCCCCAATGTTGCTGCTTTATTGCCATCTGGACAGGCACTCTTGGCACTATAGCGCAACAGAAGCAGGACAGGATACAGAACATCTGTGGTATAAACTGTTACAGTATTTCCACAGGAAGTTTTGCATACCCTCCAAGTATCCCGATTTCCCTGGGACATCCCAGAATTACAGAAGCCACCTTAGCTTCTGATCTGATCCCAGAATGTCCTGTTTCCTCCCTCCAGCGCTGCTGCTGTTGAGCTCGGAGAGGAGGATGAGTCAGAGCTTGCAGTGGTGCCACGAGAACCAGCTGGCTCCCACAACAGTGCTGTACCAAAAGGCACATGTCCTTTTCCACTGCGCTGCTGCACAGGCCATCTGGTTCCTGCAAGAGTGCCACACCAAAAGACACACGTCCCAATTTTCATCAGGCTAATAAACCACAGAGCCTAGGACTTGACGATCGCAAGGCTGGCGGTTTGAATTCCCGTGACGGGGTGAGCTCCCGTTGCTCGGTCCCTGCTCCTGCCAACCTAGCAGTTCAAAAGCACGTCAAAGTGCAAGTAGATAAATAGGTACCGCTCTGTTTCCATGCGCTGCTCTGGTTCTCCAGAAGTGGCTTAGTCATGCTGGCCACATGACCTGGAAGCTGTACGCCAGCTCCCTTGGCCAGTAAAGCGAGATGAGCACCGCAACCCCAGAGTCAGTCATGACTGGACCTAATGGTCA
This sequence comes from Podarcis melisellensis, assembly GCF_964234715.1. Classification (NCBI taxonomy): domain Eukaryota; kingdom Metazoa; phylum Chordata; class Lepidosauria; order Squamata; family Lacertidae; genus Podarcis; species Podarcis melisellensis. Next base: position 4,816,466 of record NC_138542.1, on the reverse strand, counting down.
GGGGTCCCTTTACCTTTAATGTTGGAGGGTATTAGTTCTGGGACATGGACCTATTGGAAATGAAGTGGTATGTCGGCCCTAAAACTCTTGCAGGCACACAGAGTATTAAAGTGAGATTGCCCTGTTCCCATCACAAGCACAAATGGTCACAAAAGCCCAAGGAAAAGGGCATGTGGAAGAGCGTTCTGTTCCTTCCAGCTCCAACTAGGATACTGCAGCAATATCCCTTTTGCTTCCTTACTTTTGTTTCCTGACAGGCCAGCAGCTAAGAGGTGCCAGGCTCCACCCAAACAGCAGAATTACTGTACAAGGTACAACTTGTCACTTCAGCCTGCAAGAGGCAAGAGATGACATGTTTGACTCCTCCTGTATATTAAAAAATTCTCATTGAATGTAGAAAACGTGCATGTGGTGACCAGGCAAAGGACCTGACTTGCTACTTCTCTATAGGCAGAGAGTTTTTAAAATCGGAGGCTGCCTTCTGGCATGCAACCCCTGCTCAGTGTGGTTCTGTGTTCCTGTACATCCAGATTCCACACTGTGATGCTTATTCTTCCTCTGGAAGGACCAGAGGTTGCATATGTGTCATGTGGTATAGTAAGTATTTAACTCTGAGACACATTATGGTTATGCTTTAGCCCCTTAACAGGCTTTCAGACCTTTTAAGGCACCATGGAGACAGGCTGCTTCGCATCTGTGTCCATGCGCTTGACAAACACTTGTTCATAGGCTCACTTCAACCGCTGAAATGAAGATGTGTAGTTCAAGGGACAGAGCCTGCCACTGCAGTGCTGATTCTCTATACCACCAGTGCATTCATTTGATATAGCTGGGCTTTGGTAGCAGTAATCGTGAATTTGGTGGGCATCATGGTTCATGCATCTTTTGACTACAACTTGCAAGGTGCATGCCACAATGAACTATTTGATTCCCATGACCACACAACCTGCCCATATGAAGAACATGGAGGACGCCTTGCTGGATTTGTGCCTGGATATGTCCTGTGTGCATTGGCTGCTATGCTGCAAACAGTGGACTTGAAGCACGGCTCTTTGGTTGAGATCAAGGACCACAGTCTACCTTGGCTTTGCCCAGCACTAGTGATGGGACCCCTAACTACTGTGATGGTCTTTACTTGTTGACACTTATTTGTGGGGAATCCAACATGGCGGATGCAGCAGTGCAGCTAACGTGAACAGTTGCACTGTGGTTTGATTCCTAAAGGGAAATGTACAGAACGTCCACCAGCAGAAATTCTGAGGTTGAGCAGCTGCTAATTTAGCAAGCTGGTCATAGAGGGAAACAGATGGTCATCTGTGAGAAACTTCTGAGAATTAGTAGTGGTCTTTTGCTCCAAAGGGTTTGGGAATGGTGGGGCAAGAGCCTCAGCAATTATACGCATCTGATGAGAAACTGCGTGGGACAAATCCGATTGGGCACTGAACAGAATTCAGGGAGTTGGCTGAGCTTTCCTACATCCACCTCTCCCTTGCTAATCTTGGTTTTGCACAGCTGCGTCTGATTAGAAAGATTAACTCTGGTGGAGATGGTGAAAGAATCCTAGAGAATCAGCACAATTAACACGCCATTGCAGCTTTACCCCAAGAGAAACACACCCAGATTGATTAATTCATTTGATTTCTCAGCTGCCCTTCATGATGAGATCCTAGAACAGATTACAGCAATTTAAAAATACAGGATTAAAAACGGTTCAATGAAACAGGGTGGACCCTAAAATGTACTGTATATATCAGGGGCATACAATGAAAGCTACATAGTGAAAGTGCTAGACAGGAATTCCATAATTCAGCGGCTGCTGCAGGGAATGTCCTCTCCTGAGCGGCTACCCCCAAAACTTGTAAGGGTGGTGGAACTACTGGGAAGCTCCCACTGCTGATCTCAACACTTCAGAGAGTCTGTAGGGAAGGAGGCTTTAAATACTAATTACATATCCTCAATTAGGCCAGGAAATGTACTGAAAATAGTGCAGCTGTTTTAAAACAGGGGCTTCATGAATTCTGAATAGAACCCTGGCCAGTAGTCTGGCTGCCACATTTTGGACAAGATGAAGTTTCTGAATCATCTTTAAGGCAACCCCGCATAAAGTACATTGCAACAATCCAGTATGAAACTTACCAGAGCACAGAACACAATGGCTAAGCCACTGCTTTTTCATGGTCCTAGTTGGTGGGAAAAGATATACTACCCTGGACTGAGTTTTCTACTGCATTGTGTATTTTAAAAAGGACAAACCTGTGTGTGTTGATGTGCCCGTGTGATTTTAAAAGAATAGGGTGCAGAATATTATACCATTTTGATGGGATTTCTGCAACATTTGTGTTAAATGCAAAGAGAAAAAGAGACATGGATGTCCTCTGATTCAAAGAGCCTGCATATTCTCTCCCCCCCCCCCCAATCTTGCCTCTTCCAAAGAGGAAGATCAGTGTTTGATGTGGAAAGCGACCAGAAATGAGTTGCAAGCAGAGGCCAAAGGCTAGGTCATGAGTAAAACAGATCTGAGGCCAAGATGCTTAGAACACTGTCCACCACAGGCAAGAGGCTGAGGTTTAACTCTATATGTAATTTTCCTTTATTGCTACAAGCTGTCAATTTCCTCTTGACACCCTTGTATACATAATCTCTTAATATGGTAAATATGTTTGCCAAGGTTTAAGCATCTTTTAATTTGTGCCAGTTGGCATGTTTCAACTTGTTCTAGAGTACTTAGCAGTGTAGAATTTTGTTTCAAATCCCCCTTGGCTTTACACGTTAGGCCTACAACTTCCTTTAATGCATGGGCCAAGGTATCTTCTGGTTCATATTTAAGTCTGGCATTCAGATCTGATTTAATGAAGCGGATACAGTTCGAAATGCTCACAAAATGCTTATTTGCTCTGTACATTGACTCCAGTACCAATCCCTGAGACACAAATGCAATCCCTTAGTTGACTTGTTTGTAAGGTAGTTTTGAGTTGAACCAATTTTCTTTGCTTCCCCAAATTCCATCTCAGCCTTTAATTTCTCATTGGGCACAAAAAAGTCTGATTGTACATCAATTGATTCCACAGACTTAGAAGGTTGGAGAGGAAGAAGGCAAGTTATAAAGCTCTTTGGTTGCTTCCTTAGCCTGAAGCCTCTAATGTTTGATTCAGTTCCCATGATAACTTAGACTGTATTCAGACGTGGGGTTTATTGCGCTAGTTTTCCTACTTTTAATGCTAGTGCTTCTATCCCAATTTCTGACATTCCCTTTGCAGTACCCGTCACATTATGGAACTGTGGCTTTTTGACTGATATGCTGCCATGTCCTAGTTAATTTTCAACAGTTTTAAAGAAGTGTATGCTACCTCATAGTTTATCACATGAAATTACAATGCAAAACTCCTAGAATTTTACAAGTTAGCTGGTTTGCAAATGGATTTTTTAATATATATTTTTACAATTAACACAGAAATGAATTCTAAACCTTCACTAGATTTCCAGGACTGGTTTTTGCATCATGTGAAAGGTGGAATAAAACACAGAATTTGTCAGGTAAGGAAGTATCAGGAAAACAGCATAAGCTCTGGCTCATGACTGAAATAGGCCTGAATGCCTATCTTGAAGGCAGAAATGTTTTTCAGTCCAGACTGTGTGAGAAGCACAAATGTTGACAAGGCCTTAATGAAGCTAAGATAATGCACCAGTGTGATGAAGGTGCAATATTTGTTACTTTCTGTGGTTAGCACTGACCACTTCATGCCTCTCCCTGTATCCCAATAAGATTTGGGACTATGTCCACCAATGGAAAACTGTTTCTGCAGATGTTTACCCCGTGGCCTTTCATTTGCTAATAGAAAGAAGTTACGTTGTGATAAAAGGAGGAATTAAAGGGAAGCAACCGGTGAGGAGCAAAGGGTTTCTGAGATGTTTGGTAATAGAGAGTTAAGTAGTAGTTAATTTTAATCTCGCATATTGTTCTTCTGAGTAGACTACTGTTTAAAAGCATATTCATATTCTATTTTGCATTTCCATATAATCATTATTTGCATATGCTCTGCATCATTTCTCTCTTACCCAAGATTCATCACCGCATAATGTACTTTTCTTTTTTCTTTGTTATTATGCTTATATCTGAAATGCATTCACTAGTCTTCTGTTGAGGGATTTAAAATGATTATTTCCAAATGGATTTTAGCCTCTTGGGTCCTGTTTGGCCTCCATCCATTGGAGCAAATTAAGAACATAATTTCTGTCTCATTTTCAGCTCTGTATTACATGTGGTCAAATGCTTCTAGCAAGAGAGTTACACATTCCCCCACAACGCCCCCATACCCCCCCATGCAAAACCATTCATAAAATTGATCAAACACCCTTTATTTTTCAGGCAAATAACATTTGGGATATTCAGTTAAATAGTATTGTGTTACTTTTATTTTTAATCCAAGGGCTACTGAGTATTCACCGTAATTGGTTTCATCATGCTAAATTTGTACACGTTACCATACTTGGTTGAAAAAGGGGGTGGTTGGTTGTTGTTTTTTAAAAAAATGAAATACACATATCTACAGTAGCAATTATCACAAAGAACACATGGTTGAATGAAGATTTCAATCCAACTTTACAAACGACAACAAAGGCATCATAAAACAAATTTCGTACACACTGATGAATAGTATTGACTTTCTTTACATTTGGCAAAGTTATGACCAGAAGATGGCATTTAAAACATTTTTTAAACAAATGCAAATATATACAGGAGGTTGCTTCCAATGCCTCTTTTCTGTTCATGCAGCAGAGTTCCACTTGCACAACAGAACTTCCCCTTCCCTGAAGCCCCCTTCACACCCTCAAAATCTGCTCCAAACAGTTGCAGACACCCCCCCCGACAGAGCAGATTTTGGGTGTGTTCAGGAAGAGGAGAGGAAAGGGAAGTCATAGAACCCATTGGATACAACCCTTTTGTCAGTATCCTCCAAACAGGAAGACATTAAATAGCAACAAACAAACAAACCAATATTATAAACATAAGTGTTCATGTTACGTATATGGGGATAAACTCTGAACATGTAAAAACTCTAACGGAAACTACCCTGTACATGTAAAAAATAGGTTTGTTCATCACATTTTAGCAACTCTGTGTTCGGAGGTAAACCTGGTGGTAGGGTCTCAGGACGGAATAGGCCAAATATTCCTAAGGTTTGTTGCCCTTAATTCCAAATGAGAACAATGACAAATTAATCATCATGTGAGTTCAGTTCATTTGCTTCCAGTGGGACTCCAGCTTGAAGCGTCTTTGTGGGATGGTGTACACTCGCTAGGAACAGAACAAAAAATGAAAGGTCTGGTTTTCTTTCCATTTGGCATGTGTTGATGGTAACTTGTTAAAGAAGAGGAAGCAGAGAGCAAGAAAAACGGTCAGTTCCCATCATAAAGGGATGTAGGAAATCCTCCGCTTGCTTTTTAAACTTGTTCATAAATTATCTGAAGTGAGGGATGAACAGTCACACGACCATTTTTTTTTGCAGTGGCATCAACTTATTCAGGGTGGTCAAAATAAAAGTGGATTGTGAAGAGCCCCAGAATGATCTCTCCAAGTTAAGCAAACAGGCAATGAAATGGCAAATGTAGTTCCAGGCAACCAAGTGCAATGTCATGCACACTGCACCAAAAAATCCTAATTCCACATATCCACTGATGGGGTTGTGGTTGGCAGCTTAATTGAAAAGACTGACCCAGTGTGCAGCAGCTGTGGATTCCGTGTTTGGAATCATTAGGAAAAGGATTACAAATCAAACCGGCAATACTGTAATACCTTTATACAAAGCTATGCATTGTGTGACAACACTTGGAATACTATATACAGATCTGGTCACCAGATGTCAAAGGAGATCTTGTAGAGATGGAAAAGGCAACCAAAATGATGAATGGGTTGTGGCCATGCCCATACCTTGGGTTACCTACCATATGTACATAGAAGACTTACTCCTGCTATCTATCTCTGACAAGAAAGGATAAACACGTTACTAGATTTGGGCCAAGCAAGCAGGCCTTGCCTCATACAAGATGGTGAAGGAAGCTAGCATGAGCCCGAGACTGGCTTCCAAGCAGGACATTTGGTTTATTTCCATGACCCTGGAGTTGCTCTGCTCCACAGGCTACTGTAAGCATAATGGGTGAACAAAGCCTTAGACAAATTATTGCCATCTAGTGTAAACTATTTCACAGTCATCTATAATGATTATACTTAGCTGAAGACCTGGATTTCATAAATGCTGGAGATCTGTTGCAGCTTGGAAAGCTGGAGTGGCTACAAATCAATAAAAGGTCTTTATCTAGATACACACATTTTTCATGCAGCAGGTGTGTGGGGGAAATGTTTAAGTTTTATCCCTTAAACAGTCATACCATTGTAACTATATATAAAGCAGCTTTAAAAATATTATTATGGAAAAGAAAGCTCTACTGATTTTGTTAACTGAACCACACATATTGCCAACATTTTGTTTTTAATAAAGCATGTTAGCTGTTATTCCTCGGGCCTAATGGGCGCCTAGTCAGATACAACCATACTTGGCTGTTAAGAGAAATAAATTGTGCCCTTGAAAGCTTATCAGCCACCGTCCTTCATCTGGAAGCAATTACAACGTTATAAATGATATTAAATGTTGTATCAACTGTACTTTGAATGTGCTTGGTAGAAGAAGAAAGAAGCCAAACAAGTAACTGCAGCACTCAGAAAATAGGACCTATAAAGGACCAGCGTTCAGACTACAGGAGGTAGCTTCATTTTGTGAAGGCCCAAAGTATTTTGGTTTTGTAACTTGGATGTCTCTGTGACATTGTATAGTTTTATACACACACACACACACACACCATGATCCCATCATGCCATGGTTTAGTGTCCCTAAATGTTGCAAGGGAAAGGAGGACAACTCACAATGTGGATTCTGTTTTCAATAGCATCTCATGAGACACATCAGGCGCACCTCAGTCCTGTGCTTTCCAATTGACAATTGGGTGTCATGTCTAAGGCTGGAATGCACTGAGGAGCTGTGAAGACTGGAAGGCGGATGATGTAGTTTGGCAGAAGTGGTTTCTTCATGATCACTGGGAGAAGAGCAAAACCTCTGGTTGACAGAAGTTATTTGAAGGTAGAAGGAAAGAGTCTAAAATGGCGGCAGAATGGTGGTGGTCTTAAACAAACGTGCTTACCTAATGGAGGCTGTAAATTCTATAAAGTCTCATAGAAGTTTTCAACTTCAAAATTATCTCTCCCCTCATTCAAATATACAAAGGAGGGGAGAGGTGGGTGTGTTTTGATACAGGGGTGGACAGATGGTAGATCAGTGGGTGATTTGAAGCAGATCAGCGAGGATTTCTGACACTCCATTGCTTAAAAACAATGGCAACAACAAAATGACTTTCCTCTTATAATTATACTGCTGACATGAGTAAAAGGGAGTGACTAAGTGAATTTTTGAATAGGAGGACTGTGAGCTCTGTTCAGTTTTTACTCAAAACAAATTCCCGGGCTCTTTTAACTCTAATCCTTTACCTACGGATCCACTTGGTGAGTCTCAGTGTTCCAGTAAGAAAATAAGGTAGATCCCACAAACCTGAAGTCTGCCCTCCCCTGTTTTAATGCGTTCAATCTCCAAGTCTGCTGGAGACATCAAAATTACAACATTGCCAAAACACAGCTGCACTGAGTTCAATAGGACTGAATCTCAGGTAGGGATGGGTGAATTTATGCATTTGTATGTATTACTTGGTTGTAGAACTGCATTGCAAAATTGTGAGAAGTGCAAACTTTGAATGATGCCTGTGTATGGCTTCCGAAAGTGTGAATTAGGTAGCTTCTACTTTCAATGCAAACTGAATCAAATTCCTCTCCCATCCCTACTCCCAGGTAAGTGTGGATTGCAGCCTCAAAAGTGCTTAACTTTGGTCCTATTGCCCTCCTGCACCCACCTTTGCTGGTTTCCCAAGGCAAATGCCCCCCAAAAATTAAAATACCAAAGGGCACAGGACTACTAATAGCAGCTCAACACCACCTGCCTCTACAGCCCATGTGATTTTATCCTGGTTTTAAAAGGTATAGTACCTGCCAGTGCTCTGTTCTTGCATTCATAAAGTATATTCATTGCCTACAATTAACTGGCTACATAAGGATCAAATAACACATAGCACAGTTTGACTCCTGAAACCTAGCAGTTCTGTCCCTGGACTGGGAATCCAAAGGTAAGCTGCACTGAAGCTTTCTGAGGAAGAAAAAATATATTTAAAAGCAAGAGAGTCACATGACAGAGAGTTTACCATGTCAAAAAAGATTGGGAGTGAGCTGTACATGTAATGAACCCCACTACGAGGGAAGGAGATATAATCATTACCGCTCCCACGTTACATTTGAGAAGCCCTGAGCTGTGTTTTCAATACTAATATGAGAAACGGACTTCTAAGTGCTTGCTTCAGAGCTTTTCAATGCAATGTACCATAAACAGAGACATATATGGAAGAGACGTTCGTACAACACTTAGTACATCCCTCTTAACCCAAACGCTTCCTTTGCTTTGCCACCAAGTTTGAGATCTGGCGTGTCTGTTTCTGTGTCCCTTCTCAGGAAGAGAAAGATGGCATCTAAACGTCATGCAAGAAAGTGGGTTAAGGCAAACCATCTGGTGTTAAAGTTAAGGATCTATCTGGTGTCAGTGGGCACTTCACAAATAAATCTCTTTGGATTTGTGGTTTCCCGCCTGCCCTCCTCATTAGCTTATGTAGGTTGCATTTCGTGATCTTTTATCTTTTTTCGGGCTTGCTTTGCTAATGTTTTGTCTATGCTCTCAGCAGGAAAACAAACACCCCCCCCCCCACAAAAAAACCCAAAATCCCTTGAGGGAGGGTATGAAAAAAAGTTTGATGCTCCAAGACAAAACCTTAGGACCCAGGCAATTGATTTCTTCGGTTCCTGCTTTTCCTGCTGTTGATGAGAGCCTTCAACTTGCCATAATCCCCTCTCATCTTCTGGGAATCTTCGGCCTGGTGGCCAAGTTGCCTCGTGTCTTTGCAATATTGATTAATCATCTGCAGTTCCGAGTGGCTGAAGGCTCCCGCCAAGTCCTTGGGATGGAACGGCAGAGACTGGAGTGAACTAGCCCAGGTCCACGGGGACCACTTTTCAGTCATGAAGGCCACCGTGTCTGAATCTAACACCTTGAAGTTCACCTTTGCTATCGTTTGCTTGAAGCCATTTTCCGTCGCAATGCAGTGATAAAGCCCTCGGTCAGCATCCTGGACAGAGCGAATCAAGAGCCCTTGTTCGGTTGATATGATTCTTTCATTAAGTTTGACCTAGAAGACAGACAGGCAGCATGTGATCTAATGTCATGGGTTTGAATATGACCAGTATACTAAAAGAAAAATCCATATTTATCTAGATATACAAGATATATAAGCCAAGCAAGCCATTTTCTTTCCACTAGACAGAGACTCCCTGCTTGAAATGTATTTCTAAGGGAGAGCTATTAAACACAGCAGTGCCTTTAATATTATTAACTAATAAGTTTAGTCTTGTTTTTACATCCTCATTATTATTTATTAAAGGGATTAGTCACTTTTTTGCCCTGCAACTTGAGGTGACTTACAATATTTTAAGCAAACAAACATTAAAATCGTACATTAAAAGATTTCACCCAAGCAGGAAGGCCTGATGGTTAAAAGCCAAGTTGGTTAAAAACTTGGTTAAAAAGGAATGTTTTGGTTTGTCAGCTGAAGATATGTAATGACGGCGCAGAGGCAAGCCTCCCCAGGGAGAACATTACACAAGCAGGGAGCCACCACTGAAAACTTAAGACCTGGAACATGCTGTTTCTCGTGTTGTATTTCTGTGTGCCATTAGAAAGAAATTGACAACACAGAGCTCATGTCCTGGCGAGTCAGGAAAATCATGGGACTTGAACTCACAACTACATACCTCACTGGTGAGGCTTAAACCATAAAAACACATTTTCCAGAAGACAATTTCAAACTGGGGGTGTAAAGCAGAGGTGGGGAACCTATAGCCCTGCAGACATTTTTGGACTTCAGCTGCCATCGGCCTCGGGCAGCCTAGCCAGTGGGAAGGGGTGACGGAATTTGTAGTCCAGTGTTTCTCAAACTTGGGTCTCCAGCTGTTGTTGAACTACAACTCCCATCTTCCCTAGCTAGGAGGACCAGTGGTTAGGGATGATGGGAGTTGTAGTCCAACAACATCTGGAGGGCCACATCTTCCCCACCCCTTTCCGCTTGCTATTATTCAGACAGGTTCATTCACAAAGAACAGGCGCATTTTCCCTCCTGCAGAGACACTGCTTGAGATATGTAAATAGCAATAATAGCAATAATTTCATTTTTTATTTATTTAAGGAAGGATAAATATGGATCCAACTTGGATCCGTATACACAATTGCACTGTATATCATAAGAGTTGAAATTTGAGAGCTTTGGAAAGGACAGTGATGGAAAATGTGATTACACAACGGTCAGGAAAATTCTTGTTGCTGTGAGTATTTTTAGTTCAGGCTAAATCCTTGCTACAAAAGCTTTCCATATCATCTTCTCTCTCGGCTCCTCAGACTTAACTCCTCTGTTACGCCTGTTGTTCCTTTCTCACATTGGCAGCACGTTTTAACTGCTGGAGACATTCCCATGCTGCATACAGAAGGCAGCATCCAGCCAAAGCCAAGTCCCCACTGATTTCAGTGTTATAAGGTTAAGCACATTTAGTGATAAGAGGATGCCCCGGGGTGGGAGGGGAAAAAATTATTTATTTATTTTGCAAACAGATCAATTTGCATTTCCCAAACCAAAACACAGCTATGAATTTTGTGAAATGGGTCTCCAACCAAAAATGCTTACCAGAATTATCTATCTATTTGAGGAAAGTGCATACAAAAATGTTTATATTAGCGAAAGTAATGCACAAAAGCTTATTACATTGAGGAAAAGTGTTTGCTTTGAAAGAGTTTACAAACATATTATGCTGGTTGTGGGTATATGCTGGTTGCATGTCTAGAGTCTCAGCAACTCAGATGAGTTTGGTGCCTTGTATTTTAAGTTTCATGCTACACTGCCATGGGCATTTGGACACTGGCGTAACTCGAGAGAATATTCTATATGGACAGAAGACCCAGCCTTTATCTTCGACCCTCCAATGCTTTTGAGTGAATTTCTCACCTCTTTCCTTCTGTCATTGTCCTTCTGCAAGAGCCATTTAACGGAGGCCTGTGGCGATTTTGGCGTACACTCAAGGAAGGTGGTGTTATTCTTCACTCCGTACTGAATTACCTCTGCTGCATTGCGGTAAGCTGGAATGTGAGAGAGGCCAGAATTATGCTTCCTCTGGACTTGGAAATGCATTGCACTGTTTATAAAACCGGGAAGTGCATGATCACACCTGAAACAAGGAGGATCTCAGGCAGACAATATTCAAGAGCAAGAAATCTGGGACAGAAACACAGAACTGGAGCTGTTTTAGGAAAATGCTATTTTATTCTATTAATAGCGTGGCTACAATAGATGGTTTAGTCATCTGGACTAATTCAGGATCCTATTTCCAACACTGCCCCTGTGAGTGGGATGGAGCTGGTAGTCGACCACATAATTAGATGTTTAAATATCCTAGCCTAGATTCCAAATGTATACCAGATAACTGAAATACAAAATATCCATTGAGTTTCATAATAGTGCAGTTTAGACAAATCATTCCTGATCACCCCTCTTCCACAAAAATTCACTCTTCCATTATTTGCTTTAACCATTTATTTTTAATATTGCTTTACAGATTGCATGTTTATCCTGTTCTTCTTCCAAGAAGCTACATTTCACACCCACCCACCCCAAATCTTATCCTTTTCACTCTCATAAACACCCTGTGATGTGGGTTAGATCGAGATGGGAGTGACTGGCTTTGTCGCTGAGTAGGATATTGAACCTGTATCTCCTTGATCTTAGCTCATATTAGTATAAACATGATTAAAGCAACATGATTATGTGCAACTATGGTATGCAAATCCACTTCAACTCATGAACTCACAGTTCAGTTACCATTGCATCCTGGTTTGCTTTTACCATGGTCACCAAGAAACATGGATCCTATTCTTCACTATGGTTAAATCAAATCATGAGGAGGGGGAGATTTAAGATGAAGGATGGTATATATAATCATAGTTAGGGGGACAATATATGCATGTACTGGATTGTAGTATCCAGAAATGGTTAGGAATAGCTTAGAACAGCACAAACAGAAGGGTGGGGAGATATTTTGTCCCAGATGTATCCAGAGGCAGGCATTTGGTACATCCTTAGTAAAAAAATAAAAATGTTTTTTTAAAAAAATAAAATAAATATTTTGGAAGCCAACAGTAATTTAGCATTCCTAATTGTCTTTGTGAACAGAATGTTTGTGTAATCATTAGCAGCCTCCAGCATTCTATTTTTAGAAATTTGTGCTCATTAAAGTCAAAATGCTACAGCTTTATATACTCTTAAATATGGGATCAAGCACGGGTTAAGCATCACAGTTAAAACCCAAGGCTGGGGAGAGAAAACCATAGACTTTGAGCAATAAAAGTAAATGGTGATTTTTGTTTTTGTATTTGTCCATTTAAATTTTGTTGTAGCTTCCTCCAATGACCACTCCAGGATTTTTGGGAGCCTCAGAGAAGGAGCCTCTCATGGTCACCTTTAAGAGCAATGGGGGGGTCTCTAAAAATGACTGGTCCTAACTCTGAATATATTATCCAGACGTATTTCCCAACCATTACTCTGGATTTACCTTTTTGGGAGGATATCCATTTTTTATTTTTTTAAAAAAGTTGCCAATTGCAGTATCTCAAGGACCTCCTTCCTTACAGTATTAATTACTCCCCCCCCCCCAATATATATGGAAACACTAAGGAAAATAACAGCAGCTGTACTCCATGTGACCATGGATGTATCTTCATTTGTGATGCTGTGATACCATACTGAGACAACATTATAGTCACAGACTGTCTCAGGATCAAACCTTTTGTTTCCTGCATTGCTGTTGTTTAAAAAAGATCAACATTAAATCTCCCAAACAAACATAGCACATGAAAAGGAGAAAGGAATGCTAAAAATACTTGGGTACTATACTAATTTTTACCACTAAGGCACAGGGATATTATGATTCACTTAGAAGAATGACCACATGAGTTTATAGCTCGTCATATTTCAGTTCAAATTACCTTTTAGGTTAAATCCTCGGCACTGAGTCATGGGGTTTCCATGCTTCACATCTTGTCTTCGGCTTCTCCTAAGATATTAAGGGAAAGGAGCAAGATGGAATTGCAAAAATGACTTTCAGTTCCTAGGTAGCTTTAAAAGGAAATGCAGTACTCAGGACATTTCAAACAGTAAGGTCAATGAGCTTCCTATAAATAATTGCCCAGTCTCTATGAGAAGATAAAGTCTCATTAAGCCACTTGATCCAGATCATGATGAACCCTTACAAGTGATTCTATACAGTGAAAAGAATGAAAGTAACTTGCATTTCATCCAAACATCTGCCTTTAGGTTTTGGGGATTCAACAAAATGTTGTATTTTGAGCAAGGAAACTAGAGACTAGAGGCTTTCGTAATACACCTAAATGTTACCCTTCTTCCACTTTTATGGAACATAAGCAGCAGATTGTTTACTTAGGCTTTCCATATAACACTGTCGTTCTGAATGAACGCTGTAATGTTCTGATTGAGTACCACCCACCTACCCACATGTTTACTTGGTGCCATTGCAATTTATGCAGTTCTCAAATACGATGGTATTCTTTGAGCTCAGTGCTCACATAGATCCCCACTGGTTGCCCCCTGTCAATGTTTCACCCTCTCCCCATGCACATTGTGCATTCTTCCCCACAGCAGTGGCCCAAGTTCTAGAGTGCGAATGGGAAAACAAACCAATTTGTGATGCTAGAACTAAACATTATCGCAACATTATCAGAGAAGCGGGAGGAATGGAAATGTCAGTTTTGGCAGAATCTCAATGTCACTTGCAATGTGCAGTTCTGTATCGATTAGCAATATGAAGTTTGGAGGAGTGGAACTTAACTAAATTGAACTTAAAGCACTTATGAACATAGGAAGTTGCCTTCTATGGACCATTGTCCCATCCAGCTGAGTACTGTCCACTCTGACTGGCAGCAACTCTCAAAATTAACAGGAAGAAGTCTTTACAAGCTCTTTCTCTGGAGCGGCTTTTAAATTGGCGATCTTGTGGGCTGAACATGGGAACTTCTACGTGCAAGGTGTGAGCTCTGTGGCTGCACAAAGCTACTATACATACACAAGAGACACAGTGCTATGTAAATATTAGCACCTCAGAAGAAGGATGACAGAATTTCTCAGCCAAACCTTCACTGAGAAAGTTTCTGCTAGTTGAATGTTACTCAAGGCTGGCTCAAGATTTTTTGCTGCCTCGGGTGGCTGCACTACAAAATCCACGCAGCTTCCCTATAGTCTTGTAGATGAACTTAAAGCACTTATGCCCAACTTTATCCATGCTCCTAAAAATATTACTGTCCTAAGTGTCACCTGAGTTAGTGTGCAGTTAGATGTCACTATATAAACTACATATGTGTGGACTCATATAGTATGATATTTAGTTGTCTTTCATTTTTGTGGTCTGTATTATAATTGCAAATGGGACAATGTGCCATATGATGAGTAATAATATTTTAATTATATATTTTTCATGGAAAGTATTTTCTTTATATGGAAGTGTGGTGATTTCCCTTTCGTTGGGTAGCAACGTCAACAAGCTTACATGGTTTGAAATGCCATGTCCCCTCCACTTCCCTTTATAGAAAACTGTCAGAATTATAGTTATGGATCAAGTCGATGGATTTCCAACAGAGTTCTCATCAGTGTTACAAAACTGTAATTCCTACTGTTGTTGGTGGGGAGGGGAAAGATGACAAAATAGTTAAGAACATAAGAAGAACCTGCTGAATCAGGCCAGTGACCCACCTAGTCCAGCAATCAGGTGCCAAGGGGAAGGCTGCAAGCAGGAAGAACCCCTCCTGTGGTTCGCAGCAAGTAATTTTCAGAAGCATATTGCCTCTGACAGTGAGGGCAGAACATGGCAATCAGGTTTAGGAGTCACTGATAGCCTTATCACCCATGAATTTATCAAACTCTCTTTTAAAGACATTCAAGTTGGTGGCCATCACTGCCTCCAGTAGGAACAAATGCAATGTGTGCAATGATTAGGCAACTACGCTTTCTTTCCTTCAGGGTGGTCATTCTGAGGATTCATCCCATAGAAGGAACCTCTATTTATCCATTCATAAAACCTTGCCTTAACAGAAGCCAGAAATATGTGGTTTGTATCCAATGTTCGTCATACACAGAGTAAGCCCACTGTAATTTATGGAAATGACTAAGAGGCCAATTAATTTCAAGGGGTGTGCTCTGAGCTGAATTTTGTTGGATACAACACACTGGCTCTTAAAAGAAAATTATTGAAGAGAAATACTTACAGCATGCTGATCCATGATCTTTAATACTAACAATCATAACTTGGCTGGGGTGCTCTGATCATCTCAAGAGAATATTGTAAACACAAGAAATGAGATGCATCTACAAATTCTAGCATTGCTTGCTTGTCCCCCCCCCCCCCGAAGTTCCATGCACACATTAATTCATGGAGGAGGGGGCTAATGACAGCTGTTGTCCATGATAACTATGTTCTGCCTTCAGACTTAAGAGGATCTTGTGCTCAAATCCTGCTTGTGGGTTTCTCATGGGTATCTAGTTGGCCACTGTGAGAGAACAGGATGATGGTGGACTAGTGGAGCCATCAGACTGCTCCAGCAAGCGTTTATGTTCATACTGAAATCTGCATTTTAAAGGAGCCTATAACCCTGGTGAAGAATGGACAAGTAGAAACATTTGTTAAGAAAGATGTGTCATGAGTGTATTTTGGAAATAAGGACATGATCAGATATCCCGAAGTTCTGTTTTGGGAACAAAATTTAGTAGGAATCCAAAGGGCAAAGTAATAACAAATGCAGCCTATATAAAAGCTACTACTACTGTCTAGACTTTGAGACTTTACTTGACTCCAATTACTGATGTTTTCTCAATCATAATCTGTTGTGTTTTTTTAAGATAAAGGAACAACTTATTTCCTAAACATATGAAAACCAGACTTCATTCAATATGCATTTATTTTTTCTCCTCACTCTGAAAAGCAAAGGATATGCAAAACATTATCTCAACTAGATGATGTATTCTGCTAACATGCTGGAGATATTAAGAAATCCATAGGCATTTGTAAATGTTTGGCTAGGTTCAGCCCACACCTATACTATACTTGGCAACTGGATAAAACATCTGAAACCAGCAATCGCCATACATCCCTTGTAGGAAGGACATGCTGCCTTACTCCAAAGCACAAGAGCACCGCTGGGAAATAAAGTAACTATAGTAACACAGGGAACTAAAGTAATGCTCTGTGTCTTAGCTTCCAGAATAGACAAGGCTTTATTGAGCCTTATTTTTGATATGGCTTTAATACCACTTCCAAATGCTGGCAGAGAAGAGAACTTAGTATTGATGAATGCAGTTGTTCATTGGCAGGCACAAATTCTGCTTTTGCTCATTTCAGAATAGAGAGATAGTAATGAGAGATAGTAATGGCTCAGTGATGAGAGGACATCATTTGCTCACCAAATGGAGCCTATCAGCCACCAGGTAAGATGGTTCCCTAGGGACCTGTGAAATCACAGGAACAAAAGAAGCTTCCTTATACTGAATAAGGCTAATGATCCAGCTGGCTCAGTGCAGTCTACACTGATTGGCAGCAGCTCTCCAGGATTTTAGACTGGGATCCGTCAGGTTGAAAACTCCTCAATAAAGCAGAATCAGGAAGGGCTCGAATCTGCCTAAATCATCTTCCTTGGCTATGTATTAAAAATGGACACTAGTATTAGAAACTGATGTCCTGTAACTTTAGATACTCCCTCCAGATAGTGGCAAATGAAATCACGACAGCAGCAAAAACAATTTCTGATAGTCTTTTTTTTAAAAAAAATGTGATCAGTAAACTATTCTGTTGTTTTGATTATCTATCAATGAAGAGTCTTCTATGGTTCTATCCAATGCTGCATGGTCAGCATTCCACTCATGCCACAAGATTTGCCCTTGCCCTTCCTCTTCGTCCCCTTCCCACATCTCCCTGCAAGGCCCAAAAAGCTGTTCCATTGAGGCCCTCAATACTATGGAGCAGATTTTGAGGGTGCCCAAGGATCGGAGAGGAGGGGCAAGTTCTGTTGCACAAGGGGACGGGTGGAATGGCAGGGTTGGATACAACCACTATATGGAATCTGTTTGACGGAAAAAAACCAGACCCTCAGTACATTCAAGGAAGTGCAACACCTTTGCAGTGCAAAGACTTCAAGTAGCAATGCTTTGCCAATAAAAATGGGTGGTATTTTTTAGCCCTTAAAACTTTAGCAGTGAAAAACACTCCATTCCAATATTGTATTAAATGCCTAGCAAAGGTTAAATGTTGTCTTGTGGTTTGTTTTTTTCTTCCAAAGACAATCTAACACTTTGTCACCTTTTCCCTGTTGGGTAGAACCTGGAGCAGGAATTGCCATCCCAGGCACAGTAAGGGTCTCTGGCGAGGCAGCAGTCGGCGCAGGCCGTCCCGTAAATATGACAGCGGTGCAAGGAAACCTGGGTGACCCCTTCGTCCGAGCTCACGTACAACTGTTGCTGTTTGACAGGAAAGGGAGAGATTTATTTCAGGCACGGAGATTAGAAGAGGAACTTTAGCCAGGATGCAACTAATAAAGGACTAAGCTCTCCCATTCTTTAGGTATTAACAGTGAAACCAAGAGGTGAGCTACCTATGGGTAAAAGGCCAAAATAAACATAAGAGATCTGTGTTATAATATGCCTATAACATTATACCTTCCTGTTAGAAAATACTTAGGGGAGAATGTTAATGCTTTTGAAACACTGAGGGTCATTGTTCTCCTTTGTCAGGCTGCACTCAGCTTTGGAGATCTGATATGCTACTTCTTTCTAGGTACTTTAAAGTTCTTGGGCCATTTTACCCAGAATAGACCCACTGAAATTAATGAGCACGGCTAAATTAGGCCCATTAATTTCAATAGGTCATCCTGAGTAAAACTTAGCTGAGTACCACCTATTGCCCCATAAGAACCATTATGCTGCATGTGGTCTCCAGCTCCTACTCCCCCTCCCCCGAATAACATGTCAAAAGAACCACTTTACATTATGAATGATGAATGCACATATGAAGTTGTTACCCACAAGCATTCCACAGTATATATGTACAATAGAATGGACATATGTAGCTGCTATGGATATGACAATAAGTACTATGAGTACAATCCAGCCACCTCAAAGCACTTTGAGCCACCCTTAATTTCAATGTCAGAGAATTAAGCATGCATTTTTAAGCCAATGATGTAAAAGAGGATGTAAAAGTGCTCATCTTTGACTGGGTTGTGTCCCATGTCTACATCTACGGAAATCCCTTAATCTACAGCATGGTGGCCCACAGCAATATAGTTCAAATTGTTTGAACACGAGGGGGGTGAGGTTTGGGAATCCAAAGGGTGTACAATTATATTTTGTTTTTGTTTTTTATTTTGTTTTGTTATTAGTATAAAAATTGGGGAATTTGTGGAAGGGAATTGGGGTCGACCTTAGAAAAATATTTTAAGAATGGGTACTGATGTATAAAGACTGATGTTTATAAGTTAAAATTGATTATATAAAATGAACTAAATATAATAATGAACTATATATAATAAGATTAAAAATTGGGGATAAGAACTTGTTGAATTAAAAATTGGAATTGGAATACAAGAAGGGGAGGCATGGGGAAGTCATGGAAATAAGTTATTGAAAATAAGGCCTGTAAATGTGGAGTGTTTCTTTTCGTTTTTTTTTAGTTTTTAGTTTTTTTCTTTTTTTCTTCTTTGAAAATTTCAATAAATATCTTTTTTAAAAAAACCAAAACAAATTGTTTGAACACGGGAGAGTCTGTTTTAAAGTCCTTCTCACATATGGAGCTTTTTGGCAATCATAGAGCAAGTCACTTTCTCTCACCCTAACCAACCTCATAGGTTGGTGCAAATATAGCTTCAAAGAGGACACAATAAAATGGGTTGGGCCCAGACTAAGCCAAATGCATATGCAGTTGAAATCTATGTGGCAAGTTAGTCATGATCTACAATATCTGCAAGTTATACATCTATAGAGATGCATTTAAAATGACATTAACCCCAGACCACGGCTGCTGAATGAATATTATTCCTTTCCTTACCTTTTTAGATGAAATGGCCATGGTTGTTATAGGAACATTATTCTGCAAGACAAAAATAAATGATAGCTCCAAACTCCAGTCTTCTATTTTGGTTAACCACAGTCATAACATTTTCCAGTACACAGAACGGCACCCCATTCTTCTAGAAATACTTTTTTCCCCTTCACGGTCTCATCGTTTGCCCCTCATCATTCTCTTTGACAAAGCAATGTTTGACATGGATAAAATATTGAGGCTATGCGCATGAGCCCCTTGTCTTGACAACTTTGAGCCCCTCACCACAAACACTTGCAGCTTAGACAATTCTAGATGAAGAGCCCATCAATAGCCACCTCAGGACTGAAGATAGCCAGCTTATGCCTTCAAACCATCACGTTCTGTTGGCAACAAATCCCTGTATTTATGCTTTGAAGATAATAGTAAGGAACATTTTATGCCACAGCTCATATTTAATTAGCACATTAGGAGGATGAAGGGGAATATCTAACATTTCCTGCATGCAATACCTAACGTTGCACACTATTTCATGGTGCGAGCTTTAGATTATCGATGGAAAACGTCAGCATTAAAAACGAAGTGTTGCTCTGTTTGACGTTTTGTTTGCATTTGGGTTATTCAAAGGACACGTGGAGTTATCCAGCACATTGCTCTCTTTTGCTCCACTGGCCTTCGGTTGAACACAAAAAGGGCAAAAGACTCCACCAAAGTGTTAACAAGCATGTCATGTTGAATTAGAGAGACAGTATGCACTCTATTTGTATATATAATAGACAAGAGTGTGAATCATTATTCTGGGGCTCAGGGATTAACTAGAATGAGAAAAATGAAGTTATGGCAGATCATGTTGAACTGGATCCAGCTGCATGGAAGATATGAAGTGGAACAGACAAGGCGGGGTAGACAGAAGATAGACTTGTGGTGGCCCATCGGCCAATATTTTGACCACTTAGTATCTGCTGGTTGTTGGGATTCTTGCAAAGAATGCTAGGTGGGCCTGGGTCTGATTCTGCATTCTACTTCTTATGCATGCTCAGGATCACTGAAGACAAATTAGTTATGTCTTAATTTTAAGGCAGCTCTATGAATGCACTGTTGCTTGTTAAGCAACTCAGTTTGTTGGATGAGAGGGTTTCTTTCTAATAGCTGTTCTCCTGCTGCTGCTGCTGCACAATACAGAAGACTGAAATGGGTCCATGTCTGAAGACCATACTGGGGAACACTTATTTTGACACGAATGATCACATTTGCTGTTTTAAACCTAACATTGCAGGTCATACACAGCAAATGCTTCACATTGCACCATGGAATATCCCCCTCAACAAGAAAGGCCACAACATTTGTGACTCTCTAAAATGGCAAGTAAGCAGGGGTGTGTGTGACAAAAGTTTTTAAAATTTTGTATGGTGTTGAGAAAGTGAACAGAGAGAAGCCTCTCTTCTTCACTCATGGCATTAGAATCTCATGAACAGACAAAAAGAAGAACTGACCCAGCCAGGCAACTGAGGGAGGCTCTGGTGAACTCCAAGGTTTGCAGAAGTACCCCTCCTAAACTGTCTGTTTGGGGTGGAAGATGGGGAATATGGAAGCAGGCAGAGAATGGAATGAATCATTCTGCAAAATGACATGACCAGCTGGGACCTTAAACAGGAGCAGACCGCATCACAACATTTTGTTGTGGAACCCACTTGTTAACTTGTTCTGAACAGTCAGTGGAGTGAGCAAGGCCTACTGGCTTACCATAAACCACTTCAAACACACTGGTGTGTGTGTGTGGGGGGGGGGGAGGAACAGGAGTGGCTCTCACTGCCATTGCCCCTCTACTGATCTGATCTTACAAAAGGTAGCCGCTGCTGGACCAATTCCAAGCATATCGGCTCCAATTCTGGATATCTATCACAAACATAATAGCAAGGTGAATTCAGGCTCTGGTTTAAGAATCCTAAAACCTGCCCCAGACAGAAGGTAAAGCAGAAGAGGATCAGATAGTGACTATTCACCTGCCTCTTGGTTATTTATGCTTATCTTAGATCTCATTTAGATGCATATTTTCCTTAGGAACTAAGAAGAGGAGTGGCAGGGATAATTAGCTGAAAGAAAAGAAGGCTGGATAACAAACTGGTAGAAAAAGGTTGCCAAATGTTCTAAAATCCCCTCCAGCATTCTCTGCTCATCTCTGGAAGAGCTTTCAGAAGACTTAATAGTCATGCCAATGAAGTTGTCTAAATTCTTGCCTGGAAACAAGCTTTCTGTGCTTATAAAACCCCCCTTGAAATGACAGGTGAACTGTACAAGCCTCAACGTTCTTTTCTGGTTTGGATGAAATCCAGGTCAAAGAAGAAATCCTAGTTTCCCTTCCACATCTGTATCCACTGCACTTTCCATCTCAAAAAGCTGTGCCCCACCACACATATGCTTCCCTCTCCCTCAAAGCTGGGAAGTGGCATCCAGAGTTGGGGGGCGTGGCGTTGCTTGGGTTTGTTTGTTTGTTTGTTTGTTTATTGCCTCCCTTCCCCTTCCCCACTATTCCATCACACTGGATAGCAGTATGTACCAGACTGTGAAAGGAGTAATTCTCCCAAGGGCTTCTGATAGGTGGAATAGGTCAAATTTGGATAAGCAGAGCTATTTCCTAATTTGGGGATGGGGGTGTTAAATCCAATTCAAGCAGAAGGAGGCTATTAGTCAGATCCTGGCTTACAAGTAGGTACATTTAATCTGATGAGAATAAATTATAGCCAGGATTTTGTTCTATGAACTGCCCTGAGACCTCAGAGTATAGCACGGTATATAAATAAAATGATGATGATGATGATAATAATAATAATAATATACAAAGGCAGTCACAACTGCTGAGAGTGAGCTGATGGGAGCCAGATAGTGTCAGATCATCTTCACTCCATGAAAGAGAATGAGGCAAGTGATGGCAATCTAATAAGCTTCTCTTCTCCTATCAGCTGTTCAGAATGATGATCAATAGGTACATGTTAATCTATTCTGATTTCCAAACAACTAAAGGAAGACTCCTAGGAAAGTGGTGGAATAAGTATACACAAACTGGGATAGACATTTAGGAGCATAGGTGCACAAGAAGTTGTTTTATGCTCTGGGTAAGAGTATTGACCCATCTAGCTTATTATTACCTACACGGTCTCTCCAGGGTTTAAAGGTACAAGAAAAGACTTTCCTTTTTTACTCTAATGGAGGAGCATGTCTACCTGTCAAGGCGGGAGCCGGTAAGAAATAACTCACAAGGTGTCAGTGAAGTTAACTTTTTATTCCAAAAAACAAAAACAGCTCACCTCTTCCCAGTAGGTCTTGCCCCAATGAGGCAGTTGTGAGAACTGAAGGTCCCTGCTTCCCTACAGCTCCCTATGTCTCCTCCCTTGGGTCCTCCCCAAGTGACCTGAGAACTTCTCCGCTTTATCTGTCTTTGCTCTGCCCTCGTCACACCTCTGCAGGTTCTGGGAGACCAGGGGTGAGGGGACTTGTTCACAGCAGGAGGGGGAGACCCCCTGGCTTCTTCAGTAGCCTGCCACATCTTTGCCTCTTGGCCCCCTCATCTCCAACCTCTGATTCTGGACTGTTCTCTGCCACAGGCCCTTCCTACTCATTAAACCCTGTTACCTCTTCGGTTTCTGACACCTCCTGCTCCTAGTCTGCTCCCTCTTCTGCCTTGGACCATTCACCATCATCCTCAGGCTCTGTGTCTTCTTTTCTTGGGGGTTCCCAAGCTGGTGCCTCCCACCACTCCTCTGCAACCAGCCAGACACTACCCTGTTCCATTACGTTCCATTATAGAGGGATTCAGCAAGATGATTTTTTTTATTATTATTTATTTCATTTGTATACTGCCCTCCATCCAAAAATCCCAATGTGGTTCATAGCAGAGAAATACAAAATGACTGACAAGGCCTGGTTCATTTCCTTTCTCAACTATTTATCCCAGGTCTATGGTTTTCTAACACCAGGAACATCTGGGCTTTCAATACATACAGGAGAGCAAAACTAAGCCTATTTTCCTTAAGATTTTTAGCTTGCCATCAGAAATCCTATCAGATCAACAAAAAAGCAAGAGAATTTGGCATTCCTCTGCAAGCGGTTGAAAGAAAAATAACAATATAGCAAAAAGGCCCGTTTCTGGAAGGCGTTGTATCGTGAGGAGGGGAGGAGAAACAGTTATCGAAATCCTTTAAGCCAGGATGACAACATAAGAAAAATAAGCAATTTAAATGCAGTATAGAAGATTTAAGACTCTTCACTTGGAGAACTCCAGCCTCAAAAAAAGTTACACTGTTCCTCATTTGATCTTTTATCGAAGACATTTCAGTCAAACCAAGCTATATTAGATCAAAGTGTTTTGTACAGATGAAGACACTCATGAGACAAATAAGGCCGAGGGGGAGAGAGACCAACCTTAAAAACTTCCAGTTCTTCTAAGATGAGTTCTCCAGTTGCAGAGGAGTTAGTGGGCAGGACTACAACCTTCTGTACTGTACCCTGGTCTGGAACAGAGAAAGGGTAGCAGGAGAGGGAGGAAAGGAAGAGAGAGGGAGAGAACAAAAAATAATTAAAAGGATGCAATGCTGAAAACAATAGATGAGAGAGCTGTGGCTGCCCTGTGTCTAACAGCATGCAGGAACTTCATGATAAAACCAACGTCTTCCAATGGAATATCTTGCAACTGCTATGGATAATATCTTCCATCATAGTTTTAAAAATACTAATGTATTTATATCTTGCATAACAGGTTGTGTGTGTGTTTTTTAAAAAATTATTAATATTTATCTCATGTTCTTCCAATGGAAAAGTCCCGTCCCCCCCAATTGCTAATTGTTGCATGTGTGGCTACCATTGCAATTTCCCCTCCTCATACACTGCAGCCCTGATGACAACCCCACAATACTGAACATGACTGCTAATAACATCATCAATGTTAAGTGTAGCTGGGCCCTAAGTTTTTGTGAAATAGCAACCTTTGCAGGCTAATTTGCAAGGCTATGTTCAGCCAGGGTCCAAAGCTACAAGAATCATGAAGACTGCCAAAAGGAGTGATACTTATAAATCATGCTTTTCAGAAAGGAAAAAGAATTGGATCAAACATACTTCTCATGCAATTTCTGCCTATGCTACCAGTGGAAGGAGTAATATTTTAACTCCCCCTCTCACGCCCACTGGGCCAATCCAATCACTGAGGCAACCTCACTAGTATTACACTTCATGGGACTGGTATATCGGAGAGTGTGGTTCAAACTAGAAATGTAGGAAACTCCTTAAATATTGAAAAACTCCATCACCTTTCCTAAATTTCTTGGTTTGCCAAGGAAGAACCCCCAAATTCACAACCAAAATTCACTTTAGCTTAAAGGTGGTAGTGCCTTTGGGCCAGGCATGTGATAGCCTTATTCTTTGTTCAGCCCCATGCAATATAGAGACACTCCCAAATTTGGGTACACATAGCACCAAAGCAGATACGACATAAATTGGGGCTTCCCCTGAAATGCAAAAAGCAGCGTAGGATAGGTGTTTTTTTTGGGGGGGGGGTGGGTGGAGGACTATGGCAGGGAGAGGAATAGTTAACATTTCCCACCCCCAACCTGCATGATCCCAAGGCTGGCCAGGCTTCTCTGTGAATAGTTTTTGCACAAGAAGGAGCTAGACACATTACTCACTTACTTAATTTCAAGACCACTTTCTATCCATCAGGATCACAGGGCATTCATTCATACTAAAGCACCAATAAAACAGCATTTAAAAAACACACCACACAACACCCATAAGATCATAACTGAGCCAGTTAAGACAACGGTATCATTAAAATGACAACTATTTCTGCAGCAAACTGATGATTTCATTTTCAGATGATTTCATCCCACGACGCAGCTCTCCCATAGTCCTGGGTCTTAAGGCATGGGTAGAAGAAGCCCACCAACAAAGGTGTCATGTGTGCTTCCGGAGGTGGGAGTTCTACAAGGTTGATAAAATGAGAGAACGAAATTGAAAGATTCATGCATTCCTACTTGCAGATGTTTAGGACTACATCTCCACTTCCGGGTCGGCGCCATCGCCGAATGGCGGGCTCCCTCCGAGCTCCGGAGGGAGCCTGCTCGGCAGGGGCTGGGTCCTACCGCACCGGCGATGCGGGGACCCTTAAAAACCACGGCCACGGAGGCCGTGGACATGGAGACTCGGCTGGCACCGTCAGCGCCCTCTCGATTCGTGAAGGAGCCTTTTTAAAGGCTACGGATCGGGTGCCGGGGAGGAGCGTGGTGCTTTGAGTCCTCTGCTATCCCTGCCGAGCGCAGCCGCATGCCATCCGGCGGAGAGCGCTGACTTCTTCTATTGAAAATTTGGACCCAAAAGAAGAACCCGTGAGTAATTGGAATATGGACTAAAAAGAGGGATAAATTTTTAGAATTTGGAGCAAACGGGGGAGGTGGAAAAAAGGAAGTCAGCCCCCCCCAAATTGTAGAAGAGCCAAAACAAAGGACTGAATAACTAAGATCGAGAAGAACCTTATCTTGCCGAACTAGCAACTTCGCGAGGGAAATTTATAAGATTGAGCTGGAGGAGAAAAGTGGAATTTGTATTAAAAAGCAACCCCCCCGGAATCCCTGGAGCGATTCGTGAAAATGCCTGGAGAAGAACAACGGAGGTTTTGACAGCTGTCAAAGAGCTGTCAAAACGGAAGAATGAAATTGAGACTTTGTTATGAGGACTTTGCCGGCTACATTTGTTATAAATTGGAGATAAATTGTTTCAAATAAGGATTTATAAGTTATTTGGACTGGCGGATGTGATCTGGAAGGGAACTTTGTTATTGTAATCCACCTAGAGGAGCTGAGGGACATTGCATGTGTTTTCGACGGGAAACTTGAACAGTTGGATAGAACTTTTAATCTCCTGGGAAACTGCAGAAATGGAACATTATTTTGTCTACAGAGGCCTACACTTTACTGGAAACAATGGATTAATCTGTTGAAAAATGAAAGGAACATGATGTAATGTTTTGCTCCTGAATAACAAGCCTCTGTAGAGACACTAGAAGCCTTTGGAAAAAGAACATTTCTGTGAGGGAACAGGGAAGTAAAAAGGAGGAGAGTGATTGACAAGAACAAGGAAACAACAAGAACTGGACAGAATTGGAGTGGGAACATTTGGGATATCCAGATTTGACAAGCTTATGGATTTAAAATTGGAGTTTATACTCCTGGATATAAAAATCTGGATAGAAGAAATGGGCCCCCTTTGATAGACTCCTTCTATGATTGGACATCTGTAATTTTAAAAATGCCAGAAGTTTAATATATGCCATTTAAAAAAAAAAAAAAGACCGGTAAAGAACCAGAGGGATGTGGGTTTAGTGAAAGGTGGGTTCATCAGGAAGACATTAGAAGTGGAGGGATAGGAGGAACGCAACAGGGAAAGAGGGGAGGGAAATTTGGAATCCAAAGGTTGTAAAATTATTGTTTGTTTTTATTCTATTTTTATCTGTATTATATTTGAAAGGGGGGAACTCGTGGAAGGGAATAGGTCGACCTTAGGGGATGGAAATTTGGATAAATTGAGTTATTGATGATGAGTGTATTTTGGGAATAAGAATTTGTTGAATATTATTGCTTTTTTGGAAGATTTGGAACACAAGAGGGGGTGGGGAGGGGAAGTCCTGGATATTGGAAAAAGTTTATGAATTGGATTTTATTTGTTTTTATTTGGAAAACCTTAATAAAAATTATTTAAAAAAAAAAAAAGGACTACATCTCTTATCTGCTCTAGCCAGTCAAGGTTCTCAGATACCATTTGCTCAGTTACAGTCAAAGAACTATGACGGTTTACATCAGGCTACGGTTTGCATCACACTATACACAACACTTAGGTGGTATGGAACACCCAGATGTTTGGCTGTTTATGCAGTAAGTTCAACTTTCTAATTCAAGGGAAAAGTTCAACTCTTTCCATATATTTGTAATATAAGCCAGCCAAAAGAGAACGTTCTAGTCAGTATCTTCAAAAGAGAGACGTCAAAACAGACCTATAAAAGCCCTTTCCTAAGAAAACAAACAAACAAGTAAGCAAAAGACAACATCTGAAAGGACAAGCTAAGCCACATCATAAAAACCACCATCAGCACCACAATGGTAAGAAGTGCTGACCCGGGTGGCAGTTTTATGAGGGAACCTTCTCCTTTGTGGTGGTCCCAGTTCCCCAGCCCAAGGATGAGACAAATTACAATTGTAGTTCTGGCTCAGATATGTATGTCTGACCTCAAGGTCAAGAAAACAAAAAGAAGAGAAAAGGGAAAGCCTAAAAATAAAAATAAATTCTGCTTGGAACATTTCTGTCAAGTGAAAGTACAAGGATCCACTGGGATGACAAACGATGCCTCCAGAATCTTCTTGCTGGTCTTGACAAAACTCCCCCTCTGCTGCCCTCGGGACTGTTCAGATGTTTCCCATTAGGACCATCCAAAATTATTTCAGAAACTTGGTGGCAATTTAGGGAGACTTGTGCTCCTGTGTGAAATGTTAATTTATTAAATTTATATCCTGCTGTAGCAGATCCCACCTTCCTGACTACCAATGGCAGCAGACCCGCCGCTCTGTATACCACCACAGATTTCTGTGCAAAGCAAAACCGATGCTTGGAGACTCAGGCAGAAGTTGAACAATTACTCTGAATATATAACAGACCCAGGGGATCCCCACTAACTGGATTGAGAGTCTTCTCTTTCTAAAAGATCTCTCCCCTCCTGACTGGAATGAGACCCAAGGAGACTCACAGCTTCTATTCTCCTGCTCAAACTCAGCCCTCCAGTTAACTCCTGTCTCAATACTCTCCGAAGACACTAAACACTGTCTTCCAATCTAAGCTCAGAGACTCCTTTCTCTAGTTGTAGACATTTCCCTCAGAGTGGATGTTACACACAGATTAGCTCTAACTCTCCTTCTTTCCCACCTTCTCTCTCTTCAACTATCTCCCTCTCTGAACTCTCTCTCAGAAATGGCTCCTTTTACCCCTCCCCCCCAAGTACTGCTCCACCCCCTCCGTCTTGGTAGCCAATCAGAGAGAGGCTCCAGCCCTCTGGTAGAATCCCAAGTCACTGCATCACCAGACTCTGGTCTGGCTCAGCTGTCCATCACAGCTGTCCTTCCTCCCAAAGTTGCTCAGGGCAGCCGACCTTATCCAAACCCCTTTTTGTTTCCAATTTGAGACATGCTGGAAGGTTGCTGCTGAGGCAGACAAGAAAGTTATATGGAGTGAAGCAAAAAAGGGGTTTCAATAAGGCCAGCACATTGTTTTTGGCAGGCAAATGTACCTGGTGATGAGCCTTTATTATGAGGTTGCCCCAGGGGTGGCCCATCCCATTTCGCCACATGAGGTGAATTGATAAGATGCCTCTTTCCCCTGCTGCTGCCCCCCCCCCCAAAGCCTTGCTTACTAGGGTTGCACACAGTAGTGCAATTCTGGTAGTTTTATTTTTCATTCTTTTCCCAATGATCTTGTGCATGGAATCAGCCTTTTCCCCATCTGCCACACACTTTTGTAAAAGTTATCACTAATGCCCCACCACATCCCAGCAAAAGCCTGCTTCGGTGTGGGAAGAATGGTCTGATCAACTTGGTGAGCACTTGAACAGAACACTGTGAGCTGACATCTGCTAGACCGAGTATTTTTTAAACACAACGGCAAAAAGTGTGATTCACCTTTGGCCAGAGAATCACAGAGTGTCTGTCTGCATATGCTGATGTCTCTCTGCTTTACTGTCTGATCTGTAAAATACACTTTTGCAGGGCCATGGTGAACATTTCTATTATAGCTTCTCCACCACTTACTACATCTAGTGTCAGAAAATACTTTACACACCCTGTCTGCACAGTTCTCGGAGGGACAAGTCACTCCTCTTCCTGTTGCACAGATGGACTCTGAGGCTGGAACTGAACATTTGTGTTTGTTGGTGCTGTGCCGAAACCTCAAAATTTCCTCAAAAGATTTATTCTCCTGCAAAAGATGCTTCTATTTTTCTCTCTCATTCTCAAGAGCACTTTTAAAGTTCTCTCAAATTCCTTCAGCATTTTGGGAAGTAGAGAATTGATCTTACTTCATCGTTGCAAGGTGGCCAAGGGTAGTGTATGTTCCCCTGAACAGCTCTAACAAACCTCCACCTGCAGCTCTGTCCATGAGATTTATCTGCATGAGTAGATCAAGTCCTAAAGCTACATGGGAGGAGGTATTTCTGAACCTGGCAAGCAAACAACCTAGCTGGAAGAATGACTCACTTCTTCGACCGAGAGAGACAGAACTGGCAACATTTCTGTCCCGCTTCGTAACTCATCCATGCTGCCTCGTGTCACCACGCTGCCAAGTCCCTTTTGCCCTTGCCAAAGGGATGCCGGGGCCTGTGCCACCAGCGATCAAGCCTGCCAGGATCACACAATGCACTTGTCAACACTCGTAAGAAGGAAATTTGACACAAATCTTTTAATTAACCCATGATCCCCATTCCTTTCGCTCGCTTGCTTTTTGTTGGTGATTGCGTTCTCTAGCAAATCCCTTTAGTCCTATTGAAAGCACAAAACACTGGAACAGAAGAAAAGAATGCCACACCCTTGGGCTTCATTTATTTTTCATCAGTTATTGTGTGCCACCCATGTTCATGACATCAGAGACATGGTTGGTGGTGACATGAGAGCCCCTTTGTGGCTGCTCCCTTCCAAGGCTCCCTCCTCGTTATCCTCCTGCCAGAAGACTAAGACCTTCCTACTCAGACAAGTGTTTGATAACGAGGTGCAGACTAAATATCTAATATAAATGAGATTACTTGACAAAAGCAAGTTCACACATCTCATTCAGCTTGTATACATATGTAGGGTACATATGTAAGAGGCTTTTTTATAATTATATTTTGGAAATGATTTGTGTTCTTATGTAGCTGCATTGTTTCATACTTTCTGGATGTTCCACAAACATATATAAAGTAGTTGTGTTCTGTGTTCTGAGGGCTCAGACAATGCAGAGGATGAAGTGAGGAGGAGAAAGGTCGCTTTGCTTTCAGCACAATGTCTCCACGTGCAGGCTTTTCTCTTCTCCTTTGATGTGGAAGGAGGGAAATGCCTCGGGTGGACTAAACCTGCCCTTGGTGGCTCTAAGCACCGAGAATCAAGCATTCACCTTCTTAACCCCAACTTGTCTTCTTGCAAGCCCAAGTGGCGTGATCTGTGACACAAAGCCCCTCTCTGCAGCTAAGGGCTGGTACACCAGCGGCACCTTCTCCTGGGCGGAGACCCATCAGCCAACATTATCCATGCTGTGGCAACGTCTAGGTTAGACTACCACTGTATGTGCTATATTTGAATGGGGCTTCCTTTAGTTATCATAATAGGGCTGCTAGTTGCTGACTGGGACCAGCCAAACAGACCCCATTTTGCCAGTCCTTAAAACAGTTGCACTGGCTGCTGCTTCTTTTCCACCTCATCCGCTGAAATGGGACAGCTGTGTCACGAAAGTATAACATTTGTATAGACACCATAAGATTCTACTCTCAGTTGACCAGAGTATTGGCATGTTTGAACATTGGAAAGCATAGCTGTTCCTGAAAGAAGATCAAGAATTTTCTAGGAGGCTACAGTGTGAAACTATGAGAACGCTGAGCTGGAATGCTGGTTTAAGATTTCTCCAGAGGTGACTATAGTATTAATCGGACTGTATTTTTAAGAAAAACAAATCCAAAGCCTTAAATATGAATACAACTTTAATTTAGAGCAGATGACAACAATCCCCGCTTTAAAAAACTTATTTTAAAACACTTTTAGGAGATCTATAGCATTGATTAAGATACCTAAAGAATGGGAGGATAACCTTCTAGGCCTCTTTATCTGGCATCCATAACTCTTCTCAGGCCACACCCTTCACTGGCCCTTGCTTTGCACTCTGATTCCACCCCCCCCCCCGGCTGCAATGTGTCCTTAAATTTTGATTATGCCTGTTGTTTGACTGGATAGAGGATAGGGGTGGATGGGTGTAGAAACTGCCTACTGCACAAAGGTGAAATTTGCATCCATTACTCTTCCCATTTTTGCCCCTGGTCCTAGCTACCATGAACAGGGAACACAGCCTTCATATTGACAAAAGCTCCCCTGACTACCGTATTGGTGAGGATCGCATCCATATAACAGCAAAGTGGCAGTGGTTGATCTCGAGGCAACCTGTTGTGCAAAACAGATGCCTGCAGATTACTAAAACAGCAGGTGTTTGTTTGTCCTACCTGTTCCAAGAAACAAGACGTGGTATTTTCCATCCGCCGCATTGACACGATCGACAGCAATCTTTGTATATTTGTAGTCTGTGCCTGTGCGGATTATTAATGGCCTCTTATGGACTGGATAGATGGGATTAAACATCAAGGGATGGTTCCTGATGAAGGTGACCACATCATCTGGAAACTCCTTGGTGGTCCGTATGTTGGGTGTGAAGGCTCCTCCAGGACACTGTAAAAGAGGCACTGGAAGTCATCACTTAGTAACGATACCAAGGACCTTTCAATTCCCAGTTCTTTTAAATACCCCCTGAATTGCAGAAATGTGCATTAATTCTCCTTTGTCCTTGGGATAAGGCAGGCAAATCTAAATCAATACGAGAGCATGAGCTGGCATTCAAGCATTTCAAGGTGTACTTAAGCTTACTTCATCAAAATATGATTTCATTCCTGGGCCCTTAAAGCTGTGTTTGAAGAACCGCAACTACAAAATTCCAGTGACACAAACACTGAATTTGTGAAGTTCCTGCAAATAATATATTTGTGGTGGGAAAACAAGCGACCTACTGCTAAATGATACCGACTTGTTCCAGTAAGAATATTAATTAACCTGATGTTGATGCCTATCAAAATCTAGTCACCATTTAATTTGACGGATGCAGAAAAGGCTGCACAATCCTTTACGTGGCTACTAATCACCCACAATAATGTATACTCAAAAGCTGGGCTGGGGCCTTTAACTTGTAATCTGCTCAAGAATGGTACACCAGGACACATAACTCACCACAGATGTACACATGTAATGTACTGCAGCAATCTGTCACATGCATACCTTCACCCAAGTTTAGTTCTAGTACTAATGTACCAATTCTAATTGTACAAACAACTCTGATGGCTAATGGAGTGGTCTGCGTGTGCACAAACTACGTGAATGCAGAATGCAATGCTGAAAGTTAACTTGCAATAGCGTTCAACAAGTTACTTCAGGCACACAGGTGGCTGGCTGAAATATGTTAAAACACTTTCCCACAAACAAGTCCTGCCCCCCCACCCCCAGTGTAACCTCAATCCGATCCTGGCAAATCCCTGTCTGCTTTTTAATGAAATTACATCATTTTGGGGAATGGGCTGTTTCTAGCATCAGAAAACTGGGCCAAAACAAACAAGATGAATTTTAACAGGGAGAAATGTAAAGTATTGCACTTGGGCAAAAAAAAAAAAATGAGAGGCACAAATACAAGCTGGGTGACACCTGGCTTGAGAGCAGTACATGTGAAAAGGATCTAGGAGTCTTGGTTGACCACAAACTTGACATGAGCCAACAGTGTGACGCGGCAGCTAAAAAAGCCAATGCAATTCTGGGCTGCATCAATAGGAGTATAGCATCTAGATCAAGGGAAGTAATAGTGCCACTGTATTCTGCTCTGGTCAGACCTCACCTGGAGTACTGTGTCCAGTTCTGGGCACCACAGTTCAAGAAGGACACTGACAAACTGGAACGTGTCCAGAGGAGGGCAACCAAAATGGTCAAAGGCCTGGAAATGATGCCTTATGAGGAACGGCTAAGGGAGCTGGGCATGTTTAGCCTGGAGAAGAGGAGGTTAAGGGGTGATATGATAGCCATGTTCAAATATATCAAAGGATGTCACATAGAGGAGGGAGAAAGGTTGTTTTCTGCTGCTCCAGAGAAGCGGACACGGAGCAATGGATCCAAACTACAAGAAAGAAGATTCCACCTAAACATTAGGAAGAACTTCCTGACAGTAAGAGCTGTTTGACTGTGGAATTTGCTGCCAAGGAGTGTGGTGGAGTCTCCTTCTTTGGAGGTCTTTAAGCAGAGGATTGACAACCATATGTCAGGAGTGCTCTGATGGTGTTTCCTGCTTGGCAATGGGTTGGACTTGATGGCCCTTGTGGTCTCTTCCAACTCTATGATTCTATGATTCTATGAAAAGGGAAGGGAAGGATAGGACCACTTTGTTGATCTATTCTGAGGTTTACTTATACTGCAAGGGCAGTGACAAATCTTAGTGCAGCTGCTCATTTGACTGAGTCTCAAACAGAGTGGTGACCAGGCCCGTCATAGCAATGCTGCATTTTAACAGCTTCCTGTAACTGCTGTAAGAAGGGAATGATTGCAAGATATGTCAGCACTCACTGTAAAACCACAATACAGGCTAAAATGTCCTTGAAAGGCAATGTCAAAGTCAAGACAGTTTAACACGGTTCTACATTTTGCTTGAGCAAATTATCTGATTGCCAACAGTTGATGAAAGTGTAAACTTCCAAAATAAGAAAGAAAAGAAAGGCAAAAGAATAAAAATGCAATCCTGTTAAGCATCAGCTTGTCTTGTTTTTTTTCCACCTGTTGTGAGGATTGGAGGTGCAGGTTCCTACATCCAAGGCCACAATTCTAACTGCTGTTTTAGCATGCTACTTCTGACCCTCTGGCTCCTTTCTACTGTTTCAGTATGAACTGGAACAGCCCAAGTAAACCCATCTTATTCACCTGATTTACACTCCACTTATTTCACAAAACCTTTCCTGGGCCATCATAGCCCCATGGACTCACTCATTACAATATGCTAGTGGCCTGGGAACTGCAGTGACACCAGTCTTTCCTGAACCATAGGGAAGAGATAGCCAATGTGGCACCCTCCAGCTGTGGTTGGACTACAACTACCACCATCCCTGACCACTGGTCCTGCTAGCTAGGGATGATGGGAGTTGTAGTCCAACAACAGCTGGGGACACACACTGCCCTAAAACTAAACCTCAGTTGTAAAGGACATGGACATGTAGGGGGTCAGGAAAAGCAGGGCCTTCCAGGTTAGAGGCTGAGAGTCACAGTGGGAGTGCAGACTCAAGACAGAGGAGTCAGAGGTTGTCCTTGCTACCCAGCAGCAGGGCAGTCCGAGCCCTGTTGGCTCGCCTCCTCCTCTGACACCCCACTCGAGGAGAGTCCTGCACGTTGCTGAGAAATGGGCCAGACAGGCTCATACTCTTGACACAGCCTTTGTCTGCTTGGGAGGGATCCAGAGTGAGAGGCTAGAGGGGGAAGGGAGGAGGGACCAGTGGTCAGGTTCAGCAATGTCTCAGTTGGATTAAGATGTGTTGCTATTTTAGGTTAAAAAAATGCTATTTGCATCCCATGCTTTCCTGCCCTGTGGATCCCCTGGGCTCACTTGAGAGCTCCTTGACAGGCTAGTCTAACTCAACAGAAGGCAACTTCATTTATCCAACTTTTACTTCACTTTCACATTGAGGGAGCAGAGCGGTACTGTACCCGATTCCCTCGAGACAAGTTCCAACAATGCTCAAGAGAGAGAAATCTGTTCCATCTATTTTATGCACACAGAGAAACATCACAGTCCATGCCAGAAATGGCCAACTTATTGATCACACTCATACATGATGTAAACAGCATTATTAAATATGATTCCTTGGCAGAATTATTTATACATTTGCCACGGGGCACTTAATGCACCAGGGGGACAAAATAAATGGGCCTCAGACCATGAAAAATGACCAGCCTCTTGTACTACTTCAAAGCTACACCTCTATTCTATTCAGTTCCTAAATGCAGAATTAGAGACTGATTGATGTAGGAGTTCAGCCTTGGTATGAAAGAGAAGTAACTGGCCAATGGCTGATATAGACACAAGGTAGAGTGTTCTAAGACGGTAGGACTTTAGTTCGTAAGTTGTCGTCTCATGACTGAGTTATCTCATTCATGTCACAAGCGCCATGTCTGTGGAAAGTTAATATGCCAAGTTTCTAATGTAGTTTTTTCCTGGTTCAGCTATTGTTCTGCATTTAGTGAGTTATGCACACACAGAGAGGTGTGCAGGAAACATTCAAATATGCAATCCCTTATCTGCTATACAATTCTGGGAGGATTTGAGTTACTACCTAATGCTTTATCTACACATATGGTTTGGCCGTAAACTGCTCATTTAGGACAGGGATAACTAATATGACACTCTCCAGCTGTTATACTGCAGCTTCCACCATCCCTGACCATTAGTCATGCTGACTGCGCTGAGGAGCATTGGAGTCTAACAACATCTGGAGGACTCCTATCTCTGATTGAGATGAGCAAACTGGCTTTGCTATCTTCTTCCATAACAATTAATAATGGCTCAATTAGGTCCTTTGGCAACAGGCTGATGCTTTGTTAATGTAAAGAAGAAAGTGTTCTTGTGAGCTTTCCAGAGGCTTCTGCTCACTGAAATGGAATGGTGAACTAGGCAAAGCTCAGGCTGATTTGAGAAGCCAGCACTAACCTCCTAAGGTACTCATTTCAGCAATAGTTTTACGTGGATTTGAATATATAATATATTCACTGGGCAAAAGCCAAGCCCTGCGGACTTGGCATTCCTGCAATACATACCAGTCATTGCAGATATTTCTTCCACGATTGAATATAAGTCAAAGGAAACATTAATGACGTAACATACTGGTTCATGCTGGGTTGGCGGCTGTGTTTTAAATCTTGTTAGTCAACTGGACTTTATACAAATCATGTCATAGAATACGTTATGAGCCTTACATCATTCCTTGTGTAAGGGAATATTCTTTGCGTCCAGTGACTATATAACTGGTTCATTTCTTTAGGGTATAGAAGAGTTCGCTGCCTCCAGATAATGCTTATTTAAAAGTTGTTTTACGTCTGCAATAAGCCATTCTTTCTGCCAGTTAAGAACTGCAAAGCCAAATAATACAGGAACTCATCTCAGCTGTAACCGAATAACATCCCTTTCCCCCGCCAGTTTGCCCTGGGCATACCCACATGCTTTTCTTGGAGATGAATGCTATGTTGTAGTTCCTAGGAGAGGGCTGTTCTTCGAATTGAACAAATACAGGAATGTTTTATCCTCTTCCAAGCATGACCCCCTGCTTAAGATGTGACCACAGGAAAAGTACAGTGTTCTTAACCGTTAGTCTTCTGTCAAACGTAAGAACCAAACTGCATATCCTAAAACCTCACATAGCACAACCTTTCCCAGACTGTACCACTTTGGAGGGTCATGGGTTTGAGCCCTGCGTTGGGCAAACGATTCCTGCCTTGCAAGGCACTGGGCTGGATGATCTTTGTGGTCCCTTCCAACTCTACAATTCTATGATTCAATGAACCCAAGGCAGTATATTGCTAATAATGTCTGTGATATTGTGTCAGAAGCTGTTATTCTAATAGGATCACTCTATTTAAAATATTCATAGAGCACAAATGTAACTTTAACATGTAACTTTGTTATGTATATTTGCTTTAAAATTGTTGAATTTATACATATTTTGATAAATTCCACATCAATTTGTTTTACTTTTCCAGATTTTTAAAATGCATATTATACAGTGGTACCTCGGTTTACGAACTTAATCCGTTCCGGAAAAGCGTTCTTAAACCAAGCTGCACTTTCCCTAATGAGGCCTCCCGCTGCCAGTGTCCTTCCACTGTTCGGATTCCATTCTTAAACCAAGGTAAAGTTCTCAAACCGGGGCACTATTTCCGGTTTTGCGGAGTTTGTAAACCGAATCGTTCTTATACCGGACTGTTCTTAAACCGAGGTACCACTCTATATCTTTTCTAGGTAAACTGCTTATGGGTTTTTTGTTTTGTTAATGTTGTTGATTAAATAGTCTCTCAAACTTTTCAAATAAATAAACAAATGGATATGTGTTAATTATTTGCTTGCATAAAAATGTCCCAACACACCAGTCCTAGGCACAGATATGGTATACATACATATCTCATTGCGTTCCATTACTTCTGAGCTTGGGGAGAGAGTGTATTTTAGAAGCTATATTCTTTCATATAACTCAACTTTAACTTTTGCATATGGAACATCTGTCTTTTTCCAGAAGCATTTAACAATCCCAGGCCCACTAAACTTCCTTGCAAAAGGAGTAACTTGATTTGTATATCCCAAGAATACTATTAAAATAATGAACCTCTGAAATGCAAGCTATTTGTTACTATGATCCTTCATTCACCTTTTATCTGTTAAAAATGGCTTAAAGTGTAACCTGCATTCATCTTTATGTAAAGCCGCACTGATACGCTTGGCGCTAAAGGGAATTCCATTTCACTTGTGTCTAGTATTGTTCGCCGTCGGAAACCCCAGATGCAGGAACCGGATCTGTCTAAGCTAATCAAATTATTTTAATCATCAGTGCCATTAACAGCCATTACGCTTCGGTTACAAGTTTATCAGCAAAGCTCTCATTGCTAATCAGCAGAGTAACTGATCTTTGCTAACAAGGCTGCTGCACTTTCTCTATCTGAAATCACTGAAATGTTATTGTAAGTTCCCCTAGGACCAAGAAAAAGGAAGACAGGATATTGAGGAATAAATTGGCCATGACCTTAGTAGAGAGCTGCAATGTCATTCATTTGCTGCTTAAGGAAAACCAGTGTACGCTATTACTCCTTTAACTTGGGAAAGTGCAGCACATATGAGGTTGGCCTCTGAACACTGATCCATTTAACCCAGCGCAACTTCAACTGGCAGTGGCTCTCCATCTTCTCAGGCAGATCTCTGAGCCAATCTAGCCATCGCAATGAATGGTGCTATCCTAAGAAAGCTTGTGGAGATTTGAGTCTTACTGGCCTTGCATAGGATTTCAGTCTGAAAGATGGAGACTGAACTGCATGCCCTACTGCTGAGCTCCCTGCTGTTGTCACCACTGTGTCTGAACATGTAATTATTTCCCATGTGCAAGGAGGAAAGCGGAGTAGCTGGCTGGCTGTGGCCAAGAGAAAGTGCTAAATGAAGGTTGGGGAGCCTCAGCCTCCGGGGATGAGTGTCTCTTTCTGGCCCTTGAGACCACACCCCTCATTGCTTGGCACTCTCCTCAGGTGCAACCTGGTTGCAATGTGTGCTTTACCTCTGATAATGCCTCTTGCCTGCTTGGATACAGGACAGAGAGGCTGTGTGTGGTTGTATGCAGAAACTATCCCACTGTAAAAAGGGGACACGGGCCTTCATTGTCCACTTTTGCCTCTGGCCACTGACTGCCTTTGATGGAGCTTCCCTCATAAGGTCAAACAGAAGGTACCGTGGCTCTCAGGCTGAGGAAGGTTCCCCCTTGCACTAAATCAGCTTGAAATCATAGATTACAACAAGGAAATTATCTCAGTTCCTCCCCCTTATCTATTTTATCTTTTCTTTCAGTCTTGTCACAGACAGATAGCCCACCTTTTCCTAAGTGAATCCAGAACTTTTAAATGTTGTTAAACATTTTTCAATGTTTTAAATAGGTTTTTATTTGACTTTAAATTGTACAGTTTTAACATAATGCTGCTTGCCGCCCCAGGCTCCTTTACGCAGAAGGGTGGGATAAAAATCTAATAAATAAATGAAACTAGCGAAGTCACTTCCATTAACTAAATATTTTTACAGGTTAACAACTTTTTAACAACTTAAAAGTCATGTTGCCATAGCCTAGGCTCAGTGGTTTTCATCTCTTAGTGCTGAGGAATATGCAGTAAATTGTTCTCCTTCCCTTTAGATCAGGGAACAGCAAACTTTTTCAGTGGGGACCGTTCCAGACCTTGTGGGGGGACTAGACTATATTTTGAAGGGGGGAAAAGAACGAATTCCTATGCCCAACAAATAACCCAGAGGTGCATTTTAAATAAAACCAAACATTCTACTCATGTAAAAACATGCTGATTCCCGGACCGTCCGTGGGCCAGATTTAGAAGGCAATTGGGCCGCATCTGGCCCCCGGGCCTTAGTTTGCCTAGCCATGCTTTAGATAACTGCTTTTTAAAAACAGCTATCTTCTCTCTAGGCTAAACACACTGCAGAACTATCCACTTCCCCAATTCTGTCAAAATCACCCACAGCTTCCTTTTATCAGCTTTACTGCCTCTTAATCCTGGCCAATTTGTCCACATGCCTTCTGAAATGTGGCCAAATGAAATAAAACCGAAGGGAGCAGTCCGGGAACAGACCAAAGCGATGCTGAGTGAAGGATCATGCCTAAGGCTGATAAAGATAACACAAAGGCAAGTTGGACTTGTAAAACCTTGTTTAGATGAGTACTTACAGTCCCAGGTCGTGGATAAGGAATTCTTCCCTGATAGGGAATCAGCTGGTGGTTTGGCCCTTCCTTGTGTGCAAACGGCCCATTGAACACTCTCTGGATATCAGACAAGTGATACACACAGACTGCTGAACCTTTAAATACAGAGCTGGGGAAGAAAAAGAAACAAAGAAAGAATCTGTTCATGCTACCTTCTTGTTATTGTGCACACAAAATCACTGACACCATTCTAGCTTGCTTACAGAATCACAGAACTGGCAAAAGTGACACAAGGATAACTGTGACTTTAAAGAGGAATGGGAACCTTTTACAAAATACCTAAAGACGCAACAAAGTGAACTGGACTCCTTGGCAGGCACTGAATAAACACTCACAAATTTTTTTATTGATAATAATTAGTTAGATAAATTAAGGACTTATACAATTCTGTAACATGCAGAGAATAGCATTCATAGAGAAACCAGAGATTGGAACTGAGGGAAGTCGGTGTGTGTGTGTGTGTGTGTGTGTGTGACGGCAGGTTGTTTATGGGAGGGAGGGGGTGGGGGGAAATGAGGAAAAAAATTAAGGATGATATGTTTTAAGATGTTTTGTTGAATTACCTAATAAAAATTTTAAAAACAACGAAACAATAACAACATTTTGCTGTGTTTTTCACAGTGTTTGTCCAAAGCACTTGGCCAGCACTATTGAGTTGTGATTCTTACAACAACCCTTCAAGGTAAATCAGCCTTATTAGCCCCATGCGAAGGACTGAGACTGAGGAAAAGCATCTTGCCTAAGGCCAGCTAGTGACTTTGTGGTAGATGCAAGATCCACACAGGATTGTTGTAAGGATAAAGAAGATTATGAGGAAATACTTTGAATGCTCTGAAGTATTACATTTCTATTGACTATTGACAGCCACTTTACTTAGAAACAGGGATACGTAAATTCTAAATAAGATTAATGAAATGTCGATCTTGGTAAAAAAAAATTTTTTTTCATTTCCCCCCAATTTTTCTGTAATAGATTTAAAAAATTTAAGCCGCAGCTGAAAAACACGAGAACCCAAAAGGAGACCTGAAAGAACGCAGAGTAATAGCAACCCCTGACTTTTCAGTTGCTTCCAAACGTCTGCACACAGAATGGCTAAGAGGTAAATGGGCCTCATTAAAGGGGTCATTAGTTTCCCCAGATTGATTATGGAGTTAAAGGATGCAATCTTGGACTATAGAAGGATGCATCCTGTTTAATCTTCATTCTCCAGTTTATGCAAATATATTTGCTGAAATGCTTATCATGGCAGCTTGAAGCTAAACACTACAATAAAGTTTTTTTAAAAAAAGCAACTACACTTAAGCAAATTAGAATTTAATTAAGGCTGCACTCTGAATGATTAGATGCAAATCTCATGCCACTTGGTGATTCTAGACGTTAATAAAATCAGCGATATTGAGTTGGGAGTAAGTGCATTTGAGACTGGAGTTTAAATGTAAAACACATAGATATTTATGTTTGGTAAGACAGTTTAAGATGTAAGACCTTGCCCTCCCAAAATTTACATTGTATCTTCCTTACCACCCAAATATTCCCTTCTCTGTACCACCACTGAAGCATGAATATATCCATGCTGTACAAGTGGATATGCTCAGTGTGAGTCCTTCTTCAAATTTTATGGGAAATGCTGCCAACAGAATGCGGAAACAGAATGTGCATTTTGCTGGCAGTGCTTATTCACTTGTAGCCACTTTGCTTTTCTAAACATTAATCAAATTTTACATAGTACGGCATGAAGCTGTGTGGAGGGGGCTAAAAATGTCTTTCACAAACGGAATGGAAATTGGCCCCTGCAGAGAGGAATATAATTGCTCCCATAGTGTTGATGGGCCTCCACAGACCTAAAGCAGTGAAGTGGCTGCACATCACAGAAATTCCCTCTTTAGTCCAAGGAATAATGTGCTAGACCTGGAGGCAGAACATGTGGGCAGATGAAAGTGGCAGGAAAGTCTGCCTCTTAAGGAGGGCAATTCGTGTTTCTGGAAGTGGCCTCTTCATGCCTTGTGGAGCAGCTAAGGATTGGAGGTGGCAGGAAGCTGTCTTGCCGACAAGCAAGTGCAAATGATTGCAAACGCCAGTCCTCTCACAGTGTGTGACATGAGCAGCTGCTCTGTATCAAGGTGCTGGTGTCACAACTGGGCATT
Source organism: Podarcis melisellensis (assembly GCF_964234715.1). Classification (NCBI taxonomy): domain Eukaryota; kingdom Metazoa; phylum Chordata; class Lepidosauria; order Squamata; family Lacertidae; genus Podarcis; species Podarcis melisellensis. The sequence goes on along the minus strand of NC_138542.1, from coordinate 4,774,639 downwards.
CAGAAGAGCAAGACCCTTTGAGTAAGGCGGCTTCATTTATAGTGGTACCTCGCAAGACGAAATTAATTCGTTCTGTGAGTTTTTTCGTCTTGCGAATTTTTTGTCTTGCGAAGCACGGATTCCCATAGGAATGCATTGAAAATCATTCCCATAGGAATGCATTGAACGTTTTCGTCTTGCGAAGCAAGCCCATAGGGAAATTCGTCTTGCGAAGCAACTCAAAAAACGAAAAACTCTTTCGTCTTGTGAGTTTTTCGTTTTACGAGGCATTCGTCTTGCCTCTGTACCACTGTAGCTATCCTATTTGATAGTCACTGACAGGCAGATCCATAATGGAATGGACAGTTCCTTTTCTAAAGCCACCTGCGTGAGAGGCCATCCCTGCAAATTGTGGTACAACTGCTGTAAGAATTACCTATTTTCTCTCTGAGTGAAGAGCTGCTTATTTTGTCTGTGCTAAACTGGCTGCCAATCAGCTTCTCTGGATGCCTCTCAATACAATCCTTAAGGAGGAATGTTGTAAAAGTGCCGCAGAAACAAGTGCCCAAAGGAACCATCTCAATGGCTCTCTACCAACACACATACATGCATTTGGTGACAGTAGGACATGGCCCAGCCAGGCCAACTAAGCTTCCCACTCATGTGACAGAGACCAATGCCCATGTATACACCTTGGGTTCCTTCACACTACTATGTTCTACCTCTGCAGGCAGAGGCCAGTTGCTGAGGACCACAAGTGGGGAGACTGCTGTCTCACTCAGGTCTTGCTTGTGGGCTTCCTATAGGCTTCTGGTTGGTTACTGTGAGAAAAGGATGCTGAATTAGATGAGCATTTGGCCAGATTCAGGAAGCTTCCTCTTAAGTTATTACTTCTGAATGAAGGGTTTCAGGGTGGGTACGACCAGCGGGTCCTAACCCACTAGCTTCTTTGCACATCCGCTGTGTCACTTGGATGTATTTGAAGAGGGCTGCTGGGTTCACAAAAACAGGGTTTGGCCTAAAGTGCAGCCTAGCTGGAACCAAACAAGCATACGTGAAATGGAAGGCTGTTAACATCCTACATGTGAGATAAAAGAGCTTTTAATAAGGTGCCTAAAAAGCCAAGTAATATACGATGCACTTAAACACAAATGGCGCTGCCATAATGTTGTGTACATGAAAGCAGATGGATCCCTAGGCTTATGTTAGAATGGACAGGAAAAAGCAATAGGAATGTACATTGCCTGCACTTTCTTATGTGAGAACCAAAAACAAAAAGAAACAACTAAAAACAACATTTAAAACAACAACGAAAAGCATTTCTGGGAGTATGGTCAAGCATGAGAAGTGTGAGAGCTGACCTGCCTTTTATTTGCAATAAACTCAGCCTGAAATGAAAGGATTTATAACAAGAACTGAAACTCTAAAACTGAGCACGGTGCTGGTGGTGGGGGTAGAGAGAAAGGAGATTACAGCTGACGATGAAACTAAGGGAACACTCTCCAAAGGAGATTAACCAGTGATCACTAGGGCATGCCTACGTTACAGACTTAGTTTAATAGTTATTAACTCACTCCAGAGACACCTGGAAGTATAATTCTTTGCCAGGCGAGGGTTCTCCAACAAAGGTTTTCTGCTCTGTAATTTTGAGTATTGCTTTGGATGAAGACATGACAGTGAAGCTGGGGTTACCTCAGGCTCAGGAGCCCAGTGGGGCCTGTCAACCCTCCACAACTGCCCCCCCCCACCACATACCTTTCTCCCCAGGGAACAAGGCTCCCTGATGCAGAAACAAGCCTGCTGTCTACAGCCGAGGTGGTACAACTGGGTCGACCTGAGGGCCACCCTCCCTTTTGGGCAGCCTTCTGGAGTGCTGTGGGGCTCCAGGCAAAAGCAGGGGGAGCAATGAATTTTACCTTAGCCTAGATTCCACGTGCGCTCACTCACACACCTCTCTCTGTTCTCCATCCAGGCAAGGAAGAGCCATGAGCAGAGTTCAAGGGCACAATCCAGCCAGGAAAAAAAAAAGACTCAAGGAGGCTGCAAAATAGAGCTGATGAGGGTTTTCCTTGGGTTGGTGGGAGGATAAAGGTGAGCAACCGGAGAGGCCTGGGGGCCCTCATTCAGTTCCTGGGCCTTGGGAATTTAGGTAAAATTTACATTCACTGCTTCACCCAACCTGCCCCTGGCATGGAGCCCGCAGAAGTTTGCCCCCAAAGGAATGGGGTCCTTGATCCAAACAACCTTTCCCCTCTGTGCCTGGATGTAGCTCCCTCACTGGAATGGAGAGAAAATGGCAGACACACCAACTGAACAATTTCTTAAGTTGTATCCTGCTTTCCATGTGGGATTTGAGACGTGGTCTTCTGATGGACGTGTGCATGTGGGGTTTGCATTTGGATGCAGGAACTTAAACTTCAAACGGGAGTGATATTACACTAGGTATGTAATGATTACAATAATATAAGCCTTGGCATAGTAATTCAACATGGGCTGAGAAAGGCAGAATATTTACCAGACACTGGACTATATCCTGCATTTCAGTGCTGCACAAACCTTACATCAGGTTCTAATCTGATATTAAAGTTTTCAGCTTACTGAACCTTCCCTTCCCTCTCTGAATCTTGCAAGATAAGCAGATCTGATTCTACATCACATGTGGGTTCCAAGGAAAAATGTACCAGGATCTGTTGTCCTAAAATCACTGTTCCGCTGCTCATATAAGTGTGAGCATAAATCAGGTACAAAATGCATTAATCACTTCAGGCTATGCACCCTATGCTGAATTTATTATGTTTTCTTCAGCAAAAAAAAACCTGTTCATTTCAGAAACACCCATAGAAACATGGGCTTCAATTAAAACTAATTACAATCCTGTGTTCTAACATGTATCTGCTGTTTGGAGCATGCAGAGGTTAAAAATAAAATAGGCTCTGCTGCCAAATGAAATCCATTAAGACCTTTAGTTTTAATTATACTGCATGTTTGGAATGGGGTGTGTGTGTGTGAGAGAGAGAGAGAGGGGGGGAGAGGGAGAGATCCTTAGGGTCATGTGGAGAAAAACACGTACAGCAGCATAAACTCCTGCACACAGGACAGAAAACGTCTCCAGGGCCTGGAATAGAGTCAGTGCTCCCTTGCTTACCACCTTATATGGCCTGCCTGAGCCTAACCCATTTTCCACTTCACCATATGCATTAGGCAAACCAATTTCTAGCTCACACATACTGCGTATGTAATCATAAATATGGTCTTTCTGCCCCCCCCATCCCCCTGCCTCTACTCCTGCTGGTAAACTTTATTCTTTCACTGTTGACAGTTGCTCAAAAGAAAAAAAAGGCGGCTCAGCTGCTTAAATGATACCTTTTTGATTGCCAAGCAATTAAGAAAGAAAGAAAATTATCATATTTATTAGTCTGATGACAACTGAAAATGCATGCTACCAATGTAATTTGGCGATGTGCCTAGACAGGGAGCAGTTTCAGATTATTCAGTACACACACATACAGTACAAACCAACCTCAATGAAAATTGAGCTGTTAAAGCATTGGGCGGTGGGTCCTTTCAATTTGATTTGTCTTTTGACAGTGAAGTGTCTTACTGTATTTTTTGACAGAGTTAGAATTTAAATTATTGGTTATAGATCACATCACTAAGAGATAACTAACTGTTCTCTGTTGTCAACAAAACAGCTACAGTGCTGGCTGATACAGAACAACAGGTAAGAAGGTTAGGGAAAGGTTCATCTCCAATTTTAGAACGACATTCATGAAAAGCAATGGGAAGATGGCAGACAAAAGTGTCTTCCAGTTAACAAATGTGTGGAAGCCATTTATCTGACCCAATGCCTATTTAGAGACGTCGCTGGAGCACGTGAGACCAGACACATGGAAAAGGTTGAAATGCTGCTCCAGTATTGTGTGACTGGACCAGAGGGAACGTACGATGAATGGTTTCAGGGGAAAACATCATAAGAAGCTTGGAGAGGTGTGTGTGCAGAAAGCTCTCACTTTTTTCATGGCTGCAATGCCACCCACTGTGCGGTCGAGGGGTCTGTGGTTCCCACTCTTCTCTTTGCTGCATCTCTCGCTCTACCCACCATTGCCTCAGGCCCTGTGGTCCCCAGACGTTAGTGAATGAAGAAATACCTTCCTGGGGCTGGAAAAGGTCCTCCATCCCTGGCCTAGGGCAATCAGACCACCACCTTTGATGTCCGGATGCAGCTTTATTGTACAGAAAGCCTTTGGGTGCTGCTATTCCATGATAAAAGCTATACTGTAGTTAAAGCTTTTAGTTAAAGCTATGGTCTTCCCAGTAGTGATGTATGGAAGTGAGAGCTGGATCCCAAAGAAGGCTGATTGCCGAAGAATGGATGCTTTTGAATTCTGGTGCTGGAGGAGACTCTTGAGAGTCCCATGGACTGCAAGAAGATCAAACCTCTCCATTCTGAAGGAAATCAGCCCTGAGTGCTCACTGGAAGGACAGATCCTGAAGCTGAGGCTCCAAGACTTTGGCCACCTCATGAGAAGAGAAGACTCCCTGGAAAAGACCCTGATGTTGGGAAAGATGGAGGGCACAAGGAGAAAGGGATGACAGAGGATGAGATGGTTGGACAGTGTTCTCGAAGCTACCAGCATGAGTTTGACCAAACTGCGGGAGGCAGTGGAAGACAGAAGTGCCTGGCGTGCTCTGGTCTGGGGGGTCACGAAGAGGCGGACACGACTAAACGACTAAACAGCAACAACAACAATTCCATGATAATTTAAATTATGGCAGTATTGGAAACATTTGCTTGCCATGTTACATAAAACCCCCACCTATTCCTTTGTGCGGATATCCCCTTAGACGAGAGGCATTTGTAAAACATGGGAATCGCCTCACCACAACTTCTCTCAGACGTAATATTTAATCTGTGGATTTTCATTCACAAACGTGCAAGATTACCTGGATGTTGTGAAAATGCCATATATCAGTGTTGTTCTGGGGTTATCTGTTTCTAGCAGGAACACATCCTCTGTGGGAAAGAAGCAAAACAGAGGCTGAATATATCTGTGTGTGGTTTCCAAACTGCACCACACATACCCTGACCTTATTCCATCTGAAGCCAATGGAATTTTTTGTTTAGGCTACAAACCCATGTTGCACAATACTTTTATTATGTCACTGACAAGATAGTCTGTCTGATGGAAGGAGGAGAAAAATGTTTAAAAGTGTATGTAGCTTATATGATAATCAAATTGGTGCAAGTTTCAAATGGATGACTCCCAATCCTTGATTGCGCTGAGGACATCACTTGCTCTATGCTCCTGAAGGCACCTCAGTGCAAACGCAAAAATCAGAGGGAAATTAGAGGAAAAAATATTTTTTTCTGTTTAGAAATTGCTACAATTATATACTTTAGCCTGTAATGTGGATGTATCTGAATCTGTCATTTTAGCTTATGATGTGTATTATAATGGCTGATTTTGTTCATGTTTTGATTCTGATTTTAGCACTGACTTTCACTGACAATTTTAATACATATTTCACATGCTTTGTAAACCACTTAGAGGTTTTGGCCACAACAACTAAGCAGGAAATAATAAATTGTACCTAATTCATCAAAGTACGTTTCTGTGCCATCGTCATCCATTACGGAACACACAAGTCTTGCTTTCAAATAAGTTGTCCACTTGTTCACAAGGCTGCGTTGTCCACCAGTGTCATTCTGGGGGTGGGGGGAGCAGAGAAGAAACCACTTACTAAATCCAAAAACTACGCAGACATCTACTAGCACTTTCAACATTAGTTAGTGAGGTATTTTTTTTAAAAATATATAATAATCATGAAAATACACCAGCATTTTACTGTCAATTTCTCCTAAAACATGCATTTTTGCAAAGCAATCTTTTTCACCACACATATATATATATTCTAACACATGAATTTTTGTACATATTACTTGGCTGAAGAACTGCTTTGCTAAATCTGGAGAAGTGTGAATTTCAAAAGATGACTGTGTTTCGGTTCTGTGTTTACCTCTTACTGTGAGTGGAATCAATTTTCTTTCCAATCCCTACTTTCAATTAGCATTTGGACTTTAAAAGCTTCTCATTTTTCCGCCCCAAACTGCACAATCAGGACACTAATCAGAATATCAGATCCTTCCACCATTGAAGAGACCTCACCATCTATGGTGTAGAATTGCATTATGCATGCACAACATATTTGCATTGGACAAAGAAACAAATTAAAGGTGGAAGTTAAATTATGAGGTTGCTACCAGCCAATGCAAATTATGTGGTACAGCTTCCTGGACTGAACCATATCTGGCTGCTGGTAGGTGGGCTGCATGCTAGAACACCGGCCCAGAAAATATAGGTAAATAGCATGTCAGAGTGGAAGAAAAGAAACACTAGCATGCCTAAGTCTTCTCTCTTATGGTGCCCCATTTCCATTTGCAGACAGGGTTGCTGTCCCTCATGGAAGAGCGTTCAAATATATAATACCCATCAGCAGTCTGTTGTGGCACAGACCAAGAGAAGGCGTTGCAAATGGTTCTGCTGGTCAATGTGCAGAACAGTCAACTGAAATGAAAGGAGCATATGTACCTAGCAGGCCACAGTGCAGAAACCATTCTTTTCATTCTAATAGGGAGCATTATACCCTGTCCAACCCTTACAACAACAACAACAACAACAACATTTATTATTTATTATTTATACCCTGCCCATCTGGCTGGGTTTCCCCAGCCACTCTGGGCGGCTTCCAACAAAACACTAAAATACAATAACCTATTAAACATTAAAAGCTTCCCTAAACAGGGCTGCCTTTAGATGTCTTCTAAAAGTTTGGTAGTTATTTTTCTCTTTGACATCTGGTGGGAGGGCATTCCACAGGGCAGGTGCCATGACCGAGAAGGCCCTCTGCCTGGTTCCCTGTAACTTGGCTTCTCACAGCATGGGAACCGCCAGAAGGCCCTCGGCGCTGGACCTCAGTGTCCGGGTAGAACGATGGGGGTGGAGACGTTCCTTCAGGTATATTGGACTGAGGGCGTTTAGGGCTTTAAAGGTCAGCACCAACACTTTGAATTGTGCTCAGAAATGTACTGGGAGCCAGTGTAGGTCTTTCAAGACCGGTGTTATATGGACTCAGCGGCCCACTCCCAGTCACCAGTCTAGGTGCCGCATTCTGGATTAGTTGCAGTTTCCAGGACATGTTCAAAGGTAGCCCCACATAGAGCGAATTACAAAAGATTCCTGTTGCTGACTTCTAGTAAGGTCATCAGATACAGAGCATCACACACATCCATCTCATGTTCTTTTGAAGCCTGGTTTTGCAAGTTTTGGCATAGACAAATGCAAGTGGAATTGTGCCCCTGGACTTTTAGCAAGTCATCTGGGTTTCATTATGACAATAATGGTTTAATAATATTTAGTGTTTTCTGCCTCTGGGTGCCTTCACAGCAACAACAACAGCAACAACAAAGAAGAACCAGATAAAAGCACAACAGACCTTTTTCCATTGCTCAACCCTACCATGGAAATGAAAAGACCCAACTCATCAACCAGTTAGACCATGTGCTAGGGAAACTGTTTGTACCAAGGAGATTTGTGATGCCCAGAAGAAGGACCCTACAATATCATCAATACTTGCATAGAGCCAGCCGGCCCTGGGCCTTATGCAACTAGCTATGATTAAGAACCAAAGATGAGTCTACTGGATAAGACCAATGGCCCATCTAATTGAGCATCATGTTTTCACAGTAATTAATCCACTAGATACCTGTGGGAAATCCACAAAAAGGACTTGAGCACAAGAGCACTTTCCCCTAATACAGTTTGAAGTAAAAGGGAGCTGGGCATGTTTAGCCTGGAGAAGAGGAGGTTAAGGGGTGATATGATAGCCATGTTCAAATATATAAAAGGATGTCACATAGAGGAGGGAGAAAGGCTGTTTTCTGCTGCTCCAGAGAAGCGGACACGGAGCAATGGATCCAAACTACAAGAAAGAAGATTCCACCTAAACATTAGGAAGAACTTCCTGACAGTAAGAGCTGTTTGACAGTGGAATTTGCTGCCAAGGAGTGTGGTGGAGTCTCCTTCTTTGGAGGTCTTTAAGCAGAGGCTTGACAATCATATCTCAGGAGTGCTCTGATGGTGTTTCCTGCTTGGCAGGGGGTTGGACTCGATGGCCCTTGTGGTCTCTTCCAACTCTATGATTCTATGAAAATCGACTCATTCCTGCCTTCCTTCCTAAAGGAAAGCACAGAACTGTATCTAATTCCAGCCATTTCCAGAGATGTCTTTGGATGCTGCTCCCCCCTTCTGTTGAAACATCATATCTATTTATGCAAGGGAGAAGCGATCAAGCAAGTCAATAATGCTAAATAGAAGCTCACGGTAAATGTAGACTCAAGCAGAATAATTTTGCTGACTCAGGCAACTACTCCACCGCAGGAACACTGTGCAAAACCAGGCACAGGGTATTGACAGCTGTCCTTCCTACCCCACTCCCTGCTTACCGGGCATATTCTAGCAATCATAGAGTGGATCTGCTTGGTGCTGCCACTGTTGTCTGTCAGTTTCTCTTTGAAAAAGAAGTAGACTTTAGCATCATTGGGGTCAGTGCCATCTGGGATGAGGTGGGCATCCACAAACACAGGCTCTGAAATGACACAAAAACATGCACCATGGAGAGTAAGTATCTACACCACAGACCAACTCTGCAGAAGCCTGCAACAAAATGGGACTCCCTGTGGTCCTACAGCTGTTGCCTGCTGTGAGCTGTGGGGAATGTATATTCCAAAAGTCTGATTTGTTACCTGCATGTCAATTATTAATAAATTTATCGAGTCTAACTCGATAGTCCTGGAGAAAAGGTTTGCTTCAAGATACATATTCCAAGCATCTGATGCTATTTTTGTCTGAGAAATTATTAATTATGCAAAGTTTACTTTCTCTCCTCTTTCTCTTGTGTAAATTGATAGATTATTTGATTGAGTGAGGGACACTGCAAAAAAGACTTAAATCTTAACTTTGAAATCCATGAAATTTGAAAAGTGCTACTTAGTTTCAAGAGTACTACCTTGGAGTTTGGCTTGTCACACAAACCACATTGCAGATTACATGTCACCTGAGCAGAGATGTGTAAAAAGACATGCATACATAGTGTTGGATAGCAGATCAAATACTATGGCTGACAAATAACATGCCTGATATAGTCTGATGATCCATTTGAAAAATTTTATATATTGAAACTTGTCAAATTTGCCAATCAATTTGTCAAATGTGCCAAATTAATCTCTTGTTTTGCAGAAAAGCCAACCAAGCTTATTTATCTGTTTATAAAAGCATTTCCATGTCACCACTTACGTGCTGCAACATGAACAACAATGAAACTCAGAACCTGGCCCCCTTACCACTCAGCCACTTGGAATTGTGTTGGTCGGTCCTCACAGCATTCCGTCTGGTTAAACTGCGGAAAATGGCAGCGTCAGTCCCCATGAAATCAATGTACATCCCTGAAAATAGTTCTTCATCTGCAGAAAGGAAAAAAGAGGGGGGAAATAAATGCATCCTCATTTACTTTGGGACGTATTCAGCAGTCATTTCCTATTTGATCCATGCACACTTTCTAATTCTGTCAGAAGTGGGATGAGAGCAGGGTTTCCCTCTGACTCACGATTCCAGGTCTGCAACGGAGCATCCCATCTTCATGGAAACCTTTGGGCAACCATATAATTAAACAGAATAGCGTAACCAACCACAAATGTGGAGGAAATGTTTCGCGTGGAAGATCGTTTAGTGGTTGAAGTTGCCGGGGGAGTCAGCTTTGGAAGATGGAAAAAATTAACATGATGCTACTTCCAACAGAAACAGCCATCCCAGTTTATGTGCTATAAAAGTGGCAAAGTAGGGTGAAGGAGGCTCAAAATAGTTTTGTTTCTGGTGTAGGTAGGCGATGCAGCAGACCAAAGCCACACCCTAGTTCAGTCTCATGGGTGATAGAGTCTAGAGCTATACATTATCAGGAATACAACCCGACCCTCAGCATACTTTGCGTTCCCAAGGGCCCCTACTTGACTGTGCACCCTAGCCACTTACTGCGGCAAAGACAGAGACTGTCTGACTGTTTCCTCCAAGTGAGAATCGTAGCAAGGGGAGATGAAGAAGCAAAGATGAGCAAATAAAAGCACACGGCTGAGGTGCACAATGAGGAGAAGGCCGTACCAAAGCTCCTGCTACTGAAGTTCATTAAATACTTGAGATTGCTAAAGACATTGGAGTTCATTAAATAAGTCACGTCTTATGTTCTGGTGTTCATGGCTAGTGGTCAGAGATGGGGAAGCTCAGGCTTGGGGCAAAATATGGCTCTCCAGGCCTCTCCCTCTGCTCAAGACTCTCCCCAGGCTACAACCCTCCCAAGCCACACTCCCTCCCCATGGCTATCATCTTCCACCATCCTTACTTTGCCCCCTCCTTGAATTTTTTTTGCCTGGCTGGAATGTGTCCTTGAATTTTGATAAAGATTCTTGCTTGCCTGCATGGGGGTGGTGGTGTTTAGAAACCAGTCTATTGTACAAAGAAACATTCACATACATTGCTCTCCCCGCTTTTGCCTCTGGCCCCACCCATCACATGGGCCCCAAAAAGGTTGTCCAGAAAGAAATGTGGCCCTCAGGCTGAAAACTTTCCTCTATGCTTGCTGTAGTTGCCTTCCTCCTTGGAAATGGGGGCCAGATAGGAAACCTTTGAAGGGAAATAGCCAATCTTTGTGGTGACCAACACACAAGGAAGAGGATTCAAGAGTCCTGGATCCCGAAATGAGAAATTCTGAATCTGGGCCATTTTGCCTTGTTTCCCTTCATGTGTGATGAACATCTGACAATACCACTGGCCCTTCCAGTGAGCAGAGGGCTGTCCTTTTTCCACTCTCGGGACCCCCTGGGAAACTCACCAAACCCACTGCACCCAGAGATGGGTGCGGAGAGTGCAGCTGCCTCTTAAGGCGCCACAGCAGTGGGCAACTTGAGGAAACACCACCCAGCTTCTTTAGGTAAAGGTAAAGGTAAAGGTACCCCTGCCCGTACGGGCCAGTCGTGTCCGACTCTAGGGTTGCGTGCTCATCTCACTCTAGAGGCCGTGAGCCGGCGCCGTCCGAAGACACTTCCGGGTCACGTGGCCAGCGTGACGAAGCTGCAGCTGGTGAGCCAGCACCAGCGCAGCACACGGAAACGCCGTTTACCTTCCCGCTGGAGCGGTACCTATTTATCTACTTGCACTTAAGAGTGCTTTCAAACTGCTAGGTGGGCAGGAGCTGGGACCGAACGACGGGAGCTCAACCCGCCGCGGGGATTCAAACCGCCGACCATACGATCAGCAAGTCCTAGGCACTGAGGTTTTACTCACAGCGCCACCCACGTCCCCCACCCAGCTTCTTTACCACCCCATAAAAGCAAACTCTGCCCATGGGGTGGTAAAGAAGCTGGAGGAGAAGCAGGCAGAGGCCAGATTAAGAACAATGAGCAGAGGGGGACTATTTGTATTTTCAATGTTTTTATATGTTAACTGTATTTCTGTAATATTTATGGTTCTTTAAGTTGTTGGTGGTTTTTATATATATGTAGTGGTATAGAGATTGTGTGGGGGACAGGGACACACATCTCAATTTCAGTGTGGCAGTCTGCAGATGGAAGCCACAGGAAAGATCTAGCCATGTATCCTTCAAGTTTCAACTGGCTAATAAGACTGAACAAAAGCTGAACATATTAAATTGGAGCCAAAGTGAATTTCAGTCTCAAAATGTTTCCGTAAAGGGAATTAGGCCGGTAACCTTCACTTGTAATAACAGGATTATGGACCAAAATTCTTTTGCGCTGAAGGATTCAGCTCATGTATCACAAAGTGTGTACACTGTACATAGGTATGAATTACAATTCCCCTCCTGTCTGGGGCCCTCAACACAAGTCTGGTGGGTTGGCGAGGCAGTTCATAGAAACAAACCATTAGGAAAAAATAATCACTCACTTTTACAGTTACTGTGAAGAACTGGCTGAATTCCCTCCCCTCCAATGGTATCTTTTTTACTTTGGTTTGCAGATTGCCCACCAGCCACGGGAAATGGCCATTCATCCACTTAACTATTGTTAGTTGCTGTCAAGATCACCAACTCAACACCCACTCTTCATGCAATCACGGACAACTTTCAGTTTCAAGGCATCTTCCGTTTCCTCTCTTTCAACAAAAGCAACACGGAACCTGTTGCCGAGGGACAGGGCAGCAGCCGAAAAGTGAGCTTTGCTTCTTTGTCCAGGTACATAGAAGCAAGATGGCTTGAGTCATATTGTACAGCTTTAGCCTTGAGTGCAAGTGAAGATGGAAAGTTTAAAGCAGGTGCGGCCAATGTGGTGCCTTTCAGGTGTTCTTGGGCTACAACTCCCAACAGCCCCAGTCAGAGTGGCCAATGGCCATGGATGACAGGGTCCAACAATATCTCAAGGTCACTCACAACAACATCTGGCTGCCCCTGGCATAGAGCCTGAGTTCAAATAACTCAGACGCTTACCAGTGCCTTCTGTAGATGTAATACTGGATCTCTGTAAACTACGGTTTGCAACCATGAACCCGTATTGGGAATAATGCTCCCTTTCCTCTTCAGTACATATCCCATCACACTTTAATCAGATTTAATCACAGGCTAGCTTTATAGCCAGGCATTTATTTATTTAAATGTAAGTCAATGCCCTGCCTCTTTTCCCCATAAAAGCCTAAAAGTGGCTTATAAAAAAACAAAAGCCTAAAAGCCACAGTAAGTGGGATGAAACATTTCAATTTAGTAGGACTAGTTAATATACAGGGAGGCAGCAGCAGCAGCAGCATACTAATGTCAGCAAACTCAATAGCTGCAGAATATTTGCCAATTAGTTATCTGAATTGGCCTGCCAGTTCTTGTTGTGAAGGCAGCTCCATAGCAGAGATGCACCATTGAAATGCTTCTGCTCCTGTTAGACAGCTACTAGCTCCAGGTGATATTCCAGTAAAAGTTTCCAAGCTGTCTTAAAACCACAGATATGGCGGCATTTGAACTAGTGGTATTAATAACTGTATCATAAATTGGTATTGTTATAATGAGGCTATTACTGGATTGTAATTGAAAACTAATCAAATTATTATAAAATAAAATAAAACCACAGATATGGAGAAGGACTTTTAGGTCTGATAATGCACACTCCTCCTTGATGTAGGAGATCTATAGGGATAACATTCCCAACCGATGGCTGTTCAGTCTCTGCCTGAAGACCTCTAGCAAGTGAGAGACTATGCCACCCAAGTAAATGGTTCCATTGTCAAACTGCTTTTTCGATTAAAACAGGGGCAAGGAACCTTTGGCTTGCCAGATATTGCTGAAACACAGTTCCCATCATCCCTGGCCATTGGCCACAGCTGCTGGGCATGATGGGAGTTCAGCCAGAGAGGAAGGAAGGAAGGAAAAGAAAATGTACCCTAAATGGATGGGTGGAAGGAAGGAAGGAAGGAAGGAAGGAAGGAAGGAAGGAAGGAAAGAAGGGGAGGTATTGTACGTTCCTGAAGCTGGTTCCTGATTTGTACACCATAGTTTGCCAGTGTTTTGTCTGCACTGAAAAAAGGCTATATAAATCTGAAACACATTTTAATTAACCTTTCCACTGCAAACACAATTACCCCATATTTTCCTGTCATTGATTTCCTACAGGATTGCCTGTTACAGCTCAGCTTTATACCGTAGTTCTCACAAAGCTCTTATGTTTATCACTGATCCAGTTTTTTAATATAAAAAATTAAACACTGGAAAAGAACGGTGCTATTCTTAATCCCACTGCATACCAGCTTTATTAGTTATGTCTTAAACATTCCAAGAGCCTACTTGTCTAATCAGGCACCAATAATATCTGTCAGCTCCACTTCCTTTTGGCTTAATTGTTAAATTCCCCCAAACAATTTGTCTTAGTGAGTGCAGTAACCAGCTCACACACTTTGGTATTGCTTCTCTCCAATGCATACCTGAAAGAACACACAATTAAGTTTTTGGGTTTTTTTCATTGCCAAAAAGATAGAAAACAAACCATAAACTAGTATTTAAAACCATAGTTTGAATATGGATATGAGGACAACCGGTTAGTTAACCATGGTTACCAATGGTGCACATATTACTCTACACCAGTAAAGGAAAGGAGACCAGAGGAGGAGGAGGAGGAGAAGTTACATGTTATGGTAAACCATGGTTTGCAGGAAGCCAGCATTATATTTGCACCAGACTGTACGTACTGATATATATGTTGAAAAGGTTTAGCTGTTCAAGATGCAAAATTATAACTTGTATTTAAAATCATGTTGATGTGTTTGCATTTGGCTATGACTGATTTTAACACAACTTTCATTATTTATCCCGTTCCCAGTGAACTTTTAGGGTTTCATTAAAAAAAATTCAGTTGACCACCAGTGAATCCCTATTTCTTCATTAGAATAAATGTACATATTTCAGAGTGCTACTGTTGTTGTTTTTAAACTCCTAGGAATAGTAGGAGCTGCCACTCTACAGTATCCCCCCCCCCCTTTTCCTTTCTTTTTTGAAATATTCATCTGGCAACCCAGTGCAGAGGTCAAACAAATGATCCTCTTCCCGCTGCCAAACGCCTGTTGATCTTGGTGTGAGCAGAAGGCCTAAAGCTACAAGACATGCAACACTGAAATCACAGAGCTAAACAGCCTCTGCAGTTTGTTTTCAGTTGCTACGAAGGACAAAAACCGTATGCTAAGGTCAATGGCATTCTTTGCTTTGTCCAGGAGAAACTGAAATCCGGACAACGATGGCTTTCTCCTTTGGCTAGGAACGCCGGCGTGCTGTGCTGCTGGCTTAGGGACGGTGGGATTAGATACAGAGTCATGATCCTAGACTTTTGAATCAAAGGTTCTTCCTGCCCCCTGCTGAAGACAGTGCAACTCTTTGCATCCATAGTAGAGAAAGTTGCTGCTGATACATTCATAGGGATGGGGAGGAAATTTGATTCAGCTCACATTTAAAGGCACAGCTACCTAAATTGCACTTTCTGAAACAACAGGTGAACTGAAGAAAAAGCTAGAACTGAAGATTTGCAGCGCCAAATTTTGCAATGCAGTTCTCCAGCCAAATGATGCACACAAAAATGTATATGCTGGTTAAAGTCACATGCCAAAAAAATGCACTACACCAAGAGAAATCCCTTGGTGAAAGTGTGTACTTTGGGCAGAAATTCACACTAAAAGGCTGATGAATCTGCATGAGGACTTTAAAAAAATGGCAAGCTGATATGTAAACATGGAGAACTGAACACAAGACAGGAAAAAAATGAGCAAGGAAGAGAAACGGCAATTTACAGTTCTGCCCATCCCTAATTGAAAATCATGTGTAGGCAATACTGCTGTGGGAATAAGTACACACCCATTTCCAGCCAGGCAACTAACACAGCTCTGATGATAACTTGAGAACTGTGAACAGGCAAAGGGGAAAAGATTACACACAAACACACCTGTTTATATGATCATTTGGATGCAACAAATAAATTCAAGATATTATCCAACCTCCAGAGAGGTCCATTATGCCTCAAAGCTTATCTTTCATCCCAAAACAAAATTCCTATCATTTCTTTCTTGGGAAATCAGTGAGGGATGAGGTCACACGGCAAATGGACCAATTTTATTGGGAACATTTCTTTTCATAGACTAACTCGTCCTGGGGCCTTTGATCAGCTGCTCTGCACTCTAGTACAAAAGCAAGGTATGTAACATTGAAAGAAAGAAAGCCCTAGTTTGACTGAAAGCATATGGGTGAAAAATGGGGAGGCGGGAGGGACATGCCTGAAAGCCCCACCCATTGCTGCCCATGTCTGCTCCACTTTCAGGCCTTCTTGTGTCTCAAGAGGGATTATAAGCATGTTTGTCAAGGTTCCTGATCTCAACACAGGAAGGTCTGGAACTCAGGGCACACAGGGAACATTGGCGTCAGGACCTGCATACCCTCCCCACTTTTGAGCCATACAATTTTAAGTGAACATCTGAATGGAGCTCAAATGAACCAGCATTGATGAGCCAGTAGAACTTGCTCCAGTTCCAGCATCTGATAAAGTGTGATGGAACTGACGAAGTGGGCTCTACTCCAAGACGATCCCGGTGTCTCAGTAAATCTGTCACAATAAATATGATAATCTTTATAGCAGAATAGGACTTACTGTGGTTTGGACCAAAAGATTTATACCTCAGCTTTATAATAGGGTACAGTTGGAAGCAGAGGAAGACAGCTGGGAACAGAGGAGGAATTGCTGAACGCTTGAATTCAGGAGCCTTGGATTCACCATGAAACTTTTAATGTGTAGCAGATTTAACCAACGTCATGATCCCCAGGCCATATATGGCAGGCCAGCCATCTCAAGCTGCAAAAGCCATGTGCTGTTAGGTGCTTTTAAACTTAGAGTTGACATGCTGTCAACAGGTAACAAAGGCCATCAGGCTAATAGCATCTGTGTATAGAGTATTTGCAGCAGAAGAAAATCTGGGGGAAATTCCTTTGGGAGGAAGGGTGGGATATAAATTCACTCACTCAATAAACCTGAATGTGAATTAAGTTCATTTTGCAGAGGAACATGGGGCAAGGTTCAATTCATTTTAACTTAAATTTTAGTGCAATAATTTATGAACATATAAGGGTTTCATTAAATTAAACTCTGTGGCCATTGCACTGACAATTTTTACTGATCTTAAAAGTTGGATTGCTGTTTAAGTTTAAGTATCACAATTATTAGGAAGAATAAATATAGCAAGTGCTTATGTTACACTATATGTGTGTTTTGATATTTTCTCAGCCTTCTTAAGTATATTTTATACTTTAGCAGAGCAGAATTCTGTAGAATTCAGAGGGCTGGGGGGAAATGCTATGGATAGGCAAACTCAGCCCTCCAGATGTTTTGGGACTATAACTCCCATCATCACTGACCACTGGTCCTGTTAGCTAGGGATGATGGGAGTTGTAGTCCCCAAACATCTGGAGGGCTGAGTCTGCCTATGCCTGCTATGGACGTTGTGAACTGAACTGTGAATTAGTTCCTTTTTGGAAGGGATGAACTTGAGCTGAAATTAATGTTACTGGCATGCTGGTGACTGGAAGAGCTCTGTCCTCCCTCTGTATTTCTATGATGAGTGTGTGCAAAAGCCCATTTGGGTCTGTACTGTGCTCAGAAAAGAGACATCCACCATTCAGCCAACAGCCCACTTCCATGTGAGCATGGAATTTTATGCATTCACCTCCATGCTTCCTATGGCTACCAGGCAAGTGCTTGAATGCCTAAGGGGGCAACCACCTTTTTTTCCATACAATGTCTTGCAAAGGTATCATGGATATTGTATGGGGTAAGATGCATGCCCCTATAAGGAATTGGGAGCACTCATCTTTTTCGCCATGCAATCTCCAGGAAGGGGCTGCATTTTGAACCAGGTATTTTACTACATGGCCCCAGAGGAGGCACTGGTGTTCTAAGCAGCCGCAAAATGTTAGAGAAAGAAAAGGGCAGTCATTGGTCTACCTTTCAAGCACTTAAAAAAAACAACTGCATTGATTTTGTGGGATTTTTCATTATCAAAAAATCTGCCTGCAAAAAAGGACAACATTGAGCTTTTTTTGCATTGGAACTAAGTTAATCCACTCTTTCCTAGCAATACATTTTCCTACAATTCTAAAATCAATCTCTCAAAATCTACTGCAACCACTAAAACCTAGTCACGTCTCTTTCCTTACTTTATTAAACTAAATCAAATATTCTTTTATAAACATTAAGGTTGGAAAAATTACGCAAGGCAATCTTGTTTCCCCCCACCCTCAAATTACACTAAAGTGCCTTTGGACCCACATATTATCTGCTCCAATAGACAGCTGAAGATCTCTAACATATTTCCTGAACTCAGCAATCACTTTTACATGGAATTCAGCCTAAAATAATGGAAACATGTTGCTGGAAGTGGCCTGTAGTCCAATTCCCTTAACTGAGGAAAGATTCACTAGAACTAAACAGTCACTGACAGATCATTTTTTCCAGTTTCTCCTCTTACCCTGTGGCTCAATTTGTTTACAACACCCTCTCATTTCACTCTCGGCACCTAATGATTTAAGCCCCAAGAAACCCTAGTTGTTTTCACTTACTGATCATAACAGAGACGGTATTCACATTAGGGTTGAAAGAGCAGCGGCCCTTCCCAGATTCACATTTGGAATCGATCTTGAAAACTTGCTCCTGTAACAGAGAAATAACATGCAATTGGTAGGGAACAGTTGAAGGTTAATTTTAAAATGCCTGGCTTGGGTGGTGTACTGTGCGGAAAAGCAGTTAACGACTACCATAAGACCTGCAAAAATAGTGCCTGAAACAACAACAGGTCTTGTGGCATCTTAAAGGCTAAAACATTTATTGCAGCATACAGCAACCCCTGTGCAATTGGTGCTTGTTATCCTGAATTTTCATTTGATTCTGTGGCTAAAGCTGAATATTGAAACCAAAATTAAGGAAGGAATGGTTCTCCACTTTTCTGTGGAATTTTGCCTGATCTAACGGACCTCTTCATTTAGGTCCACTTTCAATTAAGAATGGACAAGTAAGCTTATTTCCGTTCTGTGTCAGTTTCAAATGCATCCGTTAGTAAGTCCATCCCATCCTGTTTTCTGTTTATATATTTTTAACTACATGAAAAATCCACACTTTCCCCTAAAATATACACTTTGTATGCTTTTCATTCACTTTTACATGCATTTCCTCCATAAAATTAATTCAGTTTGCTTTAAAATGTGGACCAAATGAAATTATCAGTCACACACAACCATTTATTTATTTGCATAGATGAAACACTTATTTTCAGGATTCCCAGACTGAGATTCCTCAGTCTCCAGTACTAAGAGCTGTTCCACATCCAGGCTCCCATTCCATTTCACAGAGTGACTGTGTTTCACAATCGCCACATGTTCTGCACAGTCATGTGACTATAGGCAAGGGCTGGAGAGCCTATGGCCCTTCAGAGCCTCTCAGACTCCAGCTCCTATCATCCCACATTAGTGGCCATCTTGGCTGCACCTGATGGGAGTTGTAGTCCAACAACATAGGGGCAATGGTGATAATTATATCAAAGGTCTAAAAAAAACTAGAGCTTGGACCCAGAAAGACTTGGATTGGAAGACAGAATTGGTACCCACTCTGAATTCTGTCAGCCTGGTTCAAACTTTACAGCACAGGCTAGCTCTGTGAGTCCTAAAATGATATACTGCCAGTAAAAGTCTATTGAGGAGTCTTGTAGGAAGCTGTGAAAATCAATGACCAACCTACCAATCAATCATTTATGTGTTCCCTGCAGGCAACACCGTTGTAAACACAGCAAATGCACCTGCTACTGGAGCTGAATCCTTGGTCACAATAATGTGATATGAATGAGGCAAAAATAATAAGGCCTAGCCTTCTCTAGCCCACCTTTGATGGTTAGATGTTCAGTGCCAGCTGCCATGCAGAGACATGTGTTATGGCTAGGAATGGAAGAATCTGGCAATTTTTTTCTCCCCTTTCTTAGTTTCCCAATCCTATACACAATTCTCCACATTGGGCAGCAATTTGTGTGTGTGTTTTTTTAATCTCCATGAAAATACAGCAGCATTTTAGTGTAAATTTCCCCAAAGAAAGACATATTTATATGCAGTTTTCACAAATGTACACATTTTTGCAAGCACTGCTATTGTCTGCTAAAGGCTTCCTTTCTGTGCACCCTTTCCCCTAGGACATGTGTTTTTTTTGCAAACTTTGGTTGGAAAGCTGCATCACAAAAATTTGGATAAGTGCGAAGGGTACCTATGCATTTTGTTTTGGAAAATGCACATTTGATCAATTCGGCTTTCTGTGTATACTGCATCAAATTGCTTCCCCATCCCTAGTTATGGCAAGGTGGGCTCTCAGTCCAGTTTCATGCAGGTGATGAAGGGAGGTGGGTAGGAGAAAGAGGAAGCGGCTGAAAAGGGGTGACAGAGAGAGAAAGGGGGTGTGGGAGAAAGAGAGAGAAAAGGAAGGGGCTCTGCCCATTGCTGGCTCTGATCCTGCCATTGCTGGCATGTCCCTTCCCCAGACAGATTATCCTCAAGGAAAAGGTGGCCTTCAGTGGAAAAAAAAGTTGCCAGTGTTATAGCGTTAGGAGAGATTCTAGCTCTGCAGATAAAGCAAAACAAATTGCTTTTCAGCCTCTTTTTCTTTCTCTCCCTTTTCACCTGGAAAAACAGCCTTTCACCTATGAAAAACGATGGCATTACTTGCTGATAAGCAGTGCAATTTTCTCACTAGTCTTGCTAAAAATAAATCCCCTCTGTTCTGCTAATTAGGCCCATACATGCAAGGGGGGGGGGAGGCTCACATTAAACCCCGATACTCCAAGCGGCTTTGCTGTTGTTGGCCGTCACCATCCCAGCAAGGAAAGTAGAAGGCCTAACAGTCCAGTGCCTAACAGACTCCAGACGTCTGAGGCAGCGGTTTATTTAATCAATGGATCACAGGCATGCAGCTCAGGAGACAGGCGTGCTGAAGCCCAATTCCAGTACGCTCAAGATGCGTATCTATATTTTGCCACTTAAGAGCACCACTATTTCCTCCTCTCTGCGAAATCTTGCATTTGATTGTAAATTAATTACGCCAGCAAAAAGTGTCTGCTGGGTGCAAGCTTGTTGAAGAATAAATTGAAGGTTCCTTTAAAAATGGGGCAAGATTCCTCTCACATTCGTTTCAAGCTGCGATGGGGAGGGAGAAATGCGATGCCTTTCGTCACCCAGTGCGAAGCGCCCCTCCGTCTTTTCGGCAATTTTTAACAGAGGTGTTGAGAAAGGGGTGAAAGTATTTGCAGGCATGGGGGGGGGGGAGCTCACAGCTCAGTGCCAAAGCAACTGGGCAAGTCTTGCTGCATCACACTGTGCTGCTGACAAAAAGAGGGGCAGTGAAACCACCGCAGAGCAGCACGAGGCAGTCTTCCACCCAGCGAACTCACGCACCACTACTTGACTGGCATACGTACCTCTGCCCTTCGCCCTCTGTTGAGATATGCACACACAGGGCTAAATGCGCCACTTCCACAAACATATAAATGGGTGCGGTTGAATGTCTGTATCACACGAACAAAGTTGCCGCAACCGTGCTGCAGAGGGAACAAGAAAACAAACAAAAGGGGGTTGTAAATCTGCTACCAGAGGTGACTGATTTCCATTGGGACCATAGGAGCCAACTTCCAGGGGCTGTGGGGGCTTCAACCCCCCACAAAAAATATTTGAGGGGGCTGGGCCCCCACAAAGTCGATGGACATTCCCGTTCAGATGGCGTGCATGTGCTGCATCATGTGATCGATTATGCGGGGTGGTGCTTACCTGGGCTCCCACAATATTTTATTCAAGTTGGCAGCCCTGACTGGGACTGATGGGTGAAACATTCGGGAGCCCACCAGCAGGTGGAGCCAGAGCCAATGGCAGACAGAACCAACCAACTCTAATTTTGCCCCTGTCCTCCTCCCTGCTGAATTCCACAAGTGGCATCACTGAGACTACAGAGGAGGAACCTGAAGGACAGCGCCACCCTCTGGACTGCTTGTTAGTAATAAGGCAGGCAGGTGGAGGGTGGCTGAAGGCAGCCTCACGTTGGTGGGGCAGTGCCCCATTTGTCCTAATGGACCAACCTACACTACTTGCTCCCCAGTACCATAGACAGGAACCACACTACCTTAGGTGCTCTAACAGATGCCTCCCAGATTATGGACTTGACTTGGCATACTAGGTGGCACAAGATTGGCTAACCCTGTGGCTAAGGAGCCACAAGATTCTCAGCGCCACCTGTAGATCAGGATCTGGACACTGACAGTTTCCATACAACGTTCCTATCTGTGGTAACCGAGTCCAACTCGTTGACAGCTATACTTGTACATGAGGACTTACCAGAAGAACCATTACAGTTGAGAATTGGTATACATGCACATCATAAATGAAAGCACTGGCTGAGATAGCCCCTGAAGAACTTAAAGCAAAACAAAACAAGACCTCTCCTTTTCCCTTTTTGGCTCTTGCTATCACTTTGAGGCTGGAAGTGTCAGCAACATGTTAGTAGTCCTTTCTTGTCCAGACAGAGCCAACCCCACCCCACCCTCCAGTATCGAAAGCCTGGCATGCTTGTAGCATAGGCCCCAGTAAACATGAAATATTTAGCCACATTTTCAACATGTGGCAAGGTTTTCAAAGCCACACTCATAGGGAAAAACTGTAAACCAGTAGTTGACTGATCCAAGTTCTGATCTCTTTCCTTCCTGCTATACTTTCACATTCTTCCTCATTCTACCTTTCAGGAGCCTGAAATGTGCCTTAGTACACAGATGTTTCCTTTCCAGATGTGATGCTATGGAGGACCCATGAGTGGGCCCGTATGCCAGTTGTCAGAGCATCACATTCATGTTCCATTCTACATTAGTTAAGCAAATTCAATTATAATTTTGTTGGCCCTCCCTCATAGGTCTGTTCTGTCCCATTTGGCTTCCCTTTGGCTTTTTTATTTTAAAAAAACCTTCCAGCTAATCTCTGTTGCTCCTCAGCATCTCATGCATCCTGGAATGTCCACAGACAAATGTCCATTAGGACATCTTCTAAGGGTATTCTGTGAAGCATGGAAGTCCGAAGGCTGCCTGGAGAACACCAAAGGGCGGTGAAGGATCTTATTTTAAATTAAAAGAAAGCTTTAACTTTACAAGTTGTTAAAAAAAACTAAACAAAAACATATCCACTGTTCTTTGGCACCCTGCTGCCAGTCTCCCTGCTAGATGCACATAGAATCCTCTTTGTAGAAGTGCAACTTAGCCTCCCAGAAGTTTGCATCATTGACCCCCAGTGATTCTTACTTCTGGGAAAGTGTGTACAGAAATGCAGCCCAAGTCTCATGCAAAATTCAGCCACATATTGCTCTCCCTTGAATACTGACTTCATTAATGACATACAGCACACCACTAGATTCAAATAAACATTCTTAATATATAAAGTACATTGCATTTTGCAGAGTATGGGGAAATACTGGAGCTTGGTATATATGATGTATTAGACTGTTATAGTCATCTGGGAAGGGAAGCAGACACCATGCTAACATTTTCAACGCTAATTTAATTAAACAGAAATCACTTGAATCCATTACTGGTGACATTTTAATGGAAAATGCTACGCTCCATTATGCTCTGCAGATCCAATATTTTCTTCCCTTGAGAAGTGTGGATCAAGATAAGATCAAAATGGAAAAAGTATTTGCCGTATACTCCTTTTAATTACAAGTCCACAACCAAATGAATCCTTATTAGAACATAGCATAATATGCTATTATTTAATTAAGATTAGAAATTGTGCACCTTATTCAAATGCTGGTGGGGAAAAAGACCTGATACAACAGCTAGATATATTTAATGGATCAACATAGAAGCCCTTTCTGAGCTGCCACCTAGATGCATCACAAACAATTATTTATTTGGGGGCTAGAAAACTTTGACCAATGAAGTGGAATTTATTTATTACTATTTCTAAGCAATAAATAAGACGCAGGTGGTGCTGTGGTCTAAACCACTGAGCCTAGAACATGTTGATCAGAAGGTTGGCAGTTTGAATCCCCGTGACGGGGTGAGCTCCCGTTGCTCGGTCCCAGCTCCTGCAACCTAGCAGTTTGAAAGCACGTCAAAGTGCAAGTAGATAAATAGGAACCACCCCGGCGGGAAGGTAAACGGCGTTTCCATGCACTGCTCTGGTTCGGCAGAAGCGGCTTAGTCATGCTGGCCACATGACCTGGAAGCTGTATGCCGGCTCCCTCGGCCAATAAAGCGAGATGAGCGCCGCAACCCCAGAGTCATCTGCGACTGGACCTAACAGTCAGGGGTCCCTTTAAAAGGTAAAGGTACCCCTGCCCGTACGGGCCAGTCTTGACAGACTCTGGGGTTGTGCGCCCATCTCACTTAAGAGGCCAGGGGCCAGCGCTGTCCGGAGACACTTCCGGGTCACGTGGCCAGCGTGACATCGCTGCTCTGGCGAGCCAGAGCCGCACACGGAAACGCCGTTTACCTTCCCGCTGGTAAGCGGTCCCTATTTATCTACTTGCACCCGGAGGTGCTTTCGAACTGCTAGGTTGGCAGGCGCTGGGACCGAGCAGCGGGAGCGCACCCCGCCGCAGGGATTCGAACCGCCAACCTTTCGATCGGCAAGTCCTAGGCGCTGAGGCTTTAACCCACAGCGCCACCTGCGTCCCCAGGGGTCCCTTTACCATTTACCTATTTCTAAGTCCATCCTTTAGCACCAAAACAGTCCTCTAGATAACTTACAAAATATAAAAACAACAATCCAATCCATGGAAAACTGTATCAACAGATAAAATAAGTTGGACCACTCCAAGAGGAATAGTAAAAGACTATGAGAGGGATCAAAAGTCCCATTCAGTCAAGAACTTCAAATGTCTTCTCAGGTGGACAACTTTTAGTAGTCATCTAAAGGCAGCTGTGATTGCTGCTGTAGATTTGCAACTTCATGGCCCCTGTTCTCCATTTATATATTTACATATTTATTTAAATTATTAATTAAATTTGTATACCACCTTTCATCCAAAGATCCCTGGGTATTTCACAACAGAAAGATAGAAAATGAGAATACAAAATACACAATGAAACAAAAGCAAACCAATAATTCCCCTCTTACAAACACATTTTAAAAGCCATAGAATGTTAACCAGCAGAATGCCTGGCTGAAGAGAAACGTTTTCACCTGGTGCCTAAGGGTCTGTAATGAAGGCACCAGGTGAGACTCCCTAGGGAGAGCATTCCACAGATGGGGAGCCACTGCATAATTTTTAATTCATTTAATAAAATCTTTGTACCACTCTATCATCAAAACCTATGAGATCTACCTACAATATAAATAAATTAAAATTGCTGATATTTAAAACTGTTAGCCTATTTCCTCTCTCAAAAATGTATACAAAACCAAAAGTTTCAAAATATACATAATAAGATAACGCTTAAAAATCCAGGTAAAATTTTCATGCCTGGGTAGGCTTGCTTGAACAAATAAGTTTTGGGCAAGTGTTGAAAGCAGCACCGTGAAGGTGCCTGGCTAATATCAATGGGCAGGAGTTATTTTCTTAGGGTTCCTTATCTTTGAGCCAGACGGCCTCCTTAGAGTTCTTTCTTTGTCAGAGCAGTCTCTCAGATAGAGGACAGCTTCAGATCGAGAACTGCCCTCTGTAAAACTGGCCACCCTACTTGCACTTGGCACACTGAAATCATTTATTGTTATAGCTGCTACTAATATAATTTCCAAGTGCCTTTTCCCAAGTATTGCCTCAGGTGATGTACAAGTTATTAAGCTCATAACAATTAAAGGAGTGGTTTGTTCGTTTGAGCAAGAATCACTTGAGCAAGATTTGGAAGAGGTAATTGGCTCAGCAGATGGTTCTCGTGCAGCATTCTTGCTTTGACTCCAGTAACAGTCGTGCCACATTTACCTGCGTTAAGGAAGTTCTGCTTTTTTTCAGGCATCTGTTCAAAATGTTGCTTTATAAAACCAATAAAAGGGTCTTTATGATCAAGCAGTAAGTGCTGTTGGAATGTACAGGGATTATTATTTTTTTCCATACAAAAGGCTGCCTGTACCATCTGGGAGTCTGTCCAGGCACTTACATTAGCATTAGCTCAACAGTCTGCAATATATTCTCTAGGAGATACGCAGAGCAAGTCTTATTAATGATATCCATCACTAGCAACAAGGTAAGCAAGAAATGGGTTTCCTTTTTTAAAAGGGGAAAAAATGTCCTGAACATAAGCAATGTGCTCATTTTTCCAGACATCAGGCTGTGTCAATATCTTGCTTGTTTCAGAATTTTGCATGACTGTTTCAGCCTGCAGAGTATTCAACGAAAACACACCTCTTCCGCTACGCTTTTGGCTGCACCCAAGGCGCTCTTTCTCGGTAGCCAAACATTTAATTAAAAAGGGGGGAGAATACTTACTGTAGGATCTTTGCCAGCCATTTTGCACTCATCAACTTTGGTTGTTGATGCTGGCCAGAATATCTGTGTGGAAAGAAAATACATACATATACAAATATGAATTACATAATATTTAATGCGCATTTAAAGGGGTTGGGGAAATTTATCATTTCCACCTTGTTCAAACTACCACACTGCCTGCAAGGCATGCCTAAACTCGCAAGATCAATATTTTCACAGACCTGTGTTGCTGGGGAAAGTATTTTATCCAAGTTTTTCTTGCTCAGAGAAACTCTGAGCAAGCAAGCCTCCCACAATGTTGCGTTAGTTCAGTAACAACTGATAAAATGCATCCCAAATAGATCGTTTCAGTTACAAGCTGGCGTACGTTACAGCCTTCCAGAAAGTAGAACTTTTGAAGCTAATGGGTTTGTCATCTGAAGGTGGTGCAGGACTTGCAAATCTCTGCCATGAGGAAGACACCTATTGGGCAGATGACTGCCCTAACATTTGTTAACCTGAGTGCAGCAAGGATGAAGGGATCCCAAATTGTAGCGTGGGGCCAGTTCACATCCCCACCCAAATATGAATTGTTGATTGGGGTGGAGGGGGTGGCACACACCTTCCCCCACCATTTGCATAAGGCACCATGTGACCTGGGTACCTTTCCCCATCATTCAAGGGTTGGGTGAAAATGTGTGAATGAAAACTATGCATGCACAATTTTTGGCTTCTCATTTCTTGCTCTGTAACATAGTATCCACTGAGACAGTAGAATGAAATTTGGCACACACATTCAGAACACAAGCTCTCCATTTCAAGATGTATAAGCTCACACAGTGCCTATAAGGTCCTTCCACCATAGGACAATGGGGTTGTTCTAACTGGGTAAGTGAATGAACCAGTCTATCGCAAGCCTCCTTGGGTGTAGGAAAGATTGTGGACTGTGCCACTCAATTTCACCTATCAAAAAAAATCTGAAGTACATTGGAAGATCCTTCCGAGTTGAAACGTCTGCAGGGATTTCAAGGGAAACTAACAAGAATTTTTATCAGCTTTCTGGAGTTTTTCAGAATGTAGTAAGAAGCTATATCTTGGTTCCAACAAATGTGACCTAAAGCACAAAAGCTGTGCCCAGTCAAAGTTCTGCCTCATCAGAACATTCTGCCTAGCCAAAACATCTGTGGGGAAGTCAAAGTAGTGATTAGATTTGGGAACTAGGTCAGGATATCTATGCTCTGCAGCATAAAAATGTTAATCAAATAAAATGAGAGATAAAGACTAGATGGGTTGGCAAGAACCTTTACAGCAGTGATGGCTGAACTCAGTCCTCCAGCTGTTTTGGGACTACAATTCCCATCATCCCTGACCACTGGTCCTGTTAGCTAGGGATGATGGGAGTTGTAGTCCAAAAACAGCTGGAAGGCCAAGTTTGGCCATCCCTGCTTTAAGGGTTTTCAGATCAAGCACCCTTCAAAAGCACAAAGCTCACAAGTATGTCACATGAGGAGTGCTGCTGTTAGGATTCTAGCCACTCCATTTCACGCCCAGCAGCCAATTTTCTGTGCTCCCCACTCCTTTCATCAGTTGAGACCTATTTTCAAAATACCCCAGGCGCCAGGCACGTTTCGTGACTGGAGCGGGTCCAATTGCAACCATGTGGTGATGGACATCTCCATCTGGCTGGCCTCTCCAGAAAAGTACATGGTTCACCTCCCTCCTCTGTTAATCCCTACAACAACCCTGTGAGGTAAGTTAAGAGGCTGTGACTGGCCCAAGCTAGATGGAAGTTACCTCCTATGTGTGGTGTGCAAATGCCGTTTTGGCTACAACGTGTATGTCAGAAACAGAGGGAATGATGGTATCTCTTCTATTTATCTCTCCAACTGCAATGGGGACCTTCTGTCCATATCACACTGACTGTAAGGATGTCTTTTGGGTGTTCTGTTTCCTGCCTTTTAAGATAGACATGAAAAGTAAGCTGATTGAAGCAATGGAACAGCTTGGACCTCCCTTGAAAATGCCTAAAGCTCCTCAGGGAAGCTGACCTCCCACATTGAGAATCCCAGAAAAATATAAAGTTGCCCTCTGACCTTTGGTGTTGTTAGGAGTGGAACTGAAGGCGAATGAGAATAATGAGACATAAATATGTTTAAAATGATTGCACAAAGTTTGGTTGTTGTCATTGTTGTTTTTAACATGGACGCTGCTCATTTCTTTCAAAGTCTAGATCAACTATGTGCAAAAATGCTTCAAAATGAGGCTGATGTCGAAGAGTTTCTTTTTGGATGCCAAAGTATAACACAGGGTGTCACATAAGAAAATATGCTCCACTAAACTTCCAGCTGAACTGAGCCCAAGAGCTTTAGTTAATTTCTAGATAAACATCTCAGCTTCAGAAGAATCCTCAACCAGCACACACCCAAAATCAGAACAATGGAGAGTTCATCTCTCTAGCAGGCTCCAGTTTAGACAAGCAGTAGAGAAAAATATATTTCCAAGCAGTCAGAAGGCAAACTCTTCATGCCATGCGCATGATAAGCTTGCATTTGATAAAAAGAAAGAAAGAAAGAAAGTTTGTAAAAAGGGCTTTTTGTATTTTATCTTATGGTACACCACTTCGATAACCACTGGCTGTGAACTGGATTATAAATTTGTAAAGCAAATAAGTAGTAAATAATCCATTGTCATAAGCAGCATGACATGTCTGCTGTAGAATGCAGCAACATCTGGAGGTTCTCCACACCTGCTATAGAAGGAGACCTTAAAAATGCTTTTTTGAGGGTTCCATGTGCTTTCTCAGCAATCTTTATACCAAAATCTGTACTTGATCAGGCTGATACTAAAAGGACAGTGCCTACATTTCCCAATAAGTTACATGGGACTTGCTTCCAAGTAAATAGCTATTAGGCAGCCTGATTTGTCTAATGCACCTAATACGCTACCAGTGAGTTAATAGTTGTGAGATGTGGATAAGAGACTTTGCATCTCCCACTCTTAAACAGCTTTGCGTGATATTTCCATTGAGATTCATCAAATTCAATTTTAATATTTTCTTCACCACTATCATATATTTTATCCCTCAGAATGGCAGATTTTTATTGTTGTTTATTTATTTATTTCAGAAGAAGAAAAAGATGACACCCATTACCCTCAAGCTTGAAATCTAAAAAGACATGACACAAAGGGGGAAAAGAGAGGAAGGGGAAAGGAAAAATGAAAACTATGGCCTTGGTTGTAAAGAACACTAAGTAAAGAACAGTTAGATAGGATGTGAAAACAGACAAAGGAGTAGCAAAGAAGCACAGTTTCCATGAATAATGAGCAAGTGTCAGTTCTTTATGACTGTTGGACATATTCCAGTGTGTAGCAGTCTAATGTCTGGTGATGCTATATCCTGCCAATAATATACGGAGCTACAGCTTCATTTACTGTGTCTATAAAGTTGGGTAGCAATTATCTGGATTCCGGTTCACTCTGTGATGTTTCAGCAAATTCTGCTCAGACGATTCCACATAAAATAAATCCCTAATTTCTTTAATCGATTTAGCACTGTCAGTGTGACAACATTTTTTCCAGTGAGATGTTAAAGGGGGATTAGTGAGTGCAGTAAGGACCTGCATGTGGTTGTTCCAAAATCCAGATACTAGGATACAGCCTCAAGCAACACATGTTAACGTAGGAGACTGAATAAGGAGCCAAGCAGCATATTATAGAAAGACCATTTCTGTGCTTAGGAAGTCAGGAAACTGCTCATAATTGCTAACACTGTCTTTAAAAGTCAAGACTCCTCCTTTGTTCCATGGGATTAGTTTGAGTGCTGTACCAAAGCATTTCTTGAAATTTTCCCTCCCCTGCTAAATAAACTTCTATGTTTCTGCTATATTTTCAGGGAAGCATCAGAGTTTCTTTATAATCATAGGTGATGTAGATTGTGGAAACAATCCCTATTTTTGGAAGACTTTAAAGATGCCTTTTTAAAATGTTGCTGGCATGTCCATTAATGTCATTTCCGTCAGGCATCCTCATTGCCAGATAACACATGTTGATGAATTTGTTTGCAGCTAGCTTGTAATATGTGCAATCAGATCCACCGTGGAGTTAAACACTGTTAATTAAAAGTAAAGAAAGTAAAGAAAACTCTACTGCCAGTTTACTAACACTCCCTGCCTTAGAAGCCAGGGCAGGACATGGTATTGCAGAGCAAATACATATAGTGTGATGCAAAGACATGGGAGGCGGGTGGCACTGTGGTCTAAACCACTGAGCCTAGGGCTTGCTTGCCAATCGGAAGGTCGGCAGTTCGAATTCCCGTGATGGGGTGATCTCCCGTTGCTCGGTCCCTACTCCTGCCAACCTAGCAGTTCGAAAGCACGTCAAAGTGCAAGCAGATAAATAGGTACCGCTCCGGCGGGAAAGTAAACGGCGTTTCCGTGCGCTGCTCTTGTTTTGCCAGAAGCGGCTTAGTCATGCTGGCCACATAACCTGGAAAAACTGTCTGGAGACAAACGTTGGCTCCCTTGGCCAGTAAAGCAAGATGAGCGCCGCAACCCCAGAGTCGTTCGCAACTGGACTTAACTGTCAGGGGTCCTTTACCTTTTTTTAATGCAAAGACAAGAGCCTTCAGCAGCGTGCAATAGAAAGTGAGGGACTATTTTGGCAGCAATTATTGGTGTAAG
This sequence comes from Podarcis melisellensis, assembly GCF_964234715.1. Taxonomy (NCBI): domain Eukaryota; kingdom Metazoa; phylum Chordata; class Lepidosauria; order Squamata; family Lacertidae; genus Podarcis; species Podarcis melisellensis. The sequence goes on along the minus strand of NC_138542.1, from coordinate 4,743,940 downwards.
AATAGGGTGTTGTAAATACACAAATGTGTCCCTGTTTTGCATCTGTGAAATAAGGAAGAGTATTTTCTCTGCTGCCCATGATATGATTTCATAGCCCAGTGAAGAGCAGTAGGAAAAAGACCCAGCATCTTCACAAACTATAGTTGGGCTGCTCTCAGGATGCAAGCCACCTGAAACGATCCAACTCCTGCTGCCTGTCCTGGGACTCCTTTTAAATTAGCTAAAACCACGTTGTTAACTCTCCATCACTGATGATCTGGGACTGAGCAGTTTCCAGTCACAATCTGTCTTTTGCCTTAAATGTTCCTGATATTGTCATTTCAGGACAATGTCAGGTCAATGTTCCACCTTCCAAGGGTGGAAGATGGCCACCATCAAAAAAAGCATGGCAGCCACTATACTATTGAGTTTACCTCTATTTGGACTCTGCCAGTCATTTTACTTCTCATGGCAAGATAAGCAGAGGTAAAAGAAGTAACAACTTTGTTTGGAAAGGTGGAGAACGTGCATTCACAGGTTGTACTTGGAAGAACTGGAGAGCAAATTTCCAGGGAGGAATTGCACACCCCCAGGGAGAAAACTGCAATTAAGAGGCCATGTGCTTTTGCCTCTTACAAGTTTCATGGACTGGTTGGACACAGAAGAATGGTGGGAGGAACCAGCGAGGGAACCACCAAGGTCCAGGGGCTTTTTGTATAGGAAGTTAAAAGGCTCAGAGTCTGGGGAATGATGGTGAGATGATGAGTGGTCAGAGGGAGAAGACTGGGAGGATGTGTCAGAAGCTGAAGAGGTAACAGGGCTTGGTGATCTGGGTGAGTTTGTGGCAGGGAGCAATCCAGAATCAGAGGCAGAAGCAGGGGAGGAGAGCGGTCAAGAGGCAAAGATGAGTCAGGCTAGGGATGAGGAATGGATCTCTCCCTCCTTCTGAGAAAACCTCCCCACTCCCCTGGTCTCCAAGAACCAGAAGAGGCATGAAGAGGGTGAAGGATAGGTTGACTTCATGCAGGTGCAGTCTCTGATTGCTTGGGGAAAACACTCGAGATGAGGGGACTTTCAGTCTCAGCAACTGATCCATTATCTGCTGTGCTCATTAGGTGTGTCTGTCAAGTCTGTACGAATCGGATTCTTGCTAATAAAGAGTTAACTCCAACTTGCACAGTGTGATTTACTGCAGGTTCACTCTTTTCCCAGATGCAGCTGAGCTTTTCAAAGCAGCATCCTGAGAAGCCAGTAGACATGTTTCCCTGCTAGTTTACCTAAAGAGCTCCTTTAATGAGGTGCACCTGGGGGGAAAAGACTGCTGCTGAGAGACATCCTTACACAGGGATCCTCCTGCTCTGAAAGGCTTTCACTTTCCACACTCAGCAGCAGTTTCTCTGGCCATGGCTTGTCTTCAACAGCTGCTACCTCATCCCTTTTCCCCAAGACTAGGGTCCCTTTTTGTTGTTTTGTAGCAGTTTTGTAGCAGTTTTTTTTTGTAGCAGTCAGTAGTCAGGTATGAGTAGACTTAAGGAGATGAACCTGTTTAGGGTAGGCTGTCCTCACCTGGATTCTGCTTATAATAATCTGAGTGGGGTGTTCACATAGCCAGCTACCCCTACTTCTAATTTTTGACCCATCACTGGACAATTTTGTCAAAAGCACTGGTTGTAAGTCTAGGTTCACTAAAATAATAATACCCTAAATATCAGGCAAACATATTGTCCAGCTTTGGACAGGAGCTCCCTCTCCAGAGTGGATCAGGCCTACCAAACTGCAGACAAATAGGTCCAGGAGCTTCTTGTGCTGGAAGTCAAAGGGATTCGTTTTCCTCCACAGTCCCAAATGAGGGGGCGGGGCGGGGAATGAGGCTCTGTCTTAAATATGCTGTTTGAACATATTGTTCTGCTAATGTACAAGCAGCAACTGTTCTGAGCAGGCGTGGAGCTGGCATGTTGCCTGACAATGGGATAATGATGAAACACCCTCCTTCCTCTTTTCTTTGAAAGCAGAAGCATGCAGTAAAACGATCCCAGCTTCCCAAAGCGCTTTGTGGACTTACACTCAGAGGGTCCTGGCTTATATTATTGATATTCAAAGACAGAATGTGATCTTTGCTGCCAACGTAGATGCGGTCCTGATCTTCATCCATCACCAATATCCTGTAGTCTAAGGGGTGGTGGGAAAGAGCATAAAACTGAGCGGTCTTCGTTTCCTGCAGTTCTGCGAAAGAAAGAGGAAGCATAGCTTAATAGATGCATTCATTTGTTTCCCTTGCTTGTATAACCACATCTTGATAAAAGATGTAGCGTGCCAATAAAAATGCAGATTTAGTTGTACCCTCAGCAACTTAAGAATTTAAATGCATCATTCTTAGACTGAAGTAAAGCATCTGAAATAGCCTTATTCATTCATCCAAATGTTGTCTTAATGGAAATTAATATTTACAGCTATGCCTTCTAAAGCACATCATATATCAAATTAATCAATGAGAACTTTGCATATTATGGCCCACAGAAATAAACTTCATCTAACATAACTAAAATATAGATTAGGTAGAATCAATTGAGGCTTATTTTCTGGGGAACTATTATGTCACAAAGAAATGTTTTCCCCAGTCTCTTAACAGCCCAACCCTGCGCATATCTACTCAAAGGTAAGTTCCACTGGCTTCTCTGGAACTTGCTCTAAGATAAGTATGTACAGGATTGCAGTATAAAATGGTTTTAACTCTTTCATGTATACCTTTTTCACTTTTAAAAATGCCTGACTTTTTAAAAAAGGAACAATCACACACACAAACACATACAGAGAGATATGTTTGTGTGTGCACAGAGACATTTATGAGCTACGTTCTTATTTTCTTGCTAACTAGGAATCATATTTAGATTGTCTAACTTTGCATACCATCGGGCTGCTACAACTCAACATTATGAATATTGCTAGAGGACAACACTGCTGGCATCAAACATAGCTTTAGTACTTCAAAATAAGCCACCAGCATTTTAGTGTGTATTTCTTCTAATAGACACATTTTTGCAAGCAATTTTCCTTAATAGAAAGAATTTGTGCATGTTATTTTTGCAAAAGCAGGCATTCTTATAGACATGTTCCCCCTAATATGTGCATTTTTGTGGAAATAATTTGACTGAAGCACTGCACTACAAAATTCAGAGAATTGTAATTTCAAAGGAGAGTTGTGTTTCTGTTCACATATTGTTTCAAGCCAACCATGCAAACTGCAGCATGACAGCATCCTTAGGATAATTTGTATTAGGACAGGTGTAGGGAACCTTCTGACTTGCAGATGTGGATGAGCTACAACTCTTATCATCCCTGGGTCACTGGCCATGCTTGCTACAGCTAATGGAAGCTGTTGTTCCCGCAAGTTAAAGATTCCCCACTCCTGCATTACAATTTTCAGTGGTGGTAAATTTGTGGTTGTTCATTCATACATGCCTATGTTCACCGATGAATACCCCCTCTTTCCACATAAGTTCAAGTGATCAAAGTTGAAGGATCTGCTATCATTTCATTAGAAATAATATGTTCTTTTTAAAAACAATAACTTTCAGTAATGACTCTCTCTCTCTCTCTCTCTCTCTCTCTCTCTCTCTCTCTCTCTCTGTGGGTGTGTGTGTGTGGGTGTGGGTGTGTGTGTTGGTGTGTGATGGCCAGATCTGCAACTTTGATCTCCTGAAAAACAATCCAAGTCGCATGCCTTATGAATCTGGGAATGTCACCAAGGAAAGCATTCAAGCTTAGATGTTAAATGAGCCATTAGAAAGTAAAGCCTCTTAGCACTTTTGCAAGTAATATTTTTGCATGCCGATCAAAACAAGGCTCCAGTGTACTCCTTCAGTAAATAACTACTGACCCTTTCTCTACAAGAGTTACCTTTGTTCTCCCTGCCTAAAAATGGTCAATGAATAAAGTCTTGGCTGTCCTGAGGTGATTAAGTCAATACCAATGACAATCACACACTCAGAAATCTGATCTATAACAAACCAGTTACTTGGTGCTCCCATTTCTTTAAATAACAATAGATTATAAATATTTGCTCTCCAGCACACTCTGAAGCTATTATCTGAAGGCAAACTGGAGTTATACTGAGGCCAAACCATATGATGTGTGAAATATGTGGATACATGTTGATGTGTGTGTGGGGGGGGTGTGAAATAGCAACCAGGGAGGAAACAGGTCATCAGGCTTGTACAAAGCAGGAAGTATGGGTTTGATCTTTTTGCTCCATGCCATTGTCCTCACAAATAAGCCCCATAGCTGCTTTTGACCCTAGGAAGATCTACTGGAGCCAATTGAAACATCTCTCTGGAAGAAAACAGCAGCTTGAGAGGAGGGAATTTGTGCTGGGAACTCAGTGTTGAGAAAAAGAGGGTTTTAAATAATAAACCTTCCCTACAAGGCTTGATCTCCGTCTCCCAGATGTTATTTAATTGTGTTTGTTTTCTTCAAAAAGGAACAACTACCATCATCAGCTTGACCCATTGCCTACTGGCTTTGCCATAACACCAAGATCCACATCAACATTTGAAAACAGAAGATGAAATAGAAGTGGCGGACAATGAATTCTGCATTGCTCCTCAAGGTTAGCCATCTTAACATTCCTTTTAATTTATCTGGACTCTACATCAAGCAAGTTCACATCTGCACATTTAGAGCACAACGGTAGCTTGCATGTGTGAATGAGCCACCACAGACCTGACACCAGAGATAGCCTATTTGTATCACACACAATACTTCTCAGCGGAATTGCCCCATTCAGCCAGCTGCAAAGGATCAAGTCCTGAGTGGCAGGCGATTGAGAAATCAAATGATGTACAGCCATGTGTAAACCAGACCGGTACCATATATTTCATTCTCACTGTTATGCTTTGGCTGCTGCCACAACAGACACTGAAATAATTTGTCTATGTGTCCATTCTCTGCATGAGGCATGCTGAACTGGAAGGCATAGGAATGACTCCCATGCAGGCATTATCCTGCAACCATATTTGGGCAGAAAAAAATTGAGACTTAAAAGATAAACCCCAATATAGAACAGAAGAAGGTAGATAGATATATGATAGATATATGATAGATAGATGATAGATGATAGATGATAGATAGATAGATTCCTTTTTTTAAAAAGCATATAAGACATAGGGCCAATTCTTATTTGATTGTATTGATTATATTGGTCAATATTTTGCAAGTTGCTAGCTTTAATTAAAGGAGCTTGTAGAAATTACGAATTTCTTTAATGGCTCCAGTGGAACTGCAATCCAGCACACACACAAAACCCCCACACCCACCATTTATGCAGTATCATTCAAATATAGACCCTGTAGAGAGTGTGGTGACTGGCCAGGCTGCCAACTGCATCCCTGTAGCTGCCAAGCAGCAGTGGTATTATCAGTTAAAAATACCCAGAAAGTTTACTGGTTAATTTTTCTAGTAAGGCTCTTTTCCATACTGTTTGGTACCATTGGTCCATGCTTATTCCTGACAGGTCTCTCCAGTGTCTGGCTATGATGTTTCTGGCTGCTGAAAGCATACAAATCAATATGGCTAACCTGATCCAAAACACCCACCCACCCCACTCACCCATGAAAACAAAGACCACCAGAGCCAACCACAAATGAACAACCACACCCTAGGCCAACCCCAACCTCTCTCACCACCAAAGGAACACAAGCGAACAGCAGAGAACCCGCACAAGCAACGCTGACACAAAACCCCACATATATTAAGTAAAATAGAAACATCGCTACCTGACCCCACCCCCACTCACCTTCCCCCCACCTCTTTCCCCCTTTTCTTCCTAACGTCTCAACAAATGAAACCGATTTGTAAAAAATGTTACATTGGGGGGGGGGAATAAGAGAGAGAGAGAGAGATTACACATACTTTTGTAAATCAAGAAAATCTTTAATTAAAAGAAAAAAATACCCAGAAAGCTCTCATGCTGAGGAGTCCCATTGGAGAGGGACATTTTTAGACCTTGTCCTGGAGTTGAGCTGAAAACACTACCCTACTGGGGCTGCAAAGGGGCCCATGAAAGTGAGGCATTTTCTGCTCAGTATTATTAGCATGATGGAAGGATGGGCTCTTCCACTGACTGATGGCATCCCTCTGGCCTTCTAGATGTTGTTGGACTCCAACTCCCATCAGCTCCAGCCAGCCTGGCCAGAGGACCCAAAGTTTCACAGCATTTTGAGGGTCAAAGGTTTCCTATTCCTGCTCTGTTGCCAATGTGCAATAACATGTGGCTCAGAGCCAAACACTCAAGGGTTGATTCAGGTGAAAATCTTTGTTCTTTGGAGGATTGCATCCGTGCATCCATGCCACACAATAATTTAAACACACATTGAGATATATGTATCGCTACTATCCTTCCTGACATGGAAAAGATCCTGTGTAGGCATGCAAACAAGACTTAAGCTAGGCTTATTATATGTGTGCAAAGAAAATGATAAAAGGCCACTCACTCATATATTTAAAAGGAAGACAAAAAGCAGTAAGCAAGGCTGTCAGTCTGCAGTTACACACCATGTTTAATTAAAGACTTCTCTGAGTCCATATAGTGGCAATATGCGTGTCAGCATTTTGCACCTTAATAGATTGAGTACCCTCCAAAAATCTATTCCTTATTTATTACAAAAAGATTGCTCTGTTGGCTTTTTAGCCAATAAAATATACAAACACTGGAGCTTAATTAAAAAGGTGCCATGATCAAAGCTTCTGCCGTATAACAAAGGAATGGATTTTAATTCCCCAAGATGCTGTTTAGAATTAAGATTTATTGTCCCAGTATAGGATATGGGCTTTCTCAAGGTGCCCTTGGCAGTGGGGGAGAGGCCGGGGGGATATAGATGTGGAACATTTTCTCCTTAACTCTAATGGTTATAGAAATATTTATTGTGCAGTAAGTTTAAACAGCAATACAAGGCAATAAATCCATGCCTGTCATGGATTGAGAGGGGACGAGAGCTGTTCATAAAACAGGAGGAGGGATCCAACCATCCTCCAGATGTTGTTGGACTCCACCTCCTACCACCTCTGGAGAAATGCCACAGTAGCTGGGGCTGATGCAAGCTGATGTCCCACAATACCTGGGGGTGGGGTGGGGTACAGGTTCCCTATCTCTGCTGTCTCGGACAAGTGCTTTGATATGATATACCTCTTTGAGCATCTCTTTGGCTTGTTTGCAATGTGCATTTTTGGGTGTCCAGATAAGAAATTCTTCACACAGAGAGAGAGAGCTGCAATGAGAATGAATATTTACACAAATTTCTTAAATCATCCTGTAACTATGATCATGACTCAGACAAAGTTAGGTGCTAAACTATGCATGTCAAATCAGAAGTAAGTCCCTTATAGTTGAATGGAACTTACTTACTCCAGACCCTCCAAGGGTCCCTATTTTCCAGGGACGTCCCAGATTTGATCCCGGAATGTCCTACTTTTCCTTAGGATGTCCCTATTTTCATTGGAGAAATATTGGAGGGTATGGAGTTATCCAACCCCCGAGCCGTCTGAAGGCAATCTTGTGTAGGGAAGGTTTTTTTAAAAATATATTGTGTTTTTATATATGTTGGAAGCTGCCCAGAGTGACTGGGGCAATCCAGTAAGATGTGTGGGGTACAATTAATAAAGCTGAATTAATGTGTCATGAAATGATGCATGTTTTAAAAGTGTGTCAACAACATGGGAAGTTTGGAAAGCTCTGCTCCACACCGTCATCCAGCCAACACGAGCAACTTTTCTCATGCTTTCTAGGTACTGCATAAGACTTATGACACATTTAGTGGTTAGGGCACGATCCTAACCTTCCCCTGGTTGGCATCCATCTGTCTCGGGAGACACTGAAGGAGTCCGCCTTTGGGGGTGAGGTGAGGTCAAGCTGTTGGAAGGTTGCAGCACCTGCTGTGGCTCTAGAGTAACCTTCCCCTACTCCACCCACAACCAGATGGTAGTAGAGGGCTTTGCAGCATTGTGGGTTCATCTCCATATCCATGGCTCTGTAGCTCGTGGAGGCCACAGTGGAAGATGGGAGGGGCAGGGCAATTGGGTCAGGCCAATTTTTTGTGTGATGACAGTAAGTCTAGCTCAGGATCCTGCAGAATCCAGACTGCCCCTGCACCAGAACTGCCCCACCCTCAGGATACCCTGTTTGGGGATTTCTGCTGACTCTGCAAATCCTACCACTGGGCCTCCCACCTGTCTGCACACCTCCACTCATTTCAGCACCTCCTCCAGTCCAGCAGAAGGGTGTTTGCATTGCTCTGTTATTCAGGTAAGGATTGAAGAGCCTGAAGTGAAAGTTCCTTTCTCACTGGATACGGCAGCTATTTTGCCCCCATGTCTGGCTTCAGGTTTGGTCGCTAGTAAGGTTTTGTGGTGTGTTTTGTTTTTTCAATTAACTGCTACCGAGCTGTTCATCTACCCCATGCTGAGTGAATGTACGGAACAGGAAATTGTTAAAATGCTGAAGCTCTCCAAGTCACTGGGGATACACAACTTCTCCACAACAATTCAAGGCTTCAACTGGCCCCACAGTTATGCATTTGTAAGTCTCATTTGTTTTAGTATGACTTTCTGTTTGTGCCTGTGTGCAGATAGCAGGTCAAATATGAACATCACACATGACTGTAAAAACTGTTCCCCGTCCCCTTTCCAGCCACTCTCTTCTCTACTTGTACACAATCACAGAGCCCCACTCCTTACATAGACTTGAACAGTCACAGCTTCCTCCAAAGAACCCTGGGAACCACAGTTTGTTCATCACAGAGCCATAATTCCCAGCACATTTAACAATCTACAGTTCCCAGGATTCCTTGGGGAAAAGCCATGACTGCTAAGGTGATTTTAGAGTGCTTTAACAGTGGCAGGACCATGCCCCTTTCCTCCCCTCCACTCAACACATCCATCAACAGGTACTTATGAACCGGGAATTTTGTGCCCATGCCTGCACCTTCTGCAATGCAACTTCCTTTCTTGGTGAGGAAAGATGCACAAACTGAGCAACCCTGTATAAAGCCAGATGAAGCACCTTCATCACACACTCTTTATCAAATACATTAATAGTAAGGTAAAGGGACCCTGACCGTTAGGTCCAGTCGTGGATGACTCTGGGGTTGCGGCGCTCATCTCGCTTTATTGGCTGAGGGAGCTGGCGTACAGCTTCCAGGTCATGTGGCCAGCATGACTAAGCTGTTTCTGGCAAAACCAGAGCAGCGCACGGAAACGCCGTTTACCTTCCCGCCGGAGCAGTACCTATTTATCTACTTGCACTTTGACATGCTTTCAAACTGCTAAGTTGGCAGGAGCCAGGAACCGAGCAATGGGAGCGATCGGCAAGCCCAAGGCTCAGTGGTTTAGACCACAGTGCCACCTGCATGGCAGTTCTGTGCTAAAACCTCTCTTCCTGTTTCTTGAAACTTCTCTTGCAAAAGAGGCTTCTGTTTTTCTGCTTCATTTGCACGCTGCTTTAGGATTTCTAAATTCCATAGAACAGTAAGGTTCTTATCATTGCAAGATGGCGAAGGGTGGGGTTTGTTTGTCTTTTCATTAACCATTTCCCCAGTGCAGCCTAGGTAATCCTCCCCTGAGCTATAACTGAAGCCCAGGAAGCCCAGGCTACCAAGCACCTGAGATTAGGGTGCTTGCTGGGTTTCTTTTAAAAGGGAACTCTTCCTTTGACCTTTATAAAACACATCTTTCAGTACTTCAGAAGTAAATAAAAAAAAAAAAGAAAATTAACTGTCGGGAGCATGGTGTCAGGGCTGGTCCTACCATTAGGCATACTGAGACAGCCTCCTCTGTGCCCCATAAACCTGCCTGCTGCCCTCATTTGTGGTGGGCCATGCTGTCCTACTGTCAGTGCCGAAGCTGACTTTGGTACATGGAACTGGGGAGGGAAATGCCATATTGTCCTTTGCAGGTTTTGGGATGCTCTGAGAGGCAGCCTATCCATCATTTTGTTCATAGCAAAGTCCAGCAAAGGAGCACCTGGGAGGGCTGCAGAAATGCAGACCACCAGACGGATTGTGAAATGAAAAGAAAAAACACTCACAAAACAACCAGGCCACTTTAAGGTAAGCACAAAAAAACCCACCCTGCTCCCCACTCATAAGAATTTTGTAAAAAAAAATCCCCCTCCTCTTTCATAATTTTTGAGAGCAATTTCTTTTCTCATTAATTGATGGAGTAAAGCCAGACAAAAATTAGAAGACTTTTTTTTTTTGGCAAAGCAATAATTGATAGACTTTCTGCACCTTTGAAAGGGGTGATTTAACCCCTTTTAGTCCTGATCCTGTTCAACCACCCTCCTGCCCCAAAAGCTCTTTGACAGTGAGGGTGAATGACACATTTAATGCAGCATAGAGTTTGGCCTTGAGACAAAGAATTAACAGAGCATTTCTGAAAAACTTCCAAGCACAATGGTGTTCTTCTGACCTAAATAAACACCCAGAGCACCACAGAATGGGAGCGTATAATACCTGTTTGCACAGGCAAAGTTTCCATTTGCCTTTTGCAAATAATTTTGAAGCATTCCATGTACTGATCTGTGTTCATGACAAATGAGTATGTCAACTGGCTTGCAAAGTTTGGAGTGGACTCAGAATACAACCGTAGCTCAGGGGCACTTTGGTTAATGCGAATTGGCTCCTTATTGGTTCCTGTTCTACATCCCAATGAGACATCATATTATTACGCCACTTCTACCCCTCACAATTGTGAAAGAGAACCATAGAATCCTAGAGCTAGAATGGACCTCAAGGAACATCTTCCAATCCAACCCTCTGCCATTGCAGAACATTCAATACTATAGCCTTCATGAACCTCCTGCAAATAGTTTTGAAACAGAATGAACTACTTTTATTCCAAGCTGTGTATGAAAGAAGCACAAGTCCATTGTCTCTCCTCTCCCGTGACTCCCCCGAAAAAATATCTCAACTTAGGTTTAGCCAAAACATTGGTTAGGATTTAAGAGATAACTTGTGTGCTTTTCTGTTTAGGTTTCATCCGAACAGAGAGCAATTTAAATAAATAAGCCATCTGCAATCACTCACACCATGTTTAAACTAAACTTGCCATATTTATTCAGAGGCAGCAGAAAAGCCATACTTTGGTCTAGAAAAAAAATTAAATGGAATTTGCTCTCCTCTTACCCTTTGATTAAGCATAAAATTGCTTCAGATAAGAGCCACTGTGTTTAGAAATCAAACCTTACGAGTTATTTTAGCATACACAATGTTTTAAGCAATAAGAGTTACTCATATTATCAAGCTATTTCTCTCCTTGGTTGTAATAATCACAAAGAATGCAATTTAGAGTCGGTTTTTATGATGCACTGGCATGGCCATTAAGGTAGAACCTAAAGGGGATGGATTCTTGAGAAGCACAATGTGCGAGCCAGCATATCCATCAATCAAGGGGACAAATTAGATGTGACCCATTCAGTAATGGCTGGCAGGGCAGGAGCACCTTCCTGACCTCCTATCATCAGCATTACTCTAGCTTATGGGAGAGATGGAAGGATGAAGAGGCAGTTAGGTGGACACAGCGAAAACACACAGGAGAAAATAATCTATTGGCACCAACCAGGTATTCCCTCCCAACACAAGCAGCACTTTCGGAGAATTTTTCCTCAGGACTCTCAAAATTCATTAGATGTTTCACCCCAAAAGGACCCTCTATTTTACAGTTAGTAATTGAGTTGTGCAAGGCCATTCAGTGAATACATTCATGAGAAGTCCAAAGGCATGCAAAATAGCATGGTGTCTGCACAAAATATTGTGGCAGAACTAACAAGTGACAATTCAAGCCAATAATGAGTCCCACTAGGACAGTGATGGCCTCCAGCTGTTTTGGGACTACAAATCCCATCATTCCTAGCTAACAGGACCAGTGGTCAGGGATTATGGGAATTGTAGTCCCAAAACAGCAGGAGGACCAAGTTTGGCCATCACTGTACTAGGAGAACATCTGAGAAACAGCTGCCTTCAAATATTGGTTTCCAGGCCAATACAGGCACTCCAGCTGGTAAGTCAGGTGTTTCTCAATGTGATGAATAACAATTGGCATTCTTCCCTGAAAGTCTAGCATTACAAAACTCTTCTCTAAAAAGCACAAACATGGGTGAGTGCTAGATATCCTGTTAGCTTGTACAGATCAGAAGTGAAGCCTAACAGGCCTGGCTTGTGCCCCATGTAAATGGTGTCTGCTCTAGAATTTGCCCAAGAATAGTGGTTGTCAGTGTGGGACTCTCCAGCTGTTTAAAATACAATTCCCATCAGCCTCAGTGAGCAGGACCAGTTGTCAGGAATTATGGAAGTTAGAGTCCAAAACGTCTGGTTGGGTACCATGTTGGGGACTCTTAGCAGAAAAATAAGTGCATCATGAGTTCTCTGAAGTTAGGGTGCCCTCTAAGACACAAATCAGAATATGCCCTTTATATGTGTTTTCTCTATTTCTTTCTATGAGGCAGCCTGGCAAAACATACACATCTGCAGCTAATCCTGTTTCCTATTCATTACTGCCTGAAAAGGTCTCCTTCCATCGACTTGTGTAATCCTGGGCATTCCCCCCCCCCCCCATCTTCCTGGGTCTCGCTTGTCAGTAGTGTTTATCTGTTAGGTTTATTGCTGGCTTAAGCTAATAAACGGTTAAAATTTTCACACGCAGAACTTCAGGTGCAAAGCAACTCGCACAGCCAGTAAACAGTCAATGCCTTTGGTTTCACTTCTACAGATGGGACTGTGACTTTCTTTCCAGGGAATGCCAACTATTCCGAAGCCAAGACTGCATTTAAATGCATTAAACAGGCATGGCAATTACTTGAGTAGGGCAAATGCTTTATTCACCCAATTTAAACCTATCAGATGCATCTGCGATAGATCCATATAAATCACTCTGGGATTTTTGCAGAGGACAAAAGGGACATGCTTTGTTGTTGAGCTCAGTTAAAATGTTTTGTTTTTCAGCCTTTTGCATCCTTTCCTCTCATCTCTTCTCACATCATTTACAGTTTTCATTATTAAAGCACAGGCGGCAACCATTTTGTTCCGTTCCCGGCCACCACATGCATCGAAGTGGCACGTATAAGCATGCCCCTTCCACCCCCCTTCTGCCTTCTTCTGGGTCCAAAAGGGCCAGTGTGTTGGCGATTGTGCATCCAAACACACCTAAAATGGTCACTGCTCTGTATATTAAATAGTTGGTAATGCGCAAACATTATGAGTCTCTTTGGAGACTCCAGGCAAAAAAGGAAGGTGAAAAACTATTTTAGTTTCATACTATTTATAGACTGCTTAACATCAAAATGGTCTCTTAGTGGTTTACAAAGAAGGAGAAGGAGAATGGCAAAGAAAACAAAAAGCAAAACATGCCACCAATGAACCCTGCTGTTGCTAGGTATGTTAGGAGGCTTTCTGTGAGACACATGCGTTCTTAAGTATTCCTGCCACATGCAAAGCAGGGATAAAATGTGATTTAAAGCTTGAAGTATGCACATAAAGAAAGAGGACTAAGATCTCCCAATGTCTTCCACTTTTCCCATCCCAGGCAGTCTGTTGCTCAAGGGAACAGTGATTTCATCCCAGCTGGACTTTAATACTAGAAATGAGCTTGGTTAGTAGAACAAAATGGTGGCATGGGACGAAGAGGGTGGGCAGCCTAGCTCATGCCCCCATTTCTCACTTTAAATGAGGGCATCCATCCATGAACATCTATGGGGCCCAAGGAGAGCATTTGCCTCTGCCCCATATGAACCATAACCCCCAGAGTCCCAACTTTAAATTTTAAAAAAGTGAAAGTTGCCACCATCTGTAGAACCTGAGACATCAGGCAAAACATACACTGTTCTTCTCATTTCTAGTAAGAAACTAGCCAGCTCCTCCCTTACACTGTCTTGCTTCCCCAGTGCTCCCATGGAAAAAAATGTTGTGGATGCCCTTGCCTCCACATCTGCCACTGTAATAAGCTGATTTTCCCTCTGCCCCACTGATTTCAACAGATTTAAGGACAGTTTACTTTCTTTCACTTTAAAGAGCACTTCACTTTCATTGAGTTATGCCCTAACTTTTTTAAAAGTCCATACTATATTATTTAACAAGGATTTACTTGTGTCAGCGGAAGTCCTCTCAAAACATTTATGTTCAATCATCTTGGTTAATCAGTTGGCTCCTTTTCAGCAAATAAAATGTAGTCCGCACTGTTTTCCCTTCGCTGTATTAATCCTTCCCACCCCCTGCCTGCCAATAATCACAGAAGGGGCTTCAGACTGGTCCCAGTATCACTGAGCTAGGATCTGATTGGTATGTGAACTCTGTGGTGTAGATACTGGTAATCTTTTTAACGGTGAAAGGTTCCTGAAAACAGGTTTTCCTGTTTAAACAATGTATCTTTAAATTATGCAAAAGGTTAAAATAAAATCTTTATCATAAAATATTTGCCATTGATCAGATGCGTTTTAAATACTATAGAGTCATTTCAGTAACTTCATCACAGTTTAGATATGGCTTATCAGTCTGCTCACAATGGCTGTTTGTTTTCTAGTTAACAAAATGTGCCCTAGTACATTGCCAACCATGAATGATTGATTGTTAAACTGTGGTACTGTAGCAAGCACAAGGTGAACAGTACGAAGTGTGTGAACTAATTCTCCTGCGGTGATATTACTGCTTACTCTGGGGCTTTATCATTTGCATGGGAACAAAAGAACGCTCTGTTAATATCTTCAAGGGAAATGTTCTAATCAGAAATGAGCAGGGTTTGGGGTTCGGGGAAGACTGTCAATGCAAAAGCCAGAAAAATTAGGCAAAGGACCATAGCTCAGAGATAAGAGTATCTGCTTTGCATTCAGAAGGTCCCATGCTCAGTTCCTGGAATCTCTGGGTAGAACTGGAAGACACCAGTGCCTGAAATCCTGGAGACCCACTTTCGGTCACTGAAGGCAGTTCTGAGCTCAACAGACCAATAGTCTAACTCAATATAAGGCAGCTTCCTATGTTCCTGCAATGCCATATATATATATTTTACCACTTAATGACTCAAGATAGCAGTGTTAGATAGCATCTGGTTAGGAAGGTTTTTTTATAATTGGAATACACTAGATTTCTCCCCAAAAGAGGATGAATCAGGACTCCTATCTGCATGAAGTTTATGAATGTCAATTAGCATGCAATGCTATCAATTTAGAAACAATTACTGTAACTTCAACGGAGGTCTAATCCATCTCATCATCGTGGGGGAGACCTGGCGACCTATGTGCCTAAGTCAGTCTGCTGTCCAGGTGTTCTCTGTTGATGGACAACTTCCAGGCTCCTGTTCTCCTTCCGCAGTGGTCTTTCTCTTTAAACCAGACATGGAGCAGACAGGGCTTCAAACAGAGAACATTTACAAAAAGGGGACTGTCCCCTGAGAGAACCTCAGAGAGATGACTGCTCTCTGTAAAGCAGGACACATGACCACTCTAGATTTCTTTTATCCAACAAGTAGCTTTACTGAAAAGTTTCTTTTGAAATAAAGCTTTTGGGGCTCATGGAAGTGACTTACCTAAATTAAACAGCAACCACAAAGGTCTGACCTGGCATCACTTGCGGTTAACAAACATCCAAGCCCACATTTACAAACATATGGTGTCACTGATGTCTGAATCTGTTTATTTCGGCATCTCAGAAGTGTTTATTTTCCCATCTGTCTTTCCTGAATGCATCTGGAATTTTCCTTCCACCTTCACTGATGGTATACTAAACATTTTTCCAACCCGTTTCCCATTATTACAGGCATGCATGATCTTCCTAATAAATTGGAAGGAAATAATGCCCATCCTCTAAAACCATCCCTGTTTCCGGGTACCTATCCTATAATAAATTACCATCCCTACTGCTGCTACTGTGAAGAATAATAAAGATAAAAATAATATCCTCATCATATTTCTTAAACCTACTCCTTCCTCTCAGGAGAGCCCAGTGTGGATAATCTGCTTTAAATGTTTTTAATACTCTATTTTAAATTGTTGCAAGCCATCCTGGGACCTTATGGAGACAAGTGGGTAAATAACAATAAAAATTGAGTATTAAAAATAAAAGTAGATCATTGACTCAAAATGCAATGATCTAAAGGCCTATCAGAATAAATTGGTCTTAAACCACCCCTGGAATTAATACAGTGTGATCACTGTTGGGAGGGAGGTCCATAGCCAGGGTGTCCCTATAAGATCACATCTTTAAAAGTCCCCAGGACGTTTTCCAGGTTGAGAAGAGATACACCAACATGGCAGCGTCTTTCACAGTAACAAGAATCAAGGCCCCCCTTCTGTCTTGACATATACTGTACAGGCCCACAGTTCCATTCTGTTCTTCTTATGCCTACTTCTGGGTAGTTTTAGTGTAATGAATGGGTGGCATTGTGAAACCAGTCCTCTAATAAAGAGCCTTTTGATTGCATGTTCCAGTTCAAGATTCTTACAGCACTTAAATTTGTTGTGCAGCACTAAGTAGGGAAATCATAAACACCAGCTTAAGTGTATACAGGTCTTTGTGGGCCCTTAACAATATTCTACCTGTGATTAATGGATGTCTGCAGACTATATAATAGCATGCTTTAATTAGTATGTTAAGGCTGCATGGAAAAATCACCCCTCTTAATACATAATAATTCTGATTCAATGGTACTACAGAATGGCAAACCTTTTTTTCATTAGACGGTGCATTGCACCCAAGTAGCAAATAAAGGTTTGCAGCAACTACAACTAGACCAATAAAAAATGCATCCAAAAATCTGAGCAATAAGGCTTGATTCTTTAGCCTCCCAAATAATGAAACATTTTTTTTGTTTACACCAGTTAGACAATGATTGGATATTTTAGCCCCTGAAAAAGGATTCTATTGCTGCTTGAACCCAGAATAATTTTACTTATCAAATGACCCATACAATGCCTATATTAATAAACCACTAAAGATGTGGGTATACCATATTTTTCATCCCATAGGACACACCTAGTTTTTTTGGGGAAAATAAATTTCCTTTATTTCCCCCCCAAAACCAGGTCGGGGAACAGCGGGATGGCGGCGCTCTGCCTCCCCGCTGTCCCCCGAGCTTGTGGGGCTGACCGATGTCTGCCCGAAGCGCGGGGCGCTCTGCTTCAGCGCGCCCCGCGCTCCATGCAGCAGGCTGCTATCCGCAGCGTGGGGAGCCCTGCGGGAACTCCCGCAGGGCTCCCCAGGCTTGCTGATAGCTTCCTGAAGCCTGGAGAGCGAGAGGGGTCGGTGCGCACCGACCCCTCTCGCTCTCCAAGCTTCAGCGAAAGCCTATATTCGCCCCATAGGACGCACACAGATTTCCCCTTCATTTTTGGAGGGGGAAAAGTGCGTGCTATAGGGCGAAAAATACGGTAATAGTAAGAACTGAGCATTTGCAGAGTTTGTATTGTAATGATCAGCCATTGTTAGGGAAGCACTGATGCTTCAGAAAGCTTTTTACCTTTCTTCATTAATGCATGTCTCTAAAAAGACCATACCATACAGAGCTGACAAATGTTCCATTAATAGAGCAGCATTATTGATATCTGAAAATGTCACTCATACACACTTTATTATTACTTAATGCTTCAGTAGATTTGAAATGTAGATTTGAAAATCGTCAGAAATATTAGGTGAAAGCCTTAAGAAATACCAAGCCATGCTGGATAACAAATCAACAGCTTTGTACAATTAGATTTGGCAAGGCTGAATACATGCCTTAGATAAGTGCTCACAATTAACGTTGATTAATTGGCTAAATGCTAATGAAAGAATGCTGCAAATGAGCAGAATTTACAACCAAGGAAAATGCTACATAGCTCTAAAATCATTTCAGGCTTTGCGTGTTGAGTCCCACAATGCCACCCACCAAAAAATTCACACTTCACACATGATTTTTTTTGTTTAAGGTTTTTGGCATAATTTTGGCCACAACTTTATTAAAATACAAAAAATGTGAGTGGTTGCTTAGGCATTGGTTGACTATCTGTCCATGCCCTCAGGGACAGAGCTGGCCCTTCCGGATTCCAGCGGAAGCCAGCGTGGGAAACAAGTATTGGGTGAGAAATGAAGCTGGGAATCAGACTAACACTTCTCACCCTCATGTTCCGGTGGGGCTTGCACGGCCCAAGTCCGACTCCGGGGACAAGGACGAAAAGAATGGCAAGCCCCTGGATTCCTTTAACGGAATTCCCTTCGCATCATTTGGAGGGATAGGCACTTACCCCTCCAAGCACCAATTTAACCAATGCCTAACCGCCAACCTTACAAGTTGTGACGATTTGCTACGCAGTAGGCAAAAACCAAATGGCACCAGCCAATCAGCCAGATGGCAAAATTCCTACCAGGCCCCCGCACCAAGGCGAACGACCCCATGACAGGCATAGCAAGGTCAAGCGATATGAAAAAACCACCCTATAAAAGGGAGGGAGGGCGGGTGATCCGGTGCAAAAATGGCCAAGAGGACGTCCTACGTCTGGCCCCTGTATTTAAAGACTCTGACCCCTCCTCCAAATTGGCAACAATCAAAACTCCCCAGCAACCCAAAGTTAACCACTTAAAGGCTTGGGTTCCTCACCAAATTTGCCTAGTCACTGCAGGGTGGCCTGTTTCCCCAACCGCAACACGTGCTCTCTGTTAGGGAGAACACGCTTTGCGTGTTGAGTCCCACAATGCCACCCACCAAAAAATTCACACTTCACACATGATTTTTTTTGTTTAAGGTTTTTGGCATAATTTTGGCCACAACTTTATTAAAATACAAAAAATGTGAGTGGTTGCTTAGGCATTGGTTGACTATCTGTCCATGCCCTCAGGGACAGAGCTGGCCCTTCCGGATTCCAGCGGAAGCCAGCGTGGGAAACAAGTATTGGGTGAGAAATGAAGCTGGGAATCAGACTAACACTTCTCACCCTCATGTTCCGGTGGGGCTTGCACGGCCCAAGTCCGACTCCGGGGACAAGGACGAAAAGAATGGCAAGCCCCTGGATTCCTTTAACGGAATTCCCTTCGCATCATTTGGAGGGATAGGCACTTACCCCTCCAAGCACCAATTTAACCAATGCCTAACCGCCATGGAGCCCTCAGCTCACCGCCAAACCACTCACAGCCTCAACCAAGACCTCAGCTTGGTCACCACCGCACCAATCCAAGCCTCATTCCCTGAAGCAGAAAGGTGCACACCATCAGCACTGGGGAAAAAAAGGATGGCCTCTGAAAAAGAATCTTGGGGTGGGAAATCACATCACCACCCAGCTCCAAAACCTTTTTGACCACCGCAGCATTGATGCGTTTTCTGGCCCTTTCAGTGGCGGCCGGGCAACGACTGCCCCTCCAAACGCAGCGTTGCAAGAGCTTTGACCAAAAGATTCTCGCTGTTGGCACCATTGCCCGCAGCGTCTCCAGGTCACCCAAAATTGCAGCACGTAGTGACAAGCAGTCCATGGTCACTATGTCGTTCTCGCCCAGCTGCACCACAATAGCAGCTGGCGGCCCCTCCAGGAGCAACTGCCTCCGGATACTTGGCAGGAACTCTGACCAGCGCATTCCTCGTCTGGACAGCCAGGACAACTGAACGTGTGGAGGAAGACCGAGATCTGGACCCCATCCAGATTGCTGTGCTGCGACGCCAGCCCAATGGACGATACTGTGCCCCACCATCCAAATGCGGACCACCGCTAAACCTAATAAAAGTATAAAATAAAAGCAGTGTAAGATACCAATTGTCAGCGAACATAACCTTTGAACGCATTTGATTTCCAGCGACCCAAATCCTTTATTCTGGCAGCTGACAAGCCCCAGTGGGCAGCTGTCGTGGCAGCCCCTATCCTAAAAGAATGGGGGGCGAAACCTTGTGCTGTGCCGCCACAAGCCAGAATCGCCTTACGCATCACCTTTGCAAACTGGTGTCTTGACAGGGGCAAACCATTCTCATGCCTTAGCAGAGGCCCCATTGGTTCACGACTAGCAGCACCTGACCTCAGCAGGGCAGCACTGATGACTGGGCCCCACCATATCGTCAGTACCAGCAAACATTGAGGGGAAGCAAATAATCCCAAGGCAATCGCATCCCGCCAGGCGTCGTTCCCCTTAGGGGAAAGATGCACCCCATCTGCCCTAAAGAGGGCAACAGCCTTGAAGAAAATAGCAGGGTGCAATATTACAGAACCACCTAAAGCAAGGGCCTATTTTATTTTATTTGTTATTTTATTTTATTATATTTACTTTATTTTATTCTATTGTCCACCACCTTATTAACATGCTTTCTGGCCTGCTCAGTGGTAGTTTGTCTAGGCATTGGTTCCCGACTAGCTGCACCTGACCTTAGCAGGGCAGCACCGATGACTGGGCCCCACCATATCGTCAGTAAAAATAAACAGTGTGGGGGAGCAATGAAACAGGATCAGACTCAAGCTCACCCCCAAATGCTCCCAGGGACTCTTGTGTGGCCCTACCCCTCGAAAAGGGTCGACAAAAGCATAGCGAATCCTTGGATTCCCTTAATGGAATATCTTTGCGCATTGGAGGGGACATGTGCTCCAACCCCCCCCCCCCTCCAGACCACCTTGAACCAATGCCTTAAATTATTTTGAGTCCAGGGAGAGCTGCCATCAACTCAATCCAAGTTCTCTTGCATGCAGGAATGCAAACTTATGCTGGAGGAAGACAGCAAATATTCTCGCCCAGCTGTACCACCAGCACTGCGGGAGGACCTGCACAGGTCACACTCGACCACACCCAAGGAAGGATCTCCTCCCAAAGCATTCCCCATCTGGACATCCAGTAAATGTTCACATGGGCAGGAAGACTGAGATGGCGCCCCATTCCAAACTCGTCAACATGCTTGTCAGCCTAGTGTACAATGCTGTGACCCAAATGTGCACAGCTGCTCCTATGAAAAAAGGAAATAACAGACAAGCATCAGCACAGACATCATTTGACACTTCTTGATATAACCCTTGTCAGCGTCAGACTTCCAACGACCCGTATTCACAATCCTGTCTACTGACAAGGACCCCAGTGTGCAGCCTTTGCAGCAGTCCTATTCGGAAGGAATGAGGCGTGTTCAGCGGTAAGCAAGCCGCAGGCTGTGATAACTGGTGCATGACGTAAGCACATTGATGCCTGGCTAACGGGAACCCATTTTCATGCACTAGGAGCGGGCCAGCCCCCAGGGAATGAAAAGCCAAATATTATGTTATCCATAACCAGGCAAGGGCCCTCCTCACTTGTGGCGGGAACCCTGATTGTGGCACTCCTGCCCACTAAGTCTGTTTTTGAGTTCCCGATTCTAAAGACAAGCTCCAAAGGATAAGGAAAAGTCCTGAAGCAATAAGCCTCCAGACTCTCAGCCCCATGCTGGCACCAACAACCATTTTCCTAACCCTCAGTGCGAAAATGCAATGGACTACTGAAAGGAATCTCGCCTTGATCTTTAACCAGCAGACAAGTTTTAACTTGTTGCAGATACTACATAGGTAAAATTGACAAACTTCCTGCCCGCTGTCCTATGAGGTTGGAGCCTATTCCAACCTTCCAAGGCCCTGCGCACTATAAACTTTATACAAGGGTCTCTGAAAATTAAGCTTCAGTGTAACAGATATTGCAGCGGACTGAATTCTGATAGTTATAACAGCACGCCCAATCTGCAGCAGGTGGACCAAATACTGCAGGATCTGCTCAGAGGATAGGGGCCAATTCATCTGAATGGCCGAGGACTGCCAGCTTAAGGCTAAGAAATCCATCCAGGCCATCCCATAAGAGCTAAAAGCAGAAGGGGAAATGGAAGCTGCTGCTCTCTGTAAATACTAATTGTTGTCAAAATGCCACAGGTGGTCTGGAAAAGTCTGGCAACAGCTGAGATCTGAAGCACTTCATCTGAAAATGGGATAGAGTGACAGCAACATCATTAGAGGATCCCGTAATTTGGAGAGAGGAAAGCACAATATTAAACCTTAAGCGGCGCAGTTCGAAAGCGTGAGCGGAGGGGCGGAGAATCTGCTGGAGCGTGAGGACTGTTTTGCCAAGACGCTCACCACTACCTGGTTATCAGACCAAAAGCAGATCCGATGGTCACTGAACTCCTCGGGCCACATGTGAACTGCTACTACAATGGGGAAAACTCAAGAAAAGTTATGTCACATGATTGCCTCACCACACCGGGCTTGAGGCCATAGCTTTGCACACCAGCGGCCCTTGAAATAAAACCAAAGGGCAAAGATCCAGCAGCACCAGCATGAACCTGAAAATCCTTGTGCAGGTTCAAGGTATCCTGCCATGACGAACTACTATTGCATCCATTCAGGAATTGCTACCATCGCCTGATATCTGCCTTCACCACACTTGGTAGGCATACACAAAGGTAAGGGCACCTCAGGCCGCAGGCAGCTTGGCCTAGTGGGAAGATTAATTAAGTGGCCCAGAGGAAGTATTACAAAATAACTTTCTTCAAGGCAGACAGCTTCTCCATAGGCAAGTGGTTTGTTTTAGCAACGATATCCACTGGATCCCTAAATAAAATGGGAATAAGGGCAAAAGGTATTGAGCTATTGCTTGCCAGCTTCCAGCCCCCGCTTGGGCAGGGGGCATCTTGTGCTGCCATCATGATATGCAAATTTACAGGGCCGACGCTGGCCAGAACCCCTAAAGAAGTCCTGACAAAGCTGCCGCCGAGCCAGCTTCCTTTTCCGACACACACTCTGTGCAATGCAAAAAACACGCTCTGTGCAATGCAACTACACACTCCGTGCAATGCACACACAAACCCTCCGTGCAATGCAACTACATACTCTGTTCAATGCAACTACACACTCCGTGCAATGCAAAAAACATGCTCTGTGCAATGCAACTACACACTCCGTGCACTGCACACACAAACCCTCCGTGCAATGCAACTACATACTCCGTTCAATGCAACTACACACTCCGTGCAATGCAAAAAACACGCTCTGTGCAATGCAACTACACACTCTGTGCACTGCACACACCCTCCGTTCAATGCAACTACACACTCCGTGCAATGCACACACAAACCCTCCGTGCAATGCAACTACGCACTCTGTGCAATGCACACACACTCTGTGCAATGCAAAAAACAGACTCTGTGCAATGCAACTACACCCTCCATGCAATGCACACAAATTCCGTGCAATGCAACTACACACTCCGCGCAATGCACACACACACTCTCTGTGCAATGCAACCGCACCTTCCGTACGATGCAACAACACACTCCGTGCAATGCAACAACACACCCCTGTGCAATGCAACAATACACTCCGTGCAATGCAAACACACTCTCTGTGCAATGCACACACCCCTGTGCAATGCAACTGCAAATCTCTCACGCAATGCAATGCAATTGCAGCCCGTGCAGCGCTGTGCCCTGCAACGCACAGAACAAACTGCAATGCGGGCACGCAAAGGTGCTTTCTCCCACTTGCATATTGCAAACGTGGCGCCCGTTACATCCCTCGCAGTGAGGTAAACACCAAAAGGACCTAGGTGTCCAGGTAGAGCAATGGGGGAGCATGCAGCTGTCCCATACAGGGACCAATCCTGCAACCTGGGCATTACCGGCACTATGCGCTGACCCAGTGAAACCAATGCTTATAGACCACATAAGGACACTATTCAGGCCGGAAACGCTTCCAGGCCATCAAATTCTAGGACAAAGCCCTAGGATCACCTGCTAGGCCAGGCATAATTGTTTCCAGTGAAATAGGAGAGTTGAGGTAGCCCACAGCTTGCCCTTTTAGAAGGAAGCACCCCTTCAAGAAAACCCAAAGTTCTTTTATCACAAATGGGCAGAACTACCCAGCAACAGAATAGCCTAAAAGGAGCAGTTAGTTTTGTTTTGTTATAACAATGGCTAAGAGGGGGTTATGAACCCTGTCTCCCAGGTCCTAGTCTTACACTTTAGCCACTAAGCCACAATGGCTCGTCTCTAAAATGGCATTCACCACTATCAGGGCAAAACAAACTTAAAGAAAATAAACTTGTTCAGAAATGGCATAGTTCAAGAGCATATACAGAGTGCTCCAATCCTTGGAGGCAGAGAGCCTCTGGGGCCGTCTGCCTCAGATATACATTAGGAGCAACTGGGCCTGCAAGCAGATACATTCCTATAGCGAGAATGAGTCACGTTACAGAGACTTAACAATTAACTGCTACCTGTAGCAGACTTAGGCTTGGAAGTTAATGTGCAGGCCGAATAGGCCTCCCTGTTTCTGCTCTTGAAAATCTTAGTCTCATAGCAATATTAAAGGAAGCCAAATTAGTGCTCCCACCCAAGGCTAGCTTAAAATTTGGCCAACAGCGCTGCACACACTCAAATTAAAGCCAACCTTCGGGGATACTATAAACGAAAGTGATTCCAGCTAAGCTGGGAATAGCCCTGACTAGCCCCACAATTTCAACGAGAGAAATGGGGGAAACCTTTTGCGAAAGAAAGCCCCTAACGGGGGCTCTTTCCCTATTGGGAAAGGCAAGCCACAGATACAGGGAGAATCTTCCCACAGGGCAGGGTAAGGGGTGGGGTGGGAAATAGAACAGGAAAAGGGGGGAATTAAATTATTTAAGGGACTAGAGAGGATTAAAAAGAAAGGGGAAATAAAGAAATAAAGAAATGTAACCAGACAATGAGAAGATTGTCCAAGTGCTCCAAATGATCCGGTGCAAAAATGGCCAAGAGGACGTCCTACGTCTGGCCCCTGTATTTAAAGACTCTGACCCCTCCTCCAAATTGGCAACAATCAAAACTCCCCAGCAACCCAAAGTTAACCACTTAAAGGCTTGGGTTCCTCACCAAATTTGCCTAGTCACTGCAGGGTGGCCTGTTTCCCCAACCGCAACACGTGCTCTCTGTTAGGGAGAACACGCTTTGTGCTAATTCCCTGCATTTTCAGATAACAGAGAAGGACAAGGGCAGGTTGTGTCAGGATCTACAACCAGGAAGTTTTCTTTCTTCAAGATATTTATTTATAAGATTATTTATTTATTACTCCCTCCATGGTTTCTGCCCAAAATGGCTGCCACTGATTAGCAAGACACAAACAAGTAAGGAAGTGGGCAAACTCCAGACATTTGGATATCTGAACATCCATGTTGTGAGGTTTGGGTTGAATTCTTTGTGTTTCTATAACTCAGGTTTCAAATAACAAGAATTCTGATAGTGGGGACTGTGTGTATACACTAACCCTCTGGCAGCTTTCTCCTCCCAGTACAGTAGAAATAATAATAAATAATAATAATAATAATATAATAATAATTTATTATTTATACCCCACCCATCTGGCTGGGCTTCCTCAGCCACTCTGGGCGGCTTCCAACAAAATATTAAAATACAGTAATGCATCAAACATTAAAAGCTTCCTTAAAAAGGGCTGCCTTCAGATGTCTTCTAAAAGTCTGGTAGTTGTTCTCTTTGACATCTGACGGGAGGGCGTTCCACAGGGCGGGTGCCACTACCGAGAAGGCCCTCTGCCTGGTTCCCTGTAACTTGGCTTCTCGCAGCGAGGGAACCGCCAGAAGGCCCTCGGCACTGGACCTCAGTGTCCGGGTAATTAATTTAATATTCATTAAAGCCTATTCCAACATTTAGAAAGCCACTTTACATTGGACTTAGGAAGCCTTTGTACACTGTCAACAAACATTTGAAAAGTAGGGCATGCATGGCACTCAAAGGGGTTGCACAATCCAGTTGCACAAGGTACCCCCATGAATAGTGCTAAGCAAAGAGCCCAGAATGAGCAAAGGCAGAACCTTCTGGTTAAGAGCAGAATCTGGAGAAATCTGGCTGGAAAAATATCACTGCTGGGAGGTAACACATACAGATCCAGCCATAGGAAGCCTCAGCAGCGCTTGGTCCATCATCCTTATCCTCCTTGACTATGTTGCCCTGAGCCATTTGCACCTGCCCCAACCAGGCAGGGCTGGATGTCTCCACGATCCCCACCTGTGCCAATTAGGGCTCCTAATCTGGGCAATCCAGCCCCAGCTGGGCCACCCTCAAGGGCAGGAGTGCTCCTGGCGAGGACTCACAGGAAGGGTTGGCTGCACAAGGGCAAACCTACACCTCCTTGAACTTCTTGCAAGTTTCCCACTACAGCTGGTGACCGTGTGGGTCTGGCTGGCTGGGAAGGAGGCAGAGAGTGAAGGTCCAGAGAAGTGGTGAGCATCCGTTACGTGAACAAGGCCCAATGTGGCTTACACAAGCCTAAAGAGTTTGGATCCCAGGTCCTAATGCCTGCTCTGTATCAGTAAAACAAACAAACAAACAAATAAATGATAACATGAGATGACCGTGTGCCTCTGCTCATCAACGTTGGCATTTTATACTCCCCTCTTCCCCCAATGCGTCCTCCAGCAAAAGGGTGCCAAACACTAATTGGGCCACCACAGAGACGCTTCAAGACAGCACAATTATTAGCTTGTGGTATTGTTGACACACAGCCATGTGCAGAGATAAGAGGATGCCATCTGTTGCAGGAAGGGAGGCAGTATACTTGTTGTCATGATTCAGGCGGCCTCAGTGAGTCTCAGTATGTCTTAAGCTGCCCAGGTTAGTCCATAGTTTTCAATGCAGACAACTCTTCTGTGGGAGGAATGGGGCAAAACTGACCATTCCAGAACAGGAGAGTGAGAGGATGTGAACAGAGGGATTTTCAAGTTTTGTCAGGAAACACTCAAGCTTCCAACCTCCAAAATTGTGCTCTTATTTGCAAGACTGAGTTGTCACCTCACATGCACTTACAATAAATCATCCCTGTGGACGCCCCGTATATTTACTAAGTATAAAATAAAATTATACACCATCTTTTATCAGAGGTGTCAAGGCAGTCTGCAAACAATTAAACTAACTAAGTAGAAGAACAAATATGCTCAAACCAGCCAGCGGATAAAAGCAACACAAAAAGACAAGAGTCCTTGGTTGGGATACAAGGCAGAAAAATGAGGTGCATTCAAAAGAAGTTTTTTAAAAAAATAAACTGACACAGAAGGAAATTCTCCTCCAGTCCATTCTCAGCAGCTACACTAGTCTTTTTAATTTGAGAGGTGTTTTTTTTCCAAAGTGAGCATTAAAAAAGCAGACGCTCCACCCATTCTAGTACCTCAGACTCTGCCACATTATTCACACCTCGGTCTGTTGCAGGCAGAAATTCTGAGAGGTAGAAATGATCAACCACTCTAACTGAAGTGGAGTAGATGGCCAGGCCTACAATAGTCCGTTGAGTCTTAGCTGTGACTTGAACAAAAGTGCTATAATATTCTGATACCTTAAAGCCTTCACTTTAAATTATTCTGCTCTTCTTGGGGTCTCAGAGCTGGACAGTTTTCTCTAGTGGCTGCCAAAAGGATGCTGTTAAATTTATCAGAAATGCAAACAAAAGTTTCTTCTTCAATTGCCTCATGAAGAAATAGGACCATTTTTATGACAGGCAGCCCAAAGTATTTTGCTGCCTGTATCATAAAATACAAAATAGTGGTTGAAATTATATAAATAAAAGAAAAGACAATTTGCTCTCTTTTAAGGCACTCTGATTCCATCTTGAGATAGGCTGCCTCACTCTGCTTGATGGTGGGACTTGATGATTACTAAATGCAAGGGGGCCAGCAGGCTTTTCTGGGCCTGGTACACTGTATGCAGTCCCCTCCCCATTCTGAAAAAGGGAACAAATTTGCATAAAATGCACATAATCGTTGTGTTGCATCTCTATCCTTTTTTTTGCAGGTGCAGTGTACGGCCCCAAATCAATTCTCTACTAGGGAGGACAAAAAAGAAGCAGCCAAAAAAGCAGCAGCAGCTTGAAAATGAACCAGGAACCACTTCCAAGCAAGCTATTGCCAAAATCTACACACCAAGAAAGACCTGAAAACCAAATCAATTTTCTTACTCATTTTGAAGTCATTTTCAGGGCTTCTCTTGGGATTGTATGGTTGTAAAAGTCTCTGCAGCACTCATCAGTCACAGCTCACACTGAAGAAGGGGAGCAGGCTCATAATTCACAAAGTGATTGGTTCAAATGGTAACTGCACATTTTGCTTCGTAACTTTATTTCTAAAGGAGGCAGAGAATTACCCCCTTTTTAAAGAAAGCTCTGAGTCTAGGCTGCTGCTGGCCGTGGCCCCAGTACAACAGCACCCCTGTACAGTGGTGCCTCGGGTTAAGAACTTAATTCGTTCCAGAGGTCCGTTCTTAATCTGAAACTGTTCTTAACCTGAAGCACCACTTTAGCTAATGGGGCCTCCTGCTGCCGCCGCTGTGCAGTTTCTGTTCTCATCCTGAAGCAAAGTTCTTGAGGTACTATTTTTGGGTTAGCAGAGTCTGTGACCTGAAGCGTCTGTAACCTGAGGTACCGCTGTACCTTTTCTTGGCATCCCTGTCTACATGTACTACACTAATGAGAGTCAGCATGTCTTATTTATTTTGGTAGCTTATCCAGTTTTCCTACTATGGTGGCACCATTATATTTCTAAACTGGAAGATTCAAAATACTCCAAGAGCTTCTCACTGTGGAGCCTGAACAGTGTCAGCAGCTATCCCTGAGGTAATTCGCACTTGGCCATGGAAAACTGCCAACAACCACACCCTGGGCTTTCTTTCTGTGAAATGGAAGGTCAGTTCCAAGAACAGCTCCTTGGCTACAGGCTACATATGTCAACTTGGAAAATCAGATCTGATTCTGATCCAAACCAGAAGCAAGCGAAGGAAACCGCCGTGCCTCAGATTCAGCAGACACGTCTCCTTTGATACCAATATCTAAAGTTCATGCCACTAAAAAGTTTGCTATCTTATAACATCAGTGGCACAATTCTTTTTTGGTTCCACCACACACACTCCAGCAACTATTTCAAACAATAATTCTAGTGTGTGGGTTTGGGAGCAAGCAACACGGGCCATTTTATATTTTTAAAATTTCAGTACTGTATGTCATATACCAGCATGCAAAGGCACCCAGCTTGCTCTAATAAGGAGAAATGAAGGGGGTGGCTTTATAACTTGAGAGCTCTGCAAACACTTCCACTTAATGCTAGGCTCTAGTAACAGACAAGGATATCACATGTATAAAAGAGATCCAGCTAGTGTTGGAGTAGGAATCAATTCAGTCTGCTTCTGGCTGCAATTTGACCCAATTCAACATTTGCAAACTTGGTTGCAGTTCAGGATAAAATTATGAGTCAGATGATGGATTTCAGTCCCAAAAAGTACACCCCCAAAATATGGATTTTATATTGTTGCTATTTTAAAAAGAATGCAAAATGTGTCTTTGTGGGGAAGAAATGCATAGATATTATAAACAAATGCATGCAACTTATATGCAGATTCTTTGTGTATTCTTTCAGAAAGTTTGCAACCCAAAAAATGGGGGCTGGAACAAACCTATGACTAAATGCCAGAAAATCTGACACAAAACAGACATGGGCTGTATCAGTTCATCCCTAAAGCAATACAAGATAGCACTTGTACATCTTCAACAGTTGAAGAGAAGGCTTGTTATTGGGAGGCTTGTTATGTAATATAAGAAAAACTTATTTTGCTAAAAATCTCCTCTACAGGAGCTCTGGCCTTTATAGCCAGAGTTGGGAGGGAGGAAACAGGCCTGAAGCATCTACCCAATGCCTTCAGCATTATTAAGATAGTGAGAGATGGTCCACGCCTGACTCTGTGGATCACATTTCCACATCAGGAGAGCCTTTTCCACGGCTGCTCCTAAATTGTGTAATTTCTTCCCTTGTTATATTTCTGCTGGCAGGCTAAGACTTCCCTATTCAGACAGCCCTTTGGAGACTAGATGCTGCTGTCAGGGCAATTGTTATTTTAATGCTGGTTGTTGTTGTTGTTTAGCTGTTGTAAATATCTAGTTTGCTTTTGGTACTTTGCATTTGTAAGGGTGTTTTTAGTATGTTGTAAGATGACTTGAATCCCAAGTTGGGAGAAAGGTGGGATAGGAATCCAGACAAAATGACAATCTCAAAATTACCTCATAGTCAATAGTGAATCATAATAAATTTCAACTTTTTATTTCAGTTTGGATGGTTGCTGTACGCACATGTCTACTGAGAGTAAAGCATGAAGCCCTGATCTAAGGTAGCCCAGATCTTTGATGTCAACTATAAACACATGTGTGGCAGGAATAAATGCAGGAGCGCTAGCTTTGTGCCGGTGGAAGCTTTCGCTTGCCTTAGAACACCCTTTGATGTCTGTCGTAAATTTGCGAACCAGATGCCACAGGTCCTTTTAAAATAAAGTTCAAATGCAGCATGGCGGGCATAAATGTAATTTGTAAAGCAAACTGTTTAAAGACTTGTGGAATAAATAAACAAAAATTATGGCAGATGCAGAAGGGGAAAAGTCTAGCCGAGTTATCTCAAAACTTTTTGACAATGCAATATTTAGTTCCCTTGAACTACATAGTCGAACAGAGCTGAAGAAGACTACAAGCTACAGCAGAACACAGATTGGGGTTTAAAATGGAACTCTCGCCCACCAGGTTGAAAACTGAATACTGCAGGCAGGGCACACACATTCAAATAAGAGTTGCAGATTATCGAACAGGAGTGGGAAAGGGGCTGTCAGAAAGGGGCTTTGCTGAAGCAAAGGCCGTCAGCTGATGGGTGGGCTTTGCTCAATGAGGTGGAAGTGGCTTCCATTCAGTGGACCCCACTTCTCTACCCAGCACTGCTCTTTGAGGAGGAGACTCAAACAGAAAAGCATCTTGCAAATCAGGACTCCTAAGCCCCACTTGATCTGATGTCGCCGTGACATCTGATGATTGGCAGGCCATGTACACCTGTCAAATTTTGCCCACTAGACAATGGGGAGATAATCATGGGGAAATAATGAACAGATAGAAAATGTTCCCACCCCTGATGCAGGAATCAGAGGGTGAGGGAGAATTACCCAGAGAGTGAACCATGGTGGTGCTCACTGCCCTGGAAACACTCCAGCGTATGAGAAGGAAGCCATCTTGTCAACACCTCTCCAGCCTCAGGAAGGATGTATTGCTCATTTCTGACCCTGAGGACTTCAGTCCAGCAGCTCCAACAGAAACACATTCTGCCCTGAGCCATAGGAGTCTACAGCTGCTGAAATGCACAAGGCCCTCTTAACCTGATGGGTCTCTTTTAACTACCCAGACTGAGCTACAACCTGACGTAAGGGTCAGACAAGGGATAATTGTTGCTGAAGGAACATTCTTAACTTGCTCCAACTCATACTCCACACAGAGCTGCCCAATTTGAATGCCTTGCTTTATCTCTTCTGTGTACCAGAGCTGTTAGGCTAAGGTCTTTCAAATCCCTGCTTCTCAAAACCCTTTGAAGAGACTGAATCCAAGACCTTGCAGATATGCAGCACATCCTCAGCTGCCGAGGTTCGTTTCCCTCCACCTTCCATTCAAGAGTGGGCCTTTGAACCTGTCTGCTTTCTTTAAATCTCCTGACAGACACCCTTGTGACCGAAATCCAAAGGCGCAACCCTTTAAGCATATGGACACAACTGCTTCATACACCCATAACACGCGAGAACAGCTTGGAAAAGAAAAGGCAATATGAATTGGAAGCGTTTCACAACTGCCTCGCAAGCAAAGCCAAGTAGACAGTCTGCTTTCCAAGGAACAAATTACACTTCTGATTATGGTTACCAGCTTCTTTTCATTTTTTTTTACAGCCCGGAGGAATAGGTCATTAAAAATAAAGGGGCCTCGGCATTCAAAGGCCAGCCGGGCTGGTCAAAAGCTGCCCAGGTGGCAACCCTACTTCTGATTAGCCCTTATGAGGATCCATCTTTTTGTTGCCTCCATTCAAGCCACAAAACCCTTTCATCTAAATGAGTTGCTGTTGCTGGTTGGGCTATTAGCAGAGAAAACCTGCTGCTGTAAGCATCCATTACCACCAAGCTGCTTATGACATATTGATTTCCAAGCTGGAGTCACTTCCCTCGAGGCTGCAGAGCATATGGCTGTTTGCTCAAACCTGCTGGCGGAAGCATGGCGAGGGTAGGGAAAGGAGAAGGCAGCCCTAAATGCAGGTGCATATTTCCATATTTTGCACACTTTGATTAATTAAATGGCATTCTCTTCAGGGAGGGTTCAGGTCGTCTTTGTTACTTGACATATTACAGCTTCGTGCTGTTGTGACATTTGTGTCATAAATACAAAAGTTATTATGGGGGGGACATGGTTTAAATGTGGGTTGCTACCCACATTTAATGTGGGAAATGCTAATACAAAAATTAAGAGCAGCACCAGTGGACGGTGTTTTGGGTAGCTTTAGATACTTCAGTATTCAAAATGCAGTTGTCGTGACTTCCTGGCCTGCCATCTTCCTTTCAATTGAAAAAAACCAAATTATTCATATGTGCAAAGGAAGACATGATGTACTGAAGTTCTCTTTCTGTTGAAGCAAATGGTGATCATCAACCAGACCTCCATGTGGGATCTTGAACATGTACAATGCTTTGGACTGAGTCAATGAAACAAGCAATGTCTTAATTAATGGGTCATGAATTCTTTGTAAGAATAGAAGTATACAAGTTCTACAAGTGACAATAAAGTATTTCAATCAATATTTCAATTTCAAGTAGTACACTGTGCTAATTTTTTACCTGTTACAATTTTCAGAGCAAATGCGAGGGGGAAGGATTTGCGTGGCAGGTTTCATGTCACACAAACATTATCCTTATTTTATCCCCTCTTTGCAGCTTCTTCTCCCCATGATCTGCAGGGAGGTTTTTTTTTTTTTTAATGAAAATAGAGACTTCTCTTTGAGGCAATCCCATCTCTCAGGGGATCATTTAGGAAGCATAATTATTTTATGTCATCATGCAGCTAATCGGATTTGGCTATGTGACCGGTTCCTTCAGACACGGTGCTTACAGAAAGCATTGCCTGATGAGACCGCACCATGCCTCAAAGTCAATCATATTTGGCTATATGATCATCTAATGAAGACACATCAGAAAGAAAGTGTTGCTTGCTGTCCTCATTCTGAATAGGCAAACATTTTCTCCCCTTTTTGTGTGCATGCACCCCAACAATTTCCCCCCAAACAGAAAGTTGATAATGAAGTGCACTTTCAACCTCCTCTGTTTAACTCAGCTTTAAAAAAGAGGTCAGGCTAACCAACATAAACACACATTAACACACGTGACAACAAAAGAGGTAACCCCCAAGGTGTAATGAAAGCTGATTGGGCCCAAGATTTTTCAAGGATACACTTCATCAACCACACCATTTTAGTTCCATCCCTGGAAGCTATATATTTCTTGGAGGCTTCCTGTTTTGTTCTTTTCAGCTTTTAAAAAGATTTATTATTTATTCAAGACACATGGAATAAACTAAAATGTTGGCATGAGTGGGCTCATTGCATAGTACTATAAACCAGGACGTATTTTTTTCAGCCTTCTTTATTTTTGTTAAACAAAATAAGCTAAAGAAACAAATGAAGTCCTCCTCTACTGCAGAATATACCAGACTGGAAGAAAGATCAAACCAGTTAAATCCAAAACCACCACAGTGATCATATACAAACCCATGTTTAGCTATTATTAACTGAACTGTAACTCAAGGGTGGGCCTCTCCACCTGGCCTTGGGAACTGCCTTTGGGGCAACCCTGCACTCGCCTTGCCCATGCCCCAGTTGCTTTTGCGTGGCTGAAATGCTACCTGAACTCTTCTGAAGAAGAAGAATTAGAAGAAGAAGAGTTTGGATTTGATATCCCGCCATTCACTCCCTTTAAGGAGTCTCAAAGCGGCTAACATTCTCCTTTCCCTTCCTCCCCCACAACAAACACTCTCTGAGCTGAGTGGGGCTGAGAGACTTCAGAGAAGTGTGACTGGCCCAAGGTCACCCAGCAGCTGCATGTGGAGGAGCGGGGAAGCGAACCCGGTTCACCAGATTACGAGACTACTGCTCTTACACCACACTGGCTCTCTGATCATGCCTCTTGCATGCCCGGACAGTGGATAAAGAAGAGCGTGCGAGTGTGTGTGGAAACTAGCCATCCTGTCTAAAAGTCAAATTTACATTTGTTAATCTGGCTCCGCCCACCACTAGCATGTGGCCCTCAGCAAAGGAATGTGGCCCTCAGATTGAAAAAGGTTTCTCACTCCTGCTGTAAGTCATTTGTTCATCATCTGAAACCTGCACACACAAGTATCAATCTGTTTTTAAAAGGTGCGGATTCTGTATCATTTGTTCCACTGGGAATGGGGGAAAATCAAGATTCCAGTCAAGATTCCACCATCAGCCATATGATTTATTCACATTCACTGAATGTCAAATAGGACAGATTTAAAACTGATGAATATTGCATGGAGAGGTGTGGAATGCTGCTATCACTAGGCTATTCTCCATTTGCATTTATAGGGCAAACGTTTAACCCTTCATTTTTAGCAGGAAGAAATGAACATTAAGAGAAACTTCACATAGGCAATGAATGGGCATCTGGCTTTTACTTTATTATTATTATTATTATTACTCCTGTGCCTTCATAATTTAAAGTAAATGTGCAGTTTCTGAACATTGTAGATTGTTTTCCGAACTGTACAATAAGGTAAGGCAGATCAATCATCTGAAGAAAATTAAGGCTTAAAAGGAAGTAATAAATCTTCACGCAACTGAAAGTACAGTTGAACCAAGCATGTCAAGACAATATAGCTGCATGCACACAGGACCTCTAAAAGTTGCACAGGGCATCTTTGATTTGGGTCTGATCAGCATCTGGATGAGTGACTAGGAACCACACATGCTTTGGGTTCCATGGGGATCCTGGGGACCATTAAGAAAGAACCCAAGAGGGGCCCAGCTGGATCAACCCAGTAGCAAATCTAGTCCAGGGTTCAGTTCTCACATTGGTCAGCCAGATGCGTATGGGAAGCCAGGATAGAAAGGCAGAACAGAAAAAATAATAATTAATTAATGGTGTGTGGTTCTTGATTAATCTTTTTTCGTTCTGGTATAATCCTTTCAAAATACCAGCTTGATTTATTTATTTTAATTGTTTTTATGCAGAGGGGACCTGGTCCTTGGGACTGGAAGAAATAAATCCAAATGCACGATGGCAAAATGTTCCAGTGAGGTCCTTGATGCCAAGCATAGTGTTCCTCTTGACTTAAAGCTACAGCTGTTGACCAAGTCATGCAATATGTAGCTGTACTTCTGAAGCCAATTTCTTTCAATGGCCTCATTGTGGACACAGCTGCAGAAAACTGCTCCAACAATCCCAACAACTGGTTGTAGGTTTCAGCAATGTGGCTACCAGCAACTGTTTGTGAAATGCTTCTGTTAAGTTCTCTCTAACATGAAGTAATCAAGGCAGAATTCTGAAAGGTCCAAGGAAAGGAAAGAGTGCCCGTTGTTGGTTTAAATAAGATCAAGAATAAACAACTTCCCCTCAGGTTTGTCCCTATGGATCAAACTTTATACAACTGAGAAATCATCTCGGGACCACAGGGCTCCATGTCCAGTGCAACCGAACTGGTTGCGCTCCCCTAAATCCACAAGTTGTCTAAGCCTCAAAGGATCAGATTAAAGAGTTCTATTGTCCGTGTGGGAGGGGTAATTAAGACTTATCCAAAGTAGATAACATTCTTCAGCCCTTGTTTGCTGAAGCCAATGGATTATCCCTGGCCCTCATCAAAAGAAGAGGGAGGCATCAGAAGATCTCCATGTAACTGAGCTAAGAAACCCAACTTTCCAAAGACAGTTGCACATGTGGTTGAAAACCCATCAGTCAGATTTTGGGGAACTTCAAAAAAATGCACAAAACCAGTTAGACTTTTTGATATTTTGAGTACCATGGTTTTTTATTTTATTGTTTAAGCACAAAATCTCCACCATTTTTTTCTTAATAGAATTTTTGTATGTTCTTTGCAGCAGGTGCTGAAAACTGTTGACAGTGTTAGGTGCCTAAACTGTACACATGGTACAGGTATTATGGTTAAATAGTATAATATTAGTTCAATAAAAGTTACTGTATTGGGGATCATTGTTTGACTCCTGTCTTGATCTACTGTTAACTTCATCTTTTTTGTGTTTTTCTCATGAAAAGATACTGCCTGTTCACGTTTTTTCAAGCTCTAGGCTATGCACTAATCTGTATATGTACTGTAAGAATACAACCCTATGCCCACTTATCTTGGATTAAGCTCCACTGTGGGCATTGTCACCTGCTGACAGCTTCTAGCAGCCACAGGTGAGAACTCAGTGCTCAGTGGTGGGGATCAAAGGTGGACAGACTATCCCAGAAGAAGCATGACATGCCTCCCACCAAATGTACTACCCTTCCCCTAACACCGCATAAATATTTGCAACCCACTCACTCAAAAAATATTTGCAGGCCCTTTCAAGCTCCCTCCCTCCCTCCCGACCCCCCTCCCTCCCTCCCGACCCCAAACCCCACTCCTCAAATTGCCCAAAAATGTTCAGTGCATCTTTTGAAGGACATGAAATTTCTGAATAGCTCTCACACAGGAAGACCTTGAATGGCCCTTGTTACCCAGGGTAGCCTTATTTTGGAAGCCATATAATAGGACGAGACTGAAGCTCATGGACTTTTGAACTTTCCCAAACTAGTTTGGCACATCTTTTATTATAAAGTTCACGGCCTTCCAGAAATAATATCGTGTCTGAAATGCAGCAGTCCAGTATCATTTTGCAGCTCTCCTGCCACCCGTAAATGTCGGGTGAGCTTGGAAAACTGAAGGAGTTAGAGGCAACTGAGTGGGAATCTGCCAATAGATCTGGCAGCTGAAACAGATCTAGGCTAAAGGTCACAACCTACATTTGTGAACAGTGTGGAGTAGACAAAAACTAAAGTTGTCACTAGCCCATTCTGGTTGCCTGGTGCCACAGCACAGAGGAAGCAATGCATGACTCAGATCACCTTAGCCATCCTTTGAAAGTCTGAATTTTGCAATGCAATTCTCCAACCAAATACTGCTGTACAAAAATGCATATACTAGGCTAAGTTTTGTATTAAAGTATTTTTATTGTTTTATTGCTTGGTGTTTGCTACCTTGGGCTTTGGGAGGAAGAGCAGGATATGCATTTAATAAATTCTATTACTGCTGCTACTACTAATGATAATAATAATAATAAAATAATATATTTGTGAAAATAACATAGGAAAATGCTTATTAGGGGAAATTTCTTGCAAAAATGTGTATATTAGGGGAAATTTCATACACAAATGTGTATATTTGGATAAAGTTACACTAAAATGCTCCAATGACTTTGGGGAAATCAATGACATGTTACATGTATGCCTAATGGGTCCAAGATGTGGAGGAACTAAAGGAAGTTGGTTGCAGATGGATGGACTACATTACCCTTGGAGGTCCCTTCCAACTCAAAAGTTCTGTGATCCTCAGTATCAACCATCTTGGGCCCTATGGTCAGCAGGGAAGGTCTTGATGGGGTCTTCATGTGGTGCTTTCCTGCTTGTGGAAGGCATTCCCTAGGGATGTGTATCTGTATCCCTTCTTCTTAACATTTCAGAGGAATTTAAAATAATTCCTGATTACTTAGGCTGAAAGAGACTGTTCCTATAAACCTTGAGATTTTTAGCTTTGAGGATAGGTGGCTTTTGTTAAAAGTTTTCAATGTGCGGGTTTTTAAAAATTGTACTGGTTTGCTATTTTGTTGTTTACACGCATAAATCATAGTCCAGCCAAGTTGATGTAGCTGTAAGATTAACAGAGAAGAGGAGGAGGAGGAAGAGGAGAGATGCCATGATCAGAGGATCTGATCACATCTTGCAGAAATGTACCGATGCAGGACGGAGAAGCCTTATTCTGTAAATTCAGGGTGAATCACCAGCTTCTCTTAATATGAACCCAGCAAAGCCTTCCATATATGGCTACATACAAGGACAGGCCCACTGAAGCCACAAGACAAGAACGTTCCTTTCAAAGAGCTTCCCTTAGGCTCTAAACTGCTTGAAATGTTTGGCAACATGCACACATTAAAGCTGCCACATGAAGCTTGCGTTTACAAGTGCACCGTAGGGCTTGGCGACCTTGACAGACCACACGGTTCAAATTTCCATGCATCAATGGTTCTTGAATGATTCCCCAACCCCAAAGGGGCAGACAACAAATAAGCTTTCTTTCTCAACACAAGGTCTCCCTATATAAATACTTTTGCTTCCTGTATTGCATTTCACTGTATTCCACAAATTAAAATAACCAACACACTGGGCTAATGTTACAAAAGGGGTGATTCCCCCCCCCCTCCACCCGTCCCTTTGTCATCTACATGCTGCACTTTTTATAGTTCTCTCTCACTCCTTCCAGTGACCAGGGGCTCGTCCACACTTCAAGCAGTTTCCCACTTGACCTGCACTTTCTAGGCATGGATCCAAGTGGTTTCCCCCTTGACCCGCTCCTTCCCCAAGGAAACCTCACTCTTAGGTGCTAAATTGGAGCAAACATCAACCCGGGGAAAACCTGAATTACCATTTTCTCCGACGGAGCTCTATAGAACACTTCTCCCCAAGAGAAAGCAACAGGGCAAGAGGAAGTGTGGCTGAACCCTAGGAATGCAACAAATACACACAACCACCAAGGATAAAATGCATATCCACAGCTACAGAGTTCAGATCTCTTAAAAGTAATAATAACCCAACTAATTAGTGTCTTCTTGTACAGGATGTTTCACTTTTAAGTCAATTGCACAGAACAATACAGGAATAGACAGGTGTTTGGGATACAGCTCAGCAGATACCTGTCTATTTCAGAAAAATCATTTGCTGTTCAGATTTAAGCTAATCATTGCTTGAATAATTTCCGTCTTGAAGCAAATACTAAACAATTTCACTGGACAATCCGAGTGAAAACAACCATGCTATTTTCAGAGGCAAGTAAACAGTTCTCTCCATTCATTGTCTCCACGCTGCCCCTGACTTCGTAATTGTTTATTATGATTTCTCACTGTTACTGTAATCATCACCCCCCTCAACCTCACAGAGAGTCTGAAGAACAGAAGCTGAGCAAGAGAATGGATGCCAGCAGATATGCAGTCCTGTTCTCAGACACTAATGGATGTCTGGCAGTTGTTAAGTAAAGCCAGAGTCTTCCTTTTGTATTGTCTCTTTCTTTCCTAACACATTTCAAGGACACAGGTTCTGCTCTGACAAGTGTGGGTAAGCATCTGATCATCTTCCAAAAACTTTCCAGCAGAGTCTAAACAAATTTGCAATGTTACCACCCTTCCTTTTCAACCCTGCTCTCCTCTGTTTCCCTTGCCTTCTGTTCCCAAGGACACACCTAATGAAGAAGATTGTTCTCCGGGCATACAGCACATCCATCAAAAGAGGACAGGAACTATTTGCTAATTGGCAAACATGCTCTCCTTGCCAGTGCATATAAGCATCTGGCTGGTCATTGTAAACCAGAGTGCTGGACCAGGTGGGCCCAATCTAGCAGGGCTTTGTGTTCTTTAAAAATACTAGTTTATTTTAGGGCGACCTTGTACATTCCTTTTCTAATTTTTAATGCCTACACTTAAACCCTTATGAAGACCATGTAAAGATAAATAAAGTCTGCTAAGATCTGCCTCATTTCAGGTTCTATGCACAGTTTGAAAGCTAGAAGGCTGGATCCTGATCAAGTCAGATGCCCTAAGGTTCTATGGAAATCCATGGCACCAGTGCTCAAAGTTGGGGGGAGACTGGAGAGAAGCCATCCCACTTCTTTTCGGGTGGAACTACCGTAATTGAGCGTGACGGCCTAACTATCTCATCTTCTGTATTTCTCCCACTTTCTTCAAAGCCATCCCACTTTGGGCACTGAGTGGGTCTTAAGCCAGGAAATGGAAGCTAAGCATGTCTAACTCAATAGGTCATCCAGCCCATAGTCTCTTCTTTCGTCTCTGCTTCTCCATTTTCTGAACCACTGCCTCACACGAACAAGAAGACAGAAACAAGAAGGCAAGACAGCTGGGAAAACAAGATGACTCTGAACTAGGGGACCCCAAGTTAATTCATGAAAGAAGATAAATGGTTGGGCTTGGGCTGATGTTGAGGAATACTTTTTCCAGTGAAAACACTGGTAACAATTCAGCCTTCAGCTTCATCATTTCTTCTGGATGTACTATTTAAATATTGCATCTCATTAATATGATATCATTCCTGGTTCTTTCTTTCTTTTTAATGCTTATTCTCTCTCTCTCTCTCTCTCTCTCTCTCACACACACACACACACACACAAGTACCTCCAGCTTCATTGGAATTTATTGCACTAGGTAACACCTGCTAGGAGCCTTCTATCACAAAGCTTTCAAAGGCAGATGGGAGCACCATGCTAATACCCTCCAATGACTCTGGGATTTAAACCTACATCCTCAGGATTAAGTAAGATCAACTGGAAATGAATAACTCTTTATTGCAAATAGCCCTACGTAATTCACCATATGGAGAATGAACCTTCTTCGAAAGGGGGATTCTACATCAATCCATCATTTCAGACAACACTTTCACACCCTCTTTGTATAGATTTAGTTGGGGCTTCTTCTTTTTCTCTCTCTCTCCCGCCTTCCCAGTTTTATCATCCTCATATGTTGTGATGAAACATTCCCTTCTTTAACCCAGTCAGTAAGCAAAGCTGTAATTAAATTTCAGTGCCAGCTCCAGTTTTGGGGGATCTTTGGGCAAATTAGCCTAGAAAGTCCCCCTCACTGACTAGCTGCTCACTGTGTGCATATCCACAACTGAATGGGGAAAGGGGACATAATAGGCGGCTACTGCCCAGGCATTTCCTAAACCACAAAAGCCCCATATACAAGTCAGAGTAGCAGAAACATTTGTTTGTTGCACACATTAGTCACTCAGTTAACGCAACATGCTCTGCCATGAAGAACAAGTAAAAAATATTTTTAAAAAAGAAAAGAAAAGAAAATTGACCAAACACACAGAAAGAGAGACAAATATCACAGCACCTCAAACAATGCAAGCACAAATAACAAGCATCCCTTTGGTATCACTGTTATGGGGAACTGTAAAGACAAGGACCCAAGGTGTGATGGGTTTTCCCTTTTTCTGCGCATGAAGAAAGATATTTATTTATTTATGTATGCATTTGTTTACTTATTTATTTACTTACCCTTCTGTGGAAGAGCCCAGAGTGATAAATGCATCTCAAATATGAACAAGTGCTGGTCCCTACCAATATGATGTTATTGTTGCTTTTATGATCTTTAAAAAATCTTCTGCAAGGGGTGGGGAATTATTTCTCTTGATTCTGATGCTGATGCCTTACGTAAGTATTGATCCGCTTTTAAATAATGGCTGGACCACGTCTGGGGAGCAGAGTAGATAGTAATAGGGGCTTGGGTGGGACCACCACCATCATTAGTGTTGGGTTAGAAGTGATAGTGGGATGGTACAAACTATACCTTTAAAGCACATTCAAAATACCCCCCCCCCATGAATTCTTTGAGAGAAAGAACATGTTTTGAATATGATTTAAAGGTGCAGTGTGGCTACAACCTAAAGGGCAGCTCAGTAACTGATTTAACCCTGGATGCGTAGGCAGACCTGGAATGAGTAGATGAAAAGGTAGGATTACTCTCTCCCAATTGGACCCACACTGACATCCACTGGAATAGAAGGAACCTCGGACACACCTTACTTTGCCCAGAGTGCATTTGTATTCTAATTAGAAATTGCAAAGTTAAATGCTGTCTCCAGTTATTGTTGAGCGGGAGATAAAACTCCACCATTCAACTTGATCTTGTAGTTACTGTCACTTCTCTGTGTTGTCATATACTAGCCTGTTCATCAGTAAACAGCCTTCTGTTCTGGGCCTACAAAATGAGTAGTTTAATAGTGTAACTCTATAATTACTAATTACTATCCTAAGCAACTTCTTGGGTTGCTTGTGCAGGTTGGATAGGCACTAAAGTTATTGCAGGGTTTTGTTCCAGATAAGCATATTTGAGATAAGTCACTTGGTTGTCAAACATCCATATTTCTGCTTCAGTTCTCCTGCCTCTTTCAAACGGTCAGCCTTGAGGACCTGAGCCCAGATTGCTCAGATCCAGCCCTAGCAAATATGCTACACTGGGGCCCAATTTCTGTACATACATATTGCAGACATATGTTAGCCGTGTGTACAGCATTCCTGCTATATAGTCACACATTGTTAAGTGCCGTTGATTGAAGTGGAAATCTAGTCAAATCAGATATAGCTGGAAGGCAAACGTCTAAAGCTTTAAGTGCAAATGTTTATTGTAAAAATGTGAGCTAATTGAAGAGCATGTCTTGATGCTGAATGGGGATGAAAGTATGTAGAACATAAACTACACAATACAGCTACAATGGAGTCTGCTACAGACGGTGGCCTTTCAATGCCATTTAATCCCTCAAAATTTAGCTTGCAAGGCCTTCAGTTTTTCTGTCAACAAGATCACCAAAATAGCAAAGATAAAATCCCCTCTCTTCCATTTGAATGAGACAGCTATCATTGGTGACAGCACGATTTCGTCTAGCTTTATGTCACTCACGGCACAAAGCATCTTGGACAGCAATCTTTGTTAGGATGGAATTGTGTTAGGAAAAGAAATGGACACATGGGGCATTTCCCCCTCTTTGGGCTGAAAGCACCACACTGTCTTGTAAAATAAACAGAATTGGCTCTTGACAATGTGCAATATGCCAAATGTTGGATTTCCTAGTGGAAAGAAAGATCCTTTCTCTAGCACACAAACAGCTGCCCTTAAGTAGTTAGGAGAAAAGGCTATTGTGAACACAAAACTCAGGGTGGATCTAGATTAATTCCAGAGAAGACAAAATACTGCCATGTTGTAGGAACCACTCCAAACACTGGCTAGGACTGCCAGCTCTTGAAATAAAAAATCTGGTCACCTTGGTGGGGTCTGGAAGCATAGCCCATTGCAGAGGTAGCCTATGTGTTGTCCTCAGGCATTTGGCATGGGGGCGGGGGGCATAGCCCCAGGCACATGACTTTGAGGGGGTACAAACTAGGCGCTGCCATGCAGGGAACCCCATCCCACCCTGCCTACTGCCAGGGGCCTTTGGGCCCTGTCCTCGTCTTGCCGCCACATCCCTGGCTCCCTTGCTCAATGGTTGTCTGGCCAGAGTTGGGGGCATGCGCCTGCCAAGGGCCATGTCGGCTAGCCAGGCTTCCCCCTGAGTGGGCAGGCAGGGGGCACAGTGTGGCCCTGTGAACCTTCACCTCCCCAGCAGCATCCGTATCAAGGCTGGGCTGGCGCAGCAAGTTCTGTTCACCCTCCACACCCTGCCCTCGCTCCTGCTCAGTGCTGGCCAAGCAAACAATGCTACTGGTTGCCTCCGTATGTTGTTGGAATCCAACTCCCATCAGCCCCAGTCAGCATGATCCATGGGGAGGGATGGTGGGAGTTGTAGTCCAGAAACATCTAGAAGTCACCACATTGGCTATCCCTGGTCCAGTGCAAAAGCTGCCCCATTCACCTATGGACAGTGTAGCCAACATAGCATGCCCAGTGGAGCTACAGCAGAAACTCAAAGAAGGTCGTTCTCTCCATATTGTGGAATGACCTCCCTTTAGAGATACAACGGGAACCTACAGTACAGTTCTTCCAGTTGGTAAAATGTTATTTATTCATGTGGACATGCCCAGGCATCTTAGCATCAACTTGACTGAACTCCAGATATTCCGCTGTATGCTTTATCGTTCTTTTATTGCATTG
The DNA here is from genome assembly GCF_964234715.1 of Podarcis melisellensis. NCBI lineage: Eukaryota > Metazoa > Chordata > Lepidosauria > Squamata > Lacertidae > Podarcis > Podarcis melisellensis. The sequence goes on along the minus strand of NC_138542.1, from coordinate 4,700,240 downwards.
GTTTTATTTTATAAATTGTCTTTTTTATTTTTTACAGTTAATGATGGCCTATAAATTATTTTCAATCAAATGAATGAATGCAATTAGAGTTATTACTGACTGTTCCCTGCTGAGCGAACATTCTGTGTTAAACCTGGTTTGGCCTTTTCTGGTCCATCTAAGAAAGATTTTGCTATGTTCAAAATTATAGTATGTCATGTAGCTCAAAAAGAATCACCAGGCCAACTCTTTTCTGAGCCGCCTACAAATTAAAGCCCATAAGACGCAATCTACAAAAGTAAGGGGAAATCCCAACACAGTATCTGGTGTGAAGGGAGTATGAGCATCTCAAATTGACCTTTCATGGCAGTGACTGACATTTTGGGCATGTATAATACTTGCATTATTCATATGGTCATCCTTGACCCCAACACTGCCTGTTGCTTAATGCCATGCATATATAATGCAAAGTTTATGAGAGTCAAATCAGTATCTTCACACGCAACAAAGCCAAGATTTCTACTGAGCAATTCTATGTGACCACATAGACAACCTGTCATTTCAATATGCAATGATGATAAACTCATAAGCATAGCAGTCACACAGCCACGACAACTTTAAGCTAGCAGAGATGTTGCAAAACTGCCATCTTAGTCCTAAGACAATTTGCACAAGGCATGCCAAGTGGGAACTGCAGCCCCTCTAAAGCTTTGCAGGAAATGTCATTCATTCTGAAAATGCTACACATTTGACTGAGGAATCTACACTGCGCCTTCCACGGGGCACTTACAATGATGGACTACCCAAACACAACTCCTGGCTCCACCCATATTATATAATTTGTCCGTATTTCCTGGAAATTTGGGCACAAACACCGCCTCCTTTTCTACCAGTTCACATCAGAAGAAACAAGATAGTTTGCTTCAAACCCAGCTTCTGTGACCTCACAGAGTGGTGTTCACATAGGTTTTTCTCAGATCAGACCCACTGAAATTAATAGATCTAACATCATTAACACCAATGGCTCTGCTCTGAATAAAACTTAACAAACTACCACCCACTAGGACTAGGTGGTCTTAGGCAACCTGCTTCTCCATTTGCAATATGGATGATATAATACTGACTTGCTTAGAGAGTTGCTGTAAGGGTTGCAAGGATGACACATTCGCACTTTGCACACCTGAAAGCACTATATCAGTACTAACTATCATCATTCACACAAAGCCAAGGACAGACATGCAGCCTTACTCCTCCGCCCCTTCAACTTTTCAGTCCCCTAAACTGAAAATTGCCCTATCACCATAGTACCCCATCACCAGAGCCCCCCCTCGACCTTATGAATTCTAAGTATGCAAGCCATAAGACTGGAGAAACAGAGCCTCATGCTGCAAATCTCATCTGTGTGGGCTTTAGCTAGGGGTCTAGATGTGCTCCGATAAGAAGCTGAGTTACCCACACCCTGAACTCAGTCATCCCAAGATGGGAGCTGTGGGGACAGCTTTGCCATTCACCTCCCACTAAAAACAAGGGGGGGGGATTGCACACATCAGTTCCTGATGTAAAGTTATGCTGTTCTTGGAAGAGTGTTGCCAAAATGAGAGGGCTTAGGCTATGCCATGCTCACATCCCAATCTGCTCTGCAAGTATAACCTCTACAGTGGAGCATGCATGCTGCCATACTGTGGGAGTTCTGTCAGCTGAGCATCATTCCACTGATGTGATTCCATCTCACAGGGGAGATCTCACCATCCCCACTGCTTCCTAAGGCTGCTCAGCCAGTATAAGTGTGGTGGCAAAGTTACCCCCTAAATGATGCAGTCTTTCTTCTTGTACATACCATGCTGGTATCTAATGCATCTCTGTCTCGATTTTCTTGCAATATGGGACACTGATAGAGAATTAAGGTTGGACTCGCACGCCTTCCTGTCCCCAGGACACCCATCCCAGTAGCTCCAAAAGTTTCAGAGGAGATGCAGCTCAAACAGTCACACTGTGGCTCATAGAATGAGATGGAACAGAGGCATTTTTCACAGTTGATCACAATGTTACGGTGCATGATTAGCACTTCATAAAGCACATAAAGTGTCTTATTGTGCATGATCTGGAAATGCTCTCCATCACTAAATCCAGACACATACCCTGAATTAAAAGACAATAAAGACTAACTAAGGGATGCCTTTAGTCTTAGCAGTAGGTTGCATGCATTACAGAAATGGTGCATTGGAAGCAATTAGAATGAATTCTTGCTAGTGGCAGGAAGTGGGTTTATAACAGAATCAGCTTAAGAAATTCCAGCTGTGTTCATATTAAACACACCCTCAAAAGATCTAAACCCAGGATCAAGTTTTCCATGCCAACTAAGCCTTTATCAGGCCTCTGAAAGTGACTTTTTGAAGGAACGCCAGCCATGAAAACAACTTAATTGGTTCATATGAATAAAGGCGGCAAATGCCACTTTCCGCAATGACAGTGCTGGCATTGTTTCCTGCTGACTTGACATTTTCATTTCCAAGAATGCCGTGCATCTGTACAAACTCCAAAAGACCATTCCCTTTACTGAAATGAGGACCAATTGGTTAAGTTGGGATGATAACAACAGGATGACAAAAAGGCTTTTTATAACACTACGTGGTCAGAAAGTATCAGATTTGGACAGTGGCAAGAAATCTAAAATACCACAGGTAACAGCTACTTGCATAATCAGCATTCTGTAGAGTAGGACACAACAGATTGCATAGATGGAAACATCATGCATTAAAGACTCTTTTGTGCAGTGCTTCAGTCATCCCATGCGTGTACCTGGGCACAGCGGTGTCATGCCTAGCCCTGACCTGGTGCGAAGCACGGAGTCCTTGGAGGATGAACCAGACACCTCACAGGTCAAGGACCTTGGAAAGAAAGGCTTCTCAAGCCCAATGCTGATGATTCCTTTGAGTAGCCCTCTGTGATGGTACCCTAGTAAGAACCTCAGTACATTGGAGGAGCAGAAGGTGGAGCTGCCCCACAGTTCACACTTTTGGAACCAAGACACGGCTGTTCTTCAATATTCACACATCTCTGAATTTTGCAATGTTGGTCTCCGTAACAGGAAAATGCACACAGAAATGCATACATTAATGAGAATAGCACACAAACATGCATTATAAGTTAAGTTGCTTACAAAAATACATATATTAGGCAAACAGATGCAGCACTGGGGTGAATGTGAAGACTGGTCAATGAGGGAGGCAGAGAAGCCCAAACTAACAGATTTTTTCCATCCAAAATAATGGAGAATTTCCCAATTCAGATGGGGGGAAATTATTCCTTATTCCTACTCACAGTAAGAAAGATTAGCTACTCATCCTACCCTTGAGCCAATTATTATTTCCACTGTAAGACTCCAGACTGGAGCTGCCAGAGTTCCTCCTTTTCCTTCAAGCAGGCAGGCAAACTGAAGGAGTGGTTGACCCAAGGACTTGCAGTGGGGCTTTTCACTTTTGCTGGGAGCAGTGAGCCTCCGTAGCACACCCTAAACTGCTTTTGAACTTCCCTTAAGTTTCAAGATCAGTTTGCCATGTGGTGTGGGATGTTGTTGGTTTAGAAAGTTAAGTAGAAAGCACAGCTGGGGTTATGGATCCAGATGCACCGTTCTCTGGATTGTGCCTTACAAGTACATTTTGCCTGGGTTTCTGGCAGCATCTGATCAGGTCCATCAGCAAGATGAAAATCATATGTTTCTTCCCCGCTGAAGAGGTCTGTGATGTGGTGTATCCATTGCAAGCCTAGAAGACCAGTGTTGATCTAACCACATTAAAAAGACCAGATATATATTGCTTTATAGCTAGACAATCTTATCCAACCAATCTATCAGGGTTAAACCATCGTTAAAACCACCTAACAACATGCTGGATTTAAATTTGCAAATCTCATTCCCTTGCTCATTTCAGCTGGGCCACAAGCAGAGTAGCAGCAAGATTTATGCAGATGTTCAAAGAAGGAAAATATCTGCCAAATCGAATCTCCATCTATCAGATTATTCTGCTACTTGCAAAAGCTGCTGCCATAACAAACATTTTTCAAAAATATGAATAAGGGAACATTCACCACAGAGCCATGTTCAGGGTCAGGGGGAGAGAGACAAGGAGCCGAAGAAGACCACTTCATCCACATGAAAGATGAGGTGGTTTTATTTCCATTATTCTTTTGGAAACTCCTGGAATATGAAAGTAATGAATCCACAGCCTGAAAGAAATGATTTCTCCAATAAGAGGCCACAGAAAACACTGAAGAGGAAAAAATGTAGAGTTTTGAATGTTAGCATAGTGCATGCAGTATGATAAAAAATAAGGCAAGTCTTTGTGGGATATATTAGGTATAGGTAAATTAGGAAAATGATGCATCTTGTTCCTTTGCCTATGGCTCAATAGCAAAAGAAAAAAAGGTAAAGGTAAAGGATCCCTGGACGGTTAAGTCCAGTCAAAAGGCAACTGTGGGGTGCAGGACCAATGGAACTCCTATATGCTGTTCTTCCAGCTGTCAATCTTCTGCACAGCCTGAGTTATCCATGCCTTGCCACTAAGAATATAAAAGGAGCCCTGTGGGATCAGAACAAAGGCCCACCAAGTGCAACATCTGGTTTCCCACAATGGCCTTTGAGATGCTTATGGGAAACCCACAAAGGTGATATGAGACCAATAGTCCTTTCTCAGTGACGACTTTTTTTAATTGAGTGGTTTCAATCATGTTCACATGAAACTCCTGTTTTGAAAGGTAGTCCAGACCCATTTAAAGATAAGGAACTCTAAGAACAAAGAACATAAACAGTTAGCACCTGGGCAGCAGACTAAGCAGGTATGGGGATCACCTGGTTACAGTCTTCCCTGGTGTGGTCAGATGCATTGTATTTCTATTTAAATGAAACAAACTAAAGGGTTTTTTTAATAGCTTTTTAAAACTGAAGTGTCATACTCCCCTTCCAACTCCTTTCCATTTCAAAAGAAGCTTGCCTTAGAATTTGAGGAAAAGGAGAGCCGCTGTTTCAGAAACACAAGCTAAAGGTCCCTGGAGCAAAGCACAGTAGCACTGGTCTTTGGATCCTAGCCTACAAGTGTATAATGTTGGCTATGCAGAACAAGGGATTCTTATATAGGAAATTCGTGGGGGGACCACAGATCCCCCTCCCCGCCTTACATGAATCTGCCCTCCATTATGCATATGATCAGCCCTAACTGGATCAGTATATCCATGGCCTGGATCCAAAAGGGACCTGCATGAGCAAAAGGCTCTTCTGTTAATAGAAGAGACAGTCTCAGATTTCCGCTTACCCCAAGAGGACATTTGAATGAGCACTTATACAACACCAATAGCAATGCCTTTTGAGCATTCGTTCAGGATGCCATAGTTTAAAAATTGTAATTAAGTGACTGCTCTGAAAGATATTTTTTTTCAAAACTCCTGCAATAATAAATTACATTGTTTACTTGTATTTTTCAACAAAAAAAATAGGGAAACATAATCAATTTGCAGACTTACGGCACCCTCTGTAATTACAGGTAACACACAGTTCAAACCACTCAGCAGGGAATATAATATTCTCTCAGGGCTGTGCATTTCAAGTCATTAAAGATGTATCCTGCTGGAAAGTTGTGCTTGGCCTGCGGTCTGATCTTTACTGCAAGATGGTCTGATCAGCAAGGGAAGGGGAAGGTCTTCAGTTCAGTTTGCATTTTCACATGAAACTACCTAATCTGCACTGCCTGAGCCAATAAGTGAATTGAAACACAGAGATAGCTCAAAAATTGCTCTTTTCCAGATTTTGTGATCCAGTTCTTCAACCAAAAACATACACTACCTGCACATTAGTGAAAATAATGTACCAAACAAATTTATATCGGGGGAAATTGCTTGCAAAAATGCTTGTGTTAGTTCAAAAATGAATATATTAGAATTCTGCACAAAAATGCATATGGGTTTTTTATTTTGCAAAGAAAAATGCAGATTGATGAACTAGGTGAACTGGACTTAAAAGTTGGAAAAATGAGAAAGCAACACTGGCAGATTTTTACACCCCCAGTACTGGTTTACAATGCCAGCTCAAGAGGAATGTGTTATTTGTCACATAGAGCTGTGGTTTTTTCCCTGGGATATACACAACGGCTTCTGTGGAAGTTGTCAAAATAAGCTCTGAGCTCTTCCAACATGTAGACTTTTGTGCCCAGAATGTCACCGTGAACACGTCCTGCTGTGAGGCATTTATTACCAATGTTCACAGTGTAGTCAGAGTGTTTGGATATTAGGAACGCCTCTGACCTTTGCCTTTCTCCTTTAGAAGGGAAAGAGAAAGAGCTATTTACCCGAGTCAGCATGGCTTTTCGCTGCAAGGCCCAGAGCCTCAGACAGGGGGGAAATGAAGAATTCAGAAGAGTAACCAAGGTACTTGTTTCATCAATAATTAGGACTTTCTTCACTTTAGTCTTCTGGTCAGACTCAGGAATGCCATGGAAACTCTAAATTTTCTGGAACTAAATCTTAAGTTTTCCCTGAGAAAAATGACACACAAACACATACACACCCTTTCACTGAAAATATCAGGATAGGTACTCAGGAACATAAAGCTGCAATCTAACCAGGTCCAGTGGGTTCTCCCAACTCTATGGGTCTTCAGAAGGAATTCTTAAGGGCGTATTGGTGCAAGAGGAGGTGGACACCAAATAATGTTGAAAATGTTCTTCTGTTTTATTTATAATCCCTATCCATTATGCCAGAAAATAGATCCCTGAGGAGTGACTACTTGAGCAACAGCAAGATTGTAGTTGTAAATCTGGAACCAGCATACATTACATCAGATATGGGGGAACTGGGGACCTCCAATTGTTGTTGGACAAAAACTCCTAATGTCTCTTAGGACCATCAGCCATGTTGGATGCCCTTCAGCCCCAGCCAGGAACATCTAGCAGCCACATGTGAATCACTCCACCATTCTGCGCATGAGCAACCCTAGCAGGATCAGGAATGGCTTGGATCGAAAAAGGTTGAGCACAAGGGGCAGTCTCAGATTTCTGCTCACCCTTCATTTTATTTCATGCCACACACCCCACCAAGTGCAGAGAAATTTTGGTTTTTTGCACCTCTGGGGGTTGTGACGTTGCTATGAGAAAAATGAGCTGGAAAAGTTGTTCTTGCGATCCTAGCCTGCAAGTGTGTACAGGCAGACCCAAGGTGATCCCAAGCAAGTGTGCAAACATTGTGGATTTTTTTTTTTAAAGGACTGACTTGATTTGGGCTAATCATGCCCATTATTATCTGAATTCGGTAAGCAGAGCTACACTAAGCACAGCGACAAAACAGCGAGACAAAGGAGCAGATTTTTTGTTGGGGGGGGGAATTTTCTTAGACAAAAAAGAGCTATGCGTATGGATTTTTGTACAGTCCACTGTTCTAGAAGAAGCAAAGACAAACGAGAGGGGAAAGGGTTAGAACTAAATCTCCTGGCTAGAGTTTATGTGGATTCACTTGAGCCAGCAGAAAGCCACCAAGATTTTAACGGGAGAAAAATCAGATAATTCTGAAGATGGACACTTCATGACACTGTGCACAGACAGTAACAAAGAATGGTTGTCTGAATGCACTTTAGAGACACGTCCCTAAAATTTAGATACAATTTTAATCTAAATGTAAAGCTTACTCAATAAAGCAACATGCCTCAATTTAAATGTGCTTTTAAATTGACTATGCAATTTACAATATTCCCAACGAGCCATCAAAACAAAAAGAAATGTGCATTTTTAAAAACCCTTTATTTCCTTTACAGCTCAGCATTCTGATTCCTTTTGGAAGCAACTTTAAAGGGGGGAAAAGCTTGACCACAGTCTCCCTGACCTTTTCAGCAAAGAAAAGCTTCTACTGGCTACTGGCTTGTCATCAACACAAAGTGCCCCAAATAATAAATGAATGCTTTATGAGCTGTGGGGCAACATTAGCATTACAATGCGGGATTGTTTGGGAAAGAGGTATATTACTGTTGCTCAGGGAGATAAAAGAACGTCTCTCAAGGGTGAATTAAAAAAAAGAAAAGAAATAAAGAATGATCCATGGGGGTTATATTAAATCTTTCTTTAAGATGTTGACACTTGGGAAAAGTGCTTTCCTTTGCTCAAGTGACCTTCCCCGATTTTTAATTGCTTTTAATGAAGTGAGTGGGTTGTTTGGATTTTTTAAAAAATGCTAGGTACAATCCAGCTGAAGCCAAGCTCCTTAAAGTTCTCTTGGTTTCAATTCAGAGTCAGTAGCATTTTTAAATGGTTGGATTGTCTCACTGTTTGCTTATTTGACAAGGATAATTGTATAAAAATGCTTTCATATATTTAGAGCTGACCTGGCAATCGTTAACTATTTCCTGTGCAGAACAGAGAGCAAAGATAGAGCAGGAGGTGAAAAAGCTGCTCAAATCAAGATGTTGGGGATAAACACAAATGAAATGCAGGCTACGAAGCCGAGATCACGGAAAGGATGGTTTTTGAGTCCGCAAAACATTTGAGACTAGCCTGTGTTGCTGAGGAACCAATCAAAGGACCCAGGGTTCATATAGCTTTTAATCCATCAATTTATTAATTTATTTAATCAAATTTCTACACTGCCCTTCATCCAAGGTTCACAGGGTGGTTTACAATATAAAGCACAAACATACATACCATAGCAGAAACAAAAACAATACCCCCCCCCCCAGTTTTAAAAACCATAAGATTATTTAATTAGCCAAAGGGCTGGGAGGAGGAGAATATTTCTGCCTGGCATCTAAAGATATATAATGATGGAAACAGGCAAGCCCCTCCCTGGGGAGAGCATTCCACAAATGAGGAGCCACGACAGAAAAGGCCAAGTCTTGTGTTGCCACGCTCCAGACAGAGGCGAAGCTAGGGGGGTTGGGGGACAGCTGCCCCCCCAAATCTAGTAAATAAATAAGAATACTTAACTAAAAGTAGAAATAATCAGAATATTTGAAATTGAAATGCTTGCTGCGGTCACTTGAATGATGTTGTGGCACATTCTAGCAACCCAACTGAGTGATAGATTATTTTAAAATAAAGTGATTTTGTAATTTGATAAAATAAACTAGTTAAACACAAGGGAAGCAAAATTGAGAGTTTCTTAAAGAAAAGTATTGTACTGTACATTTGAGCAGCATGATATGAGATTGTTCTCATAAAGGCTGTTCTTACCATCTGGACAACATACTTTAAAAACAGCAACTTAAATTTTTCATTTTACAGGAGACACCTGCCACTTTGTGTTCCAGAGAACACCAAACATGTTTCTTTTCGAAAGTCTTTCACAAAACTGTTAAAAGCGTCTCCCTTAACTGTTAAAAAAAAGTCTCATACTCCTTTGTGAAAATGGAAAAGAAAATTGCTCTTGGATTGACATTTTCATGTACACAACTCAGATCATGTTCAAGGAAAATCTTTGAACATCGCTAATAGCTCTGCTCAGTTTATGGCACAGTTAAAAGAAATCAGACTGTTCAAGAGAACTCATTTTTCTTCAATTCTTCTCACCATTTTTCTTTGTCTCCTTCTGAATTATTATTATTTTTTTGAAGGATACCTATACTAAGAGTGTTTACATTATCAATATTTCTTAAATACCAGGATGTCAACAGCTCTGTACTGGGGCCAAATAACAAGGTGAATCAGGGTTATTTCACCCCTCCACAAATCAAACCAGAAAATCAGTGTCCTCACAATGCCTCAGACTTCCATGTGGTTCCGTACTCTCTACTTTTCTATACATTTTCTCTCTGTGTTTTTTCCTATGTCTCTGCATTTCTCTCCTCTAGATCCATGGGCTTTGCACAAGGTGAAGTGGTGTCAATACTTGCTCTGGGTGATTTATGTTGCTGTTAAAGCAGAGCTTCATTCTCCTAAGCTCCTAGGTCCTCTGGACCCTCCTTCATCTGAGCTCCTGAGCCCTTGGCCAGTGCCTGACCTGGCCAGCTGCTGCTGCTGCTGTTGAAGCTGTGCACCACAATTAGGCTTGAAAGAAGTGTTGTTGGCTACAGCAGAACACTTTTTCTCAAAGTTAATTTCAGCAGGGTGGGAGCGATACTGCACTGACTGGGTGGGGAGTCCCAAGGTTTCCTCCAGGGCATCAGGACACAGGGCTGGTGATCCCTGAATTACAGCTCTGCATCTGCCCAAACTGCAGCTTGCACCAGTTCAAACCATCATAGAGTGTTCTATAGAATCAATTCGCACTGCCTTTGTAGCTGATCATCCACTCCTTTAAATTCTGATCACTTGGGGAAGCCTATCTTTACATATGAATGTGTTATTGCATGACGAATATACAGTTCCAAATTTTTGTGGCTGTGATTTTTCTTCCATGATAAACAAGCCCAAGTCCTCTGTGGTGTGCCAAACCTTTTTCAAAATTGAATTTCACAGATACACTAGTAACTGGGCATCCCCACTCTACTGATACTCTATACTTGTACACAGATACAGTACAGATATGCTTAAATATGCAATGACCAGACAAATCTCTCCCCCTCCCCACCCGAGGCCTATCTGGAAATGCTGATACCTTGCGCATCTAGCAGAATGGACCAAGGAACTCTGCCCAGATATTTCTGTTGAGCCAACAAGATTACTAACTTGAGTTGTTAAACATGATATGCTTAAGACATAAAACTTTGCTGGTTCAGGGCAAAACACTATGCAAATATAGTTCCCAGTGGCACCTACGCCAGTTGCCAGATGTCTTCTAAGTGTGCAGATGGGGATGAGGTGTCAGGGTTGGAGAGGGGAAATTTGGAATCAAATCTCCACTCAACCATGAAGCTCAGCGGGTGATGCTGAGTAGTCACAATCTCACATGATTGTTGCAAGGATAAAACGGGACCGATGAACAATGTAAAGCACCCCAGGCAGTCAACTGCCAAGCTAAAAATATACTAACTCGGGTAACTAGCTAGCAAAACAGACACACCTTGGGTTGGGGCTGAAGCAGAGACACACCATGAACATTGGCAAGAACTGCCCTCTCGTTGCCATCACAACAATGAGTCTACACAGCTCAAACGTTATGGAAAATATAAGAGAAGAAGCTGTCATGGTGCCTAGACCTGACACCTTCAAGGTAACCAAGAAGGAGACAAAGGGAAATTTGCTCTTTGCCCCTTGAAACCGTGCTTGCTGTTTGCATGTAATGAACGGAATTTATATAACAATATTGAGTCTGAAAGCATAGGAGTGTATGAGGCTGCTTCACATATACTGAGACAGACCACAGGTCCTTCCAGCTCACCACTGCCACCCTGGCCAGCAGAGGTTTGTGGTGGTTTACTTAAGGACATAAGACATAGGGTCTTTCCCCACATATATTTCCCCACTCTTTACTGTTAAAGAAGCCTTTCTCTGGACTTGTTCCCTGCATAAAATAAAACCAAACAGGGTCAATTGTACACCACTGTGTGGCTGCACCCTAATTTTGGAACCAGCTTCCCAGGGAGGCCTTACAAGCATTACAGCACCCCCCTCTAAGCATGTTTTTAAAAGGTGAAGGGACCCCTGACCGTTAGGTCCAGTCACGGACGACTCTGGGGTTGCGGCGCTCATCTCGCTCTATAGGCCGAGGGAGCCGGCGTTTGTCCGCAGACAGCTTCCGGGTCATGTGGCCGGCAGCGCACGGAAACACTGTTTACCTTCCCACCAGAGCGGTACCTATTTATCTACTTGCACATTTTTACGTGCTTTCAAACTGTTAGGTGGGCAGAAGCTGGGACCGAACAATGGGAGCTCACCCCGTTGTGGGGATTCGAACTGCTGACCTTTTGATTGGCAAGCCCTAGGCTCTGTGGTTTAGACCACAGCGCACCCGCGTCCCTCCTAAACATGTTTACTCAGAAGTAAATTCCTCTGCATTCAACTTAATCTCTGGTTAAGGGCATTTAGAGTTGCAGCCTGAAGCGCAAACATAACTTTTATTTTCTTGTGCATTGCAAAACTTCAAATTCCATGATGTAATTTTCCACTTCCGTTGTCTCAGTTACCTACAGCACATTCCTATACATGATTATGCAGAAACAAGTCCTACCATGTAAAGTGGAACCTATGTCCAGGTAAGTGCATAGGACTGCAGTCTTAGCTTTCCTTAGGAATCAGCTTAAATATTTTGTGTCCCTGTTTTTAAGAGAATGGCCATTTGCAGCATTTTATAAAGGGCATGCATGCATTAGCGGCTGAAAACACAAAAGGGTCATTTCCCCTCCGCTACATTCAAGCTGCATTTTACATTGCCAACACACCCCATCACTCAATTACCTGATTGGTTTCCCTACACCTGCAACTCCTGTAAACTCCTATTTAATGAAGCTGTCCTCTGCACATGTGCAACGGTTGTTTCAAATGGACACGCCTCAGCTTCACTGCAGCTTACATTTTTTTAACCTGATGGAAGCTGCTTTGAGGGTAAGCACATCATTCAGAAGTATTTCGCAAGAAACAACAGGATACCTACGGACTGGGGGTAATGTCATTTGCACTTAGTTTCAAACACCAGCAGTGGGAGCACACGGCAGCCGGAGTAAACACTAATGTGTACACAACAAAAGGAAAGAAAGGAAAAGATAAATATGCATTCCTGGGTTTCATCTAGATTTTGCTATCAGCATACAAGTCAGCTGGGGTGGCAATTTTAAGCAGAGAATAATGAAGCACAAGGGCAACCTTCTAGACACTTGGGTGACTGTAGCAACAGGGGAGCAAACAGCCAGTAATTAAAATGGAATGGGGGTGGCAGAGAACCTGAATGGATTGACTGACAGAAAGCCTTATCCCATTTATTCCTCTGGTGTTTCTTTCTGTTCCGTTTATTACCTCTGATTTTCTTTTCTTTCTTTTTTTCTTTACAAGCTGAATGACTCACACATTCATTCCACTTAACAAGTGGTTTGGATTGTATGGGCTGCTGCTACATGCGCTTGGCAGCTTGCGCTTTTAAAATTCGCCTGAATTTTGTGATCGCTGGTAATTCCTTACATGCCCCAGAAGATACACATGTAAAACAGAAATCCAAACAGAAAGCATATTTACTAGCCTTACGTTTTATTCACCCTGAAATGCAGGCGTTGGCAACAAAGTCGAGAGACACCACACACCCACACCCTTTCCCCCCCCCCTTTTTTTTGCAGAAATACAGACAATTGACTACTCAAATGACACATGGGATCATCAGTCTATTGGCACACAGCCAACATGCTATTTGAGACCTTCTAAAGAGAATGCTTCAATGGTTAACACACAGTTAGACACTAATTATGCAGTTTTGCTCTGTAAGTGGGTAAGTGACAAAAATCAACAGCAGCGTTTGGAGTCTATCCAGAATGTGCAGCAACCCAGGCTCAAAGATGATGAAAGATTCAGTTTGCATCCATGCCCAACACAATGTTGATAGGAAACTTTCATATACATGTTTCCCCACTCACATGGACACCTGGGTCAGGATGACCCTGGCTGCCCACCAATATTAACATGCATTCAGCACGCTTTGATCATACCAGTATACCCGCTCCCAAATACACCTGATTAGCTTCAAAGTCAAGTGAATCCAAGGACATAAGGACCTGCTTTAGATCAAGTGGGACCAGTGGTCCATCCGCCTCAGACGTCCATGGTTCACTGGCCCCAGAAAGAGCTCTTCACTGCTCTCACGAGTGGGTGGGGATATTAACATTCAAACCTAACACTCCCACTTGGTTCAAGGTAAAGACACATTCCTTTCTGACAGTTCAGGATCTTTCACATTTAGCATTTTGCAGTCATAAAAGTTGCCACTTCAAAAATTTGCTGGGTTTTGTACACAGATAGCTTCATTTTTCTTTTCTCAAAGCATGCAAACCACATGTTGTATACATATTTCTTTTTAAAATCCTGCAAAGTAAGGGCAGTCAACAGCTGTTTTGAATTCTGCATTTGTCACTGCGTCCCTCCAAGGCTTTCAGGAACAAAAGACCACATAAATGGACCAAGGAACAGCATGAACAAGGAGACGGGGGGGGGGGCGTGATGACAACAGCAAGAAAAATCCCTTCTGACATGGACAAAATATTTTCCTCTGAGCACAGGAGAGGGAGCAGCAAAAAATTGTTTTGAACTTCCCTGGGATCTTCAGATATATGGCAGTATACAAATTTAATAAATATTAATAATATTTATTATTAAATATATGAGGGAAACTCTCAGCTCAGTTGATACAGGAACACATACCCAGATGCTTAGACAGTTGAGGTGATTTTAATCTGTTTTAGTATTTTAACTTTGGTGTGTTTTTAAGTATAGTTGTACATTTTTTCTTGATTTTATCATTTTACCTTTTTGTAATCCACTTGGAGGTTGTTGTTGTTGTTGCTTTTTACAATCAAACAGTGTATAAATGTTATGAAATAAAAACAAAATGTGCAGGTGACCCTCTTCTCCTGCCCACACACTCCAGACATGTGGTATCAGGCCAGCTGATGTTAAGTGGCACATCAGCAACATGGTGTGTTGAAGTCATATTGAATGTAACATGAAGACAAGGGGTAGTCAACATGGGGCCCTTCAGATGTGGTTGGACTCCCATCTACCCCAGCCAGCATGGCTGAAGATGGAGGATGATGGGAATTGGAGTCCAACAACATCTGGAGGCCCAGCTCCCATTTATATTCTTGGGAAGCCACTGCTAACTGCGGCTTCCTTGCATATGTGCCTTCAGTGAAACACACAGTTAATGAAGTTTGCCAAGTTTGCAAATATTTTCTATTAAAGGTAAAAGGACCCCTGACCATTAGGTCCAGTTGTGACCGACTCTGGGGTTGCGGTGCTCATCTCACTTTATTGGCCGAGGGAGCCGGCGTACAGCTTCCGGGTCATGTGGCCAGCATGACTAAGCCGCTTCTGGCGAACCAGAGCAGCGCAGAGAAACGCCGTTTACCTTCCTGCCGGAGTGGTACCTATTTATCTACTTGCACTTTGACGTGCTTTCAAACTGCTAGGTTGGCAGGAGCAGGGACCGAGCAACGGGAGCTCAGCCCGTTGCGGGGATTCGAACTGCCAACCTTCTGATCAGCATGTCCTAGGCTCTGTGGTTTAACCCACAGCGCCACCCGCGTCCTAATTTTCTATTAGGGATGTGCTGCTCATACAGAGGTTTTCTCATCTCAGAAGCAGCTCTACTAGCCGCTTGAAATGCCTCTCTGTATATCCTCCTGAAGGCATTCCCATTTCAAAAAATAAAAGGCTCCAGTGAATACTCAGGATTACATTTGTGCTAAAGTACCTTTAAACTTTTCAAAGTCAAAGAACATGCCACCCTTTAACCTAAATAACCAAGCATGCTTTATAAACGTTGGTAAGATCAGACCTAAGGCAGAACATTAAACTTAGCAGATCAAGCAAGTCAAGTTAGGAAGATGAAGCCATAATTTCCTTTCTTGCTTAGTTACTGGCGTAAAAGGAACGAAGACAATGTTCTACAATAACATTTGCCTAGGAATGTTTATCTGCTTTCTTACCATTGAATGTTAAGAACACCCTGGCCTGCGGCAGCGAAGATCCGTTTACAGTGCAAAAGAAAATAAACAGCCCAATCAACACTTGGAGACTTAGAAATGCCATTATCTTCAGATGCAAAATGTAATATCCAAGATATGAAACCTAAAACAAAGCACAGGGAGAGAGAGAGAGAGAAAGGTCACTGGAGATTCTACGCATTTTGCAAGATACAACATCCATAGTATGCAATGTCATTGGAAAGCATGTTTGTACCATTTTCTCTAAAATGAGAAAAGCTTGGCACAGGCAGCAACAAAATAAAAAAGCACTGGAAGTAAAAAAAAAGGGGGGGCCTGCAGTAAGGATTAGTCTCAGTTTATTTCAATAAGGATGATTCCCACCTGCTGGAAAAATAATTACGTTAAATGTCAAGGCAGAGCAAATCAAGGCCAAGAGATCAGGTTTCATGAATGAAAACGTCTTGATATTTTTAGACCTGTCTTTACTGTGCTCTTTTTCAAACATATATATATGTGTGTGTGTGTGTGTCTAAAGGACCTACTCTGCTTGAAGAGACCACAATAAAAACTTTGGGGTGGCGTTAGCATTCTATAAAACAAAGGACAGAAAAACGCCTCCAGGCAATGAATACAGCCCAGTTCTGTCTGGAGAGCTGGAGCAGGATGACTAACTAAGGGCCTCCCCCATCTCGATGCTTTTGCACAGGGTACAAGTGACACCTGAGAAGGCTGGAGGCAGAAGGAGAAGATTCTTGGCTGGCAGGCTGCCTTTCACCCAGCAAAAGGCACCGGTTAAGGGGCCCTCCTTCACGATGCTTTGCCTCCCAAAGCCTGGAACTGGCACTGAAAGCGTGTGCTCCTTTAAAGCCAACAAAAGGATGAACACGAACTTTAAGAGCAGAGAGATCATATACTCCAGGCTTGTCTCTTGAGCAATCAGACATCCACTGTGGCTTTGGCAAGATCTATTCTTGAACAGCTCAGCTAAAGACCAAATGTTGCTTCTGCATAAATAACCCCATATCAGTGAAAACTGAACAGCAGAGCCATTTATCGGCGACAAGTATTCAGGCTACTATAATCCATAATCCATAATACAGATTATGCACATTGCTGGGTAACATGCATAATGAACATGCAGACGATACATGTTTATTGGGTGATGTCCAAAACACCCTGTTGACTGGGCAGAATCCCCTATAGATACTGTCAGGTTTTGCATATTGTCTCTGTCTTCAGGTGAATGTGCACAATCACTGATAGTCATTTGTTAGTTAACTAACCCAGAAATAAATACAGATATATGCAGGCTTAACAAAAGATGTAAAGCAAACGACAAAAAAATAATCAGAACAATTAATACAAGCCACTAAAGTCATAGTAATTTATAGTATTGCCAGGATACTTCCTAATCACATGGAACCTTATTCCAGAACAACAGAAAATTGGATTAGCTGTTGGAAATCTAATGCATTGCTTTTCAAAACTGCAGTGGGTGGGAGCCTCATTCACTGTACATGAACTATACACTTACATGGAACTATAAATTAGGTGGGCACCTTGCTAATGTATCAAGGTATAGTCAGAAGTAGAAATGGGAGAGAGCTAGCAGCTTTGATATCTACTTTCTAAACAATTATTTTACACAGTGTAGAGAAGCTACTTTGAATGAACATTATCTATTAGCCGCGTACATTTTTTTTAAAAAAATACAGAGCATCATTTTCATCCAATAAATAGACCATTACAGCCTATATATAAAACAAGGGTGCTAGTTCCTGGGGGCCCAGCCCTTTCAGGGCCCCAAAATATTTTGGGTGTGGGGTTCCAAAAAGCACTGAGGCAAAGCCAAGCATGGAGTGGCTCCAGTAGTTGTCTCCTTCTACTTCTCCTCCTGCCGCAGAAGGGAAAGAGGGTCCAAGCAGGCTGCCATCAGTGGCGGTGCCAAGAGGAGGCGGAGGAGGAACTGCCAGCCTTTGAAGCTGCACGGCCGCCACGTTCAGCTCCGCCCCCAGCTCCTGCCAATGTCCTAATGTCACACGCACAACATTGCCCCATCCCAGTCACCCTCATAAGCTGGAACCTCTGATATAAAATATTGTGTATAGCCAGGAACGTGTGGTGGTGAATGACTCATTCATAGATTTACTCATCCATAGATTTACTCTTTTGTTTGTGGGTTTTAAAACTCAAAAACTGTAAGCGAAGCAGCAAACGGATTGAAGTCATAGTGACTGCATATTAGGCTGAAGAGCAAGAAAGAAATAACTTACAGCCCTAAGAAACTGACAGAATAGATGTCACTTTGAATTCGTCCCACTGGCAGCTAGCCCATTCATTTGGGCTAGTTCACTACATCAATCAGGGGGACTTTCTTTGTCACCGACAACCAGTACAGGGCATGATTAAACCAGCCTCTACGTGGTCACTGTATAACATGTACTGCCCTCAATGTCATGTCACTGAAGCAGATCACATCCCCTGCAAACAGTACTATGAAACAGGAAATGGGTTTCTACGTATTTAGAGAAAAAGAGATGATGGCATAGAGAGAGACTTGGGAGTCTTAGAGCAGAAGTTTTGCTCATCCACAATGCTTGATGGAAACGTCAGTATGTCAATCACCACCTCTCAACCTGATGTGCTTCACCAGTTTGTTACCAAGAAAACCCTCAAGTACACCACTCTTGAATGTGAATGCTTTTAGGACTGATATGGAAAAGGAACATTTTTTGGCCAAGATTTTAATCACCTCTTAGAAGTGCCTCCAGCCATTTTTTCAACAGGAGCAGCTGAATAACTGCCTACCATGGTTGCCTACTGAAAGAAGGGCAGAATTGCCTGGACTCTGAACTGGCTTTATGATGCTATCAGATAGCCAACTTCCAACAGGCTGCATTCTGACTCCATGGTGCCATGCTGTTATCAGACTATATACTTGCTCCCCAACTGGTTGGGATTGCATAACTAGGAAGAAATTGTGCAGGTTTAAACAGAAAAACGATGTTGAAGATGTGCTGCAAAAGACCCAAAAAAATGCTGAGGAATTTCAAGGGATGCTATAGTCCCCTTAAAACTGAGAATTTAACACCAAACATGTTTGCATGTGAAACTCTGGCAATGTTCTGGAGGACATGCAATGCATGGGACATTGTAGAACATGTGAATATGAAAAAGAGCCATGCTGGAACTAACTGGCCAGTGGTCTGTCTCGTGTCTTCAGCCTGCCGCTTCTCACAGTGACCACCAACTAGTGCATCCTCCTGGACGTACATGCAGGACCTGTGCAGCTCCTGCTCATTTCAAGAGGGCTTGAGCAAGAGTACTTTTTAGAATAAGGGCAGAATTGATCTCCATTTCACTCACCACATTCCCCTTTGTCATTCACATGTATAATTCAGGCATTGCACACATAAGACCAATGTGTGAGCAGGAATTGGGGCCACACGGAGTAGCCACTCTCCTAATGTTGCACTTCGTTGTTTAAACCTGGGCAATTTTTTGCCCAACCAACTGGCGAGCAAGTGCCTAGAAACTTAACAAGGGAGTCAGCCCTTTGGTCCTGAAATCAGTTGACTTTGAGGCAAAAATTACTTTGGGAAGAAGCCCATTGATTTCAGTAGCGTTGTTGCAGAATGAGCTGTTTAAGTGCCCTAAGGTTCGTACCCTTTGCTGCACAGTATTAACTTCCCACTGCAGCATGCGGGAGCCGAAAGCACTCTGCACCTGCCCCTTAACACTGTGAACATTATACTCCCCAGAGTGTTGACAGCAAGCCATAAGCTTTTTATCCTCATATTACATGGATCATTCACAGCCTCCGAGTTCTACTGGGGCAAACTCAAGGAGATATATTTCCCCCCTCCGTGCACATTTAGACTTCACCGTCCTTGAAGGGAGAGAACACCTGCTTCAAAAGAACCACAGCAAATCCTTTTGCACAGCGTGGCCAAGGAGGGTGGACTGATGTGACCACGTCCAGTGCATGAGCCAGAGCAACAATTTAGGCTGCAGTCTTAATCGCCACACTTAGCAGAGAATGGGTTGGGGAGTGCGGGGGGCTGAAGCGAAAGGCTCATAATCCCACATTCAGCCAGCAAATCGCCATGCGCCCTCCATCATTTGAAAGGAGCGACAGGCTGCGTCAAAGTGACCTGGAGAGAAATGACGCCTGACACAACCATTTCCAATTGGCAGTGACTGATGGGAACTCCCAGCGGCCCCTGGACCTGCCCACTCAGTTAGAGCGGGATTTCTGTATTCCCCCACGAAGCTGGCACACCCTCAAAATATCCCTGTTCGTTTCTTCCCATTTTATACCTGGGGTTCAGGAAAAGGATCCATTTGGAGTGCGGGTCAAGTTTCTCACCTTTCAAATAACGTTATCAGAAAAATGCACAAATATCACAACGAAGAAAAAATGTCTCAGTGCCAGTATTGACACATTTTCCCAAAAAATCGTTCAGCTTTGTCGTCATCCCGCTCCCCCGTTACTTCTGACATATCCACTAGCTGATAGGATATCCTTCACTATCATCCTTTTGTCTTTTCTTTCTTTGGCAAGGGAAGAAAATGCTATTAAGTCCCGTTAAGATTGCTTTGTTCAACCCAAACAAATGGCCAATTACGCTGAATTTGCAAGTTTAATAGAAGCAATAGGATTAGTATTCCACAGTTGTCAGATGTATTCCTTTTAATATATTAAGGGAAGAGAGGATGGAGTTATGCAATGTGCATTCCAATTATATTGGAAAGAAACAGTCACAACAAGTGCTCTTTCCAATTTATGTATTCTAATTTAATTTAGGATGTGTATGACCAAATTTTACTTGTTATTTTCTATTTCAGCTTTGCTATGCTCCACTGACGATCCCCTACGAAACCAATTTTTTTAAACAAACAAATAATGTGGGCAAGACTGCAATATCAGGCACAAGTTGAAACCGAATGGGGCTTACTTCTGAGCAAATATGGATAGCATCAGACTGGAGGCTGCAGTATTATAGGCATTCACTTTGGAAAAAGCCATATTTAAAGCACAGTGAGATTTACTTCTGAGTAAATATGCAAAGCACCAGTCTGCACGTGGCATTGCTATGTTATTACAGCATTGTGTGCCATGTGAATTTGAGGGCGGAAACAGAATTTTTGAAATAGTCTCTTTTTAAAATTCCATTCTTTCACAGAAAACCATACCGTTTTAATTCACAAAAAAGGAGCATCGCTTTTGAGCTTGCAGCCCAAGTGAGAACTTGATCTTCCCCAAAACCAAGGCAGTAAAATATTCGCATGTGTCTTAATAACGCACGATCTCTCCCGGCAAGCAGGGAGATCCTTGCAGAAGCAGAGCGCCCAAGAAAAGGGAGAGCCTTCCTGATCCCAATGCTCACTGCTCCTTAGTTAGCAGACCAGGAGGAGGAGGAGGAGGAAGGGACCTAAGGCGCTGAAGTTCAGGCACTGCTCGCGGGGAAGCGGAGGGGGAAACAGCAACCTTTTGCCTGCTGCTTTTGGAAAGCGCTTTACAGCTTCCCTGGGAAGGCAGGTGTCAGGCGCTCGCGCCGGCACTAAGCGGGGGAGGAGAGAATTAGTCTGTGGAAGGAAAATAAAAATATTCACATTCAGCGGCTATGAGAAATGTGTGTGTGTACATACACACAAATCTATTTACACATACACAACGCACACATTTTCTACAGAAACACAATATTGGCGTCCACTAAGAGTTAAAAAACACACACCAATATTCAGTCATCAGTTTCCTCATCCATTTGCCAGGCTGAAAGGGAACTTTCGATGGTACTCACCGACCCACGGAAGGACTGAGTCCTGAAGGCGCCCGGAGGTGCCCAGCGGTTCCGGCTTGGGGGAGCCAAAGAAGACTTTTTAAAATCCCAGGGCTCTGAAAGCACTTTTTCCCCTCCTGGGTTGCGCTAAGGAGAGTCCCAGCTCGTGCGCGGTGCCGAGAGAGAGGCGCGACTGGCGGAGTTGGCGCCGGATCCTGGCAGGTCCCCGCAGCCTCTTGCGCGCAGAGCCGGAATGGCCAGCAGGAGCGGCGGCGGCGCGGCGCGCTGGAGGCTGCGCTTCCCCGCCCAGGACCCGCCTCACTCGCCCCGGCGCTGCCCACCAGCCTTTGCATACATCCCCGGCGGAGCAAATCGGCGGGCTGAGCCGGCGGGGCGCCTCGCGAAGAAACGCCCGAAGCCCCACCTACGAGGAAGGAGCCCCGGCGAGAAGGAAGAGGGAGCGCGCCAGTCCGGGGCGCCTTGGCCGGCGGGCAGCTCGAAGCGCCGCCCTCGCCGAGAGCCCAGCCCGGCCCGCCTCGGAAGGAAGCAAGCACACGAGCCCCCCTTCGGGGCCGCGGGGGCTTCAGCCCTCGCAAGAAAACGTCTGAGGGGGCCGGGACCCCACCAAGTTGGGGGGCGCTCCCATTCCAAGAGTGCGCGTACACGGCATCACGTGAAAGATATAACCTGGGCCCCCACAACATTTTACTCAAGTTGGCACCCCTGGAAGGAACCCCAAGGGCCATCTAGACCAACCCCCCGCAATGCAGGAATCTCTGCTCAAGCATCCAAGACAGATGCTTAAAAACCTCCAAGGAAGGAGAGTCCACAACCTCATGAAGGAGTCTGTTCCACTGTTGAACATGTCTTACTATCAAAGTTCTTTCTTGTAACTTGAAGCCATGGGTTCAAATCCTACCCTCCAGAGCAAGAGAAATCAAGCATGTTCCCTCTTCCGTGTGACAGCCCTTGATATATTTGAAGATGGCTGTCATATCTCCTGACAGTCTCCTCTTTTCCATGCCATGCTAAACATTACCAGCTCCTTCAACCGTTCCTCATAAGGCTTTGATTCCAGACCCTTGATCATCTTGCTTGCCCTCCTCTGTGCACATTCCAGCTTGTCAACATCCTTCCTAAATTGTGGTGCCCAGAATTGGACACAGTATTCCAGGTGTGGTCTAACCAAGGCAGAATAGAATGGTACTATTGCTGCTGGGCTGCAAACCTCTGCAAGTAAACCTGGAAGTAAATCCCATAGGACTTTAGGATTCCTATAACATCCTTAGGAATGGCTTGTTTTCCATTTGTTACTGGCTCAGAGATACAGCAGGACCTTGAAAACAGACAGATTCACTTTCATCACAGACTCACACTGATAATTGTTTCCCCCCCCCCCAAAGAAAAGATGGCTTTGCATTCCCACCCCCATATTATTTCAAGGCTAATCTGTTGTGTTGGGACCTCTAAATAAATGTCAAGTTCAGCTTCCAGCAGCAGGCAAGCCTCTGAAAGCAAAACTGCAGAGTAATTAAGATGAGCCATAATGGCCGCATACAGTAGCATGCCTCTCCTGCAGACCCTCAAGCACCTCTGCCAGCCATTCAATCCTTCAGTCAATTCACACCTCCCAGCCATTGATTTCTGCAACCAGATGTCATTCCAAACATTTGCAAAGGACTTCCTTGGATCCAGGGCTCCGCTCCAGAACTTAATGCTATGATTGCTGGGGCTCAATCTTAGAACAAGCGAAAGAAAGAACATCCCTGAGCATGTGCAGAGTGCATCTTGCCCATTTATAATCAGCAACATCCCAAGTAAGGGTCAGAATCCATAACACCAAAAAGGGTTGGACAAACATCAGTGCCATCAAAAGCTTTCAACGCTTCAAAGAGTTCCCAGAACTTTGAGCAAACTCCTGCCTTCTCGCTCCAGTAGACCAAAGGGGTTAAAGTTGGTATGGGAAACCTGTTCCACTTTGGATGTCATCAGACTCCCATTCCAATCAACCCCAGCCAATGTTGTTGGCATCCCTCTGTTTCATGAGACAATGGAGTGCACCTCTGGGATGAAGTCAGCACCTTTGGGATGAAGTCAGCACCCCCTCCTGGGCACAAGCCTAGGCAGTAGGTACGGTCCTGAGCTGCCTAGATGACACAACCTCCCTCTCAGCTTTGCTGATGTGGTCCAAAGGAAAGCAGAGCAATACATTGGGTACCAGCTTGGCTGCAGGCACCATCCAACTACTCCAGATTTGTGTAGGGTTTACTCCTCAGCTTTTTTTCTCTCAAAGATATCCTGCACGGCAGTGGAGGTTTAGGATCAGAGTTTTCCTTCTCCTAGATTGGCTACCTTCCCAAGTTGACCAGCTCTCGTCTGCTTCTCACTTCCCTCTACAGCATGTTCAGAAACTACCTTCTTGACTGTTGGACCCAATATTGATCCCATCCACTCAATACCCTGGAGCCTGTCTTCTCATGCAGGGGAAGTGCATAACTCACTGAGGGTTTGAGACCCATCGGCTACACTCACCTGGTTTAGCCAGCCACTGGAAGCTGTTTCCTGGGGTGTGACTGCTGTTGCATGCTGACAGCTTCTTAGAGCCACAGGTGAGAGCTGAGCGCAGGGTGAGGACCTAAGGTGAATCAACTACCCTAGAATAAGCATGACATGTCCCCCACCAGAAGTACTACCCCTTCCCTAACCCCCCATGTATTCAGTAGTGACTACATTAACAACTGGAGTTCAATAACATCTTGAGGGAACTATGTTGGCTACTCCAGGTTAAATAATGCCTTCTTTTACCCATGGAGATGGTCTTAGGGATGCACTAATAGGATCACTGTCAAATATTTATTTGAGTTTGGATCCTGAGAGGCTGACCTAGAAAGTCCCAGACAAACTAGGGAAAAACTAGGCTTTATTTCACCTGGGTTAAAGATCCAGTTTGGCACACACCTCAAGCACATTTGCACACACAGAGAGAGGGGGGGCTGGGAGCCTCAATGGCACACCCTGGAGGCTTCACCCAGGGCAAAAAACCCAGCTTGCCCCTTCTGCCCATAGCTATAGCACTGATTGAAGGTTCTGGTTTGTTTGCAGGGAGGTTATGTAACAATGAGGACTCATCTTGATTTGCTTAAATTATTAGTCATTCATTCATCCCAGATTTTTTAATGCATTTCTCTCTCACTTTCCTAGTTGCAAA
Source organism: Podarcis melisellensis (assembly GCF_964234715.1). Lineage (NCBI taxonomy): Eukaryota > Metazoa > Chordata > Lepidosauria > Squamata > Lacertidae > Podarcis > Podarcis melisellensis. The sequence goes on along the minus strand of NC_138542.1, from coordinate 4,675,738 downwards.
AAACTCTTTTCTTTATCTCAAGCAGATATGTTGTGCTATGGTGACGGAGTGCTTTACTCCACTTAATCACGCAAAGCTAAATTTCATGGTATGCATGTGATTCCCTCTCACAAAATACTGACATGCTGGAGGTGTGCTCAGTGGGGAAAGAAAGGCACTGCACATGCTTAGAGGCACTCCAGTCTTTCCTGATTTTTCCTGGGAAAATGTTATTGCAAGGAGGGGTTGGGGCTAAAATCTGGTGAGCTTTGATTCAGATTAATGACTGTGGGGCAAGAGGAGGGGACATGGAGCATCACAGTCCATTTGTTGTCTCTGGAGCTCATATCTCTGTGATTCTCCTGCGACTCTAAACAATAAATCTGTTCTGTACTACATTTGTGAGAGCCGTTGTCTCCTTGGCAATATTTTCTTCCCAAGTCTCTGGAAAGTGAAAACACATACTTCAATGGCATGCCAAGTTAGATAAGTATTGCCAGAGTAGAAAGGGACAGGCCCTCAGCCCTCCCAAAGCTTGCTCACTCCTTCGCTTGGCTACAGTGCTTGAGATTGTGGGCTTATCATTGCTTGCCTCAAAAGAGCAGAGCAAATTCCCCAGGCATCAAAAGCCATCAGAGTGCTAAGAAAAATGTAATCTTGCACTAAGTGTTTCTCTTCTCTCTTACTTTTACAGAGGTAGTAAGAGAGAAAATCCTAGCATGGCCAATTTCATGAAAAGCCAAAGTAATGGGGACATGCCCTGGATTTTCTCATTAGGAAGAGCTCCATGCCTGCCTTCTATTAAATGCTTGAGATGAGATATCCCCCCATCAGTACAGAGGAAGGACAAGGCTTCAATATATTAAGATCCAGTAGATGTCACTACACTATGAAGAGAGGGTAGATTAAGTAAAGCTGTGCTTGCATGCAGAGAGCAAATCTCAAACCTGGTGTTGACTGTTTTTTTTAAAAGTGACTTTTATCTGTAAAACTTTCATTTGTATGTTTGTGTATCCAGGGTGCATACAGGATGGAACAGGATTCCTAAGCAGTTCAGAGATTCCAAGGCCCTTTGATACCCCTTGTCATAGGAAACTGTGTTATACAGAGTCAGACCAGTGATCCATCTAGCTCAATATTGTCTGCATTGGCAGAAGGTGTCCAGTTGTCTTGCAGCCCTACTTGATGATGCCGGGGATTGAACTTTGAATCTTCTGAATGCAAAACAGATACACTACCAATGAACTAGGACCTTTCCGCATCGGTTCTAAATGTTCTGCTTCTTTGTTGAGAGGTGACCATGCCAGAACTCTATAGACACTTTTCTGGATCCCAGCTGGAGACATACCAGACCAAGGATGCAGAGGGGGGCAGCACTAGCATTTATGCACACAGCACAAGAAGTGAAGGAAGCCTTTCAGGTGCATTTTGTTTTTCCAGCTCTCACAAGGAGCTGGAGCATTTCTGTTGTAGCATACAGAGGAGGGGAGGTGCTGATCCTAAGCATTGCATAGCATCCTTTGGCCTTCTGTGGGGTCAGAGAACCTCACCCTCTCGCTATAGATATAGAGGACAGGGCCCCTACTATACCGCTTAAGGGTGTCATCTTCTTCACTCTTCTGTTTAAGTGGAAGGTTTGAACTTTCCTAAAGATGATTGCAGTGGCAGAAGGGCTTGCTCAACCCCTAAAGCTCCTTTTTGAACATGTGAAGTTAAGGGAGACAAAAGGAAGAGCAGCTGCAGCAGAAAAAGTGGGAGAGGGTCAGGGTGAAAGTGACTTGAGTACACACACACACCCCTTCCCTGCCGTGACACATCATGGTCTTTTACCCACTGGTGGAGGAAGAGGAGTGGGGGGGAGCGCACCGCCCCTGGCAGTACGATCCTGGTGGGGTGCCATCGTGGCTGCCCCTCCTGCCCACACTGGTTGCCCCTGCAACCGGCATGCCACACCCCCAGGACGCCCACCAGCCCCAGCCCCGCCTGCTCTCCGCCCCGCCCCCCCCCCCCGGTGCCAGAGCATGAAGCTCCGCCACTGCTTTTAAAGCTGACTGTGCTCCCATAATCACAGATAAAAATAAAGCTCACCTCTCTCTGAAGTTATCACAAATTTCCATAAAAAAGCTTCTTTCTAATGTCAGCCTGTTATCTTACATTAACTGGCTGCTGTTTGTATTTTTGGTCATAATGTTACATGCAATTTGAACAGAGAATGCAGTCCCTCTTTCATTCATGTGGACATCCTGTTGCTTTCAAAGTAGCCATTTGTGGCTGGCAACATACCTAGAAGAGATTTCTGGAGGCTGGTCAGTTCACTCATGCACATTACTTGATTACTCAATATTTCATTGCTGAGCATGTGAATTGACTCCACTGAAAGCCCAAAGCTGGAGGTAGTGTGAGATAATGTGAAAATTATAGGCATCGGTACATGCAAGTCACAGCTTGATACAGCCATCACCTATCAAGCAATAACCATTGGTGTGTGAACCAGCCCCTGCAAATCCATCATACTGAACCGTCAAAGCATTTTGCAGTTATTATGGCAGCATCATTAACTATGACGTTCACAGAATCTTGACTGGAAACTTGATATAGAGCAGACGTTCTTACTGAAACCTCAAGATCCTTCACTCAGAGCCAGTTGCAAAAGTCATACAGTTAAAAATGAAAGCGTTCCAAGCCCAGGAATTTATTCAGAGTACCAGAACTAAAACAACATTCAAAGTCCTTCCCCACAAAAAACTACTTCTCTAAAGTTTTTTCATTTCAGCAGCCTAATTTAGGATGGCAGCAAAGCAGGGAGGGTCATTTTGTTGTTTAAACAATTGATAGTCAGAAATACTTGCCAATCTAGTGCACATCACCTCCATCACTGGATCCCAATCTAACCTTTGTCCACATCTGATTTAATGTGACTTGTCAGGCAATGCACTCTAATATTTTCTCAGCTGAGTAACAGAGACCTTATAATAGATAGGCTATTAAAACTTGCAAAATAATCACGATCCTTTATGTGCAAGCAACAGATCAACACAGCAACATCTAACATTTAAAGGCATCACCTTTGTATGCCTCTTAGTGCTCTCAAATCAAGGGTCTTAAGGTTTTAGACGTCATTGTGTTGACATATTTCTCCCACATAAAAGATTGTGATAATTTTGAAAGTCCTGAGCACAAATAATCCTAATAATCTGGGCACATTTATTTTATTTTATGAGCAAGAAATAGTAAGAATGTGAGCTCATGCTATATTTTCAACATTAGACATCTAGCTTAAGTAGCATGCCTCAGTTTTTGCTTCAGTTGCATTGCAACAATATGAGTTAATGTTAAACCAGATGTATGAATAGTTGTCCAAAACCTGAAGTGGGGTTTCGATACAAGCAGCTATCAGGCTTGTGAGTGAAGGAGTGGGGAGCAAGATTTGCTTCTGACTGCAATTTTTAAAGCAATCCAAGAAAGGAGAAACACAATAACTTTTATCTGAAGACAAAATAAAATGTGTGAAAGCCCTACTGAAATGAATGAAGGGGTTAAAACTAGAATTAGCTGGCTCTGCCTGTCATTGGCTCTGGCTCTACCTCCCGGTGGTCTCCACATTTTTCACCCTACGGGGCACCAACCACCACTGGACAATCACCTTTCCCATCACAGTCATGTAAGAGACAGAAGAGCCTTATAGGATCCAGTCTAAAGGGGGATGAATTTTGGGCCAGAAAGCCTCAGAATGATATTACCGAGAAAAAGATGAACAGCAGGTTCCCTTGTTTTATTGAAGCTGCATTTGGAGACAGTCAGGTTGTGTATCCACAGCAGTGACCAGAGGAGAAATAACTGCTGGGAGGAGCATAGAGAGAAGAAATGCCATGGTGCACCTGCATCAGCACAACCAGATGCCTTCATCTACCCCAGATGCAACAAAACATGTCTCTCCTGCATCAGTCTCTACAGCCACAGCAGGCGCTGCAACTCTCCAACAGTTTGACTTCACACCCAAAGGTTCACTCCTCCATTGTCTCCTGAGACAGAGAGATGCCAAGTACCAATGGTGAGCCCAAGAGAAGGGCAGCTTCATATAGATGCAGGCAGTTCTTCAATATCACTTGGTCGCAACTTAGTCCTTATTTCATCTTCCTTATTTACATTTTTTAAAAAGTTGATCAAAGATACTATTGTTGCAATGACATCCAAAAGACAGTAGAGAAGACATAGCGAGAGAGCAGGCAATAGTAACAACAACAATGGAAAAACAGTTTTTAAAAAACAAAACAAAACCCTGTTTCATGACTCCCACTTCAAGCGTTCATCTTGGCACTTGGCAACTTGCTTCATGAGGGTGTGTATTGTGAAGGCGCCAATTAGTATAATAATTGAAAGCAAGTTGTTAGGAGGCATTTGGGACCAGGATGGATCGTGATGGTGGAAGAAGTTGTGGCTCTACAGTTTGGTCTGCAGAGGATCTGAGTATGTACCCATGTGCTGGAGAAATCCCCTGGGGCCAGTAGCAAGCCAGGCCACTGTATACAGGTGCCCATAATTCCTCTTACACCTTGAGTCAGAGTCCTTCAAAGCAATACCACTTCTTTTGCTCAAAGAATGCTTCATAGTTTCTCCTCCCATCTCACTAAAGATGCCAACAGATTCATCAGGAAATGACACAACAGTGGTGGAGTAGAAGACTGAAGACTTGGATGATAAATCTTGAAGAATGCCCTCAGCAAGAGGCAGGGTTTGGGATAGGCAGCAGAGCTTAGTCTTGGTGTGCAACTCTTTGGAGTGAGTTGTCTACTAAGTTCAAGCTCTACTTGAGGTCTCCAACTCTGTGCTTCTTGTTGTCTTACTGATTTCTGTCTGGCCTTTGCTGCCAGGAGGACACCAAGTGGACCGCCCTTGCCTACTGCATCCCAGCCACCCTTCTTCAGGTGGGCTCTGCTTAGTCCCCCCACAGTGTTGGTTTTGTCCTGATAGGACTAGACAAATCCACTGAATTGTGCTGAAAATCTGTCTTCTAAGACGGTGAAGGCCCATGCTAAGATAGTGTCTGGTCTGATCTGACACTGTCGCAAACCACATGCAGAAAGGATTAAATAAAGTAGAGCAAAGTTTTTCAGATGAAAAAATAAATATGAGAACAGGGGGAAAGGGAATGTGAAGTGGGAAAGTGTAAGGATAAGCAGCATGGTTACATGAAAGGGAAAGGTGGGCATTTATCTAATTGGAATGTGAAGCCCTTCAGAAGATCAAGAGGCACAGCAATGAGATTTGTGTGCTTTGATTGTAATCAAACACGTTTCTGATAAATTGTGTAATTATTGGCTCTTACTGATGCACTAAAATCAACATCAAACATTAGCTGCAGCACAAGAGGAAAAAACCTTACAGACATAGCCAATATCCTCAGACCAAGGTTTGTATCCAATGTTGGTCCTATTCAGAGGAGACCTATTGAAATTAATAAACATGGATAACATAGGCCCATTCTTTTCAGTGGGTCAGCACTGAGTATAACTTAAAGGTAAAGGTAAAGGTACCCCTGCCCGTACGGGCCAGTCTTGACAGACTCTGGGGTTGTGCGCCCATCTCACTTAAGAGGCCAGGGGCCAGCGCTGTCCGGAGACACTTCCGGGTCACATGGCCAGTGTGACATCGCTGCTCTGGCGAGCCAGAGCCGCACACAGAAACGCCGTTTACCTTCCCGCTGGTAAGCGGTCCCTATTTATCTACTTGCACCCGGAGGTGCTTTCGAACTGCTAGGTTGGCAGGCGCTGGGACCGAGCAGCGGGAGCGCACCCCGCAGCAGGGATTCGAACCGCCGACCTTTCGATCAGCAAGTCCTAGGCGCTGAGGCTTTAACCCACAGCGCCACCTGTGTCCCGCGAGTATAACTTAGTAGTTCACAATAGAATAGCCAGCATGTCATAGAATCCCATGCTAATTAAACTGTGTTGCAGGCTAACAGAATGATCTTTCAAGCACTCTTCCAGAGACATCCTTTGCAAATGAATGAAATGTTAGAACTGCTGGGTAGCATGACACCCATATAGCAAACTATGCATTAAAGATGTAGAATCACACTGTAAATGAAAAATAAGAAATGTGTTAGGTTTCATTAGCCTCACACATATCAGGAAGTCAAAGCTGACGCTGTTTAAAGAGGGGGTTTTAAAAGTCAAATGCACAGTGATCATCTGTATTCAGAAGAGCACATCAGCACTCATAGGCTGTCATCTATTCATGTATTCAATTTTCAGATAAAGCCAATTAGAATTTGCTGTTATTTTGCCAGCTTGATGCAGCGCTCCATGGCAGATGAAGTAACTATAGGTTTCAGTGGCAGCAGGTTTTTGAGCAGGAGTGTGTGGCTCACTTCCTATGTAGTCCTGTATGTGTAACCTCTTGCAATGTCCTTTTAGTTCCTGGGCTATATCCCAAGAGACTAGAGAAGAAAAGATATAAAAAGATAGGGAAATAGAACAGAGAGGAACTGCAAGAAGACCGCTGTGCTCTATTGATCTGTCTGCAGCATCGTAGCTACTAGCTAGGGATGACTGCAGACTTCTACACATCCAGTCCTGAACCCTGCAGTGATGATGAGTTAGACTAGCTGTCCCCAACCTGGTGCCCTCCAGAACGTTTGGACTACAACTCACGCCAAACCCAGCCATCACGGCTGTACTGGCTGAGGATACTGGAAGCTTTGTGTTCAACAATGGGAATAGTCAGAAAGAGCTCACATTAAAATATGAAAAGGGTTAAAAATCAAGGTCTATTCATAGATGTTCTAAGAAACATGAGAATGGATCTTTGTTCTTTTTACAGTTGCTTTCTGAATAATTAGCTGTAGCCTATGTACAGCATGCAAAAAATGTTGATTTCCCTGGAAAGATGCCAAAATACACATTTGCTTTTGTCCCATTTGTGCTGATGTAAAATTTGGAACTGATAATTTTCTTCTTCAAAAATGCCAATTTCCCGCTCTTTCCTATTAACAAATGTTAGCGTGACAATCTGGTCTTTCTGAAAGATATAGCCAAGACCTTCCCATCCCCTTCCCCAGCCACCATTATCTTTTAGCCTTGTCGTTGTTCATAGTCTTCAAGTATTCTTCTTTGGTTGCTTTCTCATGCAATGCTACTTTTCCTCTTAAGCTTCTTTATCATTCTTAATGCTTAACAGAAAAGGAGACTTAGGAAATTGATTTGTATTGTGAAAACCATCTTGGCAGACGTGCCCTGGACTGTAAGCCAAGTCCACTGCAAAGTGAGTAGCAATCATGTGAATGAATCCCAAAACTAATTCAAGGAAGTATGAGTGGTCTCCCCTTATCATCATGGCTCCAGAGTGATCTCTGTCTCCCAGACGAAGAAGAAGAAGAAGAAGAAGAAGAAGAAGAAGAAGAAGAAGAAGAAGAAGAAGAAGAAGAAGAAGAAAGTCTTATCAGTGTTAAAAGTTTGGCAACAAATAAGACTTCTGACAAACTCTGTGCTAAATTGTGGGAATCATGAGTGTGTTCACACTTGATCAGGAATGCTACTAATGTCAGCCTGGATATGTGATAATGTCACTCGCTGCACACCAGACCTTTGCAAGAGAATGCAGAACAAACTCTCCACTCAGGGAAGACCCAAAACTGGACAGGAGGGAAGGAACGTGGCAGGGATTTGGTTTGGCTCATATTTCAATTTAAACCTAACCAGTGCCTTCCCTCCCCCCTAGAAAAAAGGTGGCACCATGAAGTTGTTACAGTAAGTGCCACACTTTTAACATATCCTCTGATGTACCCTCATCTTCTCTAGATCACTTCCTGCTTTTTGTATCAACTGCAGAATGACATCCTTGTAGCAGCCATTATTCCACACATTTGGTAGGGCAAGATAAAGTCCTACCATCCTGAGGAACGTCAGCGAAGAAGTTGTCCATATAAGCATTGCCATTCAAATGGTGTGCATGAGCTGTATCTTGTGATTGATTATGTGGGCTGGGGCTTCCCCCCCCCCATATTTTATTCAACTTGGCAGCCCTGGTTTGGACCTTGTTTACTTTTTGCCCAAGGTTTCCACATGCTGCAACTCTCAGTAATGGAGAGTGAAAGACGTTGCCTAGAAAAGAAAAGAAAAATGCTGATTAACACCTTTTATTAATCTAGCCTTAGTTAAGAACAAAAGAATGCAGAACTCACACATCAACTCCCCCTACTAGGACTGAACTTCACATAACAGCATGTCTTCAAACAGCACTTGTGCAGCAGACTAAACAGTTCCTCAGCGAGTGGGGCTTGGCCAGGAATGCAGTTTTTGGAGCCTTCTGCTTTGCTGATGGACAATTTACAGAAGAGCCCTGGCTCTCGCCTTTCAGTCTAATCTTAAACAACTTTAGGTATTCCTAGAACATCAGTCGGCCTAATGATTGACAGGTGAAAGCATGCTTCTTTTTTTGCAAATAAATAGCAGAAACCAAAACAGCTCACCAGCAAGAAAAACCAAGAATGTGAAAGTTTATTTCTTGGGAAAGGTTTCGGGAAAAGACTGGCTGGCATCTCTCAAAGATGCTCTAGATCAATGTCAAAGAACATTTTTGAACCAGAGGAACTCATTCCCTTCTGGACTGTTTTACAGGGGCCATGTACCAATGGCAGGCAGGACCTGACACGCAGCGTAAATGAATAACGCAGAGTTTTTAAGTGAAAGAATAAGAATTTTACTGAGTTAAACTTCTTCATAAACAACATGGTTCCATACAGTTTGACTGAGATTACATGCTGACTCTGTTCACAACTCAGGCAGACTGACTCTGACTGAAATTTTACAGAGAACACAGAGAGAAAATGGCTGCTACTTATAAGAAGAATGAGTCACATGTCAGAGTGACTCCACAGTTAGCAGTTAGGCCTGAATAACTTTAGTAGGTCTGAATGATTGTGAAGTCCCAGCACTTCCCAGCCTGTTTTCCTGCTTCTGCTCTCATGTGTCTTTGTCACATGACAGGACCAGAGGCAAATGGGGTGGGAGTAACACCATTTTTTCAGTCCAGTGGAGTACCGTATTTTACACTCCATAAGACGCACCTGACCATAAGATGCACCTAGTTTTTAGAGGAGGAAAAATGGGGGGGGGGGTATTCTGAATCAAATGTTGTACTAAACTATTTAAAACAGCAAAGCGGGCAGCTCCTGTCCGCTTTGCTGCTTTAAAGCATGCCTCAGAGAAGGGAAGGAAGGGAAGCCATGGCTGCCGTCCGTCCCTCCTCCGCAGCTCGCTTTAAAGCAGCAAATTTAAAGCAGAAAAATGGGCATCTCCTGTTCACTTTGCTGCTTTAAAGCGAGCCATGGCTCCCCTTCCTTCCCTCCTCTGTGGCTCGCTTTAAAGCAGCAAAGTGGACAGGAACCACTTACACGTCCCTCCTCCGCGCAGCATTCACTTCATAAGACGAACAGACATTTCCCCTTACTTTTTAGGAGGAAAAAAGTGTGTCTTATGGAGCAAAAAAATACAGTAATTTCTTCACACACACCCCTCTCTGGCCCCCTCCCAGGCAAAAAAATGGTGAGAAGCAGAGTCCACGAGGACTGTGGTCTGGGGAGAAGTTGTGGGGTGTGTTTTTTTTTTTGCCAGGAAGAGGCCTGGAGGTCCACAATTGCCCCCCAAGCCCGAGGTCCCTCACTGCTGGTGTATACAATCTGTTTGAAACAGGATCACAGCTTCAAAACTGTCTCTGAAACAATAGGGAGATGGGAAGAAAAATTGTGCTAGCAAATGGTCATGCAGAAGCTATCGACTTACCACATTCCTGAAGGTTTTTGCTCTTGCTCCCCCCCCCCTACTTCTCTCTGCATGTCACAGCCTGGGGCTCTGCACATCCAAAGTGGGAAGACAAAAAAATAAAAAAATTAAGAAGGTCAAAAGTGAATAATAAGGAGTCCTAGCATTCCATCTCTTCACATGACAATAGAGGGGGAAGCCAAGGACTCTCAGGCATGAAGCTTCTCAGGGACAAAGCAGTGCAAACAGGTGCTGAAGGAGACGGAGAACTGCCCTGGGAGGCATCTGTATCATTCTAGCTTTACCGCGGTGGGTCAGGCTGCCGTGAAAGCCACAGAAACAGCAGGGCCAATTAAAAAGAAAAGAAAGGGCATTGAAGCACCCTAATTAGTACAGAGGGACGGACACACACACACACGTAAAAACAAGCATTTCATTACAGCCCTTTTCAGGTGTTCTAGCCTGCATTGCACAAAGGAAGATCTGGAGCGGAGACCCCCACCCAGGACGGGTGAATCTGCCCATTTTCGTTCCTCTCCATTTCTCATTTTCCCAGTCATAAGTTTCATTCTTCACATTCCTACATCAGGTTATTTTTTAAAGGTCCTCATGAAAATTCACCAGAACTATAGTGAGGATTTTTCCTAATATACATGCTTATATGCTATCTTGCCTACCAAGCACAGCTTTGCACAGCAATACCCCCTAATATAATGCATTTTTTGTCCATTATTCTCTCCAAGATATGCACTTTACTCTACTATATGCCTTTTGTGTGCCATTACTGGGCTGGAGAACTGTATTGCAAAATTCAGAGAAGTGTGAATTTTGAAGGAGGAGGCTTTTGCAGAAGGTTGCATTTTGGTTCATGTATTGTTATGGAAAGTGCAAATTAGGTAAGTTCTCCTTTAAATGCAGACACAATTCCATTCCATTTGCATTTAAAGGCAGATCTACCTAATTTGCACCTTCTGAAACTTTATGCAAACCAAAGCATAGTCATCCTCCAACATTTGTACATCTCTAAATTTTGCAATGAAATTCTCCAGCCAAGCAATGTGTGCAAAAATGCATATACTAGGTTAAAGTGTGCATATAAATGTTCATATTAGTAAATTAACATCCAAAACCACATTATATTACGTAATTCCCACTCCCACAAAAATGTGTCTATAGTGGAAAAATACAGACAAAAATATGTGTATTAAAAGAAAAACCCAGAAAACTGCCAATTAACTTTCAGAAGAACTGTTTTTCAATAGAATTTTTTAAAAAAAAATCTCAAACCAATGTGGAAATGTAGATATCCAAATTCAAGACTGGAAAAAATGAGAATCTGGGAAAAGCTTATATTGAAATATCCAGTCATTCCTACCTGGATGTAAACTTCATTGGACAAAGTGGGGCTTACTTCTGAGTAGACATGCATAGGGTGCACTGTTAGCAATTTCTTGGCAATTGCAGCTTGGAAACTGCTGTATGTGGTGTCACAGAAGCTGCCCTAGTTAATAATAATAATAATAATATTTATTCGTATCCCGCCCTCCCCGGCCAAAGCTGGGCTAACATCATACAAATAAGCTGATATGCCGAATACAAGCCATCAATCAATTAAGATACATCCCACAATTAAGTCAAACAATTAAAATTAAAACTGGACAAGTGGCAATCTTCATTTAAGAGATTTGCATTATAGTCTTAACCCCCACCCCAATGATCATTGAAAGCAAGCTCTAATTTGCACAAAATAAAGTAATTCAAATCTAGGACTGTATTTTAGATCAATAAATCCAATATTCCCATGTGCATGTTCCTTGACAACAGTGACACGTAGCTGACACACATACAGTAGACTTTGGAAAACAAGTAGCCGGCCTCTTATTCTTCTGCTACACGTTCAGGATGACTGTGCCAAGGACATGTGATTCACTCACCGTTGAAGTTGATAAATATGTACATAGGTCAAGGCGACACTCCCAGGAGCTCTACCTAGGAGTGTCTTAACCCCAATTCCCCATTTTGCCTGAGGCGCAAAAAAGCAACACAACTTTATGGCCTTACAGTGCAAATATGGGATTATTGCTTGCACTAAGCCATCATCATGTCAAAGTCCAAAGAGTAACTGAAATGGCTGGTATGTCAGCTTGGGTTTTAAAAAATAAAATAAATGAAAACATCATAAAAGCAAAGTGTTTTACAATTAGGTCACTCAGAAGGGTTAAATCATTTTTATTTATGGATTCATTTATTATATTTCCCTACTGCTTATCTATTCTCCGGGCAGTTTCCATAAAAATAAAACACAAAATTCACAGTAGCTTTGTTCACACTTAACCCTAAGCACAGGTACAACAACCAATTGTGCACACAAGTACCCAGACTGCACACTCACCGAATGTAACGTGTCAACAGCCCTAAGAGAAAGGCCAAAATCCTAAAGAAAATGAATCAGGGGGAAAACCAACCATAACCAGCAAATTTAACAAACTGCCTTTTAATGAAAGAAGTGGTTCATTTTGAAATTCTATAGTGAGGAGGACTAAACACACGCAGAGGTGTGCAGAAAGGCACCCATGGGAACCTTTGGGAGTCTCGATGAATGGGGTCCCAGGTTATGTGCGGGGAGGCCTTTAGGTGCCAAGTTTTTCTCTCTACGCATATTCATACTGAATGCACAATCATGGCATGACTTAAGCCAGTGTATGTGATAAAGGGTGGGTGGCCTTTCAACACAGCCCAGCTCCCCAGTAGAACGAACATGTGAGCATTCTTACTAAATGGGGCTTAGGGTAATTTGCAATTTTGTAAACAGAAAGTACCCCTCAGTGCTAGAAGAAAGAGGCGTTATTCAGATTCTCTTTTTTATTTCATGTTATAGTAACAGAATATTATTATTTTAAACTAAAAAAAACCCCGAGAACCCTTTTTCACAGCTCCCCAGATTCACCCTTGCTAATTAACCAGTTATGAATGAATAGGTTTAATGGGCAGACGGGGGCATGTCACTCTAGCGATAACGCTCTGAGTCCTCAGCATTCCTCCCATTCAGAAACACCACATCAAGCTTCCTCCTACATCCTCTCAGCCAAGGATTGTGTTTCAGTCGATTACGCTGCTGCCTGCCACACCTTCCACATTTTCCAGCTCCAGAGAAAAAGTCGTAGCGATCAGCGGCTGCTCATTTCAGAAAGTTCAATGCCTCCTGCCGTAAAATCAGTTTCCTCTTTCATAGACCTTGGACAACTGGCTTGACTCAAGATGTAACAAATGTTTGCAGAAGAAAAGCAAACTGTAATTTTCTTTCAGCAGTAGCCAGAGCACTGACAACAGATGCCTGATTAAGTAGACGAGGGGGTCAAGGAGGCATTTAGGATTCCAGTTCTCGTTTCAAAGAGGGAGTCAATTTTAGACATCTGCTCTTTCAGCACCAGAAGGCAAATGTATCAGTGAATTAGGATCTATGTGGTAGACTGAGAAACTGGAGTTCTTGGTTATCACTCCTTCACAGTGGAAAATGTCGAAACCATCAGTGGCAATAAAAGAAGCAACTAATACCCATGATTTTTAAAATAAAAAATTGTTTTTCAACTTGAGATTTTTCAGAGAAAAAGAGCTATAATTTCAATATTTGTTTGCTCTTATACTTCAAAGTTTCTCCAATTTCATATGGCTTCTCACATTTCTTTTCAGAGTAAATGAGCTGTCTGGGGTAAAAAAAACAAAAACCAAAAAACCATACCTTTTGCATCCATCTATAAGTGAACAGCGTAATGCCGGCTAAAGTATTTTGAAGTCCCACTGATTTAAATGTTAATTCTCTCCAGGTGCAATAAGTGGGGATTGCATTTCACTTTGGCTGGACTATAGTGGGCCCACAACTTACGCAAGAGTTCGATTCACAGGAACCACATGTAAAGGAAAAAACCTTAAACAACCTGAGGAAATATCTCTGCTTTTAACTTTCCCACCAGTAGCGGAAGAAGATCTGCCTTGCTCTCAGACTGAAAGTCTGCTTGATCTCAGACCACCTTCCACTTCTTCAGCTCCCCTCTCCTCCATAGGAGCCAACTCCTAGAGGCTGAGATTCCTCCCCCAAAAAATATCTGAGAGGGCTGGGCATTGCCATTCAAATGGTATGTGCACACTGCATCTTGTCATTGATCATGTGGAGGCTCACTTGCCCCCCCCAATATGTTATTCAAGTCAGCACCCCCGCTCCCCTTGCTCTCAGACTACCCCTGCTTGTTCTCTGTGCTCTCACTAGACCCTATCACACTCTGACATTCTGACGATGCCCAAACACTCTCCCAGGGTGAGTGCAATGGCTGATGGGAATACCAAATGTTGTTTCTGACATTTTCCTACTGCATATTTTGATTTTCCCCACATTCCTTGCCCTGTTCCTGAAGCTGGTCAATGGCAAGGGAACTGGTGGCATCTCACTGGTACTCAGGTACTGCAAATAGATTCAGTAGAGGGAAGAAGAAGAAGAAGAAGAGTTTGGATTTGATATCCCGCTTTATCACTACCCGAAGGAGTCTCAAAGCGGCTAACATTCTCCTTTCCCTTCCTCCCCCACAACAAACACTCTCTGAGCTGAGTGGGGCTGAGAGACTTCAGAGAAGTGTGACTGGCCCAAGGTCACCCAGCAGCTGCATGTGGAGGAGCGGAGGAGCAAACCCGGTTCACCAGATTACGAGTCCACCGCTCTTAACCACTACAGCAAGGACTGCCTCTCCAAGGAAGAACCATAGTTCAGTGGTAGAACATCTGCTTTGAGTGCACAAGGTCCCAGGTTCGATCCCTGGCATCTCCAGGTAGTGCTGGACAAAGATTCGTGCCTTTGAGCCCGGAGAGCCACTGCCAGTCACTGTAGACAATACTCAGCAAGATGGACCAATGCTGTGACTCAGTGGGAGAAGTGAGCCAATAAAATTGGATCTGCACAGGAGTGTCAGACCTAATGAGCCCAGTGACTCATCTCCAGTAGGGCTTGCCCCATGAAACAGTTGCTGGAACTGAAGGTCCCCACCTCTCTCTAGGGTTTCCCCCAAGCAAGCAGAGACTGCGTCTGCATGCAGCCAACCTCTCCTCTGCCCTTTCCATGACTTTTCTGGTTCTTGGAGACAAGAGGGTAGGGGAGCTTGTTGCAGCAGGAGGGGCAGACACCCATGACTCCTCACCAGCTTGACTCATCTCTCTTGGCCTTTCTCTTCCTACCCTCATGCTTCTGCTCAGCCTCTGACTCTGGACTTCTCTCTGCCATTGACTCTCCCAGCTCACTAAGCCCTGTTACTTCTTCAGCTTCCAACACCACCTCTCCCCATTCCCCACCCTGACCATTCATCGTTGATCCACTGCCTGGGCTCTGAGTTGTCTTCTCTTGGTGGTTCCCCAGCTGGTTCCTCCCACCATTCCTCTGTGTCCAGCACTCTCTGACACTCAGTTTAAGGCATGCGATGGGCAGTCACAGTGGAGGCAAGGGGGTGTCAAAGCAAAATGACAACAATGGTGGTTTCTTTGAATATCAACGAGCTGGATCCTGGCTTGCTCAACAAACCATCAACAAACAACAGCAATTGTCTAGCATTGTGTCCAGACACAGCCAACCCCACCCTCTTCTGAATCTCACTAATCTTGTTCAAACAAAAAGTCACTTCCCTTGAAATTCCTGCAGACATTTATCCCAGGAAGGGCCCTCCAAGTGCAGTCTGAATTTTACTTCAGGAAAACTTCAGAGGTAGCTCTATTTTCTTGGTCAGAATTTTAAAGTATACTTGAAAACGAGGTGCAAAGAAATGCAGCCATCTGTAGCCAGGAGATGAAAGGTCTACTTCATTAGAAGCTAGGCCAAAAATGTTTGAATAAAGCTTCACTGAGGCAAAACTACTGAAGAGGATTTGGTAACTGGGCAAAGCAAATGAGATATGTATTTTAACCATATCATTAGAAAAGTCTTTTTGCACCCTCCTCCGCCTGCCGAGATCAAAGCATATAATAAAGACAACTGTCTTTTGCAACTGTTAGGACAAATGCAACAATGTCGGGCATTCAGTTCGATACCAAAGCATTTCTGCCAAGAGACGCAAAAGTGAGGAATGCAAGCACGTTCATCACAGCTGTAAATTTATCGTAAAACCATTTCTTTATCCCAGAATTCTTGGCATTTTTATTCAACTTGCCTGCAACCTAACGCTGACTCAGATGCAGCAAAATCGTTCTATGACTCACCATCAGCACCAATGAGGAACAAGGACTCCATTCTCATTGTCACTGTAAACATTTTTGTCAGTTGTTACAAAGCAATCAATATGGCTGGCGGACCAAAATATGGTCTTTAATGTCTTGGCGTTAATGCCCTGGGTCTTAATCATTAATGACTGTGTTGGCCATGCCTCAACCAACTTTTTTTATTCTCTCTCCAGAGTTCAATAATAATTCTATTCCCTGCAGAGTTCATTTGCTTAAATATATGGCTTGGGAATTCCGTAGGAGCATTGGGGAAATGTACCGTATTTTTCGCACGATTGGATGCACCGGACCATAGGACGCACCTAGTTTTCAGGGGGGGAAATCAAGGAAAAAATATGATTCCCCCCCCCCAGCTCTGGGAGCAGTGGACAGGTTGCACGCAGCCTGTGCGCTACTCCAAGACCTTCTCCCTGCTTTTGCGGGAGGTGGCGGAATTCCCCCACCTCCCGCAAAAGCCCACAGGAGCCCCGCTTGACTCCTGCGGGCTTTTCGACCAGGAGGGAGAAGGGACTGAAACGGCCAGTCAGTCCCTTCTCCCTCCTTGGGCAAAAGCCCCAAAGAGCTGCGCGCTCTTTAAAGGCTGCGCGGCTCTTGCAGGCTTTTCTGCGAGGTGGGGGAATTCCCCCACCTCCTGGAAAAGCCAGCAAAGCCGTGCAGCCCCTTTAAAGAGCGCACGGCTTTTGCCTGCTTTTGCGGGAGGTGGGGGAATTCCCCCATCTCCCGCAAAAGCCCGCAGGAGGGAGAAGGGACTGACTCGGCCAGTCAGTCCCTTCTCCCTCCTTGGGGAAAAGCCCCCAAGAGCTGCACGCTCTTTAAAGGCTGCGCGGCTCTTGCAGGCTTTTCTGCGAGGTGGGGGAATTCCCCCACCTCCTGGAAAAGCCTGCAGAAGCCACGGAGCCTCTTTAAAGAGCGCACGGCTTTTGCCTGCTTTTGCGGGAGGTGGGGGAATTCCCCCACCTCCCGCAAAAGCCCGCAGGAGGGAGAAGGGACTGACTCAGCCAGTCAGTCCCTTCTCCGTCCTTGGGGAAAAGCCCCCAAGAGCCGCGCGCTCTTTAAAGGGTGCGCGGCTCCTGCGGGCTTTTCTAGGAGGTGGGGGAATTCCCCCACCTCCTAGAAAAGCCTGCAGAAGCCACGGAGCCTCTTTAAAGAGCACACGGCTTTTGCCTGCTTTTGCGGGAGGTGGGGGAATTCCCCCATCTCCCGCAAAAGCCCGCAGGAGGGTTGGAGAGTAGCGGGAAGGCATCGCGCGCCTTCCTGCTGCCCCCATCCTCTGGGGCTGGCGATGGGGGAAGCGCTGCTTTTCCCCCCCGCCAGCCTCAAAGCCGGGTTGGAGAGTAGCGGGAAGGCGTCGCGCGCCTTCCTGCTGCCCCCCATCCTCTGGGGCTGGCGATGGGGGAAGCGCTGCTTTCCCCCCCGCCAGCCTCAAAGCCGGGTTGGAGAGTAGCGGGAAGGCGTCGCGCGCCTTCCTGCTGCCCCCCATCCTCTGGGGCTGGCGATGGGGGAAGCGCTGCTTTCCCCCCCGCCAGCCTCAAAGCCGGGTTGGAGAGTAGCGGGAAGGCGTCGCGCGCCTTCCTGCTGCCCCCCATCCTCTGGGGCTGGCGATGGGGGAAGCGCTGCTTTCCCCCCCGCCAGCCTCAAAGCCGGGTTGGAGAGTAGCGGGAAGGCGTCGCGCGCCTTCCTGCTGCCCCCCATCCTCTGGGGCTGGCGATGGGGGAAGCGCTGCTTTCCCCCCCGCCAGCCTCAAAGCCGGGTTGGAGAGTAGCGGGAAGGCGTCGCGCGCCTTCCTGCTGCCCCCCATCCTCTGGGGCTGGCGATGGGGGAAGCGCTGCTTTCCCCACCGCCAGCCTCAAAGAGCAGACTCTCCTGGCTTCAGCGGAAGCAACGCGAAGCCTCTGTAGCGCAGGCTTTGGAGGCTTTGCCTTGCTATCGCTGAAGCCAGGGAGCCTGCATTCGCTCCATAGGACGCACACACATTTCCCCTTCATTTTTGGAGGGGAAAAAGTGCGTCCTATAGAGCGAAAAATACGGTAGTTAAAATATGCTTTGTGGTTTATTACTAGGAGATATTCAACCCATGAAAACAAAGAAGCTCAACTTTATAAGGCAGAGAGCTATGCCTTGCAGTCTAGTACTACACCAGTGTGATATAGTAGTTACAGCAGCCTTTCTCAACTTTGGGTCCCCAGATGTTGTTGTACTACATCTCCCACCATCCTTCGCTAGCAGAACCAGTGGGTCAAGGATGATCAGAGTTGCAGTCCAGCTTCTGAGGACCCCAAGGTTGAGAAAGCCTGGGTTAGAGTACTAGACTAGGACCAAAGAAATCAGCATCAAATCCCCACTTGGTTGTGAAGCTGGCTGGGCTTCCTTGAGTTGGTTACTGCCTCTCAGCTTCACTTACCTCATAGGGTTGTTGTGGGGATTCAATGAGGAGAGGTAGAATCATGTATGGCACCTTGTGATCCTTGGGTGGAAAGGTGGGATACAAATGAAAAGCAAGCAAGCAAGCAGCCCTGGCTCATGGGTTGGATCAGGATGTGAGTGTTGAGCAGGGTGCTGCTCATTACGCCTCCCCCACCATGGCTTGCTCTGATTGGCCCCATCCTGGTCAACCACACATGGACAGCTTGGGTGTCTGCAGGGAATGTGGATGCTTTGGCTGGTACAAATGACCCCCTTTCCCTTTGTCTCCTTCTGCACAATCTTGCCTGTCCACTCAGGTAATCAAGGAAGGTCCTGTTTGAAGTCCCACCACTATTAGGCAAGTGATTGGTTGGTGTAGCAGACACGACCTTCCCTACCAGACTATGGAATTCCTTGTCCTAGAAGATTCAGTTACTTGACTCCCTTCCTTATGGTTTTCAGGCAACAAAATAAAGATGATCTTAGCAGGAACATAGGAACAAAGGCAGCCTCCTTGCCCTCAATTGCTCAGGGTGACTGATAGCATCTGTCAGGGAACTGTAATCAGTGCCGGAGGGAGAGAGCAAAAGCCAGAGGGATTATAGAGAGCCTCCAGGGATCGGGAGAAGCAGCTCCTCTTCTGGGGAAGAGAATAAACGCAGCTCCAGTGGAGAGGAAGTGCAGGAGTCAGATGTGGTGAGGCAGTCCCACGACTCCTTGCCTGGGACAAGCGGGGAAGGAAGGGGTCCTCCGCTGCCCACGCCCTCTCTGCGCAGAAGGCTTTTGCGCAGAGAGGGAAGGCGGAGACTGGGCGTCAAGGAGCTTCTTTGCTGGATGAAGTTTAAGAAACGCCCACTCACAGATTCTGCCAGCGATTGAGACAGCCACGGGTGAGTGGCTCTCTGGACAGATAAAGTTTACATTAGCAGCCAGCCAGGGAGAGATTTGCCTGCTTGCGCACGAGCAACCCCTTGGAAACCTAACAGCATCACTTCAGGATTTCAGATGGGATCCCTTCCTGCCCTCCTTCTGCATGTGACATATGTGCTCTGCCACTGAGCCCTCAATCATGATTGCTGAATACTTACCTTCCCTTGCTGTTTTATTTGGTGCCTCTGTTTTGTACTTTTAAAATTGTGTTTGTTCTCAACTAACCTGGAAGGTTGGGTATTGTAGAACTGTGCTTTAAACAAACAAAACTATGACAATGGGCAGTTATGAGGCATGTTGTGTCAGATAAAAATGATCTTTCCATTCTTATATTATTGGGGGTTGGGGTGCGGGTAGGGAGAGACCCATAATCTTTTAATAGAGCAGTCGGAGTTAAATAATTCCAGACTCCCTGAGTAGCTCATGAGGATGTTGCCTTTTGTTTCTGTTTTTTAGGAAACTGCTGCCAGCTCAGAGGTCTGGAGCTTATTACAATGAGGCCTATGATAAATATATATAAATATATTACAAAAATGGGCCGACTGAAGTTTTAACCAAAAGCAAGAAGCACAAACTGCCTGGATGATCTCAGACATAACAAGCAATAACAAGCATCTCTCTGGGCAACCAATGCCTTGTAAAAAGGCAGTTACAAATATATCAGTTCAATTTGCACATAGTTGAGATTCAGTTGTGAGAAAGAACAATGGGAGCCAGCTTGATCCGACGCATGTTTATCCAGAAGTAAGTTCCATTGAGACCAGCGTGTCTGGGGGGTTTATATCTAATTAAATGTACATGAGATTATAACTTAAAATGTGCTTTCATTGGGAAAGTGCCAGTTCTTCATCAAAAATGTATTCCATTTAAAAAAACAAAACAACTTTTCATTTATGCATTAATACTTATTCTTAAATAATTTTTCAAATTAGTTTTGGTTACAGTCACTTTGCATTTTTATTTTTGTCTCAAGAAAGATAAAAAAGAGGGAAATAAGCTTAAAGAATTACGAAGCTATTGCTTATGATATCCTAGTTAAAACATTTCAGAAATTAGCATAACATATTCTTTGAATCATTTCTAAAGAAAATAAAAGTTATATAATATATAGAAAATAAACAGTTGTATTCACATTTTTAAAAATCAGTGGAAGCTGTTGTACTAGGGCTACTGAGGCACAGTCAAATACTCACTTCTGGGGCTGCCATATTTCAAAAAGTGAACATCCAGACAGAAAAGTTAGAGTTTTTTGACTTAGGGCAACCCTAGGCCCAACCCCAAATTGTATACTTCCATTTGAACTCTGAGAAGGTCTAGAGATGTTTCTGCCAGTGTCCTGTTCTCTCTTCTTCTGCATCTGGGCAGAAAAAAAAAATCCACATGAGATTTGAATGTTAGGAGGACTGCTGGTTATTCAGCACCTCTTGTGCAGCTTCCTATTCTCTTCAGTTGTTCTCAGGGCAATCCAGCCACAGTTCAACGCTAGGCAGTGCTGCCAGTCCAGCAGGCCTGCCTTCCCCTGTTCTGAGCATGCACAGAGCTCTTTCCTTGAAGGCCGCATCTCCTCATAAATCTTAGCATGTTCTGGTAACCAGAAAGGAAACAGGGAGTGTTTCCTACTTTGTTGTCCTTTGTTTAGTCTTTCATGACACAGTGGCTGGGAGATAATTAATAGACACAATGTGAGTCTCTTTCTTTAATAAATATCTATTTTTCACTTAATCATTTTGTATGAATTGGACTGGGAGAAGAAATGGGAGATGACTTGTATATGTGTTGCAACAAACTCTGTAATAATGTGAGCCTCATGCAATTCCAGAGCATATCCTGGTGTATTTCCAGAGGTGTGTGGCTCTGTTTGCAACAAGTCCCTCCCCTAGCTTATGTTAAGCATATGCTGAACACAGAACGGCAGAAATGCTGCCGCCATTGTCTCTGGCTTGCTTTTTTGTGAGTTTGTCAATGAATTCCTAAAATGAAAAGTTTGTGTTCTGCCTGTCTGGATATCACAGACCCTCCTGGAATGTCCCACTTTCCCCTAGAATGCCCATATTTCATCACAGAATTGTTGGAGCGTATGGAGTTATCCAACCCCCGAGCTGTCTGAAGGCAATCCTGTATAGGGAAGTTTTTTTTAATGTTTAATGTTTTATTATGTATGTTTTTATATATGTTGGAAGCTGCCTAGAGTGGCTGGGGCAAACCAGTAAGCTGAGTGGGGTATAAATAGTAAAATTATCATTATGGAATGGGACGACATCGGATAAATGTTGGAGGGTATGATATCACACTGACTCCACATCCTTCCCCATATATTTAAGACATTTTCCCTAATCTCAAAAATAAGTAACTGATTGTGACCATTCTGGTGTAATGAACTCTGTATATGAGCAGAGACTATTACTGCACATTTTCAGGACTGAGCAATGCATTTCTAATATTTTCTGTTGTGCTCTGATGTGCCCTGGATCAAATGCTCTGTCATTTGGAATATTTTTAGAGAGAGAAAAGAGGTTTTTTGATAGCAAAAAGTTAATTTGATATTTTTGAGAAAGAAAACTGCATGCAACCACAAGTGAATATTCACCAAATTTTAAAAAGTCATTTTTTGTGTTTAGTTTTTTGGCATATCCAGCAAATCCTCTATGTTAATGAGATATATATTTTTTAATCAAGAGAAAGGGACAGTGGGGAGTGCCTTGTGCATACTATGTAGGCCTCAGAATATGCAGAGACTCTTCCCAACCGACCTTTAGTTCTGCAGAGTTCATGTTCATCTTGTGAACTCAGAACTATTTCTTGTTGAAATAGAGCACTCTTCTGATCTTCCATGGCAGTACTGTAACTGCATTTTAATTACAAAAAGAAATGGCAATTTGTACTGAAAGTAATAGGATTTCTGTGTGTGCAGCTGTGTATAGAACTACAATCTATGTATGAGATGCAGGCAACGTTCAGCACTTGCCTCAAACTCTTCAGGAATTGAGTATTTTATAGACACCAAACAATGGAATATATACATTACAAATGCCTCTAGTATGACCTAATAGTTTGATTCAATACAGCAGGCAAACCAAAGATCCCATGTTTAATCCCTGGGGTCTCCAGTTGGGGCTGGGGCTGCCCCCTTGCCTGAAACCTTGGAGACCCACTGCTGGTCAGTACTGACAATTCTGAGGGAGATGGATCAATGGTTAGATGTGGCACAAAGCAGCTTCTTAGATTCCTAAGAAACACAGCCCTGTTCACTGTCTGTGGTTGCTCTCTCTTTCTTCTTGAGGGGTATTTTTCCTGCTTTGCTACTGTATATTCCAAAGACGGTGCCGCTGCCAAGTGTGCTTCTATAGTTTAAGCAATTCACAAAAAGGCTAAAGTTTAATCAAAACCACATTGCAGTCTGATAAGATGACAAATCTTAAAGATGAAATTAGGTTAAAAGAGATTGGTTCCATATTCATTTCCCCTCTGTTATTCTGTTGGTTCTATCTTCCCACATGTTTTGCTTTGCTAAATACATGAGCGCACTACATGTTGTGAGAGTCTGTGGCAAACACAAGGGATTCTCCCGGTTATGCTCTGTCCTTTCTGAAGCTGGCCTCTGATAAGACTGCAATTCTGTAATTGTTCCAAGCATGAATTCTTCTATAGTTAGCAATAGCTCAGGCGCAAGCCAAGTTTGAATGAATGAACATGGATTAAATCAAGTGGTGTGATATCACCGAAAACCTTTCCCTTGATAATTGTAGGTAACACAACTTTGCTATAAATTAAACTGGAAGGGAACTTCCATTTTCCAAAGAGATTGGCATGAAATTCATGTTAAAACAAAATAGTCCTTTGTGAATTTTGCCATTCCTGGGACTAAAGTCAACAAAGACTGAATTTGCCAGTTAAATTGGTTACAGATTTATTATTATTATTATCATTTAGCATTCCTACTGGAAAGACTTACAGCACCTCCAGAATGTCAGTATTTTGCACTAGGGATTCAAACACATACCGGGTATATTAAGATTAGTGGCAGTAGTATGTAAATGAAGGATTAAAAACTGTTGCTCCTGATTGGTTAGCTAGTTGTGAGTTGTTACTGTTGCAAGTTACTTAGTATTATATAAAGCAGCCAGCTAGGTTGCAGTCAGTCTGATTCCAGGAGCAGTTCTAACTGCTGCAATAAAGAGCTGTGAATCCAACAAAGCCGTGTCCTTCGTCCATCTTTTCCACTATTCAACACTGGGATTTAAGGTTTGCACAATTAAATTGTATTAAAACACTCTTGTCACCCTAGTACTGCAAACTGGCTGTAAAAAAACAGGTTTGCTTTTTTAAAAAAGTGATGTGAAAATGCATTGAAAACTTTAGAATGAATGATGAATGAAAGGCTGCTTAAACACCCCGTAATGTATGTATGCTTATTGTCATATAATAATATGACAATGTATAATATGTACAATATAATGTGACAATGTATGCTTATTGTCATATAATCTCCCCACAAACAAATCAGAATGCATTGATATAGTCTAATTATTCCCCTTGCCCTCCATGATCTGATGGGGAAAGCCCCTCACGCTGCTTCCTAGGCAGCAAAGGCGGTCCCTGGGCTGAGCTTGCTGCCCAGGAGACAGATCCCGCCCACTCACCCAATTGGCCTCCTGCAAACGGATTGCCACTCCCGGCAGGTGGCTCTGCCAGCCCCTTGACATATAAGGGAAGCACTACAGTGTGCACTGTTAGAATTCCTGCTCCGTGATTGCAGTCATGGGATTTTTGTCTATCACATGACGTGGTATGTTTTGACTCCACAAAGCTCCTGACATGCACTTACATCCACTTCCTACAAGAACAACAATTTATTTTTTACACCCTTTCCACCTGACTGGGTTGCCCTAGCCACTTGGGGCAGCTTTCAAAGAAATACAAATAAAACAAATAAAAACAAACAAACGAAAAACATCAAACATTAAAAGCTTCCTGCCTTCAGATGTCTACAGAAATTTATATAGTTGCTTAACTCTTTGACATCTGCCAGGATGGAATAAAATAGTCTTCATCTGCCAGAGGGAGAACCACGAAAAGGGAGTGAGTCTATAGCTTCTCTGGGAAGGGAGTTCCAAAATACAGTATGAGAACAGCAACCAAGAAGGCCCTCTCCTATGTCTCCACCAAAAATACCTGTGAGGGTGGTGGGGTTGAGAGAAGAGCCTCCTCGGACTTCCGGGTCGGCGCCATCGCCGAATGGCGGACTCCCTCCGAGCTCCGGAGGGAGCCGGCTCGGCAGGGGTTGGGTCCTACCGCGCCGGCGACGCGGGGACCCTCAAAAACCACGGGCACGGAGACCGTGGACATGGGGACTCGGCTGGTACCGTCAGCGCCCTCCCGACTCGTGAAGGAGCCTTTTTAAAGGCTACGGATCGGGTGCCAGGGAGCGGCGTGGTACTGTGAGTCTATCGCTTCCCCTGCCGAGCGCAGCCGCAAGCCATTTGACGGAGAGCGCTGGCTTTTTCCAATTGAAATTCGGACACTTAACAACAACCCGTGAGTAATTGGGTAACCGGGTACAAAAGGAGGAAAAAAAAGGAATTTTTTTTTCGGATTCGGTACGAGCGGGGGGGGGATCTAAAAAGGAAGTCAGTCCCCTCCCTGATTGTAAACATGCTAAAACAAGGACTGAGAAACCAAGATCAATTCAGAAGTTTATTGTTGATAAAAAATACAAAATTCCACGAGGGAACTATCACAAGAATTGTGCTGGAGGAGAAAAGTCGAAGGTGAGAGGGAAATGGCAACCCCCCCTGGGAACCGGGGCGATTCCGAGAACCTGGCGGAGAGAGATGGAGAGTTTGACAGCTGTCAAAGTAGCTGTCAAATCGTGAGAATACAAAGAGGACTCTGTTACAAGTATTTTGCTGGTTAATTTTGATACAATTGGATATAAATATGGATACAAAATGTCGGGTGAAAAACGAAACAACAATTTGACTGTTGGATGAGAGGACACAAAGTTATGGCAACCCCCCTAGAGGGGCAGTGGGACATTACAAGCGACGTATGTGGAAAACTACTCTGGGATGTGTATTGGTATTAGCTCCTGGGAAAGTAGCAAAACTGAAATATTGTTGTGTCTACAGAGGTGACAACATAATAGAATTTTTCTATTGAAGTATGCTAGGAACTGGACGTAAGTTTTTGTTCCTGAATAACAAACCTTTGCAGAGATACTAGATTTCAGAATAAGAATGGTTTTGCAGCTGAACATGACAGAAACCTGAGAAAGTAAGAAGCAAAAGAGTTAAGGACCAACTACGCCACAGAAAGAACAATGGGAGGAGCAACAACGATCAAGGGAAATTAAAGGCCTCGATTAAACTGGACTCTTGAAATTAAACATTATTAAAACAAGCAGATTTAAAGAAAACCGGCAAGATGGATTGAGAAAAACTTGGCTGTGGACTTGAGACCTCCAGGCTGACAATATACTGACTGATGGACATGGGGAATCCAAACCGGGGAAGGGAGGGGGAATTTTAGAATCCAAAGGCTATGTAACCAACTTTTGGAATCTTCTACTATCTTCTATCTTCTATCTTTTTATACAACTTTGGCATCTTGATTTAACATGTTTTGGGGGGGAAAAAGGGGGAACTCGTGGAAGGAAATTGGGTAGATCTTGGGGGAAAAATCTTTTGTTCTATTTTGTTAAAGATGGGGGGAAAATCTTTTGTTTTATTTTGTTAAAGAGGAGGAGCGACGTTAAGACTGTAATTTAAATTGGCTATCAGGTACAACACATTAGGCATAAATTGGGAATGAGAACTTGTGGAACCAACATAGGGAAAAGGGAATACAGCTGGGAGGGGAAGGAGGGAGTCCCAGAAAGAAGGTTATGAAAATAAGGGTTTAAAATTGGTCTTTTTTTTCTTTTTTTCTTTTCTTTATCTTTTCTATCTTTTCTATTTTGTTATTATTGGAAACTTTAATAAATATGATTTTAAAAAAAAAGAGAGAGAAGGGCCTCCTCAAAGATCTGGAGCAAACTAGTCAGATGGGTGGGGTAGCAAAAAATAATTTATCATCATCATCATCTCAGAGCCCAGGCAGATTCACATGGGAGCATACAGTCCTTCGGGTAGCCTGAGCCTTAGCCATATACAGCCTCAATATTTTATACCATTCCCTGGAAATTGTTCATCAGCTTAGCATTTGCATAACCAGCCAGCAATTTCCATTGATTCCTATGGGGGAAATTCTAAGGCTTTCCTGACCAAAGAATTTTGATCACAAAAAGAAAAGAAAGAGAAAACCCAGAAAACAAAACAAAAAAAACTTGTGGGGAAACCCGGGGCGGGATGCTCTTTGGTTTGTCTGATTGCTCCCCACTCTGCTTTCCTTAGTCAATGAACAAAAAGCAAAGAAGGAAACAAAAAATGCTCTCTGTTCAGATCTGTGGCTTGGGTACTAGTTCCTCATGTTCAGATAAGCGAATTTGCACATAGCCAATGTTCATAAAGAGGGACCTATTTTTTGGTGCCTCATTTTTGCTCTGGAATATTGCTTGGTTTACCTGCCTGAATTATCTGCTTTACGAATACACCTCTTAACCTGCAAAGCTTATTTTTTTCTTGCTTCTCTTCCCCTTCCTTATCTTCTGCTAGGTTTTTGTGACTATGCCACTTCCCTGTTGGTATTTTGTAATTTGGTTAAAGAATAAAAGGAGAATTTCCTCGATGCTCAGATCCCGGTTTGGGATGAGTACTTTGGTGAGAGAGCCTGAGCAGATTATAATCACAAAACATGCAGTAAAGTGTGGAAATATAGGCTGTTCAACCCCTTCTAAGTTGCTTCCAAATTTTCCCACTTTCCTTAGCCTAGAAAGAGACCACATGTTTGATAAGTTTAAAATTGTTTAGTTCTAAACTCTTCAAAAGTCAGATTCATGTGCTTTTCCATACAACAGCAAGAAAAGACACACAGTACAATTTCGTTTCAAAAAGGGGTAAATGTTTTTAAATTAAATTAGCCCAAAAATGGCTTGCTAAAGCCATCCAGTCTAAGCTTGGAGCATCCAGCGTAGACACTCTTACTGATTGAGTTCCCATGGTGGAAGAAAAACATGTTTGGTAACCCTTCCTCCCAAGGTGAGGGGCTGCAACCTAGCTAAGCCTGGCAGAATAGCTTTCTCTATTGTCTTAACCCCTTCATGTATTAATTAGAATTAAGCATGTTGAGAGACTGATTGATCCCATATTACCTTCATAACCAGTCCTGTGCCCCCAACCTTTGCATGTTTCTTTGCTCTCTCTTCCTTTCTCCTCCTCTCCTCTGTCTTTCTTTGCTTCTGGTTCTGTCGCCCTCCTCTTTCTGCTTTCTACGGGGATCAAGAGAGAACACTCTAATGCTGTGGGATTCTCACAGCATCCACCACAACCTCTCAGGGTTCTTACTCCCTTGGCTGTGGGTTGGGTCAGCCATGGAACTGCACAGGGTGTGACACTAGAATCCCTTATAAATGCTAATTGATTTAATCTAGTATGGCAGTTCTAGTCTGAAAATACCAGGATGCACAAGAGAGGAAATGAGAGAGGAAATCATTCTTCCTAGCACTACTGATCTGACACGTTCAGTGCAGAGTTATGCCAGAATTGGTTTCTTTGATATTTTAAAGTCTTTCCTCTCCCTGCTCAGCCAGACATATCACAAGCACGTTTTTTTGGCATTTCGGTTGTTTATGTGGGCTACAAAAGCCCAAAGAGAAGCAAAAAGGATATTTTTAAATAATAGGTGACTTGCAGTCCTCCCAAATTTCTTTTTTAGTTCATACTCAAATATTAGAGAAAAAATTAGGGGCTGGGTGAATCTATATCACTTTCACATGTGTTCATCCAAAATTCCATTAGGTCTCATTTATCATTTCCACCATTACTCTGAATTTAAAAAGAAAAAAGAAATCTGCACAGAAATTTGCATTTGAATACATATTTAAATATGTCATTTAATCTCTGCAGCATGCATTTCTATTTTCTCTCAAAATACAGATTTTAAATAATTTTATGTGTTTCTTGAGCCAAGAAATATGTCAGAAGGTTCAGGAAGAACAAAACTGGTAAAATGAAAGTCTATGCACACTTACTCGAGGGTAAACCCTATTGAATTCAGTGGTGCTTATTTTCTAAGTAGACATGTAGAGGCTTATGCTAGTTTAGGAGGTGCAAACTAATTCAGTTTACAGTATACTGGAAACTGCAAAGGCCCCTAGTTCTCAGCACAGTAGTCCCAAAGCCATATCTTTTCTACACGCAAGCCAAGCTGGATAGATCTAGGCTAGGCAACCAGTGGCTCTCCAGATGTTGTTGGACTTTAACTTCCACCAGCCTCAGCCAAATGTCTAATGGTCTGAGTCCAGAGATGATGTAGTCCAATAACACACGGAGAGCCCCAAGTTCCTCATCCCTGAGACAAATTCATGGATAAATTAAAACATCTTGCCACTATAGAAGGCATATGGTTGAAAGCTATATTTTACTGCATAACATGAGTTCCAAATTGAGTGTAAGAAGCTTGCTGGGAAATTGTGGGAAGCTTCAATTCCACTTTGAATAAGGAAGTGGAAAATAGCTGTCCAAGATCATCTCCTCAAAGTTAATAGCTTCAGTGGTCACAATTAGCAAAGAATAAGAGTGCGCTAGAAGAAAAGTCAGAAGCTGAGGACCTACAAGTTCAACTGCCTGTCAGAAAATGTCATGTCCTTTCAGGCTTTTGACAGAATTCAGCCTTTTACTGAACTCTCACAGGAAGAGATGCATGTTTCCATTTTCTAATGAAATAGAGCATTGCAGCCTGGCTACACAGAAAAAAAGGATGCTCTTTAACATGAAAGACAGCAATGCCACAGATGTTTGAAGAAGTCACATTCTGGGGGATCGTTAGACTACTTAGTTGGTTCTAATTAAACAACATCTCAACCCTCCTGTTTTATATTTTTGTCATTGTTTTGTCTTTTTTTAATAATATTTTTATTGGTTTTTACACATATTAAAGACAATACAAAACAAAACACAAACATCAAAGACATACAACAAAAATTTGACTTCCCCATGCCTTCCCTTCGCCACATCCTTATTTTGCCATTTTTTCGAGCAACTCATCAGTCAATATTTAATCAAGTCCCTTTTAAGTTTTCTTAAAGTTTAAGATTTACAGCTGTGATTCTTTGTTTCTTACCCCTTGACATCTTATCAGTCCGCAATTTTACAATAATTTTTTAAATATATTTTAAATTTCCCCCAGTCCTCTTCCACTGTCTCTTTCCTCTGGTCACGGATTCTGCCGGTCATCTCTGCCAGTCCCATATATTCCACCACCTTCGACTACCATTCTTCTAGAGTAGGTAGTTCTTGCATCTTCCAATACTTTGCCAACAGGATTCTTGCTGCTGTGGTTGCATACATAAAAAATGTCTTATCCTTCTTTGGTACCAGTTGGCCGACCATGCCCAAGAGAAAAGCCTCCGGTTTCTTTACAAATGTCCACTTAAGGACTTTCTTAATTTCATTATAGATCATTTCCCAGTAGGCCTTAATCTTTGGGCAGGTCCACCAAAGATGGTAAAATGTACCTTCAGCCTCATTACATTTCCAACATTTGTTATTGGGCAAATGGTAAATCTTTGCAAGTTTGACTGGGGTCATGTACCACCTATAGATCATTTTCATTATATTCTCTTTCAAGGCATTACATGCCGTAAATTTAACACCGGTGGTCCATAACTGTTCCCAGTCGTCAAACATAATGTCATGACCAATATCCTGTGCCCATTTAATCATGGCTGATTTCACTGTTTCATCCTGTGTATTCCATTTCAGCAGCAAATTATACATTTTAGATAAATTTTTAGTATTGGATTCTAACAATTCTGTTTCTAACTTTGACCTCTCCTTCTGAAAACCAAGTTTCCTGTCCTGCTTAAACATCTCATTTATCTGACGGTAATGTAACCAGTCTCGAACTTTGTGCTTTAGCTTCTCAAAGCTTTGTAACTTCAGTCTTTCACCATCATATTCTAAAATTTCACAATACTTAGGCCAGTTAGAGTCCATATTGATTTTTTTCACTGCTTTCGCTTCCATTGGTGACAACCACCTAGGGGTTTTACTTTCCAATAAATCCTTATATCTATTCCAAACATTGTACAATGCTTTCCTGACAATATGGTTCTTAAAGCTTTTATACACTTTTACCTTGTCATACCACAGATATGCATGCCAACCGAAACTATTGTCATATCCTTCCAGATCAAGAATGTCTGTGTCTTCAAGAAGTAGCCATTGCTTCAACCAGCAAAAAGCTGCTGATTCATAATAAAGTCTTAGGTCTGGAAGGGCAAAGCCCCCTCTATCTTTTGCATCAGTTAAGATCTTAAATTTTATTCTGGGCTTTTTGCCCTGCCAGACAAATTTAGATATGTCTTTCTGCCACCTCTTGAAACAGTCCATCTTGTCTAGAATCTGCAGCGTCTGAAATAAAAACAACATTCTTGGCAATACATTCATCTTGATAACAGCAATTCGGCCTAACAAGGAAAGTTTCAGCCTGGACCATATGTCTAGATCTTTCTTAACTTCTGTCCAACATTTTTCATAGTTATCTTTAAATAGATTCACATTTTTTGATGTCAAATTCACCCCCAGGTACTTAACCTTTTTTTCTATTTCCAACCCAGTTTCACTTTGAAACCTGCCTTTCTCCTCTTTTGTTAGATTTTTTCCCAGCACCTTTGTTTTCTGTTTGTTCAATTTAAATCCTGCGACCTGGCCGAATATCTCCATTAATTCTAAAACTCTTTTGGTGCTAGCTTCTGGCTGTTGCAAGGTTAGCACTAAATCATCTGCAAATGCCCTTAACTTATATTGTTTAGATCCGACCTGTATTCCTTTTACCAGCTGGTCCCTCCTGATCATATTTAATAAAACCTCCAGGACCGATATAAACAGTAAAGGGGATATAGGGCATCCCTGTCGTGTACCTTTCTCTATTGGTATTTCATCCATTACCACATTGTTCACAATTAGTTTCGCTCTTTGTTCAAAATATATTGCACCTATACCGTTTTCAAACCCTTGGCCTACCCCCATCCCATGGAGATTCTTCTTCATAAATTTCCAAGAAATGTTGTCAAAGGCCTTCTCCGCGTCCACAAAGATCAGCACTGCCTTCCTATTAATGTCCACCTCTAGCATCTCCAAAATGTCTATAATGTTCCTCACATTCTCTGACATATGTCTCCCTGGGAGAAAGCCTGTTTGGTTCTTATGAATCTCCTCCATCAAAACTCTCTTAAATCTTTTTGCTAAAACATCTGCAAAAATTTTATAATCCACATTCAAGAGTGATATAGGGCGGTAGTTTTTAACTTGATGTTTCTCGGTTTCTGTCTTCGGTATAAGTGAGATGAATGCGTCTTTCCACGATTCGGGAGCCCTTTTCCCCTCTAATATCTGATTGCATACTTCCTTCAATGGCTGTATTAGCCATTCTTTGAGGTCTTTGTAGTATTTTGCAGTCAAACCATCTGGTCCTGGTGATTTCCCCAATTTTGTATTCTGAATGGCACCCTCTATTTCTTGTTCTGTAATTTTTTCATTCAAAATCCTTTTATTTTGTTCTGAGATCTTTGGTAGTCCATATTTTTTAACAAATTCTTCTATTTCTTGTTCGTTTGTAGGCCCTTGTGCGTAAAGTTTTTTAAAGAAACTTTGAAAACAATTACTTATTTCATTTGGTTTGTTGATGATTTTCCCATCTATTTCCAGGGATGTCACCGTGTTTAACTTTTGCCTCTTTTTCAGTTGCCATGACAGCAGTTTCCCACATTTATCTGCCGATTCAAATGTCCTTTGTCTCATTTGCTTTATCTTCCATTCTATTTCCTGATTCATCAATTCCATGTATTGCGTCTGATGGTACTTTATTTCTCTTAAGATCTCTTGAGACTTCGGCTTGGATCTCAGTTTCTTTTCTCCTTCCTTTATCTGGTTCAAAATCTTTTCCTTCCTCTCATTTTGTTTCTTCCTTTTTATAGAATTTTGCTGAATTAGGAATCCACGCATCACGGCCTTACTTGCGTCCCATACTATTCTTTTTTCCACCTCCGTTCTCAAATTTATCTCAAAGTAATCCTTCAATATTTTTTGGGCCTTATGATAAATTTCTTCATCTCTAAATAGGGTGTCATTCATTCTCCATCTGAAGGTTCCAGCCGTTGTTAATTTCATTTCCATCTTGACTGCGTTATGGTCGGAGCAGGTTTTTGTGCAGATTTCTGTTTTTTTCACTCTTGGTGCCAGACTGCTAGAAATCCAAATTTGATCAATTCTAGTCCAGGTCATTTTTGCTTCCGAGAAAAAGGTTCCCTCTCTTTCCAGAGGGTTCCTAGTTCTCCAGATGTCAATCAAGTCCATGGTGTCAGTGAGTTCGAAAAAAGCCTTTGGTAGTCTCCCATCCTTAGATATTACTTGCCTTTGTGCCTTGTCCATGTTTGTGGAGACAACTCCGTTGAAATCTCCCATCATTATAATTTTAAGGTCCATAAAGTCCATTAAGGTCTCATGCAACTTCTTGAAGAACTCTGCCTTCCCCTCGTTAGGTGCATAAACTCCAACAATTAAAATCTTTTCTCCTTGAATTTGAATTTCTACTGCCAGGTATCTTCCTTCATCATCTTTAAAGATCATTTTTGGTTCCCATTTTTCCTTGGCATAAATCACCACCCCTCTTTTCTTGACTTTGTCCGAGGAAACAAATTCCAATCCTAATCTCTTATTTATCAAAAGTTTCCTGTGTATCCTGGCAATATGGGTTTCTTGCAAGCAAATTATATCTAACTGTTCTTTCTTTAATATGTGAAAAACTTGATCTCTTTTTCGGGGATGGTTTAGACCATTACAGTTCCAACTCAGAAGTTGCAGGGACATTTTTGTTATTGGGTACTTTTCCCACCCACTGCTCCAAGTTCTTGTTCCTCGTCGGTCGGTGCTTGGTTCAATCCAAACGATAGGTTGGTAATATCCAGTGTTCCCCCCTCTACAGTTCCTTTCTGAAAGTCCTCAAAGTTTCTCTCCAAAAAGTGTTCTTTGTCTTGAATTGTTTTTATTTTAGTTTTCTTCCCTTTGAAGTTGAAGGACAGCCCTTGTGGGAATTCCCACCTGAATTGAATGTTGTTTTGTTTTAATATGTCGACTAGGTCTTTAAATTGTGTTCTCACCTCCAAAAAGTATCTAGGAATATCTTTGAAGATCTGTATTTGGGAATTTTTAATAACCAATGCCCTCTGGAAATGTAGGTTCAATATTTTATCTCTTTCTTCCTTGGATCTAAAAGTTATTAAACAATCCCTTGGCTTCTTGCCTTGCTTTCTACCAATCCGGAAGGCTGTAGTTATTGTGAAATCCTCTTCCTCTTCCCCCAATTCTTCACTCCAAAATTCTTGGAACTTGTCTGTAAGAAATTCCCCGAGCTTGTCCTCCTCCTCCTCAGGTACCAGTCTCAATTTCAAGTTCTTGCCTCTCCTCTCCAGTTCCATGAGGGCCAGGGCTTCATCATGCTCATGTACCTTCTTTGCAATAGGAACAAATTTCCCTTTGGTTTCCTCGGCCGTGGTCCTCGCGCTTTCGGCTATTTTCCTCGTCTCTGTACTTTCCTGAATTAAACAGTTTATAGAGTCTGTATTAGTCGATATTATTGTCGTGTTCAAATCCAATCTTGTTGTCAGTTCAGTCAGTTTCTTGGAGTTCTCTGTAGTTTGCCTAGTAAGTGATTCTAAAGATTCATTTATCCTGAGTAGAGCCTGTGTCATGCAATCCATTGATACCGTTGTTGTTCTTTCCTGTGTTGCTGTTGCTCCTGTCAAGGAGCCTCTTTTCTTTTGAGCCTGAGCCTGTTTTGCTTTGGATCTTGTTGATATTTCATCCAGTGGGCCGCTCATATCTCAAGGTCGTTCCCACAGGAACAGTTGCAGTTGGAAAATCCCACTGTTTCTATCTCAATACAGCAGTCTCTCTTTTAAGCCTCTAGAGGGAGTACATTGTATCCAATGCGAAGACAAAGAAACAGGAAAAGAAATAGCCATACAAAGTTCCAAAAGCGAAAGTCCAAATAGAGACCCTACTTTGTTGCAGTTTAAAATGTTACAGTTTTTGTCCGCTAAAGTCCCGTTATTTTATATCAGATAAATCTTACTTTGTATCCTCAATCAAGTTTGACAGCTTACTTCAGGCGCTCGCTGCCCCGGCAGCCTGGCCAGAGGTATCGGCAGTGGAAGATTTCCCGTTCAAATCTCCTTTCTTAAGCAGATAAAATTAAGTCAAATTTCTTCCCCCCCTCTCCTGCTCGTTGGGGGGGGAGGTCCTCTTCCGATGTCAGGTTCAACAGAGTTAAAAAGCATAAAAGCATAAAAACGTCCCCTTTAAGCACAGCTTACTCTTTTCGTTGCTCAGTCAATCATGCAGTTCCGGGGGGCAGACTTCCTTAATTTTTGCCTCTCCCGTTTTCAGCCAAATCTTCTTAAATTTTAAAGTCCCGTTCCCTTTATTTGCTGTTCTTACTCACGGGTGTTGTTTCCAATCGGTAGTTTCAGGAAGGAATCGGCGCTCTCCGTCAATGGCGACGCGGCTTCGCTCCGTGAGCTGGGTTGCGATCCTCAGCACCGCGCTCACACCCGATGCCGCTCCGGAGCCTTTAAAAAGGCTCTTTCGCGATACCGGGGGGCGCAAAGGTGCCCACCGAATCTCCTTGTTCACAGGCTTCAGCGCCTGTGATTTTAGGGGTCCCCCGCTCGCCGTAGCGGGTCAGACCCGAACTCACGGAGCAGTCCTGCTTCGGAGCTCGAAGCAAGGACCGCCATTAACGCTGGCGCCGACCGGAACCATTGTTTTGTCAAAGGGTACCTCCAGTAGCAACAGCGGGATATTTCTGCTGGGAACTGAAGAGCCATGCCTATTCACCCAGGTGTTTCCTGACTTGAGCACTGATAACTTGCGTCCTGGTTAACATGCTTATGCTCTCACACACCCCCACCACCCAGTTTTATTGATTGCTTTTAATGGAGATTGAGTTGCTTTTACCATGCTGTGAGCTGCTTTGGTGTATATATTTTCCAGAAATCAAAAGTGGTATATAAATTCTAGTAACAAACAAATAAATAATTACTGAAACTCAGAGATGTTTCAGAAAAAGAATGCCATGCTTATCCCACACCACTAACTACCAAAAGGTTGGAGGTTTCTGCACAAAACACACACCTCTCCATCTTCCATCCCAACAAGCAAGAGACTTTATCATAGTTCCATGATGCATTCCTGCTACTAGGCAAAAACACTCCAAGTCTATGAATCTCAATACAATATATCAGCACTTTTATGTGGAATCCAAATGCCCTGGCAATCATTATTGGAACACCATTCCCATTTTACAGATGGGACCATAGGTAACTGTCTCAAAAGCAATCTCTGTAAAGAAAAAAGTAGCATATAAATACAGTGGTACCTCGGGTTCAGAACTTAATTCATTCCAGAGGTCCGTTCTTAAGCTGAAACTGTTCTTAACCTGAAGCACCACTTTAGCTAATGGGGCCTCCTGCTGCCACTGCGCCACCGGAGCACGATTTCTGTTCTCCTCCTGAAGCAAAGTTCTTAACCTGAGGTACTATTTCTGGGTTAGCGGAGTCTGTAACCTGAAGCGTATGTAACCTGAAGCGTATGTAACCCGAGGTACCATTGTGATAGTAATAAACCAAATAGTGGCATAGCAATAGCTGCAAAATCAGTCTGTAGCAGAGGTTAATTTAGCTTGCTCATCTCTATAGCTCAGTTTCTGTCCCTTGGATCAAATTGATTCAGAAAACTCCAAAGGGTTTCTTGTTGCAAGATCATTCCACAAAGCACCATGGATTTTTCACCTGATTTTTTCAGCAGTACATGAAATGGAAGGAAAGGTCCCCCATGAAGGTGCACAGCCAACCACTCCCTCCCCACTAAAAGAGGAAATAGATCCTAATAAGGTCTCTGGGTGTCCAAATGCACAGCTTCAGTGAGCACCACTTTAGATTATCATTACTTAAGCAATCTTCTTTCAATAAAATTAATGAAAGACACATGAAAATATGCTCAAGCAGAGCAGAGTTATTGTAGAATATTGTGTGTGAAGGCAGCACAGGAAGCCTATAGGACTGCTGCCAATGGAAAGGCCTTCCAAATTTCCATCTGGGAGACTGGAGTCTGAAGCAGACATGGGAATTCCAGACCTCGGAATAAATGTGTTAGAGAGTTGGGAAAAGAGGTCACTTTCGGTAACTCTATATAAAAAAGAGCTCGCCACTTGAGTCTGGGCTCTCCTCGTAGAGTGAAATTCTAGCATCCAAGAAACTGTTGCCAGTGTTGTGCATAGGTAGTACCTTGGGGTACTTGAGGATTCTGCGTGGTCCACATTGTGAAGCAAACAAACCTGACCCACACCTCCTGGACCAATATGCAGGTGGGAATGCAGTTACCCGTCAGATTTCCCTCTTCTAATTTGAGTTGCAAGTCTCAGTTTACAAAAACTGTATAAAAAGTATTCTATCATAAAATACACTTAAAAATCCATCATTTATGAGAATATACATTTAAAAAATACATATTTAAATAAACATTTTGCAAATTAATTCAGAAATGATAAGAGAGTGGATTTATCAGTGAAAATATGTGCAGCCAGATTAAACTAACAAGTCCCACTAGTGGCAGCCGACACAAGGACTTCAGCTGATGCCACGAGGCTGGCCACCTCTCCTTCACCCCGTGCCCCTCAAATTGGCTCTGGGAGGGTCAGGAGGAAAAGTGTGTGTGTGGGGGGGGGTCATTCCAATTGGCAAGCTTAAATGCTTGCACTGACAGAACAACTGCCATAGCAATTGTTGAATTCCTCCCAAGGGAATGGTACAGAATGGACTTATGCGAAACTGACATGGACTAGAAAAAGACATCTCCATCCCTAGTGGGACTGTGCTCTAGGATTTGTTGTGTCCTGGAGCAAGATGTCCTCAAATAGCCTCTCCCTTTGGGCAGTAGCGTGGATTGAGCCTTAAAATATCGGACTTCAATGCATTACTTACTCAGACCTTTAACAAAACTTGCTCCTGCCTGGTTGAATTCTGGGTTCAAGTTTAAGAGCTCACTCTTCCATTTAAAGTGACATGCCCAGGTGGTAAGTCAAAGTCTGAAATGTAAAATTGGGACAGGACTGTCTAGTTCACACCCAACAATATAATATTGTTTGGTACAATGGCCCTTTTCTGAGACTTATTGTGCCAGGAACTTCTAGGTTTGTACAATGTTGTTTTCCTTGACCTCCCCCTCCCTTATATTTTAAAGGATAAGGCATCAAAGCAAGAATCTCTCTTCCAAGGGAAAAGGCTAGGCACAAGTCCCAGAAGTCTCAGTGCTGAAATTAACCTCTGCTCCCTTACGTTGTATCAAGAGGACCAAGAAAAGAGAAGAAAGATGTAAGCCATGAAATATAGTTCTACCTTCAGTTATTTGTGCTTGCCCTTTTCTGAAGT
The DNA here is from genome assembly GCF_964234715.1 of Podarcis melisellensis. Classification (NCBI taxonomy): domain Eukaryota; kingdom Metazoa; phylum Chordata; class Lepidosauria; order Squamata; family Lacertidae; genus Podarcis; species Podarcis melisellensis. Next base: position 4,637,827 of record NC_138542.1, on the reverse strand, counting down.
CTTGGTGAAAAACAGATCAATATGAAAAGCAAAACTGTCCTGATCTTCCACTGGAGTACAAAAAGAGCGCAGCCAGCTCTTCACGGATAAGAAAGGTGAACATAAAGACACAGAGGTCACGAGACAAAAGCAGAACCTCTTTATGTGATCCTGTCACTTTAACTCCACCCAGAAAGCATCCCACATTACTCAGGAGATCAATTTCAGCCAGCATATTGATTTCAGCTCTCATTGACCTTATTAGCCTCCTGAACCAGAACCAAACCTGGCTTCTCCGTGAACAACATATCAAGTGACCGGCCCACTTCAGTCTCAGATACATGAGCACAATTTTTACTCCTTTCCAACCATTTATTTCACATTTTTGTAATTGACCAAAACTGTTTGGCTCCACACCACTATGGAGGCTTGAGGAATTTGTTTTGGGTTTTTGTGTGTGTGTGTAAATTGACCTCATTCATTTCTTCCAGACTAATGTACAGCTCACAATTCACCAACATTTGCACTCCCCTCAGCCAATAATAATAATAATTCATGAAATGTTCTTTTTTTGGGGGGGACTTTTTTAATGCATTTCATGTTGATTTATTTATTTTTAATCATTATTAATGCAGAAACAGGACCAAACTAATGGACGAACATGTATGAAAGTGACAGATTCATCCTTTGAATCTGCTTTCCGAAAGCAAGATGTTACAAATGTACAAGCCCAAAGCCTTGAGCATACTCAAAGTATTCTTTAGAACTCAGCTACTATGTTTGGGTATAAATGTCTTTGTTTGCAAAAATAACCAACAACATTGCTCCCTGCCTGCCTTGACTTTCCATAGACAGACAGGTAATAAATCTCTCAAATAGATTGACGACCAAAGTTCTCATTTTGGTTTTATTCCAGTGTAACCTTGCGGATGCTAATTTAAATTCCTCAGTAGTCTGAAAACAATTTGTATCTGAAACATAATTACATTTTAAAGGTGGAGGTGGGGCGGGAGAGTGGTTTCCTTGCTGTTTGTTTTGTTATGAGCTAATGGTAAAATTTAATGGGTCTTTTATTGGCCAGAAATGTTTCCCTCCTGCTGCCGAGCACAAATACAGTTTCCCTCACACTTGTGTTTATTTCACAAGCCAGAGAAAGGACTCACTGTTCAGCTCCAGCCTTCCCTTCTGAAATTATGAACTCTAATTATTGCAGCAGAAGTATATCATATTAACCAGCACAGTTGGCTTACGGAGCACGAAAAGCAAGAGTCTGTAAAAGGTTTCGGAGACCTTACCTCACACAACAGCTATGAGACAAAGACCATCTATTGTCATTTGTTCATCCCCTCCCATGTGGAACTCTCAGGACAGGACCAGGGAGGCAGTCAATGCAGCCATTCATGCCACAGTTTAAACAGATTTATTTAAAATGGCCACATGTCACAAGTGGAAGGTCAAGCAGGGGGGAAAGTTTGTTTCTTTCGAAACAAGACGAGAAAAGAGAGTCAGCACCCGCTTGCGATTAAACAGCCCCACAGCTGTAAAATATACTTTATGATTTGAGAGTTAAGGTATTCCATCTGATAAGGAAAAGCCTCCTGAAGCGAGTTGCTAGACAGCATGTGTCTGCCGTGATTATACTAGGAACAGCAATTTATATAGGCAAGGGTGTGCGTATCACATGCCAGCAGAAAACAATTTCCCTTTCAAAAGAAGAAAAAAAACATGCTACCTTGAGTGAGAAAAATGCTTTAATAAGCTCAGCCAATAAAGATGTAGCTCTGTACCAGGCTTATAAATATTTAGCTTTACCAGGCCTGGATACAGCTTTGCCAGTTTTGTGAAATCACACTGTTTGGTAAGTACTTACAGGATTTGCCACACACCCTTCTCCCAGAGCAATAACATTTAGAAATCTCATTTCTGCCAGTTCCACATCATGGATCTGGGGTTCCAAAAGCTACACGCAGTCCGATCCCATGAAAGTTTACTCATAAGTAAATCCTATGGAGCTCAATGGGACTTCTTCCTTGTGTGATATATTGAAGCTTGAGCTTGGCTATGTCTACTCAAAAGTAAAGCTGCATGCTTTTCTGTGGAACTTATAGTGTAAGTCTAAACATTTTTACCTCAAAGTAAGACCCATTGAATTCATTTAGGATTGCTCCCAGTAGAGAAATTTCATTCAGTTTGCATATTGCTTCAGAAAGTGCAAATTAGGTAAGTTTGTATTTAAATGTGAACTGAAACACAGGCATATTTCAAAATCCACACGTCTTTGAATTTTGCAATGCAATTCACCAGTCAAGTAATATGCATAAAAATGGATATACAGGGGTATAGGTTAGGTTCTCATGTGGTTTTTTTAAAAAAGATTGCAGACAGATGTAAAAATGTGAAGAATTTAGGAATATAAAAATGACAAACTGGAAGATACCAAAATGGACATATCCACCCAACCCTTCTCCCAGGTAAGTAGGGTTACTGCTGCAGTTTTCTCCAGCATTGCAGCATTAGCGCACTTGCAAAGGTCTTGCATAAACCCAGTGAAATCCATGACTTTTATTTTTCCTATAAGTGTTTGACTCCCCTGGCATATCATAAACTGCTTTTGAAGCTCACCATCATTTCAAAAAGCCGTTTGCAGGAGAAGGGGTACTGTTAAAATAAGAACAATCCTAAAGCTCCCTCGACCTCACAGAACTATTTTCCTGGTTCTTTGGCCCCGGTCCATGGCGTCCCTCTCACACATTGACTGAGATGCGCTAATAGCCGTGGTAATGCACTTTGCTGCTGCCAAGATGAAAGCAGGAGGCGAATGAATTCTAACAATGGTCTCTCCAACCTTCTATTTATTTGTAGAGAAACGGAATGTTAAGAGAATCTATGGGAATGGATTTCTCAATGCTTTAGCCTCACAGTCAGAAGGTCCTTTATAGAGAACATTGACTTAAACGAACAGGAGCACAACCTACAGCCACCGGGGTCGACCCAGTCCTTCCTGCTTGCTGCTTCAGCTGCTATAGGATATGAGAAAGGGCCTTGTAGCAGCAGCTGAAATGACATTATATGCTAGGCAGGTGGGTGCACAGCCAGTTGCTCTATAAATCACATGGTACATGAGTGCACCTTCCTTCCTGTGCAAATTAGAAGTCTTGTTTCAAACATAACTTGTCAGCTCTGTGCCCTGAAACAGCCCCATTATTAGAGACTGGTGAATCTGCTAGATTTCCTGTTTCTCATTTCTACATCTCTGCATCCATTTGCATTTTTTAAGACTTCATGAAAATTCACTAGTGTTTTAGTGCAAAATTTTCTTAATATACACCTTTTTGCAGGTAATTTTGCTTAATATGCACATTGTAAAGCACTGCAGGCTATATTAGATGGCTGAAGAAATGGTAGTCTACCTTGATCCCCTGGTTCTGTAATATTACATAAGAATTATGATTGAAATCACTAAATGTAATGACTAGTTTATTTATGGAAGTAGATTTTTTCCTCTGTGGGGACCATTCCAATTATTGCAATCACATAGCAAATATACCATGCTAATACTGGAATTATATCATTAATCATGACCACTTTAAAAAATTGACCGCAGAAAGCACTACAGCTGTTGAATGTATCTGTACACCCCCTGTTGACATAATGGGCTTGACATAATGTGCATGATAATACTGTTGAGTACCTCAGTAGATGAGTCATCCCAAAGAACAATCTGAATTGGACTGGAAGGAGACAGTGAAATAATTTACTAGTTTTGTTTTGCAGTGCTTATGACAGGCTTTCTCAACCTCGGCCCTCCAGATGTTTTGAGACTACAATTCCCATCATCCCTGACCACTGGTCCTGCTAGCTAGGGATCATGGGAGTTATAGGCCAAAAACATCTGGAGGGCTGAGGTTGAGGAAGCCTGGCTTATGATTTCAAAGCTTAGTGAACAATGTGCTTGGCTAAACTGGGTGTCCATAAAGACCCCATGTTCTTGGTTGTCTCAATACTAATGCAATATATGAAAATCGAGGCATAATTTGATGACTGGCAGTTGAAGCAGACTCCCCAATTTTGCTGTCCTATTTGGAGGTCCATTTCTGCTTCTTTTTCAGAGTTGGGGCAATAAATGGCAAACATGTTTCAAGAGAGAGCCTTGCTATAGCTCTCCTGCCATTGCATTCTGTGGGTGGTAGCACTTTCTGTATGAGAGAGAAAGGCCCCATCTGCATTATCCCACTTCAAACAGTCATGGCTTCCCTTCAAAGAGTTACACAATGACAAAAGCACAGTTAAACACAAGCAGTCATAGACAATAAATGAAAACATCTCAGTTAAGTGTGCAATAAAATTAAAGACACCCCTATGTAATTCATAGTAATATCTAACTGCATAAGATGAAAAAACATAATCCAATAACTGCAAAAAAATTAAGCATTTCCGTAATTAATTATTGACCCCAACAAAAACTCCTAAAAAATTCCTCTCAGCATCCTGAGAAGCAAGTTTGTAGGATCCACATCAATGAAGACCTTTAGTCTTTTCTGCAGCTGCAGAACATCACCCTTCTAGCTCAGATGGAAATAGGCCACCAAAGCAGGGAGCAAGTCTTGTAGGACTTGCAGCAGAGGTGGTCTCAACGACACAGACAACAAGGGCAAAGAATGAGGAAAATGGGGGAGTAGTTTGGACCCTAGTTTGACCCTAAAAGCATCTGCTGCAGTTTTAAAACCAGTAGTTCTCTTGGAATAATTTTCAGCCTGCAAGAGCAGCCTCTCTTTATTTTTTATTTTAAATAGTCTTTAAATGTGCATTCACATGGACACCTGCTCTCAGCAATATGGAGGGCAGTGAGCTTTCAAGTAAAATAGAAATGTTGCAGATTCTGAAGTAGACTTGGGAAAGTGAAATGGTAGAACTCTCTTGGCCTTTTTCGTTATACCCAAACAATACAGTGTGTTGGTGCAGTGCTTGTTGTGCTTATGCTTTTCTGATCAAGGTTGATCTGGAGCCCCCATGAACTCATGGCATCCAGGAAAAGTCACAAACAACTGTTGAGGGAGATTGGCATGGGTCCCTCCACACAGAAGGAAGCTTGGCCTCTAAAGCAAAGGCTGAACACCCAAGTGCCAGTGCCTCACAAGGTAGACCAAGACTCTCATAGCCAGGAGAAGTGCTTAGTTGCAGAGAGGATTCCTCATGAGTAAAGGGCCTTTGAGAGTAAAGCCCTCCCCAAAAAGAGGGCTTTCTGCAGAAATGCCTATGGGACTTTAGCTGAGCTCTGGCTGAGGCTTCAGGCTTTTCTGGCTTAAAATTCTCAATGTGAGGCTGGGAGAACTGCTGGAACAAGATCTTCCCACCAGCTGGATACTTTGCTTGAGCTACTAGCTCCATATGAGCTGTCTGTGGACTGCCTCTTGACCTTGCCTTTGCCTGAACTACTGCCTTTGTGTGACCAAATTGTGGACTGCATATAGGTTTGCTTTCACCTGTGCCTTCACTTGAACTGCTAAGCTAGGCATTGCTGTGGATTCTTGCCAGACAGAGCCTGGCCTGAAACAAATTCATACGTTCATCTGGCATGCTTAAACTTTCTTACAACAGCGGTTTTAATATGCTCCTTTGAGAACAACTTCCAGCCCTGCTGTGCCCTGCATTCTTATGCATGTCCACATGGCTCCATTGCAACAGGACCATTAAAAGTTTCCTTGCCTTTCTTTAGTGTCAGGTTAACAGTGGTCTGCCATTGGAATGGCTGTAATTAGACATGCACAGTAACACCACTGGAATAGAAGTCGCCTTAATGTGTATGGAGATATGTGCCAGTTTAGGTATCTCACAGAAGGTGCATTAGTGTTTATCATTCTCCACACACACACACACACACACACACACACACACACACACACACAAAGCACCATAGAAGGAAATTCTGAAATAGTTAAACATTTGCTATGAGCTATATGATTGTTTGAAAAGTGACAAGTGATCATCTTATTTAGTTGAACAAGACACATAACAAAGATGCTAGGAGATCTAACAAAAACAACCCCATCAAAGACATTCATTTGATTTAGTGCATACAAGTCTAGGAAATTAGTGTGTGATCTGGCATAACTCCACTAAAACATTTCACATCAAACAAAATTAGTTGTTGCTTACCAGTGGCAGGGCTATGGTTTAGATTTACATCCTTGTTTTATTCGGGTGTGTGGTTTTGGAAATGATCTGAGTATGTGCTGAACAGATCATTATTTATTTCTTGCTCTGTGTGCAACATGCTCTACTGTATAAAAGCCTGAAGAAAATATAAATTTTCTTCCAATTGAAGCAGTCAGCTTTTTATTTATTCACATATCTGGTGGTGGCAGGTAACTAACAGGCTGGAAGTCAGGGAGCCAAACTGCAGGTGAACCCAGAGTCAATGATAAGCAGGGCCAACTAATTCTAGTTTTCTCCCATCTGCCTGAATTCTGTGAGGACCACACTGAGACCAAGGAGTAGGACTGGCGACCAGGACAGATCCCTGGACATGTCAGCAAGAAGACAGGCAGATGGGACTGGCTGAGAGCAGATTGATATTACGAAGACAGTGTCCCACTCGCCCTGTTGAACCAGCCTCTACCACAATGTCCAGATATTTAGCAAAGTGGCATATTCGGGCCCAGATTTTACTTATCAGTTCCACTAGTTGGAGCCAGCACAATGACTCCAGCTAGCACAATGGGGTTTCCTCTCCACCCATTCTCCTGAGCCCCCGCAATCACTTTTGGGGGGGCTGGAGATCTCCCAGAGCAGCAAGGGGAAAGAGGGGAGGTGGTTCTATCTGGCAAGCAGAAACGCAGGTGCAATGATGTGAATTCCTCCCATTGATGAGGAATAGATGACTCTTCCAGTTTTGGTTCTCTCAGTTTCTCATTGTTTCCAATCTTAAATTCACTTCTCCACATTTTCACAGCACGTTGTGATTCTTTTAAAATCCTCTGAAAATTTGTTAGCATTTAGTATAAATTTCTTCTAATTAACATATTTTTACTTGCAGCTTTGAAAAAGTATGCATGTATTTTTGCAAGCAAATTTCCCTAATGTAATACATGTATTTCACTAATACATACATTCTAATGCATATTTCCTCTAATACATGTATTTTTGTAAACGTTGGCTAGACAACTGCACCACAAAATTCAGAGGAGCATAAATTTCAAAGGATAGCTGTGCTTTGGTTCACATACTGGTCTGAGAAATGTTGGTTAGATTGTTTCTCATTAAAAGGCAAACAAAATCAGATTTCTCTCCTGGCCCAAATTCTGTTCCAGGCATAGCAAGTCCAGTGCAACAGCTAGGAAGAACAGTTGTATGGGAAGCTTTGAAGATCATAAGACAATAGCAATGCTAAGACTCATTTACAGTATGAGACTTTTTAATATTGTTTAGAAAGATGCTGTTAGTTTAGAAGGTGACTGCACTTGTGATCACAAGATATCTGGATAAGTTTCCCCATCAATGTGTCAGAAGTTCCATTTCCAAAGGGATTTTGTGATGGTGATGTGTCACCAGAGACAAATATTGAATGTTGTGCAGCCTAATGCCTGTCAGGAAAATCATCATTATGATTGAGTTAGAGGCTGGCTTGCCAAAATAAATCCAGTGAGACCACTATGAAATTTTAGGAGCACTTTATACACTCCAGTGCTTTAGACACCTTCATACACATCTCATGGTACAATCCGCTACCTAGACACTATTATATTGGAGACACTAATCTGAATGAACTGGTGCCAACAAGTGTAAGCGGAACATGGGAGTTGTACATATCATATTATTTTTATTTATTTAAAATATTTTTGAATCTAAATCATAGATCACTAAGCAATTAGCAATTAGCAGCAAAATAAAAGAGAGATTAACACACATCCTAAATAAAACAGTGGCGTACGACTGTGGCGGCAAGGTTATTAATTGCCAAAAACTGGAAAAGCAGCAGCATCCCAACTAAAACAGACTGGCTACCTAAAATGATGGAATACTGTCATATTGCCAAGTTAACAGGGAGGATAAGAGGAGACATGGTACAAAAGTGAATAAGGAGTGGGCTATCTTCAAGGAATACATGAAAATCTATGTGGAAAAAGTAGAACTTTTGACAGATATTGAACGAACCTAGAAAAAGATTAGAGTGAAAGGAGAGTAAAGTTACGATGGAAGAAGAGATTAAAGAAATAATGAAATGCATTAAAGTAAATTGGAAAAATAAAGTAGTGTAACAAGAATGGTTGGAAGTGAAGTCACTTTGTGGCTGTGCGTGTGGGGTAGGTTTGTAGGTAAGTATAGTATAGGTGTGTATAATATAGAGCGGTGTAGGTGTGTTTTATGTTATGTTATGAAAATAAGGTATTGTGTAGTGTATATGTACCGTGTATATGTATATGTTTGTGTTTTATATGTTAATAAAACAAAACAAAACAGCGGAGTATTAAAAGTGACCAGATAAAATTAATGTTCTAAAATGCTTATTGAAATAAAAATGTTTTCACGGCATAAAATCCATTCAGTACCAACATCTGCCTCACCTCCACAGAGACGACTGCACTGAATGCTTTCTTTTGAGAATAGAGGGAATAGAGAGGACATATGGCAGCTCAAGAGTATGGCTGCCATACGTCCCATTACCAGAATTTCTAAGACAGAATTGACGTCTGGAGGGAATTTCCGAAAGGTGGCGCTTTGTTAGGCAGAAAAAACAACAACAACAATTTTTGGGGTGTCCTGGTTTTTACTTTTTGAAATATGTCAACCCTAGAGGCACCTCCAAGAGCTTAGCTCCAGACTATCTCACTAAAGAGTGAGACACTCTTTAAGGTACTCTGGTTCCAAATTGTTCAGGGTTTTCTCATCAGTACTGAAACCTTGAACCTGTTCTAGTAGCATCCAGGCAGCCAGCACAGTCCTTGCAGCACAGGTGTTATATGCTGTCAGAAAGTTACTTCCATCAGCAATTGAACCAGTACATTCTGCAGCACCTGAGACTTCACAACCCACATGGCAACCATCAAGTCTTGGAATGAATGATGCCAACTACCCCAATCCAGGAATGGCCATAGACTCGACTGGGTTGGCCCACAGAATCTCAACAGTCAAAGCTGATAAAAGGCCGTTGGAGACACTCATGCCTCCAATGATAGTGCTGGATCTGGGAATATTCTCCAGATTATAAACTTGCTCCTTTAAATGTGCAACCCCATCTAGAGCAGATAGTTTACCAATCCCTGACTTGAAGAACACTCACGGTGCCCTCATCTTGCCAGGTTTCCAGGTCAGTGTAGTGGCCCTCATCCAGCCTATCATGGAGCCCAGACATTGAGCTAAGGTTTATTTTTTAATAATCATCAATCAATCAATCAATCAATCAATCAAATAATTAAGATTGGTGACATTTTTCAGATGTTCCCACTCTTCCATAGCTTATCACCAGATTTCACCTAAAGTGAAATTCAAAGCACATTTAAAGAGGTTGGCTTTTTTTGCAAGTGGAGGGGAACTGATAAATGTCATGGGAAGCCAGAAATTTTTATAAAAACTGTGTCTTGTGGAGGGTGGAGGTATCAACAGTCCGTACTCTCATGGCAAATAAGCTGATATATATGAATGTAGACTGAGATTGAGAGATACAATAATTCACTCTTTCCAGAGGTCAAGAGGAAGTTTAAGTGCTCCTTTTATCTTCAAAAGATGTTTCAGTTCCTGGAATCCCCTTATTAAATGTCTTTATTCTCATAGCAAGTGAACAGACTGTACTGTCTTGTCCCAGATTGTGGGATCTTTTGGCACAAAGATTCAAGTTTGGCAACAAAGCCACTTGTGATTTTTCTCAACAGGATGGCAATCTGTGCTCTGTAATTAAATTAGGTTCTGTCTACGTATTGTTTTGGCTTATAAAAACAGAAAGCATGAGATCAGATCCATCCACTTGGAGGCTCATCAACACAAAACATCCCCAATTCATTGAGGCTCTTTGGCTCTGGGAATACTAGTAGACAACACATTAATCAATAAAGCAATGATAGAACAAGGGCAGATTCAAAACACATGTCTGTATAGGTATCTGCAGATTGGGGGCCTTCAATGTTACACCCGGTATAGATTAAACATCTGATTTGATTTTATCCATTTTGGCTCTTTGTGGGTGATTTAAGTCATCATGAACCTTGTGACAGACAATTGCTCCTCAAACATTGTTGAGTTTGCAGAAAGTCCTAAAATTGTGTATTGGCCACACAAACATAATCTGACAGAAATCAATGCATGTTTACAGACTGCATGCACACATATTCGCTCCTTATACCGGATATTATGATGTGGACTCATTTTGTTTACTAAAGGAGCTAATGATCTGTGCTGAGTTGTAGTTCTTGCTATGCAATAAAGTGTTTAGGAACAGGGTTGGCTTCAATGTGCGGGAAGGGAGACACCTAGGGAGGTATGCTTGAGGAATTTAATAAAACTGTAATACAAATGACCTGATATACAATACATTTCTTTGAGCAAATTGGAGTTTGGCTGTCCACTGCATTTCACACTATTTTTAATGCCGCAGCACAGTTATTACCTGTTTAAGCACAGTAAAATGCACTTTTTGAAAAATGCATTTTGAAAGAAAATGACAAAAAATACTTATTTTGAGAGAAAAAAATTAAGAAGTCAGCAGATTAATGAGAAAATGGGATAAAATTATGGGCAAATTATTTTTAAAGTGACATGAACTGGAAATAAACATATTTCCTCATTCCTACATCTAGGTATGTCAGTAGCTAAGATGTACTCCTGTGACTATAAATGGTTTTAACTGGATCCCAAAAGTAAGAATTTGTCAAGAATGTATAACTTGCTGTTGAAATGGAACACTCAGGATGAAACAGTGAAATCTGTTATGATTAAATGGGCACAAGATGTTGGACACAACATTATGATGGCTGACTGGGAACAGTTATGGACCACAGGTATGAAATTTACGGCATGTAATGCCTTAAGAGAGAATTTAATGAAAATGATTTACAGGTGTACATGACACCAGTCAAGCTCGCAAAAATTTATAATTTACCTGACAATAAATGTTGGAAATGTAATGAGACTGAAGGTACATTCTTTCACCTTTGGTGGACATGCCCAAGGATTAAGACATTCTGGGAGATGATTTATAATGAAATGAAAAAGGTATTTAAATATACCTTCCTGAAGAAACCAGAGGCCTTTCTCCTGGGCATGGTCGGCCAATTGGTGCCAAAGAAGGACAGAACTTTCTTTATGTATGCAACAACAGCAGCAAGAATACTCATCGCAAAGTATTGGAAGACATAAGATTTACCCACCCAGGAAGTATGGCAGATGAAGTTGATGGACTACATGGAACTGCGGAAATGACTGGCAGAATCCGAGACCAGGGAGAAGAGTCGGTGGAAGAAGATTGGAAGAAATTTAAAGACTATCTACAGAAATATTGTAAAATTAATGAATGTTAGAAAGATGTTGGAATGAAGTTATATGGCTTTAGCAGAAATGTTATAAAGAATTAAGTACAAATAGATTGTTAATGGATTAAAGGGAAAAATAAGGTCAGAATGTGTTAAGATAAATTATAGGACAGAAAACTGAGGAAGATGGAAAGGATTTGCTGAAACAGTTAATTGAAATAGAATACAAAAAAGGGAGGTCGAGGAGGTCGCTGAAACAAGTAAACGAAAGATAAGATATTGAAAGTATTGGATGTGTTTTTCATTGTTCTTACATTGTTTTGTTATGTATTTGTAGTCTTTTTGTTTCTGTATTGTATTGTATTGTTTTGTTTTGTTTAATTCTTTTTCTTTTTATTCTGTGATCTTTAAACTCTTAATAAATATTATTTTAAATATATATATTTATAAATGGTTTTAACTGTTTTAAATTCTGAATTTCAAATTGTTTCAACATACCTTGGCATCTGCTAGTGAAGAGCTGGTAATAAACTTATTATTATAATTATTACTGTAGTTCTAACCCCACTTACCTGGAATTAAGCCCCATTGAATTAAACAGGATATACTTCTGAGTAGGGAGGGACACGGGTGGCGCTGTGGGTTAAACCACAGAGCCTAGGACTTGCTGATCAGAAGGTCAGCAGTTCGAATCCCCACGACGGGGTGAGCTCCCGTTGCTCGGTCCCTGCTCCTGCCAACCTAGCAGTTTGAAAGCACATCAAAGTGCAAGTAGATAAATAGGTACTGCTCTGGTGGGAAGGTAAACGGCGTTTCCGTGTGCTGCTCTGGTTCGCCACAAGTGGCTTAGTCATGCTGGCCACATGACCCGGAAGCTGTACGCCAGCTCCCTCGGCCAATAAAGCGAGATGAGCGCCACAACCCCAGTGTCGGTCACGACTGGACCTAATGGCCAGGGGTCCATTTACCTTTACTTTACTTCTGAGTAGATGTGCTTAGGGAGGCAGTCATTACAATAATGCGCCAAATGCAATAATACATGGCATGGATATAGTGCTCTTTGAGGAGCCAGGCTAGAATTGTGTTTGTATATGTGTATAAAGGTCTCCAAAGTGAGGTACAACAACTGGAAATATAATAAAAGCAATAAAAAACATAAAATGTGCCATAATGTGTGTATCATTGTATTTTAATATTCTGTGGGAACCGCCCAGAGTGGCTGGGGAAACCCAGCTAGATGTGTGGGGTGTAAATAATAAATTAGTGTTATTAATCTGAGCAGCAAACAAAAAGCAAACAAACCAATCTGAATAGTTACAGCAGGTACATGTGTTTAGTAAGGGAAAGGCCCTCAGCAGCATAAACTTCTCTTTCTAGTAAGGTTCTTCTGTTCCAACTATGATTTCCTTACTTTTCAATGCTTTAATCACGAATGTCCAAATCACACAGCACAACATGCCTCGAAAGAGCACATTTTGAGGTTGAGATGTGAGAGGGAGGCTCAGCTGTTGAGTGCAGACCATTCATGCTCAATGAGGAAGCGACAACACATGATTTCCCTTTTCTTCCGCAGAAGAGAGGGGGAGCGGAGGGAGAAGGTCTGTGCTGATTAAAGCAAAGAAGAAGAGTTGCGTCTTCCCTAACAGGACCCATTTGGAGACAAATTGAGATTGATTCAGTCATCAGCTTTCTGACAAATGGCAGCTATTAGCTCCCACTTCCTCACCTCCCCACCTCAACTGCTACAGCTGGGCTTCATTTAAGGCGTATCAGGTGCTCTGGTAACCAGTCGGCAGGAATAAGGCGGCAAAACATGAGCAATATGTCCTCTTAAAGATGTGGTGTGAATGAAAAAGTCTCGTCAGACATGGGAGAGGAAGATTGAATGCGGCGTATATATATTCTGCCTAGTTCATTCATATTCTGCGCCCAACCCAAACATGGCACCAGTACTTTGGAACACTGATCCCACTGAAATCAGCCACCACTGGAAATGTTTCTGTTTTATTAAGTGTTTTCAAAGAATTGCTTTGATTCAGTGTTGATTCTTTGATCTTGTATTTTATAATTCTATGATGTTTAAATGATTTTATTGTACAGTGGCCCCCCACCCCCAATATATATATTCTGAAGGATTTTTAAAAACCATTTTATAAGTTGCCCACAATTGAATTCTGTGACAAATTATACAAAGGTACCTTTAAAAACAACAAGAAAAGTATTATTTTCTTATAAAAAGAAATACCATTGTAAAGAACGAGAGCAAGTCAGGCAGAATGGAAATAAATGGAGCAAGTCTTTCTCCAGACCATATAAGAAAGCCATCAGAAATTAATTCCTGCTAATAAATTTACATGAATATAATACAGAAAGCAACATTTAAGACTTCATGTGTCCTTAAGAATATATATTCAGACATTTCAATAAATGCTATTATATTTAATGAGTAGGGACTTGACATTTATACAGAAAACTCAAATATCAAAATATTCCTGGATGTCTTATCAACTAAATCAGTGAGCAAAGGAGATCTTTCACGGACTGATCTCAAGAAATAGTGCATTAACTGGCTACATTAGTAGTTTTATAGGTTTCTAAATGGAGTAAAGCGTGGGTGATCAGGATTTTGCTTTTAGTCATGACTGCTTTTACTGCTAAAGGGACAGTGTGAGTGGCTAGGGATTTGTTTATTTTTTACTAAGAGAATGCTGATAAACCAAACAATTTACTTAACATATCCTTTCACTGTATCTTTATAACAACTCGATATGGCTGTTTTCCATGAACTTTTGCCTTAATGAGATTAGCCTTCCTGCACGGGAAACATCTGTCAATAAATCATATATTTTTATGCATCTGTGGGGTTTTTTAAAACCTTAAATTGGTTAATATTTCATGTCAACGTAAGTTATATTATCTTGGGAATGAATTCTAATCCTCTTTAAGTGGTTGGTTAGGAGAATTTGCCCAGCTTATTCCAGCACAATTGCAGGTCGGTTCACACAACCCTTGTAAAAAAAAGTCTACGGATTTTGAACATCCTATTAACTTTCCAAATGTATGTTGGAAATTAGCAAATTCCAAATGTATGTTGGAAATTATGTATACCTACTTTATCCACTTGGATAGCATTTACTTTCATAGGATTGCAACCTTATGGCCAGGCAGATAATCTGTTCACAGAAAACAAAAATGCTAACACCCAAGTAAGAAATTCTCCCGTGGGCCTCAGGAAATATCTTGCACATTCTCTGGTCATTATGCGTAATCTCCAACTAGCTATACAGGTCCCCCAAGTCCTGTTGGGGACCCTGCATATTGGCCAGAGAATATGCAGAATTCTGTCTCCGTAGGCAGGCTATGTGACATTCTCCACAAGATCTGATTAAATGTGCGCAATGGGCTAGTGGTTCTTACTCACAGCTACTATTCACATGACTCCTAATTTACACATCCTTCCCTTCTTCCCCACCCCCACCCACAATCAAGCAGTTCTACGAAAAGCTTATTGGTTCTAAGGTGGGTTTTTATTAGCCGGCTTTTCTAAGCAAGATAAAAGAAAGATAAAGCTTTATATCAGGAAGTACAGTTAAAATGTGGAAAAAGCTAATAAAAACCTTAACTGGTTAAATCACCAATGCCTTCCTGCTACAAGATTCCCTTCTTGTCCTCGTGAGAGATTAGCGAAGGTGATAAAAACTGTGGTCTTGTTATTATTGAGATAACAGAAAAGCAATGAAGAGACAATAAGTGATTTAAGGAGATTGTGTCTAAGCAGGCCATACGGAGGAGTAATTGTGGGTCTTCGAAAAGAGGTTGTTTGGCATCAAACCATTTTATCTGTGTTCTGTACTGTTGGCCCAAAGCAGGTGGCAGTTTGTGGCTGAAAAATAAGCTTGAACATAACAATAAAGAGTGTTAAATTGTTTCACCTTCAAGGTCAGCAAATGTACTGCGCCACTTGGTTAGATGCATGCGGTGTTCCTCTCAGAAGCCTCATTTGTGTGTGTTATGTGTTCTTTTTCCATATCAATCTAATGAGCCAAATTCCTACAAAGACTGACTTCAGGCCCTCCAAGTATTTTTCAGGAATAGTCCTGGATTTGCAGAAACTGTCCCAGTTTCTGATTTGATCTTGGAACATCCTGCTTTTCCTTAGGACGTTTCAATTTTCATCAGACAAATGTTGGATGGCATGGGAAGACATCCCTATTTTCATTAGAGAAATGATGGATGGTATGGACTTATGCAACCCCTGAGCCAAGGAGATAAGAAACTATGCAACCTTTAGAAGATATCTGAAGGCAGCCCTGTATAGGGAAGTTTTTAATGTTTATTGTTTTATTATGATTTATATATGCTGGAAGCCGCCCAGAGTGACTGGGGCAACGCAGTCAGATGGGTGAGGCATCATCATCATCACTGAATAGGGCGTCTATTTTCATCAGAGAAATGTTGGAGAGTATGTAGACTTCAACCATAGTTGGCAAATCAAATGACAAAACCAATTCAGAATAGTATATCCAATACGTTTCAGCAGATTCCCCTTTGATAAACTTTCTAAAACTGGAGCTGGTGGCAGGAAGGAGGAGAGGTGAGGCAGAGGACATGGCTGGGCCAGTCTTGCAGTGGTTTTGGCTCCAATAGTCCACACTCTCACTGGAGGAAAGAAAGACAGTGTCCATCCTTATTGCCTGTGGAACTAAGACAATAGCCCAGGCCTTTTCATTGCCAGCCAGGAGTGCAGGTCTGCTGTCATCACCCAGCATAGCTCTTGAGCCCAGTAAGGTGATGTGTTACATCAGCAGAGAAAGCAGTGGAGGGGTAATGAACACACCTTGCCAGGATCCCTTCAAGGCAGGGCTGACTTTCATCCTGATCCCTCTGTGGATCAGGGTGAGGAAATATCACTGCAACAGCCTTGGCGACATGGACGTAGTCCGTCCCCTCCTGAACGCTTCCCCTTGTGAACAATTTTACACCCACTGGGGAAAATCATTGGGGGGGAAAGGAGTTGTTTGATGGGAAGCAAAACATTTGCTAAATGTGTCTCCCTGTTTCAGCTCAGCACTAACATTATGTCCATGTATAAATTGTAGATCCAAATAAGAAGGAATTATTTACTTAAGTTAATGGGTTTCCTGTTTTTATCATCCATTGAACTGCACATAAACAAAAGGCTATGTTAACAAGAAGGGGAGTGGAGAAAGGGAGATTTAAGTATTATGTTTATGGAGGGTATATGCGACCTCAGAATTGAAGGCTTTAATAGCGGGTGGTGGGGTGAGGTCTGGAGTGATGGTAACATCCCTACCCCATTGCAAGCAGATTCAGTTTCGCTCTTGGCTCAAGGCCTGTGGAAATAGAACAGGGCAAAGGGAGTGTTGGGTTGAGAGCGTGGTTCTTAGTGCCTTAGGGAGAATATTGTTCAGCAGCAGTACTTAACAAATGCAGGTTCTTCAGGTCACATGACCTCTTCGTTAATGCTGAAATCATCAGCATGCAATGTGTCTTCAGACAGTTTGGTTCTGCCCTCAAAAGACCAGAAAGAGCAGCAGGTGCAGCAGTGGAGCTTGAGTCAAGTGAATGAATCAGAGCCATGGATTGCATACTCTCGGGATGGGCTTGGTCAAGGCCTTCTTAGATTTCTGCAGAGTTCAGCCTTTCTGAGATGCTTTAAATCCAAGAGCTGATGCCTGAGGGACTTAACAGGCACAGACTAATTAATCTGGTTTACATAAAAGTTACACTTAGGCTTCGGATTCAATCAGATCGTGAATCATTTCAGTCAACAGCATGTAAGTGCCTGCCTCTCCCAAACCAAAAGTATTCTAAGGATTTTTGCAGGGACAAAAGGCATTGACAGCTGAACAAAAGAGTTTGGCATTCAGCTGATTCTGCATCTGCAGCACAAGCATTCCTGGCGTGCTGCGATGACTTTGGGAGAGTGTCGCCTCTGGCTGTCAAAAAAAGAGAGGTTTGCCAGAGTAGGTCCATGGGCAATGAAAAATAAGTCGCTTTGCGCAGTGAAAGGCACAATTCCTTAATCTGCCTTATTATGCCCACAGTGGCCCAATTCACCGGGTTATTTTTTAATGCAGTAACTGAATAGCAGTTTAAACATGATGGGTTGGTCTATATGGGGACAGTGTATTCTGCTCATGGAAAAATTGGTTTACGTCACCAGAACACTGGTGCAAATGTTCTGCATCAGAAACTAAACCCAAATATGTTCCCTTTTTGTACGCATTTGCGGGATAGTCTTAATGGCTATTCTGCTCATGTTTCTCTTGATCTGATTGAACACTTTCTATGGGTAGAAAAGCTGAACCACCTGTTCCCATGATTCTGTCCCACATGAATTCCATGACATTAAACCAAATTCAAATGAGCACCAGGCCATAAAAGTTTCACAAATCTGTTCCTCAGAATTAAAAATTCCACATTTCTGAGGAATTGTTAGGAAAGGACTGGCAAACTGCTCAATTCTTATGAGTGATCCCTGATTGGCTGGGACCATCAGAGTGACTAATATAGGAAGATCCTTTCACTCATGGAATTAATAATATCAGTGCATGCCTAAATTTGACTGATCGCAAGGTGACAGCTTCACATATAGTATATGCTCCCTGAGTGGCTGAAATTATTTGAACTGGTGGGGAAATGGCTACTGAGGCAGCAGCAGATGAGGAAAACTACTGGGAAGCTACTGTGAACAGACTTGAACAATTGTGAACAGTTAGGGAAAAGATAGGACCCTCCATGAAAAATTAAAATTAAGTTCTGGGCAAAAATCTGACTTAGAGAACAAGCTAGGTTCAGCACTATCCTGTATGCATGCAATTCTTGCATACCATACACATATGGGTAGACTTACAAGATAAGAAAGGGATGCAGGTGGCGCTGTGGTCTAAACCACTGAGCCTCTTGGGCTTGCCAAGCGGAAGGTTGGCAGTTCGAATCCCCGTGACGGGGTGAGCTCCCGTTGTTCAGTCCCAGCTTCTTGCCCACTGAGCAGTTCAAAAGCACGTCAAAGTGCAAATATGTACTGCTCCGTTTCAATGTGCTGCTCTAGTTCACCAGAAGTGGCTTAGTCATGCTGGCCACATGACATGGAAGCTGTCTGCGGACAAACGCCAGCTCCCTCAGCCTATAGAGCGAGATGAGCGTGCAACCCCAGAGTCGTCCGATTGTGATTGTGAAAAGTGCATGTTGTGCATGTAAGTGTCTTTACCATCAAAAAAGCTCAAGGAAAGAAGTCACTAATTATAGAAACTGATGGGCAATACATTCAGTATTATACAAGATGTGCAAAAATGAGTCACACAGTATTCTATTGTTCTCACTGCTTTTGAATGAGGAACATGATGCAGTTAAGCCAGCTACTGATAGTATACCTGCAATGTGCAGCAATGATGAGACCTGCACTTCAAGGCACATGGACTCTCACAGCATTTTCTATGAACGCAACTACACACACACAAAAATGTTAAATCAGTTTTTGCACAGGATACTGACCAAAGAATTTAACCACATAACTCAATTTGACTCTTCATTCTGTTCTCCCCTTGAGATGGTAGTTCAGGAAGAGGCCAGTCAAATAAAGATCTCCTGGTTGAATTCTGCGGTCAGACCTTTCCTGAAATTACAGGGTGGGGTTGACAATGCAAAAAGCTATTATTTCCAGGTTTGATAATCTCAGAACACATGTGCAGGGCAATAAAACATTCTTAAGGGGGGTGGGTTGCCCTTGTTTAGATGCACTTTCCAGAAGAGATTTTCTAATCATGACAACATACTTCTGAGTGGTTCAGAACTGAGCCACAAGCTCACCTTCCAGACTCTTTTGGGAATCATAGTTTAAATGCAGTAATAAATGGAAAATGTCTGGCTGTTGCCAGCACTGCTTTGCAGGATGTATTGTCTTCTATTTTAATGCATTTTGAGCAGTAAATTCAAATGGGATAAAAGGTGCTTTTCCACAGACAGGCATTCTAGGTGGAGACAATTTGATGGAAGTGGTTTGCTTTTGCATTTTGGTCTTGATTCACTGAGCTGGATCTGATTACTGGATTTTTATTCTAAGCCATCATGATGGGGGGGGGGATGATTTGTGTATTCTTTGTTTGTTTTGCTGTTGCCACCCCTTCAAAGGCTATTCTAAATGTTATCTTTTGTTATCAGCTGTTAACACTTCTGTTATCAGTTGCATTGCTCTGCACCCCCCCCCCTTTTAAAGCAGCATCAAGAGAGTATGTTTTGCTATTACAATGTAAGAACATACCCGTGCCAAGCAGGGAAACAAATAGTCAGTTCCTTACTTTTGGCTAATTCTGAGCTCCTTGAAGGAGAGTGTGGGCTCCATCCCCTTCCTTTAAAACACTGTAGTTTCTAAAGGCAAGGTTCACACTTCAAAACGACCTTGACAGATTAGAGAACTGGGCCAAAACAAACAAGATGAATTTTAACAGGGAGAAATGTAAAGTATTGCACTTGGGCAAAATAGAGGAGAGGCACAAATACAAGATGGGTGACACCTGGCTTGAGAGCAGTACATGTGAAAAGGATCTAGGAGTCTTGGTTGACCACAAACTTGACATGAGCCAACAGTGTGACGCGGCAGCTAAAAAAGCCAATGCAATTCTGGGCTGCATCAATAGGAGTATAGCATCTAGATCAAGGGAAGTAATAGTGCCACTGTATTCTGCTCTGGTTAGACCTCACCTGGAGTACTGTGTCCAGTTCTGGGCACCACAGTTCAAGAAGGACACTGACAAACTGGAACGTGTCCAGAGGAGGGCAACCAAAATGGTCAAAGGCCTGGAAATGATGCCTTATGAAGAACGGCTAAGGGAGCTGGGCATGTTTAGCCTGGAGAAGAGGAGGTTAAGGGGTGATATGATAGCCATGTTCAAATATATAAAAGGATGTCACATAGAGGAGGGAGAAAGGTTGTTTTCTGCTGCTCCAGAGAAGCGGACACGGATCAATGGATCCAAACTACAAGAAAGAAGATTCCACCTAAACATTAGGAAGAACTTCCTGACAGTAAGAGCTGTTCGGCAGTGGAATTTGCTGCCAAGGAGTGTGGTGGAGTCTCCTTCTTTGGAGGTCTTTAAGCAGAGGCTTGACAACCATATGTCAGGAGTGCTCTGATGGTGTTTCCTGCTTGGCAGGGGGTTGGACTCGATGGCCCTTGTGGTCTCTTCCAACTCTATGATTCTATGATCCTATGGTTGTAGGATTAGCTTAGGAACACCTGAAGCTGCTTTAGGTCAAATCAGACCATTGGTCCATATGGCAGTGCCTCTCCAGGAGTGCAGACATGGCCTCCTCCCAGCCCTGCTTGGGGACATTCTGCATGTAACTGAGCTACAGCAGCCCTTCTCCCTCTTGTTACATGTGTCAGATCCTAGCTATGTGGGAGAAGAGGCGCCACTGCTGTTCCAGTTTCTCAATATCAATCTCTTGGCCACCTTTAGGGCATGGAGAATTGTACCTTCTTGTGCTGAAGCAGTGATGCTCTCTGTGCATTGCTGCACAACATACTTTGCTAATGGGTACCATACTTTGACAAAACGCCTATGTCATCTGAGACATTAAAATGTCAACATGTGTCTAGATGCACTGGTGATAGATTAAAATTTAAAATGGTGACATAAAACTTTAACGTTACTTCCGATCCAGAGACATAGTATGTAGGGAAGTGGTTTTAACTGCCTTGCCCATTACCGTTTGGCATTTTCATCCTTTTTGGTTCCGCTGATATATGGAAGTGGCCTGTCAAGTAATTTATGTCAAGTTCAAATGTTAAGGGGATCCTGAAATGAGAAGCAAAGAGTGTAGATAAAAGAGTATGAAAACCCTACAATCAACTAGATATCAATGAGAAAGAGATTTTAAGAGGTATTATTCCTTTAAGGCAGTTGTTATTGCAGACCTTCCCAGGTTATGAAATCAACAGTTAGAGGCTCCAACAGGTGAAATAATGACATAAAAATAGATGGTTCTCCTGCTGGTTTTGTCAGGGCTGGCAAGCAGGCAGGAAACAGTCAGTCAGTGAAACTATTGGGTTGTCAAGCTTGTCAGTAGGTAAAAAGGCATGGGCAGATCAAGAGCAACACAGTCCCTGAGTAACTCAGAATGAGAAGCCAAGCAAGAATCAACCCCCTTCATGCATTACTTGTGCGAAAGCACACAATTAAAGGGGGGGCACAGCGTGGTGTAGCTTCCGTGGTCCACCCTTGAGTGGGTGGGTGTAGAGGGTGCACATGTGCATGTAGGATTCTCTGGGAGCTGCAATCCTTTCCATCAGGATTCCTGGTTCCCTGGAGGTCTTTGCAGATAGCTTCCCTGCTGAGCACATCCATGCTCAAGGCATGGACATTGAGGACTGGAAAGCCTTGCAAACTCAGTGGTGTCAGTGGCACAGCCCCACATCCTTAGAACTACATTGTTATGGGTTTGTGAGCTCCTTGACTCTTCTAATTTCCTGGATAACAGATCCTCCCCTAAATTCCTCAGTGTCACGGGTGTTGGAGTTTAATCAATGCACAGAGTATTAAGATGGGCTGCCATATGCTGGATTTAGCAATGTGAAAATAAAGGCCAAGCCAGTTTTTTGTGCTCAGGAAATTGCCTGGGAGAAGAGCCATCATGGAAAGCAAAAGGAAGGTGATGGGCAATTAACAAAGCAGATACTCTGTGCTGGATGGCAGATGGGAGTGAGTCTTTCCTTCCACTGAGAGATTGTTAGCAGAGAAAAGGGGTCAGGCTGTAACAGAGCAGAGGGACAGAGAGCCCTGTTTGGTTTCTTTTTGGATCCAAGGCTGCAGCAATGGGAGAAACAGGTTCCTCTGAGATGGAAATGGCAAAATCACAAGGGAGGCATGGAAGTGCAGCAGAGAGCACAGTGGGACTATTATAAAAGCGCCTAGGTATCCCATTGCAAAGCCTGTTTGGACACTCCAGGCAGTGCCTTAGCTCCCTGTACAGTTTGATGCAACCCAGGACCAAGCAGATCAGAAGATGCAAGTGACCACGACACTTACAGTGCATCGTCCCCATCCAGGAAAGTATCAATACTATTTGAACTGTATTTTGCTCCCCGCTGTTTTGTAGTGCATAGAAGCTGAGATTTCTACTGCAACCTTGTGATCTAGTCCTTCCACTCAGAATCTGGAAGAGGCAGAGCCCCTAATTTCTAGTTTCTCATGCTATTTAGGGCCAACATGAAATATGATGAAGACTGCCATTAACATGTCTGTAATATTCATGCATATAGTGTGGGGTTGGGGTCTAATCTTTATGTTGAAATGGGTCTGTTGGTGGGAGGAGAGGAATTCTACTACTCCCACACCTTCAGGAACCAGTCAATGTGGTACTTTCCAGATGTTTCTGGGTTCCCAGCAGCCTCCGCCAGCATGGCCAATGACCAAGGATTAGGGCAGTTGCAGTCCAAGAGCAAATTAAGAATCCAAGGTTCCCCATCCCTCGTCTAGAACTACAACACACATGATAGACCATCCCCAACTTTCTGCATGGTGACGATAACCAGCCTTCACCAGCATGTTACCTCCCATCATCCCTGGCCAGCATGGCCAGGGATGATGGGAGCCGTGGTCCCAATGTCTGGAGAGCACCAGTTGGATTTGCCCTGATATACCCAAATGGGCAAAGGTGAATAAGCAAATGCAGCCCCCAATTCAGTCTGACTTGGCCCTGAAAGGTATTCTTCTCGATCGAGTAATATACCTGAGTCCTTCCTTTTGTCCCTACAGACTGCCACTCTCCTCCTGCCCCTATTCCACCTCTTTGCATTCTCTATGCTTTTCAGTATGGATGGTTTGCAAAGGAGGGGTGGGGTGAAAAGGAAATTTCTAAATGTTGCATAGAAATAGCATAGGTGGGGATTGTTGGAACGCAATCTGGGACCTAGAAGAGTACTGTACTCCTCTGACTTAAATATAATACAGACCTATTTATGGCCAAGTTTTCTATCCATAATGCAAAAGATGAAACATTCATGCCCCAACATTACATCAAAGGCAAAACCACTTAAAGCAACCTTCGGGGCATTCCCATCATTAAGGAATTCTTGAACATTTTTCGGGGCAAACGTCTTTTCTGAATCTGGATTGCATTTTAACTTTCATGCTACATCAGTTGTTGAATGAGGGATCACTTTTTATTGCTCCTTACGATGAGTATTGCCCTTGATTGCCCACAAATGTTGGGAGTTGAGAAGACATGCTGAAGGCAATCTGTCTTAAAACTCTGACAAAGGACATTTGGAATTTATAGATACCTATAGGCCTTTTTTGAGATTTGAAACATGGTGTCAGCGTGAATTATTTGGGCAAGGAATGGATGTACACTTACCTTCCCAAATTTTTTTAGGTATTGTGTGAACAAGGCATGGACCAAGCTGTAATTAATTACTGGCATATGCCAGACCTCTCCTAGGAGGATTCCAGCAGCAACAACTAAACTTCACAGGCAAAATAATTCATCCTCTTGATGGCTCTGTGATTTAATATTCTCCTTTTTATATTATTTTTAAAGGGTGTAATTATTTAATACTGAGGTTGCAGAAACCTATTTAAATAAGCAGACACCACTTTTTAACATTCCAGTCTTCTTAACAAACTCATGATCCATGGGAATCCGAAAGACGTTAAGAATGCTTACTACTAATAAGAATTTCCTATGCCAATAACTAAAGATATTCCTGTGCCTTTAATAGCCACGTGGAAACAGGGACAGATCTGGGTGGGAGGTAGTCTTCAGGTAAGATTTTCCCCACAACTGCAATTGTCACAAAGACATAGCTGCTAATCCCTTCCTGATTTTCAGAGCAATCATAACCCAGTTGGGCAGACAGATTGGGTCTGACTCTGTCGCAGCTTCAGGCTAGCTCAGCAATCACGTCCAGTGCAGGCTTAATGGATCAGGTCTAGATCAGGCCCAGAGGTCTGGTTTAGCCTTGCCCTGACCCCAGAATGCCCTGTTTGGGGGACTTTGCCAGGCTCTGTTAGTAGTGGGGAGACCACTAGTGAGCCTTCTGCTGATACATTTGGGTGATCTGTGCCAGCAGAGTGATGAGAACAAACGGCTATGGAAATTTGGAGACTGGGAAACTGAGAGAGACTAAAATTGACATATTCATCCATCCCTATGGGCCAGGCAGGAAAGCTTCCCCAGTTGATCACAGTTATCTGGCTGGTATATAGGAAGAAAGCAATGCTCCAGGCAACCTGGTCCAAGGCCAGCTACACATGCAGAAGCTGTCAGTATCAGGGCAACAGAAAAGTTCACCCATTCTATGTTTTGAAAACAATATTAACATTGTTCAATATATCAGAGGATGGGAAAACCACTTTCTTCTTTCTTACAAATGTTAATGAACCAATAAGTAATTTTAAATTATCCTAAATAATGCTGTCTAACTGTGAAAACCACTTGTTTCTAAAGAGGCCAGTTTGTTAATTAAAGCAAAGCATATTTTATGCATTTCTGTTTAATGACTGGATCAGTAGTAAAAAACCATAAGTGAGAATTGTTTGTATTTTAGTGAAAAATGTGGAAAAGACATTGCTTCTCATCAATATAAAGGAGATGGGAGTGTGTAATATCTATATTTTCAGAAAATTTCATCCATATATAGTTTTTGGTGCAATACGCAAAAATACAGCAAGATGGCCATGTTTGCTGATAACACCAATTTTTTCAGAGTGGTGAAACAAACAGGGACTACATTAGTCAATCTCAGAGTAGACCCACTGAAATAAATTGAGCTACTCTCAAGTATCACTAATGTTGGCCATCACCCTATATACGTAATCCTAGCCTAACACAGCACTTTGCTATTCCCAGAGCCATAAAAATAGGGCAATAAAATATTTAAAGGAAACTAAAGTGAAAGTTGGGAAATGAATCAACTTTTGCCCAAGAACATGAGGGCAATAGTTAAGATGAATTGACGTAAGCCAACATTTTCCCAGCAACACATTTTTAGAGCTTTGGTATTCTGGAGAATGAGACATAAGATGAAATGATTAAATAGAGCAAACAAAATAGGTGTGTAAATGTAAGAAAACCAGTGGTATGGGGTGAGAGCTAAAAGAGATCTGATAAATCAGAGATCACACCTACTTTTTAATTTCCTGTTCTAGCTAGCTGTGATCTGTTCCCCATTTTGTCTACAAACAAGAATAATAGAATTCCCCCCCCCCACACACACACTTAAAGCAGAGGTTAGCAGGGACTACACATTAATAGGTATCTATGTATATTTTATGGGGAAAATATGCCGTGCAATTGTGGGGAATAAAATTGTATCGTGGAAGTTTAAAGTTTCATATATGACTGCAGTGCATAACCAGCCCTTTGCTTTTAAGGATGCACACAACCCCAGATGGAATGGGAATCACTGTCTGATCTGACATTAGATCTGCATGCCTTTGTTAGAGGCATATTGCCTGTGAAGACATGAAGTAGAGAATTCATAGCAGAACTGCCACTAACATTTTTGCCTAAAGCAGAGTTTGGTTATAGGCTTGTTGACCCCTGACACTGAACACAGGTACAAGCTGTCTCTCATACAAAAACATCTGTATGTGACTTGTTTATTTGTTCATTGCTTTTATATCTTGCCCTTCTTCCCAAAAGGAGTCCATGGTGTCAAATAGGGTGTCTATATACGGTAATATAAATAAATAAATAAATAAATAAATAAATAAATAAATATACAATAATAAGTTGTGATTTTTTGTATGTTTTTAATAGATTTGAGAGATTTAATTCTATTTATGCTTAATTATTCTTCTATGTTTTTAGCCATTCTTATTTCATCTATAAGGGAAAAAGATGGGATATAAATACATAATAGTAATACTACTACTGCTACTAATAATAATAATATAATTGTATATGTGAAAAGAGTATACACTTGTTGTTCAGCTTCTGTACACACAGATACACAGATTGTACGCTCAATGAATGCAGTCTGCAAACACCTCTTATATGTGGCCACGTCCAAGGAGACTGAGGACCACAAGAAAGAAAATCCCTTCTTATAGGGGCTGCTTATGTAACACAGAGAGACGCAGGTGGCGCTGTGGTCTAAACCACAGAGCCTAGGGCTTGATGATCAGAAGGTTGGTGGGTCGAATCCCCACGATGGGGTGAGCTCCCATTGCTCGGTCCCTGCTCCTGCCAACCTAGAAGTTCAAAAGCACATCAAAGTGCAAGTAGATAAATAGCTACCGCTCCAGCAGGAAGGTAAACAGCATTTCCGTGCGCTGCTCTGGTTTGCCAGAAGCAGCTTAGTCATGCTGGCCACATGACCTGGAAGCTGTACACCGGCTCCCTCGGCCAATAAAGTGAGATGAGCGCCGCAACCCCAGAGTTGTCCGCGACTGGACCTAATGGTCAGGGGTCCCTTTACCTTTACCTTATGTAACACAGAAGAGGAAGTGCATCAACAGAAAGAGGGTCTGGTTTGCATAAAATTAGCATGTGCTAAGTTATATGAAGAGATGAAAATTTAGAAATAAGGACTATCATTTTAATGATAATGATAATAATTTTATTATTTAACCCTGCCCATCAGGCAGGCTTGCTCCAGCCACTCTGAGTGAATTCCAACACATACAAAAACATTAAAAAGCAAACGTTAAAAACCTCCCAATACAGGCTGCCTTCAGATGTCTTCTAAAAGTTGTATAGCTTTTTATCTCCTTGACATTTGATGGGAGGATGTTCCACAGGGAGTTCACCACTGCCAAGAAGAGTAACTTCACTTTTCACAGTGAGGGAACCGCCAGAAGGCCCTCAGAGCTGGATCTCAGTATCCGGCCTGA
The DNA here is from genome assembly GCF_964234715.1 of Podarcis melisellensis. Classification (NCBI taxonomy): domain Eukaryota; kingdom Metazoa; phylum Chordata; class Lepidosauria; order Squamata; family Lacertidae; genus Podarcis; species Podarcis melisellensis. Next base: position 4,610,523 of record NC_138542.1, on the reverse strand, counting down.
ACAATGGGGGTGGAGACACTTCAGGCAGAAGACTCTCTCTTTCAGCTATAGAAATAGAAATAGAATACACATTTAAACAGTGCAGGAGATTGGGCACAATCAGCCCACTAACAGCTGAAGAGCAACTTCATTGTCCCTGTTCTTCCTTCTTATCTTTGTTTATCTTAAACCAGACTTTGACTGGGCAGCCCTTCAAAAAGGAGAACATTTTCTAGCAGCCTACGTCAAGTAGGGCATATGGCCATCCTAGACTCTGTGTATGTTCATAGCAGTATATAAGGTCTGAAGCCTAATACCCCAGCCAAAGAGGGCATTCAGAGAGTGCATGCTTCTAGGCCTCTGCTGTGACAGGACCAAGAATCCTGGTCTTGGATTTCCCTCCAAATTAATAATGATTTAAGGAGATTTATTTCCTGTTGGACTTGGGGGGACACACCCATCTCTTTGAACCTTGCAAAAAGATAAACTTGCATTAATAGATGTTATGTCATTACATATTGACTGCATCCAGCTGTTATTTTGCATAGATTAATAACAATGGCTGAAATCCAATTTAAGCCAATTACAACTGAGGGCTTGCATCTTGTGAATAATTTACACCCCAAACAGATAGGATAGGATAGGATCAGTCTGCCCATCTGCCTGGTGTGAGGAACACACGCATCCAAATATGAAACGGCATCCTTACAAGTAGTTGTGCTGACTCCAGTGTCATTTCCTGCAAATGGCTTCAGGAAGTACCTCTGCTTTGAACATTGGGCTGGCCATAAACATTCATTAGGAACAAAACCTGAAAAACAAAACAGTTTATCTTATAATCAACTGGATATGGTAAGCAGATACTCTGAAACTTTGCTTTCAAAGGTGATTAACGGGAGGGTAGGACGATCATTTTCATGCAATCTACAAAGATGTAAATATTTGAGAAAGGAGGAGCAAGCCAATAGGTAGCTCATAGGCTATCCTGTGTTATTTGAAATTTCATCTTGAGCATGGTCCTGATCACAGGCTTTGCATGCCAGTCTTTCTCCATATACAGGACTAGGACTGGTTACAGCCCTGCCTTACGCACCAGTTATCCCAACAATTACATGGGGGGATTAACAGGAAATGAAGAAACCTAGCGGGACTTGACATCTTTCCACAGGGCCTGCAAGACAGAGCTGTTCCACCAGGCCTTTGGCCAGGGCACAGCCTGACTCCCTCCTTTGGCAATCTTCGTGGAGCTCTGGCCCAATTGTTGCAAGTGGTTTGATTTGAATTAATTTCATAATGAATGATTTTAGAGTGTTGTGTTGTGTTGTACTGTTGTACTGTTTTATTGTTGTTAGCCGCCCTGAGCCGGGCTTCGGCTGGAGAGGGCGGGATATAAATAAAATTTATTTTTTATATATATTATTAATTATTATTATATTTTTGCACAACCTGTGTGTGTTCTCTGGGGGTTTTGTGGTCCTGTGGGACTTTATAGCCTCTGGTACCTTTTAAAATGCTCCCTTGGACCTACCTACACAGCTCTCTCTAAGCCACATAGTTGTGTGCTGGGCTGGTCTGAAAACCAGCAACTAAAATTTTAGATGACAAATGGGTTTTTCAATGAGAAGGAAACTGAAACTACATAAATAATTTCAGCTGAACTCCAGCTCTTTTCAAGCGTTCTAAGTCAAGGATGGAGAGCTCACCCCCAGATGCTGTTGGGCAGCCATCAGCCCCAGCCAGCAGGACTCATGGACAGCCATGAAGGAAGCTTCGGTCCAGCATCATCTGCAGAGAACCACAGCTTCCCTATCCCTGTTCTAAGGGACTGTGCACAGATGAATGGGTCTGGAGGGCTCTTGCCAATTCAATGAATGCATCTTGGCCAGCTGCCATGGTCTCCTCCTCCTCCTCCCCTTCCCATGCCTTCCCTGTAATCATTCAGAATGTCTATAAAGGCTTCTCATACTTCGTTAACAAAACAAAACGGTGAGTGACTTGGGAAAGGCTAATTGTCTCCTTGGAAGGAAATCTGAGCGAGCCTCTCTCCCCCTGCCCTCCTATCTGACTTCTCCAGAGTATTTGATTTCCATGGTATTGAAGCAAACGACCCTACAGACATTTGGAGACAATAGTTGCACAGTGGCAGTGGCATTGAGTTTCGCATCCGTCAAGCATGCAAACATACCCTTGAGTTGATGTAACTCATATACCTTGAATGGGGTGAATTGGTTCTCTTTCATTCAGGTTTGATGCCCCCTTCTACCCATTCTCTCCATTCTCTTGCCTTATTCAGGACTTCCATTGATGTCCATATCTTATGATTCCAATCAAGTTTAAATACACTTTAACAATTTACATGAGATTAAAAACCTGAGGAACCAAGGGAGTAACAATCCTGCCACCACCACTTGGCATGACAATACAGTTCAGTCAGCTTAGTAAGTGGTAAGTTACCACTTCAAAAACAATTGCCTATGTTCACCCGCAGCATGGCCTGAAGATGTAGTTTCAAATCAACCAACTATACTTTTCTTAAGTATTTGTCATTCAGCTGTTGGATTCAATCATTCTATCAATGTTAATTGACTTTTTATGACCTAGAGGGTTTTCCATGAAACTCAGACTCCTTTTGTAGGATGGAGGAGAAATTCCACTTAAAGGCAAACCCGCCTAATTCACACTTCAGTACATGAACAAAAACACAGCTAGCCATTGAAATTCACACTTTGCTGAACTTTGCAATGGAAAGGATGCCTAAGAATGTATGAAGGTAAAGGACCCCTGACAGTTAAGTCCAGTCGCGAACGACTCTGGGGTCACGGTGCTCATCTCGCTTTACTGACCGAGGGAGCCGACGTTTGTCCGCAGACAGTTTTTCCAGGTCATGTCACCAGCATGACTAAGCCGTTTCTGGCGAAACCAGAGCAGTGCACAGAAACACTGTTTACCTTCCCACTGGAGCGGTACCTATTTATCTACTTGCACTTTGAGACGTGCTTTCGAACAGCTAGGTTGGCAGGAGCTGGGACAGAACAATGGGAGCTCATCCCGTCGCAGGGATTCAAACCACCGATTGGCAAGTGCTAGGTTCCGTGGTTTAGATCACAGCGCCACCCACTGCATACACTATACACTGGTGTATACTGAAAATAACATGCAAAAGGGCTATTTATTATGGGAAATTGCTTTGCAAAAATGTGTCTGTAAGCAGATGCGAAAAACCAAAGCTGACATATTTACCCATCTGTAGTAGAAATCATATTGGCATAAATTTTCCATTTAGCATCAGTGATGACAGGATAGTTTCTGTCTCCTACAATATATTATATTTCTTTGGGTTTGGATTTTAGCAAAGGCACGGAGGAATTTTGAAGCCACTCTTTGGTAAGTAGACATCCAAAATAGCAGCATTCATAGCTTAAGATTTGGAATTGGGCCTGGTAAATTAGATTTGCCTTTGCTGCAACCTCCTCTGCAACCTCAACAAAACCCTAGTTCTTCCATCAAGATCAGAATTTCCCATGGGCCCCCTAAATTTAGTAAAATATAATCACAAGGCTTTTCACAGCTCTCTTTGCTCACTGGGCTCGCTGTACTGATTGCTTCCTCAAGTAAAGCAGAAAACTCCCTGGGGAACGGCTTTTGAAAAAAGGAAGAAAGCCCAATATGGTTGCAAGCTTGCTCCCCTAATTCAAGCTGCCAGAGCCAGCCAACTTGGAGGGTTCCATCCAAACTCAGTGAATAAAGAGGCAATTGTAATCGAGGTAGCCAAGGCAAAACAGGTCACAGAGCTGCATACATTTAGCAAGATGCTAAACCTGAGGTAGAAACTTCTAACTTTAATTGTTTTCATTATTTTTGCACAAAAAGTTTTTTTAAAGAACAGAAACTCTATATAGCTTAAATATAAGAAGTTGAAAAAAAATTATGAAGTTGTGTGTGAAATAAACAGGAACCAAGATCAGAAATGTAAATAGGTGTGGATCTGTTAATATAGCGGATATAAGTGAGTACCGTATTTTTTGCTCTATAAGACTCACTTTTTCCCTCTTAAAAAGTAAGGGGAAATGTGTGTGCGTCTTAAGGAGCGAATGCAGGCTGCACAGCTATCCCAGAAGCCAGAACAACAAGAGGGATTTTCTGCTTTCACTGCACAGCGATCCCTCTTGCTGTTCTGGCTTCTGAGATTCAGAACATTTTTTTTCTTGTTTTCCTCTTCCAAAAACTAGGTGCGTCTTGTGGTCTGGTGCGTCTTATAGAGCGAAAAATACGACATATTTAATGGTGAAAGGAAACCATGGAATCAAACTATAAGGTAAATATCACAAAGTTTAACAAATGTATAGAGTTTTGTATTGTCTTCAGTCTGTGCTGCTGATCTCTGGCACACAGGTAATGGTAAGGAGAAAACCATAGTAACCTGTTTCACTCTGATCATATCTATCCTATCATTATAGACTAATAGTGGACCCAGTTCTCCACATGCTGGTCCTTATGTAGGCAAACTGACTCCACCCACGCACAAGAGCAGGGCTTTTTTTCAGCCAGAACTCACCAGAACTCAGTTCCGGCCCCTTTCAGGTAGGCACCATTGCCATTACAAGAGAACAAGTGGAGTGTTCACTGTGAGTTCCGGCACCTCTTTTTCTAGAAAGAGGTCAGGCTTGGGTGGTAGGGAAACCCTGATTTATGGAATTACAATAAATAAAAACTTAGAGAGAAGACAAACACAGCCCAAAGTGGAACGAGCATGCTCAGTGAGCATGGAATGCAAGGGAGCGGGCAACAGAAAACCCGAGGAAAGTAGGAAAGGAATGGAGTGGCCGGAATCCTGAACTGTAGTACTTCACACTTCAACCTTTTGTTCCCGGTCCTGTTTGTCCTAACTTATTCTTCTTTTAAAGACACTTATAATACCAATGTTTTCCAAAGTCTTGCAGATGAGCCTCCATCCAGAGAAAGACTAAGGAGGCAACTCCCTTCAAGATGGAGATTTGCGATTGAACACCTTCATCACATGGTCAAAGGTTAAACACTCATGTGTAGAGAGCAGAGAACATTAATCATTAACTCAATGAGGGGAGCTGCTTCTAGCTTACTATACTCCACTGGACTATTCCAGTGTTCAACCCATAGAGGCATTTTTCATTTCAGTGTGAATTAAAAAATTATACTTAACAGGGAACGCCTGCTCCATTTTGCAGTCCTTTCTTTTTCTTCTGCTTTAGTTGTGACCCCCGTGGCAGACATTTTGTGGCCAGAGCACTTTCTCAAAATTCCAAACATGCCCACAGGCTCCAAAAGCTTGTCAATATAGAAGTCTAGGGCACAGTAGATAATTCAGTTTGTACTAAAATAAATAAATAAATTGTACTTTAAAAGCTTGGTGTAAATAAAGGCAAGGAAAGTTTTTGATGGGGAAAGTAAAGGGGACGAGAAATATAACACCATGGTACTCCCAGAAAATATAATTACGTCAGGGGAACCTTTCCTTGAAGTGCAGGGGCCAGAAATGTACTCTTTTAATCCCCTCTGCTTCAATGAATTAAGCTAACCTGTTTTATTGCCAATACATTTTAAACCATATTATCAAGGAACTGTGAATGGAATCTTTATATGGCTTCAAAAGATCAGTAAAATCTGCCAGACTTTTGGTAGGCTCTCATTTCCCCTACCTGTGGGGTATTTCAGAGAATATGTGTGCAAATTAGCAATTAAAGCAGCTGACAAGAGCTATACATGGTATATACAATAGGGACAGGTATTAATGTGCCGAGATTGGTTGCAATTAGCGTGGTTAGAAAACCCAGCTGAAACATAGCAGCACATCCATAAAAGAAGACAGCTAAACTAAAAATGAAACCTTTCACTGAGAGAGCACGTCAGTATTGCCCAGAATGTGGTAAGTAGCTCTGGCATGTAACAAAAGAGCCAAAAATATCAGCATTAATAGTTTAACAATAAAACCTGAAATGCTATAATTAACACAGTAAGATAAGAAACAGGCCATCGTGGATTTGCTAATGGGTTCTCACTTTATTGGTACTATTAAAGCTATGTTTATCCATCCAGATTCAGAATTTTGTCTATATTTTTTATTTGTATATTATATACTTCATCCAGAAGCATCATAAACTCTGTGGGAGATATTCAGTGTTAGGCATACGTAGAGTAGACAATTGGAATCTATGAACTGGAATGTGCTTTTCCAGAGTATAGCTTTATTGGATATCAACTGAAATCTGGGGTTGGGATCCTAAAGCCCTCCTCATGTTGTTGGGCTACAATTCCCATCCGCCCTGACCATTGGCCATGGAGCCAAAAACTCTCAACTGAAGGCCCACAGGAAGCTTCTATATTTTAGCGTCCAAATGGGACCAGCTTGGGACCAGTTTACGTGCAAGACCGCCTTAAACCATATATGCCCATTCAACTGCTTGAGTCTGTGCAACTGGCAGTCTTGCCACATGAAACTTGTTCTGCATTGGTAAGAAATTGATCTTTTAATGTGATAGCACCAACACTTTGGAACTCCCTGCCTATTGAAATAAGGCCAGTTCCTTCACTGCTAAAAATATTTTTGTTTAGGCAAGCCTACACAGATATGTAGAATTTTGACACGTGTTTTAATCTGGGTTTTAGCCTACTGTTGATCTTAATTATTTTTTGAATGTTTTAAATTGTTTTTTACTGCTAATTTCCTTGTTTTATTCTTTTCGTTAACTGATTTGAAGTTATTTATACAATCAAGTGGTATATAAAGTAAGCAAGGAATAAATAAATACTGTAAATGCATTATGTGGCAACATGCCATGCCAGTCTGAGTGGAGGCCTAAGACAGATTCCTATGCATCTCCAGAATGCAAGGAAATGTGTTTGGCTATGTCATAATTCCATATTGATAAAGCCATCATTGACCATTTCCTTCACATAATCCTTGTTGTCCTGAACAGGTTTGTTGTTTGTATTGCTTCACCCAGCTGGCCAATCCACTGAATGCCCAATTATTTTAAAAATTACTTCAAGAGAAGTCTTGCTATAATGGTGTCTTACTGAAAACGAAGTTTGAAATATGGGAATACACATGGATTTTGTGTGCAGAGAAGGTGATAGTCAAGGTTCTATAAATAGTCTGCTAAAATTAAGCAAAAACACTGAGTACAGTGGTACCTCAGGTTACATATGCTTCAGGTTACAGACTCCGCTAACCCAGAAATAGTGCCTCAGGTTAAGAACTTTGCTTCAGGATGAAAACAGAAATCGTGCTCCGGCGGCGTGGCAGCAGGAGGAGGCCCCATTAGCTAAAGTGGTGCTTCAGGTTAAGAACAGTTTCAGGTTAAGAACGGACCTCCGGAACGAATTAAGTACTTAACCCGAGTTACCATGGTATTCTTTGGGATTTTTGGAAGTGGCCCGCATTTTGATAATGTTCAGTAATACCAGTGAAAAGTTTAACCATTGATTTATTTCTCTCTTTCTTGCTTTTTCAATGGGCTTAAATTGTCCTCATTGACATCCTTATATTGCCTGATTTGGTACACAGAAATGTGACATCATTCCATCCCTGATGGGCTGAGATTGACATATAAGAGAGACAAAAGAATTTTATATTGGGGGGTGGGTGGGAATAGGGTGCTGCAACATTAACACATAGGGAGGCAGGGAAGACATGGGGGCAGGGAAATATCATGTAAACAGGAAAATCTGATACTAGTCTTTGATTATAATTTGCTAAAGAAACTACATAAGCAGATGAACAAGTCTTTCACTGATTTTGATTATAGTACTTCTTCACTGCTAAAATCACATGATTCATTAGCATAAGTGCAATTCATTCCTCCTGCAATAGGGATTTGTACCTGAGTAAAGGAATGTCAAATGCATGTCAAAAAGAGCTTCGCCACCTAAGATAAAGGGCGACAGCTCATATGTCAGCCGCTTCCACTGCTGCTGTGACATGAGTCTGTCTTGGATTCTCGATTCATAGTGCAGCTATTTTTCAAATAGCTGGCCTGTCTGAAACGTGAGGAGCAAGGGGGAAAGTAGAATAAATATATATATATTTATTCTACTTTTTATATTTATTCTATATATATATATGGCACTAAGGATTTATGAACCTTGATTAAATTAACTGCGGTGGAAAAACATCAACAACAAGATGAAGAGTTCAGCCTAGGAAAACCAGGTTGCTATACACAGCACCTTGTTCCTTGTCGAACACATCTACCAAAATGTAAATGTAGGGATGGATGCAGCATGGCAACTATTTTCCCCGCAGGAAGGCCATCCATCATGTCACAACAGTATCATCGCTCATAAAAGGAATTGATGTAATGTCAAGCTAAGCATGAAATATGATGGGGGCATCATTTCAATGATGATTCCAAAAGGCCCAAGGTTTGAAACATTTCCGTTTATTGTATTTGGCCTTTTAAAAGCCACAGCCCTTGAAGGAGGGCAGTGTTCATGTAGTACCTTACAGGATATACTTTTTAAAAATCAACATAGATCTTAAGACCTGGGGATAGAATGGCTACCCACATCCTCAAATAGCTGAAGGGTATCAACAGAAATGGAGCCAAAACGAGGCCACTGGGATAAACTCTGTTTGGATGCATGCTTGGATGAACTCTGAGGTTTTCAGAAGTACAAAGAACTGTTCTTTTTTAAAAACCACCACCACCTAAGATGGCAATTCCACCTCCTGCAAAATAAAATAAAAAAGCAGCCCAATGAAAACTGTGCACGCTCAGTGGTCTGATTCAATAAAACAGGAAGTGTTACTAATTATGTTATTCAGGCATGGAATTCTTGGTGACATGCCCAAAGTATGGTAGGAGCTGTCCCATCCCTCTGGCCTGGACATAGTCAGCATGGAAGGTTTACTAGTACAGTGGTACCTCTGGTTACGAACTTACTTCGTTCCGGAGTTCCATTCTTAACCAGAAACTGTTCTTAACTAGAGGCGTGCTTTCACTAATGGGGCCTCGTGCTGCTGCTGCACCGCTGGCACACGATTTCTGTTCTCATCCTGGGGCAAAGTTCTCAATTTGAGGTAACTCTTCCCGGTTAGTGGAGTTTGTAACCTGAAGCGTTTGTAACCTGAGGCATTTGTAACTTGAGGTATCACTTTGTGGAAGGGTGTGGAAACCTAGGTGGAATCTACACACATATAAAAAAAACGCTTTAAAAAAAATGTTTTGAAAAAAAATCTATTGAATTTGCCGTAGCCCACTGTCGCCATCTAGTGTCACATTTGTATATTGCACTTTACAACACACTTAAAACATTTCATTTGCAGCTGCATAGCTGAGTCCCTAGTGTAAGGATCCAAAGCGCTGACTATTTGAGTAGTGTGAGTTAAAGGCAGCTGTCCTATTCCCACTTATCTAGGAGAAAGCACAGCCAAACTCACTGAAACTACCTCTGTATAGATATTTATAATTGTTTTGTCTGCAAAGTTCTCCACAGAGGTAAGAGGACAAAAGTGTCACCAGAGAATGCAGAAGGAAGGAATCTAAGCAGTAGCGGCTGCACCAGTAGGGCTCACAGGGCACTGCCCCACCAACCTCAGCCTGCCCTCATCCAGTCCCATCCATCCATCTTTCTTTATTACTTGCAACCAACCCGGAAGTGGCTCTGTCTGTTACTGGCTCTCTCCCCATCTACAGTTGGTCTCCCTCCCTTTCCCAATAGACACCAGACACTGCTGGATAGAAGGGACATTCATAATGTTTAAAAACTTGAGACCACTTCTTTCTCCAGTAAGTGCATACCCTCCAACAGCCCAAGTGATAAAATTGCCACTACTCACCAATTTCAATATATCAAATTTTACCTTGAAGTGGCAGATCATCATCATCATCATTTTTTTATTTGTATACCGTCTTTCTATCTTACAATACTCAAGGCGGTTTACAAGCTGAAGAAACAAAACATGTACATCTTATAACAATCTAATGCAATGCAAAAATGTGATAATAAAACTTTAAAATAAGCAACCTACATCAAAAAGTAACATCCAACAATTATTATAGTATATAATAATAATATCAACATATAAAAGTTAAACAGAAATCCACCCAAGTTACAATAAATAATTTCTAAACTATAATCAATAAAACAACGGCAAGCCACAGTACATAAAATAATACAATACAAATTGAGAAGCAGAGACTAGAGGGTGGGGCAAGGCAGGTGGCATCAGGCCTTGCCTGATTGAGTCCCTCCCCTCACAGTTCTTCCTCCAGGCACAGCTTCCATAATAATAATAATAATAATAATAATAATTTATTTATATCCTGCCATCCCTAGCTGCAGCTGGGCTCAGAGTGGCTAACAACAATAAAATCACAATCAATTAATTAAAATAAATTATAAAATCAATACAGAAAATATAATAATAATAATAATAATAATAATAATAATTTTCTTTATTTATTTATGAGGAGTCCCAGGGCCAGGGGGCGGGGCAAGGCAGGCAGAAGAAGGTTCTCCCCCAATACCCACACCCTACCCAATGCAGACCTTCACCCCCCTCCCCTCTGCCCTCACCTTTGCAGGACTGCTCGCCCCCTATGCCAAGTCCCCTGTGCCAAGTCCAGCCCAGTCTACCTCCCCCATTCCTCCACTCTTTGCCTCCCCTTTATGCCCCTCTCTAGTGAATGCTCTGGCCACCCACCCGCCTCCCAGCTGCACTAACCCCTGGAAGACGGCCACCCTTCCCACTTCCTTCCCTCCACATTCTGGCTCCAATATTTGCTTGCTGCGCCCCCCCTCCAGATTACATTCTCCACTATCCCCCTCGTAGCTGCTATTGCCATTTGCCATTTGCCTTGCCTACCTGCCGCCAATGAGCACCTGCCCACAGACCTCCAGAGCAACCATAGAGAGGGGAAGTGGAAGGTGGAGCGGCATGCCTGGACACCATCACATTGACCAGAGGTAAGGAGGGGGGAGTCTTTGTTCTATTGGCAGTGTCTGGGACATTCTGGGATCCAGTCAGAAGCCTGGAATGGATTCTGTCAATCTGGAATGTCTCAGTCAAAATGGGGCAGTTGCAGGGTATGTAAGCGTGAAAGTGTGAAATCATACTGTTTTAGCAACCCTGGTAAATGATCTTTTTCAGTGAACTTAAGAATGAGTAAGAGAATCTGAAGGAAGACTAGAGACCCAGAATCCCCACCCCTTCCCAAAATGCTTTGGAATAAAATTAATCTGTTTCCCAGAGCGATCCAGAATGAGATTGCGTTGCACTCCTCACAGCCAAAGACAACACTCTTTGACTTCCTGGACTAGTAGGAGATGACTGAAGAAAAAGTTCACAACTTAGATGTCTTAATTATTAAATTAACTCTATTCAGAGCAGCTGCTCTGTGATTCAACAAATATGGTTTCCACAAAGGCAGCTGTTAGCAAGTGCTAATTATTAAGTTTCCACAAGACCTTTTTCCCTCAACAAATTTTCATCTGCACATCAGGCCACTATAAACGGGTTCCATTATCTTAAATTTTACACAAAACATTTAGTTAACTAGGACTGCAGTCCCTGACCACACATACCACAGAATAAGCCTCCCTAAAGATAGTGGGACTTACTTCTGAGGAGGCTGGAGAAGAAATTCAATTCAGTACTTATTTTAAGCCAAATCTATCAAATTCACGCTTTCTGAAACAATATACAAACCAAATAACCTCTGGTCATATCTGAATTTCGCAATCTAGTTCCGCAGCAAAGCAATGCGTACAAAAATGCATATAGTACGGCAGAGTGTGCTTAAAAATAAAGATATTAGTGAAAATAACATGAAGGAAGATGAGGACCTTCAGTCTTGCAACTGCCACATTGGGGCAAGACCTACTGGGAAGAATTGCTGGGATCACTATGCCTGCCCTGGCTTGGTTTTTTTTGAATAAAGAGTTAATTTCACTGACACCAGTGGGGGTTTTTTTATTGCTGATCTACACCTGACTCTGGCTCCCAACCCATATGAGGGCTATTCCGTGATTCTCATAGCCATGAAGTCCTTTGCTACTTCCGAGAAGACAGCCTTATCATGGATGTTGAGATCTCTCAGGACCACCATCTGAGGGGTCCTTGGCACTAGGCGTGAAACGACAACTGTGAGTTAAGCTGGCAAAACGGTTGGGCAATAGAGCCTAAAGGGTTGCAGCTGCAAGAGATAAACTTCTCCCAACACATCCAACTAGGACTTGACCATTATTGACAAACCAGTTCACCACAATAATTTCTAAGCAACATGCATCCTCTCCCAAATGCATAGCTTTTGGTTTCAGAGGGGTTTCCCCATAGAGCTTTATTTAACAGTCCTCCCTCTGTCCTACAGTTAGATTATTGTGTGCCTCTCTCAGATAGACCCAGTGGCACCGTCCTGAAGCTGAGATCAGGAATTGCTTCCTGCAAACAAGTCAGGATTTACAAGCCTATAACAAACCTTGGTTTAAGACTGACTAGCAATTCTGGCTTGTTAGGGAAAAACAAACCCTGAACTCTGGTTCAGATGCAACACTACATTATCCCCTTTCTGGGTTTTTTACCCGCTCACCTATGCACCTATGGAGAATCTACTCTCACACAGGAAGAGCTCAGCTTCTCTTCAGAGTTCTGTACTAGGGTTTCTCAAACTTGGGTCTCCAGCTGTTTTTGAACTACTCTTCCCATCATCCCTGACCACTGGTCATGCTAGCTCAGGCTGATTGGATTTGTAGTCCAAAAACAGCTGGAGACCCAAGTTTGGGAAACCCTGTTCTATACCTTTGGAAGGATGGACCTTGCTTATGCTGAATAAACTGAGCAAAGTCTTTTAGACAATACCACGCCCATAGTTGTAACATAAATGGCACAATATCCAAAGGTGGAAGTCAGAAGGTAGAGAACATCCATCCTGCTTTTAATCAGTCATCACCAGAATGAAGTCTGCAGTATAACTTTAGTTAATTAAGGCCACAAATTCAAGTGCACTGTGAATGTTATCAGTGAAACATCTGCTCCCTGAAGTACTTTATAGATTCCCCACCCCCCTAGGCAGGAAAAGCCTATTGATTTATTTTATGTTTAACGTATTGCCAACAATATATTCTCAGAATGGGGACAGACTACTTTCCTTATGTACGCTGAGCTGACATAACTCTTCATTGCTGTCAGTTTTATATTAGGAAAACAATAATTAACATGACACAACGTGTGGAGCGTTAGGCACTGCTCAACGGTCTGGTCGTTAGGTGATATTCTAGGTGGACTATCCAGTTGCTCAGGTCACATTAAACTGCGGTTGCTTAATAACCCAGCAGCAGAGCAGTCGACATGACCTAATCGCTTGGCAGAAAAATACACTAAACTGTATTCAATTATGAATGTGTATATTTCACATTGCGCACAGGAAAGTGATGGAGCCCAAGTCATTTGGTGCTTCAGGGGTTAGTTAAGCTGACTGTGGGTCACTTGACTGAATCATATCTAGATTAGCAATAATGAACTGCAAGAGCTATCTGCTTGATTGCTGATGAGACCCAGTTCAAATCAACTCAGTTTCTCAATCATAGCTGTAAATGGAAAATGCAGCATTTCACCACGTTGATTTTAAATGCACCTCTGTTTCCCAAAGATTATTACAGCACAGAACAGAAAAAGGGGCCTCCTTGACTACTTTTAACTTAGTCAATTACAATGTTCAAGAGGACTCAATTCAGATTCCACAATGCATTTTGCATCTTTCCTCCTCCTGTTAGAAATGGGTGCAGAGGTCAGGCTCTAAATAGAGAAATTTCAACAGAAATCTCTTATTAACATACATATTAAGTTTTATATTAAGTTTTATTGTGTCCAAGAAAAACATATTTACATATTTTTAACACCCTTAAAAATGGGTGCTATAGTCAAGCTGGATTTAAAACATGAAACACAGATTTGCATCCTGAACATGCATACCAAGTTCGAATAGAAAGAAAGGTCTTCAAACAAACATCTCAAAAGATAAAAAGGTTTCTTCATTATCAACAGAATGGATTCCCACAATTCCAGTGAAACCACACTAAAAGCCTTGCCACTGGTAACCACATGCCCAACACATGGCACCATGTCAAGGACACTCCCCAGCTAAAGGAAGGCACATGGCAGATAGTTAACTCTTTATTTTCAAAGCTGACAGAGTTATTTCTATGGCTCCAAATCCCCCCCCCCCAGTCTAACATCTAGGCAGCTATTCCGAGGTTTGTGCTCTATGCAGCAGTTGCAGCGACAAGAGGCCATTCCGCTTCCACCAGTTTATGTACCTCCTCCTGGTGGGCTGTATGCATGCAGTTGGAGACTATGCCTGCATGGAAGCTTCCTCTGCTCATCCCTTTTCAATCCCCTCCTGGTTCTGTGAGACAGTAGTGCAGGAGAGGGTGGAGAGGCACCTGGCCCTCCACTTTCCTGACCTGCCTCTTCCTCCTCCTCTCATTTTCTGACCCATCCTGTGCTCCACCCTCTGGTGCTGAAGCTTCCCCTGCTTCTGACTCTTGCCTCCTGGCAGGAACAGTTCCCCACAAATCAGTGACCCCCTCTTCCCAATCAGACTCCAGTCCTGCTTCCCCCAATACACCCTCTCAATGTCCTTCCAGTCCCTGAATGCAGAGATCAAAGAAGGACGAGGGGAAGAAGGTATTGAAGATAAGCTTCCCTTGAGTTATTCAGGTCTTGAAATCTGGTGGTTACCTAAGTTCTGATCATGGACTTTGAAGACGCTTGAACTCAGGACAAAAGGGAGAAATGAGCTAAGAGGAAGGCACACTGGGCAACCCTCACCATGATCAACTTCCACCCAGAAACCTATGTCCCCTCTGTGGAAGGACGTGTGGATCCAGAATTGGCCCCCTCAGTCACTTACAGACTCATTTAAAGGGAAGTTTTCCTTCTGCACATATGTTTTCCCTCTGCACATAACTGTTGCATTATAGGGATACATAACTGTGGCCTTATGGGAAGTCTTGCTATGGGAAGTCTTGCTTCTCTCCTCTTGCATTCTGGGAAGTCTCGCTTATAATCTTCTCTCTGTTTCTGCACACACTGTACGAACCTGTTCCAAACACCAAGACATTCCCTCCTTGCTCAGTTCATCTTAAGTTCATGATGACCTGTTCTCAGTGCATAGCTGACCACATCTACGGAACTCGATTGTTATATGTTATGATCAATCATTAGTAATTGTTTTATGCTATATTAATCTTTAGTTACAAATTAATTAGGAGGCTTCATGCCTGTCTAGTCCCAACCTCGTTTCCCAGCCTTTAATCTACCAGTGATTAATGTTCACATGTAATTCCCACCCCTCACATGTAATTCCCACCTTGCATTTGCATTAACCAATAGGCAATGAGTTTCTTTGTGTTTGTATCAACCAATCAACCACAAGTACACCTGTGGCAATGCTTTGTGATATTCAATAAAAGAGAGTTCCCGGGACTTCCCGGCAGATGCCTCTCACATGACACCTACTACTCGTCTCCCGTGATTTTCATTCCTACATCTGGTGACCCCCGACGTGCCAGATCCCTTACGCAGCCTAGCCCCTGTACTTCACTCGACTGGAAAAGTCTCAGCGCGCTACTTCGTGAGTATGGGGGGCGATTTGACAAAATTGCAGAAAGAACATGCCAGGGAATTGTTTTCTCTAGTTAGACAACTTTGTTCATGGAAGACAATCTCACTCAGCTACAAGTGATCACCAGAGAAGAAGAAGAAGATCTAAAGTCACATTACTCCAAGTGGCATTGATTAGGTCATTTCATGTAGAAATTTGCAAAGTTCAAAATATCTGAAACACTCCTAGGTTGCATTGAGTTCCCCTGTGTCTGTTGGAGACTCTCCTGTGTGCAGGAGAGAATCCTGTGCTCAAGACTGCAACACAATGCTCAGTTCCACATCTGTTGGTCCACATTTATTTTGATAGGACTTAACATGAGCAATTGGGTACCGAACTGCAGCCAAAGAAAGCAAACCAAATCCCAATAAATCAAGCTAAAAAGTAATCCATTGCAAAAGTATAATAAATAAAATTGATAGTGTTATAGGTGAAGTAATTAAAGGTCTCCCGAACTGTAACAAGGCCAAAGGTTGTACTGCTTTGTAATCCAATGCTATTGAAATACCCTGACATGACAGCTCATATCATCAGAGCAGTGCTTCCCAAACCTGTTGGTTGATCATGTAATCCTGTGCATGTCTTATTTAGAAACAAGTGCCATCAAACTAAAAAGGATTTGTTCCCAGGTAAGTGGGCACAAGATTGCAACCTTAGACACACATAGAGACACACACATGCCCCTACTTGAATTAACAATGAACTCATTCGCTGTTAAAACCACAAAAGATTACTTTTAGGGTGGGTAAGAATAAGAGCTATCAGAAGGTTGGCGGTTCGAATCCTCGTGATGGGGTGAGCTCCAGTTGCTTGGTCCCTGCTCCTGCCAACCTAGCAGTTCGAAAGCACGTCAAAGTGCAAGTAGATAAATAGGTACCGCTCCGGCGGGATGGTAAACGGTGTTTCCGTGCGCTGCTCTGGTTCGCCAGAAGCAGCTTAGTCATGCTGGTCACATGACCCAGAAGCTGTATGCTGGCTCCCTCGGCCAATAAAGTGAGATGAGCGCCACAACTCCAGAGTCATCCGTGACTGGACCTAATGGTCAGGGGTCCCTTTACCTTTTGCCCTTAATGTGTCTCTCTCTGCGACTCACTGTTCTAGGTGGTTCATCTGACAAGAAGCCCAAACTCTTCCCATTTGGCTTGCAAGACATTTTGGACCAATATATGCCCACCTACCCTGAACCTGACATTGCATATATGGCATCAGGCAGGTAAAGATGATGTAACAGGCTCAAAAGGGAGATTGCAGGCACCACTCATGAGCTGATTGGTGGCACCTGCAAAGCACTGTACATGATGCTTTGCAGGCCCTGGCAATCAGCTGATTGTTGAGTCTTGCAGAGCAACTGTACGGCATGATGGCAAACCACACAAACAAAAATGAGTCACTTGATGTCATTGCGACATCAGATGATTGACAAGTGGGCACCTCTGGATAGCTAGCAAAAGACCTTTTGCTGCTTAGCATCTCATTCACTCCAGAGAGAGGGAAGCTTTTCTGGCCAAATTTGACATCACTGTGGGAAGTTTGAAAGCTCCTTTGCAAACAGTCCTGCACTGCTCTTTAAACCTTCAAAAACAAGGTTCAAAGAGTAGGGTAGAGTGGCTTTCAAACAGCCCTACTCTGTCCATTGAACCTTCAAAAACCAGAAGTTAAAAGAGCAGTGTGGGACTATTTGCAAAAGGATTTTAAAACAGCCCCGTGCTGTGCTTTAGTTGTGCACACAACCCTTGGGTTGGAGGCTCCTCTCCCTGATTTACCACCCCCATCACCTCAAGTGAAAAATCGGCTGTTTGCACCGAGTTATTGTCAAGCTCTTGCCTGCTACTTGTGAAAATCCTACAATGCCTGGTGTTACCCTGCAGGAATTACAGGCCACACTGAGAGGTTTTAACTATTCTGCAGCAACAGAAAAGTGAGCTGTTTTGTTTCATAGAGAGAATTGCAGCATTTCAAAGGTATGCACACATGTCATCATTGTTTGCCAGTTTATCCAGCCTATTGAATTATTTAAAGGGAATTATTTATCATGGCCAAGCTTTCGCTCAGTACGGACTTTAAAAATCACATTAAAGAAAATGGCTGTTTTACAAGCCCGAGTTGTGACCCCCTTAGTAGATTACAAATTACTAAGAAGGAAAAAAGAATTTACGCTTTTATCAACAACACATGTAACCACTGGGGGGAGGAGATATTGATGTTGGATATTGAGTGACTAATACCTTTTATTATATTTCACAAGTATGTGTTTTCTGAATGAAGAATCAGCTATGCTATTAGAGTAAGCCTATCTACAATAATTATAATTCCAACCTTGGCTAGACTACTTTCATCATCTCAAAAACTTAGAAAGGTATGCATGGGAGATGTGAATCCTGGTGCAAGTCTAGCTGCCTACCACAGAGATGCTTTTCAGACTTCTTTTGTACATCCAAGGGCTTTCCCCGCATGAGTGGCCAGCTTTCTTTATGCCTCTTGACCACTGCCATGAAAAGCCTGCTCAACATTTGTAAGAACTCCATCTCTTAGTGTGGCCGCACTTCCACTTTGGAACTCCCTCTCTATTGAGATAAAGTGGGCGCCTTCACTGTACTCTTTCCGGTGCCTGCTAAAAACATTCTTGTTTAGAAAAGCCTACCCAGAGACTTGGAAAGCTGAGGTCATTATAGAACTGTAGAGTTGGAAGGGACCACAAGTGTCATCTAGTCCAACCCCCTGCAATACAGGAATCTCTTGCCTAACGTGGAGCTCAAACCCACAACCATGAGATTAAGAGCCTCATACTCTATCAACGGAGCTATCCCAATTTAAACCTCCAGTGTCTCAAAAATCAGAGCAGTGGGTCGCACATAAAGGCTTCACATAGTATAAAATAAAATCTAGCCATTGAGAACACCTTGTCAAACTCCAGGTGAAGATTGTCTAGCAAGCAACTACACCCACTCCATTTCCTACTAAGATCGTGAGCCAGATTGGAAAAACTCAAGAATGTCTCTTCTAGCAACATATCACCGCAGTCCATTTAACTTTATTTTCCTTTAAAATAGGCATAATTTATACACAATTACAGAAGGGTTGTAAATTCTCCCCTTGCTATTATCAATGTGTTACAATAACTGTGGTCTAAGCAATTAGAAAGTATGCATCCGTGTAATTCTAGCACTGTCTGGGATTCCCCCCCCCCCCCCAAGCTAAGGCTTATGTTTTGTAGAAATTGCAGCTAAACTCATTGATGGTAGAACACAGTCTGCGATATTGACTGAGTGAAACAGTCAGCAAAGTTCTTTGGTGCTGGAAAATATTTCATCTCAGACAATGGACAGGTCACACATGCATGTATCATTCAACTCTGGATGACTCACAGCTGAATGTGTGAAGTGGCCCATTGGGTCTCCAGTGTGATGCAAGGTGAAATTAACATTCTCTCTGTAGTTTGATCTACATTCACAAATGGCGCTCCCTACTTACTGCTGCCCTCCAAAGCCCTGCTGAGACATTCTAAATCCCTCACAGGATGTGGGAGAACAAGGATGAGTGTGCTTTGGCACCACCACCCTGTCACAAGTTGAAGCTCCCACAAGTTTGAACTTCTGAAACTTTACTTATTGTAGAGCTTGTCACATGAGTTAGAACCCTCAAGTCTTGGTAGAGAAAGCTCCCTGCTGCAGAAATGATTGCTCCAACTCAAGAGCAACAGGGACACAATTGGGGTGAGGGTACAGCTGGCACACTCGTTCTCATTCTACCTCATTTACAATACTTGAACAGGGCAAAAGTGGTAGATGCACGCTTCAACAAACCTGTAATACAAATTCCCCTTCCCCCAAATTTAAACTGAAAATAAGGATGTGCTGAGGGGATGCAGGTGGCGGTTCGAATCCCCACGACAAGGTGAGTTCCCGTTGCTTGGTCCCAGCTCCTGTCAACCTAGCAGTTCGAAAGCACATCAAAGCACAAGTAGATAAATAGGTACTGTTCCGGCAGAAGGTAAACGCCGTTTCCAGGCGCTGCTCTAGTTTTGCCAGAAGCGGCTTAGTCATGCTGGCCACATGACCCGGAATAACTGTCTGCAGACAAACGCCAGCTCCCTCGGTAAAGTGAGATGAGCGCCACAACCCCAGAGTCATCTGGGACTGGACTTAACTGTCAGGGGTCCCTTTACCTTTTTAAGGATGTGCTGAACTCCCTCAAACATTTCTGATCTTGACCAATGAATACTCTTTAATATTATGCACTGGTTTATTTGCAAAAAAAATTATATGCTGTCTTTTAAGCCAGCTTTGCAAAGCGGTTCATGAGGGAGCCAATGGCAAACTCCAACACATTGTCAATCTGCTACAGCTGCCTGAAAAAAGTTCCTACAAGTGCAGCAAGGCCATGTTTTCTGCCTCATGTACTTAAGCAAACCGCAGGTGGGGAACTATGGCTCCATGGATCATTTCCTTTATGGTAAGGTTACCAGATTTTTTTTCAATGAATCCGGGGACACTTTTTAACTTCCTACTAAATAGATGGATTTGTCAGGGGACTGATATGTAAATCTGGGGACGTTCAAGAAGGACACTGACAAACTGGAACGTGTCCAGAGGAGGGCAACCAAAATGGTCAAAGGCCTGGAAACGATGCCTTATGAGGAACGGCTAAGGGAGCTGGGCATGTTTAGCCTGGAGAAGAGGAGGTTAAGGGGTGATATGATAGCCATGTTCAAATATATAAAAGGATGTCACATAGAGGAGGGAGAAAGGTTGTTTTCTGCTGCTCCAGAGAAGCGGACACGGAGCAATGGTTCCAAACTACAAGAAAGAAGATTCCACCTAAACATTAGGAAGAACTTCCTGACAGTAAGAGCTGTTCGACAGTGGAATTAGCTGCCAAGGAGTGTGGTGGAGTCTCCTTCTTTGGAGGTCTTTAAGCAGAGGCTTGACAGCCATATGTCAGGAGTGCTCTGATGGTGTTTCCTGCTTGGCAGGGGGTTGGACTCGATGGCCCTTGTGGTCTCTTCCAACTCGATGATTCTATGATTCTACGTCTGGTAACCTTATGAGTTGCAGCCATAGAGCTGCTCCATCTGGGTGAGTTACCACGTACATCTCAGACATTATTACCAAATGACAGTATTTTTGAGCCCATATTATGGATGGATGGATATGTGTGAGAGAAAAAGAGGCAGAAGCAGACTGAGATTATGGCAACCTAAAACCAACAGATCTGAAATTAGAGACTTGGTGGATCAGAGCACAGGCCCTATACCTTCAAATAAAGTCTTGCATCCAGGTGGCTTATCCCCACACTAGGACAAGACGATGCAGGAAAGCTGTGTCCCATCATACCTGACCATCGACCATGGCTGATAGGAGTTAGAGTCCCACAATGACATGCCTGGAGGGCCACAGATTCCCCACCTCTTCACTAGAGCAAGAAAGACACAGCAGGAGGGTCTAGGGTCAGTCTTTTTATTTGGAAGTAATTTATTCATATGAATGAGTGTGGATAGTGTCATTGTAAGGTTTACACATCAGGTGGACTTGGCTTTTGCAGCCAGGCAGAGTTAGAGGAGTTTCCTGTGTCTACTGAGAGATGGTAAAAGTTATTGTCTGTCTTCCTAGTTGGTCCTACAGCCACCCACATGGGAGTTGACATGCACAGGATCATATTATAAGTTTTCCAAAAGCAGAAGATTTAGATGGAAATTGGAAAGTTATTCCCATTCAAAACCAACTGCAGGCAAATCACACAAGCCACAAAATGTGGATGTCACACACTAGCTGTTTCTCCTAGGACATTTTACTTAGACCATCCAATGCGTGTTCCATATTTATAGACTTCTCAAATAATGCCACATGTCACATTACATTCCTGTAAGCACATTCAGGAACAACTATTCTGGCTAGTGAACACACATTCTGGTATTTCTCTGTTATCTTTATCTCTTCCAAATATGCTGTTATACTGTTTTCTGACAAGGATTCATAAAGATTTGCTTCTCTCTCTCTCTCTCTCTCTCTCTCTCTCTCTCTCTCTCTCTCTCTCGTGCTGCTGTATTAATTCTTTTCAAGGCACCCCTCATTATCAGTCGTCACATGAAACTCATTGTATATTAAATCTACTAAGAAAAGGCAGTAAAAAGCAATTATACCTCTGCAATCACCACATTTTATTAACTGTCAATTACAGAGCAAACAGGTGGCCTATAAACCATTGTTAGTAAATTCTCCTTTCAAAAACCACTTACTCAACAATTTCCTACAGTAAATGCTACTTGAAGACATTTATTGAAGTGCAGAAAAAAATAAAAACAGGAAAGCTGAAATTCTAATGGGTAAAGCAGTACAATCCAACAGATTATCAGTCCCCAGGCTACAGTAACCTACTTTCTTCTTCTTTTGCTATCATTTACTGGTCTGTAAAGTGAAGATATGAAGATGTCTTAGACTACTAGAACAGCCTTTTTTGATCTGATGCCTTCCAGAGGTTTTGGACCACAGCTCCCATCAGCCTCAATCAGAATAGCCATGTGATGGTGAGGGGGGCTGATGGGAGATGTAAACCAAACATCTGGGGGGGGGGCGCTAGGCTGGACAAGGCTGGCTTGGACTGAGTCAGATCATTGGTCTATGTCAAGTCCTCCAGATGTTTGGGACTACAACTCCCATCATCCCTAGCTAACAGGACCAGTGGTAAGGCATGATGGGCATTGTAGTCCCAAACATCTGGAGAGCTGAGTTTGCCTTTGCCTGGTCTATGTAGTTAGGGAGGCTTTATCTACCCTGTCTGACAGCAGCTCTTAAAGGCTTGGGGCAGCAGGGTGTGTCATTTTAGGGGGGATACTTAATGTTGGCAAATTTCTTCAAAATATTTTTGCTAGAAATATATTTTGGGGTGTGAGGAATCCAAATTTGTTATTATTATTGTGACAAGAGAACATTTAACTTGATAAATCTACGTTTGATGAAGCATATAAATTGCTTTTGGAAAACCAAAGAATTTTACTGAAAATGTCAGTTAATGCTAAATAAAATAATAAAATAAATAAATAAATAATTTATTAATATATAATTTAATGGCAAGCACTTGGAAATCATTATTAATGATTTTTATGCAATTTTACACACACCTTACCAAGCAAAATTATATTAATTTAACCGCAATATCTTTTGAATTCCCAAGTCACGTTACCATTTTTTAGCATGCTCATACTGTGGATAATATGGATAGATATAAAATATAGATTATGAAATAATATGCAGTTGAAAATGTTGACAATAGGACCCATTGAGGGGGTGGGGGAAAGTCTCTGGATTCAGAGAAATCTCTTTATATGGATATGTACTTGGTATTGTTATAATTTTATATTTTTAAAATCAAAGAAAAACGATTTCAAAAAATGAAAAATGAAAAAATGAGCATGCTCTACTGAGGCAGAGATCCTTTTCCTCACCTGGTTACTTAAGGTCCGTTTGAACTGGATAACAGACATTGTATCTGGACACTTTTACCTGCAAAGCAGAGGCCCTCCTTCTGTGTTCCTGTAGTCTTTTAAAAAGCTAGTGCTAAACATTTTCCCCACTTGGATATTACAGTCTCTATGCAAGATTATAACATATAAAAAGGAGCAAGACAGTACATGTCTGAGGGTGCAATTCGCAGCTTCTGTGCATGCGCGTGACATCATTTTGCGCGTCCGTGCAAGCACGAGCGGCGAAGAGCGGTGAAACCCGGAAGTAACCCTTTCCGGTACTTTCAGGTTGCCGCGGGACGCAACCTGAAAAAACGTATCATGAAGCAAACGTAACATGAGGTATGGCTGTACTGACATTTTTTTTCCCGCCTCACCTTTCCTCCAAATGCAGCTCAAGGTGGCTAAGGCTGGAGTACTAAAGGAGAGTAGTGATGAAAATGGAAGTCCATAGCCCATGGATAGGCAACCTAAAGCCCAGGGACCAGATGTGGCCCAATCGCCTTCTCAATTCGGCCCTGGACGGTCCAGGAATCAGCGTGTTTTTACATGAGTAGAACATGTCCTTTTATTTAAAATGCATCTCTGGGGTATTTGTGGGGCCTGCCTGGTGTTTTTACATAAGTAGAATGTGTGCTTTTATTTAAAGTGCATCTCTGGGTTATCTGTGGGGCATAGGAATTCATTCATTCCCCCCCCCCATATAGTCTGCCCCCCCCACAAGGTCTGAGGGACAATGGACCGGCCCCCTGCTGAAAAAGTTTGCTCACCCCTGCATAGACCTTGCAGCTTTTCAGAGTGTTTCCACTTAAATGGGGGATGGGGTGGGACTGTCTGTGGATAACTCTGGTGACTAGGACCTGATATGTCACCAACACATCTCTTCCCCAAATTCCCAGAGAAACTTTGCAACAGTTTTTTAAAATGTGAATTGCTTTTAATAATACATAAATGTATAGCAAATGTATACACCACTAAATTAATAAAAAACAAAGGGTGGGCAGCTCCCCTGAAGAATGAAGGGAAGGGCAAGATGGATGGTTTGCCCACCATAAAATTCACCGTTACGTTCATGGAAAGTGAAAGATCAAGAACAACAACAAAGCCAAGTCTTTGCATCTAGTCTCATTGGGTGGATAGCAGAGTTGTCAAATAATTTTTATTTTATTCTATTAGAAATATTCAACCAATGAGAACATATATAGATGTTTATGGAAATGAACAAGTCTTGGGGAGGCAGATAGCGGCTCCTATCTTGGAGATATCGAAGGCTGGTTTCTTTCCAGCCAAATCTTTAAAACATTCTCTCTCACTTCAAGCCTGAATATAAATCTGCTGACACCAGTTGTATTTAGGGAGAAAGCAAAGGCTTTATTAAAAGCATTCTGATTTTCTATTGATTCCAGAAGATCCTTACTCTGCCTTTTTCTACTGCATTGCTATCCACATGTCCATTTCCTTTGTTTCAGGTTAAGTTATTATTTGCCTGAGTCAACAGTTGAACAGATACCTATTTCTTCCTCTTCCTTTCATCAGCTTTGCATAATTCAAACGTCTCTACTAAAAACACTTGTCAAAAGATACACATTTCCAACCTTCTAGCAGCATAATACTTTATCCAAATCAAAACCTTATCTATTCAAAGGAAATTGAGCAATTTCTTTAGCTGGGATTCTCAGCATTTCTGGGAACTGTTTGATGAGATTTCTGTGGAAATTGTAAGGGCCAAAACAATATTAATAACATTTCTGTGAAAGAACTGTTGAAATTTTGGACTTTTGTTGTGATGCCCCATATGTCCTGACCACTGGAGATTAATACAGAAGTCTGCAACTAATAACTTGCATTTATGAAACTGACATCATAATTATAACTACGTATGTTGGTCATTTCTTTTGTCAAATGGCAAGGAGATTTTTTTAATGCCTTCTCTTCTCCCCGATTTCCAATCCAGTAAGGGTGTGTGGTAAAATTCTCTATACCCATAGCTGTCAACATTTCCCTTTTTTAAAGGGAAATTCCCTTATTCCAAATAGGATTCCTTGCAAGAAAAGGGAAAAGTTGACAGCTATGTCTATACCACTTCATAGGACATCAAGGTGATACTAAGTGCTAAGCTTAGTTGAAGCAGTGGGCAGGAATACATTTGTCTCTTAACATTATTAACTAGAGCCTTAACATCACACCGCACCACACATTCCTATGTAGAATTTCGGTTTTTTAACCTCAATTTAAAAAACCAACAATGCTGTACTTCTGTGCAACGTTGTCAGTTAAAAATGAGGAGCAGCCTACATCTGTAAAGAGTTGAATCGGGTTGAATCGGTCACAGTCTGAGCATGTCGAATATACAGCTTGCCAGTAATTGCATAGGAAATTCCACTGGCTGGTTGTTTGCAAAAGAGACCCTTCATTGACAGTTAACAGATACCATTCTGAAGCAGGCTTGCTAAAATTCAATATTTACAGTATATGTTTTCAATAAACATTTGGAATGCAATTAGCCTTACAATAGGTTTTTCTGGTAGAATAGCTCCACAAATGCAATCTTGTACATTTATCTTTGACACTGAAATCCCAGGGCTCTCTTAATATTAATAAATTGCTAATGTTTACTTATTTGTCTCTTAATGTTATTAAATTGAGCTTATTCTCTAAACATGCAGGAGTTAATAGATATTTTTTATATTATGGCAAGCAGGGCACACTCACAAAATTACTAGAGAAAAAAGGCTATTTCATCTGCAGCCCTCAGTCATGCAGAGTTTCTTCCTAAAGGAGTCTTAAAACAAGGCAGTTCTCTTAAATTAGATTGAAAAGAAACTTAGTCCCCAAATGCAAAGAACTTCACAAAATGTCATTAAGTTTGCGTACAAATATGCCTTTTAAAATAAAAATATAAAGAAGAGAGGTAGGAATAGTTTAAAATGTAGACAATTTTGATTCAAAATTCACGTTCCCTTGAATAGTTATGACCTGGTTTTGTTGGCTACTACTTAGCTATATTTCTGCAACCTTAGACTTGGTGTTTGCCATTATAACCAAAACGCAGAATTCACCTGAGTTCCCAAACTATAAAGAAGGTACTGGGGAGATAAATTGGGACTTTAAGACTATGTCAAGGAAAGCCAATCTCTTTGTTCCTTCCTCTGCCCTTTGAAAGAGGAAGCTGTCAGCAATTCATGTCGGCAAGTTGCTGGAGATTCCATGCTTAGTGGAGTCTCTCACCCAGTCAGCCTCAGGGTAGCTGAAGTTCTCCATTGGCACATTTTCTGCAGGGCCGTCTTAAGCATATCCGGCGATGTGGTGCAAAGATCCTTCCGGCACACACACCCCGTTTCCCAGAGTTGTCAACCTTTTCCCAAGCCTCTGCGGGGATTGCTCTCCTCCCACAGAGGCTTGGGAAGGAAGCTTCACACCCGCCAGCCATATGGTTGGCAGGGTGCAGCTGGTGGGCGTGCAGCGAAAGGGGAGGCCGCCGGCAAAGCTGCACAGCTCCCCCACTCGCTGTGGCGCCCCTGAGAGGCTGGTGCACTGGCACAATGCGTCACTAAGCCCAATGGGAAAGACGGCTCTGATTTTCTGGCTTTCTTGAAACTTGTGAAGCAACATATCTTGCTAACAAAAGCAGTTACAGCTCTGATTTATGTGACTAGAGGGGAAGGGCCACAGCTCATTGGTAGATACTCTTTTGCTTTGCATGTGGAAGGTCTCTGGTTCAATCTCCAGCATCTCCCTGTAGGGCTGCGAGAGCCCCCTGTCTGAAACCCTGGACAGCCATTGCCAGTTAGTGAAGACAATACTTTTCTAGGTGGACCAGGAGTCTGACTTGGTCTAAGGCAGCTTCTAATGTCCCGGGCTGGTGGCCGCTGAATTAAATGCAAAGATTCATCAAGAACTTCATTCACAAGTCATTTAATTGAGACAGTAAAGGTAAAGGGACCCCTGACCATTAGGTCCAGTCGTGGTCGACTCTGGGGTTGCGCCGCTCATCTCACTTTATTGGCCGAGGGAGCTGGCATACAGCTTCCGGGTCATGTGGCTAGCATGACAAAGCCGCTTCTGGCGAACCAGAGCAGCACACGGAAACGCCGTTTACCTTCCCGCCGGAGCGGTACCTATTTATCTACTTGCACTTTGACGTGCTTTCAAACTGCTAGGTTGGCAGGAGCAGGGACCGAGCAACGGGAGCTCACCCCGTCACGGGGATTCGAACCGCCGACCTTCTGATCGGCAAGTACTAGGCTCTGTGGTTTAACCCACAGCGCCACCTGCGTCCCGCGCAATTGAGACAGAGGATGGTTCTAATCATTAAGCTGTTAGACACCTGAAGAAATGGAAACCATTGAAAACTAAAGCATAGGTGTGGAAAATGAATTGTGAGGATTTCTTCCCCTCTTCATCAAATTACTTACAAAATATATACAGTGGTACCTCAGGTTAAGTACTTAATTCGTTCCGGAGGTCCATTCTTAACCTGAAACTGTTCTTAACCTGAAGCACCACTTTAGCTAATGGGGCCTCCTGCTGCCACCCGGTGCACGATTTCTGTTCTCATCCTGAAGCAAGGTTCTTAACCTGAGGTAATATTTCTGGGTTAGTGGAGTCTGTAACTTGAAGCGTATGTAACCCGAGGTACCACTGTACTCACAAGTAATTTAACTGAGGCAAAAGGTGGTTCTAATAACTAAGTATAAAAGATATTGGTCAGCTGAAAAAACTGAAGCCATTTAAAACTAAAGCATAGATATTTCAGTGTGGAAAATGAATTGTGAGGATTTTCTCTCTCCTCATCAGCTCACTTACAAATCCTCATCAAATCACATATTTATGCACACAAGAAAGTCAGTCCAAATGTCAGTCATTTTCCATATGTGAACTCGACCAGAAAGGTCAGTCTGATATACAAGTATCTCTTTACCCTCAGTATCTGACTATTTTCAATGAAACATTGGCACCCTGTTAAGGTATTTGGCCTCTCCTGTTTACATCTGGCAAATGATAAGAATACCTCTCTTCTTCAGGGGAAAACCCAGAAAATTAAACAAACTGATTAGAGACAGTGTGGCCAGAGCAAGCAGAGAAACAACGTATCTGTTGCTCTAAATAATAATAAAGACTCACTTTTTAAATACTGGGTCATGGAAATTAATAGACAGCAAAATGACCTCCAGAGAATGGGAGAGGTTTGCTGCAAGCAAGGTAACAAAAGTCAAGAAAACAAATCATAATCTGATTTGGAGAAAATATAAGACAGGTTTTGGCAAGCAGGGTTGTGAACATTGGAGTAACACTTGCATTTTTTACAATTAATTCAAACTGAGGGTGCGTACAAGTTTGACTTCTTTCAGCTAACCATGGTTATTACTAACCAGTTTGTTAGTCTAAAACAGCATGAGACCACAATCCCAAGGTGCTCTGCGAATTCACTCTTTGTATCTTCACTGATTCTGATTTTACAGCAGTGGTCATAGGCATAAGATTATGGAAATGTTTACATGTTCAGTTTCTGGGTAAAATGTGGGATAAATTCTCACCCAGTTTTGAGAAGCTTTCCTGTTCAACTGCCTGGAGGTGACCCTATCACAAGAGAGTAGCTATTACATGTCTGTTCTTGTAAATAATCAATAGAAATCATTTTCACATTTTCACTGGTCACAGAGCAATCCCCCCCCCCCAACATCTTATACACAGGGCAATGCAGAGTTACAGTCACTTCCTACAGAACCATTAAACTAAACACATTGAATAACTAAAGCTGAGGAGGGAAACAAAATCATTTTTTAGTTCTTAAGCTTCTGAGACCCATTGCCAAAATAATTTCATATATCAGGATGGTTTTGAGTGCAGGAGATTAGTTGCAAAGTCTCAGCCCTGGCAGATGTTTTTGACTGTTCATTAGAACTGTCTATTTTACACTTCTATTTTGTTTTTGTTTTTTCTTTTGAGGGGATATATTTAACAAAATCAAAATGTATATTTAATTTCTATATTACAAGTAGTTTCCCCTTGCATATATTAATAGAATGTTAAACAAAGGCTGTATATCAGCAGACAATTCCTTCCAACAATTTTTAAATGGGAAAAGGTGTGAAATCCAATGAGAATTTATAGGAATGCATTTGTAGAAATGCATACTTTAGAAAGCTGACACACTTTCCCTAGCATATTAGATTTACAATACATGCCAAATCATGGTTTATTATTTACACTCTAGGATTTCTGATGCACATTCTAGAATATCTATGCCTGATGTTTAGAATCATAAATGTATTTTATTTGGTGTAGCTGTTGCTTCAAATAGTTTCTTGTTGATATCATAATGACAAAAAACTTCAGAATTACTTTAAATTCTAACAGCAGATTGCTTGGTCTATTTGGGCTATCTGGTACCACGTTAATTAGAGCTGGGGATTGTTGCTAACAGAGAATGCTACAGAAAACTCATGCAAATAGCATAC